>NC_053501.1:40129296-40738296 GCF_905171775.1 Rana temporaria
CCTGTGTGCTGTGTGAAGGGCGGTGTGTCCCTTCCCGCCACTGAGCTCTGCAGAGTGTAAAGCCTTCTACACACGGTTCGATTGTTGGAGGGTATTGTCTTGTTAACAGTCTTGTCCTAAATTCGTACTGTTAGTATGCTCCTTTTAGACAATTGTTGTCCAATTTTCGGCCAACAAATTTTAGGTGGACAACGGCTTCATGACAGATTTTCGTGTGGTCAGTACTAGTAGTGCAACGGATCACCGTTGATCCCTGATCCGAACGGGTCACCCCCCTTCGGATCGGCACGCTATGCGATCCGCGGATTGCTGCCACGGCTATAGCATAAGGAAAGGCCCCGGCTTCGGCCTAGCTCCGGAGCCGCGGCCATCTTGGTACACCCGGCGGCGGCCCTCCTTTCTGTTTACACCCACAGAGGAGGAGCCCGCGCTCGAGGGAAACACACGCCACTGTCTGAGGTCTGCACTACTGGGGGGGTTACTGTCTGAGGTCTGCACTACGGGGGGGGGGGGGTTACCGTCTGAGGTCTGCACTACTGGGGGGGGTTACTGTCTGAGGTCTGCACTACTGGGAGGGGGGTTACCGTCTGAGGTCTGCACTACTGGGGGGGGGGTTACCGTCTAAGGTCTGCACTACTGGGGGGGGGGGGGTTACCGTCTAAGGTCTGCACTACTGGGGGGGGGGGTTACCGTCTAAGGTCTGCACTACTGGGGGGGGGGGTTACCGTCTAAGGTCTGCACTACTGGGGGGGGGTTACCCTCTGAGGTCTGCATTACTGGGGGGGGGGTTACCCTCTGAGGTCTGCATTACTGGGGGGGGGGGGGGGGTTACCGTCTGAAGTCGCTTCCCTAACACTGACCTGCCTCTCCGCCAGTCTGGTGCACCGGGTCTGGTTAGCGGTCACCTGATTGGCTGAAGCGACAGGCACTGTGGTCCAATTATAGCAGAGATGACATCGAGGACTTGGAAGGAGCATGGAGAAGGATGGCGCTGATCTGAGAAAGGTAAGTGCCGGGCGGGGTGGGCAAACTGGCATCATTTGAGGGGGCAAACTGGCATCATTTGAGGGGGCAACCTGGCTGCATTTGATGGGGAAAACTGGCATCATTTGAGGGGGCAAACTGGCGGCAATTGATGGGGAATCTGGCTGCATTTGATGGGGCAAACTGGCATCATTTGAGGGGGCAACCTGGCTGCATTTGATGGGGAAAACTGGCATCATTTGAGGGGGCAAACTGGCGGCAATTGATGGGGAATCTGGCTGCATTTGATGGGGCAAACTGGTGGCAATTGATGGGCAAACTGGTGGCAATTGATGGGGCAAACTGGCTGCAATTGATGGGGCAAACTGGCTGCAATTGATGGGGCAAACTGGCATCATTTGAGGGGCAAACTGGTGGCAATTGATGGGGAAACTGGCTGCAATTGATGGGGCAAACTGGCGGCATTTGAGGGGGTAAACTGGTGGCAATTGATGGTCACAGTGGCTGCGTTTGATGGACACAGTGAGGCTGCAATTGGTGATTTTTTTTTTTTTTCAGTTTATTGTGACTTGGATGTGGGTTTCCCCACACCTCTCAATGGCGGCTCCACAGGAGTCCTTTGTGTCTTCTGGCCTGTTTCAAGTCCGAATTCAGCCAAAATTTCAGGTGAATGGAGACTCGCTGGACTCCTGCTGTGAGCTGATGCGTTCTCCAGTGTGAACCCGGCCTGAAGGGCATCAAAGTTCTCTTACATGTGGAAGTGCATTTTTGCTTTTAATCTGGTGTTCCATTCTATTGGTATAATGTGCTAATGAATCACTTTTTAGACACTCAAACTAGATTTTTTTTGTATCAGATCTTTTAAATAATGGCAAGCCTATGCGGCTGGTGAAGATTACTATGGTGAGCATGTTCTCCTCTAGTGACAGCTGCTAGACATCAGAGCAAACATACCGATTTTAAACCGCAGACAGGCAAATATTCATTTCAGTGGGACCTGCTTTAAAGGGCATGTTGCAGTACAACCATCCATAGTGGCGTATCATTTGCTGTGCGTGTCTCATGCTTTGGGGAAACACGGCATGTGTCATGCTGGAACTATGCAATAGCTTGTTAATCTCTGAGGTTAATTTTAGTGCAATTTCCCCTGTGGCTAGTTTATGATTATTATATTTATGTATTATTACACTCTGATTCCTCTAAATAAAGGCCCTTGTACACACGGTCGGAGTTTCCGACGGGAATTGTGTGATGACAGGCTGTTGTCGGAAAATCCAACCGTTTTTATGCTCCTTCGGACAAATGTCAGATTTTCCGCCACCAAATATTGGATAGCATGCTTTATAATTTTCAGACAACAAATGTGTGTTGTCGGATTATCTGATCGTGTGTACACAAGTCCTTCGGACAAAACTTTAAAGTACAAACGCGCATGCTCAGAAGCAATGCTAACCATAACACAACATTAGCAGAAGTTGCCCAAAAGGTGGCGCTAAAGAGATGAAAAGCCACGTCGTTTCGTGTTTGTTGGCCGACAATTATTTGCCGTTTGTATGCAAGACAAGTTTATGGCTAACGCCCTTCGGACAAAAGTCCTACGCTTTGTCCGCAGAAAATCCGATCGTGTGTACCAGGCTTCAGAATGCAGCTTGTAACCCCTTTCTTCCTTTTTTTAAAGTAAGCCAAAACATTATCAAATTTCCAGTGTATTCTGTGATACCGAAGCCTCCAATGTTTTTCCCCCCTATGCCAAGTTTATCAATTTATAAATACTTCACTAACACGCCATAAATGCTGTTAACGGCTTGCCGACCAGCCTAACCCTAACCCCAACCCCAGTTATACGGCGGCAGGTCGGCTCGGCTGCACGAGATCACGTAGCTATACGTCATCTTGCGAATCAGCCAATAGGGGCACGTGCGCGCGCCCCCCACTCGCCCCAACGCGCGTGATCACCGTCGGGCACCCGCGATCGCTCGTTACAGAGCGAGAACCGGGAGCTGTGTGTGTAAACACACAGCTCCCGGTCCTGTCAGGGGGAGAAATGCCTGACCGTCTACAATGTATGAACAGTGATCAGTCATTTCCCCAAGTCAGTCCACCCCCCCTTCAGTTAGAACACACCCAGGGAACATACTTAACCCCTTCCCCGCCCCCTAGTGTTAACCCCTTCCCTGCCAGTGGCATTTTTATAGTAATCAATGCATTTTTATAGCACTGATTGCTATAAAAATGCCAATAGTCCCAAAAAAGTGTCTGAAGTGTCCGCCATAATGTCGCAGTACCGATAAAAATCGCTGATCGCCGCCATTACTAGTAAAAAATTTTTTTTTATAAAAATGCCATAAAACTATGAGGTTACAGCACATCATCTCTTCACTGCAGAGGGACATGATATATATATGAATGCTCCCGTTATTTACATATGAATGACTGTTATTTACATGTAAACACAGGGTCTGCAGGTGAGTCATCTGTACACAACAATAGGGCAGAGCTGGGCAGCATTAGTAGCAGCACTTCATACTGAGATATCAGGACACAGTACAGGACTAAAACTTCCAAGGGACAAGAGAATTTAAACTGGGATAGATGGCAAGTATGAGGCAGCTGCTTTGGGCCCCACAACAATGACAAGGGGCAGCTGCTTAGGGCCCGTTCACACCAACAGCTGCACTTAGAACACAGCTGCTGGTGTTGTGGTTGGATGACTGCTGTGCCACTGCACCAAGAAAAAAAGTTCTCAAAGTGCCTTGTTCACACCTTACAGCCCAAAGCCCCGTACACACGATCCATAAATCGTACAAAAAATGCCGCTTTTGAATCGATCGTACGATAATCTGATCGTTAGTACAGAGCTTTCGAGAGCCGATCAGGTCAGTTCATCCGATATTATTTGGACATGCACGGAATTTTTTTCCATAGAATGCCAGATCGTACAATTTTCGTTTAATCAGTAACAGCGGTCAATCGAAAATGCAATACAAATGCATTACTTACAACACATGACATTACTTCCAAATTTTTATTCTGTCGTACGAGAATTTTCGCAAGTAAACTTATCAGATTCGACGTGAGATTAGCATGCAAAAAAGAAACAGACGATCGTTTGTCCGATAATCTCATTGTGTATACGGGGCATTACACACAAAAACGCACGTTGCCCTGTCACAATGTGCCGTCATGCATAGATTTGAATAAAGTGTCATTTTGTGAACGTTAATAATAATAAATAATAAAAAAAGTAAAATCTGTGAGAGACTTTATTAAATAGAGCATTACACCTCCCTGCACAATGTACACCAAGACGTGCGCATTCTACAGACCAGAACGCTACCCACAATCAGCCAAGGGACTCAGGCTGTGCGAACCGCCATGAGTAGCTGTGGCCACTGTCAGGCTGTTGTAACTTTTACCACTTATTATGCAAATACCTTAATGTGCATGATCTGGGCACAGGTTCATTTTTTTTATCTATTGAGTGGTGAATTATTTAGAATGCTTTAAAGACTATGGGGCAAATCCACAAAGATCTGCCCCAGAGCATCGTATCTGAGATACACTACGCCGCCGTACCTTACCTGGCTTTGGTTCGAATCCATAAAGATTTTGCGCCGTAAGTTATGGCGGCGTAGTGTATCTCAAGCGGCGTAACGGCGTGGAATTCAAATTGGGTGGGTGGGTAGGGGGCGTGTTTCATTTAAATGAAGCGCGTCCCCGCGCCGAACAAACTGCGCATGAGCCGTCCCTAAATTTCCCGTCGTGCATTGCGTGAAATGACGTTGCAAGGACGTCATTGGTTTTGACCAGGATTTAAATTACATCCATCCCGATTCACGAACGACTTACGCAAAAAAAAAAAAAAATTGAAATTATACGCGGGAACGACGGCCATACTTAAAGCGGGAGTTCACCCATTTGTAAAAAAAAAAATTTTCTCCCCTTAGCTTCCTGCTCGTTCGGTCTAGGGGAATCGGCTATTTGTATTAAAATATGAGCTGTACTTACCCGTTTTCGAGCTGCATCTTCTTCCGTCGCTTCCGGGTATGGGTCTTCGGGAGCGGGCGTTCCTTCTTGATTGACAGTCTTCCGAGAGGCTTCCGACGGTCGCATCCATCGCGTCACTCGTAGCCGAAAGAAGCCGAACGTCGGTGCGGCTCTATACTGCGCCTGCGCACCGACGTTCGGCTTCTTTCGGAAAATCGTGACGCGATGGATGCGACCGTCGGAAGCCTCTCGGAAGCCTGTCAATCAAGAAGGAACGCCCATTCCCGAAGCCCATACCCGGAAGCGACGGAGAGGATGCATCTCGTAAACGGGTAAGTACTGCACATATTTTAAAATAAATAGCCGATTCCCCTAGTAAAAACGAGCAGGAATCTAAGGGGGAAAAGTGCCCTCTAAGGGTGAACCCCCGCTTTAACATTGAGTACGCCACGAAATAGCAGCTTTAACTATACGCCGAAAAAAGCCGACTAGAGATGACGTAAAGGAATGCGCCGGCCGCTCGTATGTTCGTGGATCGTCGGAAATAGTTAATTTGCATACTCGATGCGGAAAACGAAGGGAACGCCACCCAGCGGACGCCGAAGAATTGCATCTTAGATCCGAAGGCGTAAGAAGACGTACGCCTGTCGGATCTAACCCAGATGCCGTCGTATCTTGTTTTGAGGATTCAAAACAACGATACGACGCGGGAAATTTGAAAGTACGCCGACGTATCAGTAGATACGCCGGCGTACTCTCTCTGTGGATCTGCCCCATCAAATTTAAATAAGCAAATACAATTTTCAAAATTGTTATGTAACCCAATGTGGTTTATTTGTAAGATCCTAAAAATTGTCCCTGATGCTATTTGAGAGTCATTTGGGTATGTAACATCAATCCAAAAGATCAAAGAAACATCCTGATAATGAGGTCTCTTGATCTGAAATAGGTACATAAAGTATCCATATATTGATTTGTGTGTGTCCACTCCCGGCACGTCGGCATATCATACCGTTGGCACTCTGTGTGGGAACCAGGCAAACCATGCAGCACTCCCAATAAAAGGAATTTTCTGCTCTTCACTGCTGTCAAATAATGTGATCTATTGGAGGTGGCAAGCACGTGGGAATTGTTAGGCCGGGTACTCACGACCAAACATGTATGGTGAAAGCGGTCCGTCGGACCGTTTCCACCATACATGTCTGCCAGAGGGCTTCTGTACGATGGTTGTACACACCATCGTACAGAAGTCCGCGCGTAAACAATACGCGGGGCGTGTCCGCGGTGTCGCCGCGTCGATGACGCGGTGTCGCCGCGACAATGACGCGGCGACGTGGGCGGCCCGCCTTTAAAATGCTTCCACGCATGCGTCGAAGTCATTCGACGCATGCGAGGGACGGCGGGCGCCTGGACATGTACGGTAGGTCTGTACTGACGACCGTACATGTCCGAGCGGGCAGAATTCCAGCGGACTGTTTTAAAACAAGTCCAGGAATATTTGTCTGCTGGGAAAAGGCCCGGCGGGCAAATGTTTGCTGGAATTCGGCCCGCTCGCGCCCACACACGACCAAACATGTCTGCTGAAACTGGCCTGCGGGCCAGTTTCAGCAGACATGTTTGCTCGTGAGTATGGGGCCTTAGACACACAGCTTATTACTTGCTCTTCAGCTGGGATGGGTCACAAAACATATCTATAAGGGTTTTTCTTCTTTTATTGAATATCAGTGTGACATTTCTTCTCTGAGCTAATGATCGGAGCATTATCTCAGAAAGACCTTTGATTCTATAACACATGCATTTTTTTTTTCTTCTTCTTCTTCTTCTTCTGTCACCATTACACTGAATTCCTCTGTACTAGTGGCAGGCAAATTCTTGGTAGACTGCAACTTATGCTGGTCTGTTGCCTCATCTACTCACTGGCTGCAAGCTGCAGTTGGACAGTGATTGCCGATGTATTAAAACAGTTAAAAGTCAGCAGCTACGAGTACTGTAGCTGCTACTGTGAAAAAGGGACACTTAGGCCCCTTTCACACTGGGGCGTTTTTCAGGCGCTTTGGCATTAAAAAAAGCCTTTAGCTCCCATTCACACCTAGGCGTATTTACGCCTGTAGTGCGACGCCGCTGCAGCCCCGAGACGCCAGAGGGATAATTTAACATGCACCTCTATGGAGATGGTTCACATCTCCACGCCGAACGCCGTACGCCTGCCGCCTGAAAAAAAGTCCCGGACCTTTTTTTCAGGCGGCGTTCGGCATAGGAGATGTGAACCATCTCCATAGAGGGGGTGAAGGCTGCATTCACAATCGCGGCGTTTTGTCGCCGCAAATCGTGGTACAAAACGCTGCTATTTGTCGCTGCAATTCGCGGGACAAAACGCCGCGATTTTGTACGCCGAGGTGTGAATGCAGCCTTAAAGCGCTGAATGAAGCTTCATCTGCAATCCCTCCTTTCTCTATCTGCAAAGTAGAGAGTGTCCTGACTTGCCTGCTCGCCCCCTCCCCCCTTCAAGAGGCTTTCTCCACACCAGGGAGAAAGCCTTGCATTACTGTGTGGAGTTACAGACAGAAGAACAGGAAGTGAGGATTTCTCAGAAGAAATAAGGACATTTAAAAGCAAAATGGAAGGATGAGGTAAGTGAAGGAGGACTGCACTAAGGTAAAGGAAGCTATTTAGGGAATTTTTCTTTATCTCTACAACCCCTTTAAAACGGGAGTTCACCCGAAAAAAAATTTTTAACATGAGATTAATGCTCATTTTGTCAAGGGGAATCGGGTATTTTTTTTAAAATCGAAGCAGTACTTACCGTTTTAGAGAGCGATCTTCTCCGCCGCTTCCGGGTATGGTCTTCGGGACTGGGCGTTCCTATTTGATTGACAGGCTTCCGACGGTCGCATACATCGCGTCACGAGTAGCCGAAAGAAGCCGAACGTCGGTGCGGCTCTACACGGCGCCTGCGCACCAACGTTCGGCTACTTTCGGAGAATCGTGACGCGATGTATGCGACCGTCGGAAGCCTGTCAATCAAATAGGAACGCCCAGTCCCGCAGCCCATACCCGGAAGCGGCGGAGAAGATCGCTCTCTAAAACAGTAAGTACTGCTTCGATTTAAAAAAAACTAGCCGATTCCCCTTCACAAAATGAGCATCAATCTAATGTTAAAAATTAAGTTTTCGGGTGAACCTCCACTTTAACTTGCAAAGTGAACAGTCTATTTGCTTTTAGTAAATCAGCCAGCGTATGTACAGATACTGCAGCAGAAATCACCGGGATTCCTTTGGTGACGCAGAGATCTGCTGCTGTGAACCTGCTGCTGCCAAACAACTTTGAACTGTGATGCTGCAAAGAAGTAAATTATTAGCCAATTCCTTGTTTATTTTTATTTTTTCATCCTTCACATTTGAGGCACCCTGCTTGGTGAAAGCTTGGACAGCACGACTTAACACACTAAAGATACTGCCAGACTCAGCCACCTTACCAACCGCTCTGTCTCTGCTACTCCTCTCTGTCAATCTCTCCACTGGCTTCCGCTCACCCAACAAATTCAATTCAAACTACTAACAATTACCTACAAAGCTATCCACAACTCTGCCCCCAGCTACATCACTGATCATTAGCTAGATTCAGAGAGATGGCCGCAACTTTGCGGCGGCGTAGCTTAGCGTGTTTAGGCTATGCCGCCGTAAGTTAGCGAGGCAAGTACTTGATTCTCAAAGTACTTGCCTGCTAAGTTACGCGGCGTAGCCTAAAACGGGCGGGCGTAAGGGCGCATAATTCAAATTTGTCTGACGGGGCGTGTTTTATGATAATGAGGCTTGACCCAACGTGATTGACGTTTGTTTTTGAACTGCGCATGCACCGGGCGCCTACATTTCCCAGTTTGCTTTGCGGCTAAGTCCGCCGCACGGGCCTATTGATTTCGACGTGGACGTAAAGTACGCAAATCCCTATTCACGGACGACTTACGCAAACGATGTAAAATTTTAGAATTTCGATGCGGGAATGGCGGCCATACTTTAACATTACTTTTCCATCTATTAGATGGAATAACTTTAGGCCTGATAAAGCGTTACGTAAACGGCGTATCTGTACTGCGTCAGCCGGGCGTACGTTCGTGAATAGGCGTATCTAGTGATTTACATATTCTACGCCGACCGCATTGGAAGCGCCACCTAGCGGCCAGCCTAAATATTGCACCCTAAGATAGGACGGCGCAAGCCGTTCTATCTTAGATAGGTTTAAGTGTATCTCTGTTTGAGAATACACTTAAACTTAGGTGGGCGTAGATTCCCGAGTTAGGTCAGCGTATCTACTGATACGCCGACCTAACTCTACCTGAATCTAGCTACTAGTCTCTAAATACCAACCTAATCGTTCTCTTCATTCTTCTCAAGACCTCCTACTCTCTAGCTCTCTCATCACCTGCTCCCATGCTCGTCTCCAGGACTTTTCCAGAGCCTCTCCAAGCCTATGGAACTCCTTTCCCCAATCTGTCCGTCTATCTCCTGCTCTATTGGCTTTTAGAGAATCCCTGAAAAGCCTCCTCCTCAGAGATGCCTCTCCTAACCACACCTAACAACTGTATTTTCATCTTGTCCATCTGATCATCCCCCACAGCTACTACCCTTTGTTTCAATTGACCCTCCCTTCTAGACTGTAAGCTCTAACAAGCAGGGCCCTCTGACCCCTCCTGTATTGAATTGTATTGTAACTGTACTGTCTTGCCTGATGTTGTAAAGCCCTGCGCAAACTGTTGGCGCTATATAAATCCTGAATAATAATAATAATAATCAGGGGTCCTGCAGCCTTATAGGACAGTCAGAGTAGAATGAAAACTACAAGCTTTAACCAGACACTGATAGAAGTCACAAGGCTGCTATATACTGCTGATGAGAAAAGGTATTTAGCAGTTTATATTTACTAAAATAATTGCATTTCCATGTTCTGTGTACTGTGGGAGACCAGATATAGTGAATGCAGGGTCTGGGGTTTAGTAACACGTTTTAACTGATACATCTGCAGGAAAGTTTGTTCTGTTGAAAAACAACAGACTTGCTGGCCAGATCAGGTGAAAATAATGGAAAGAAAGCCTAAAAAAGAAAACTCATCATGTATCTATGACATCTAAGAGTTGGTAAGCTGCATAATTAGTGTTTGCTTTTGCATTTAATACTGCTTTAAAGTGGAAGTACCCATATGTTGGGTTGCGGACATGTTTGTTATATGCATTTCAGCCCCTGCAACCTACCAGTAGGTTGCTGTACTTTAAAGCGGGAGTTCACCCATTTATAAAAAAAAAAAAATTCTCCCCTTAGCTTCCTGCTCGTTTGGTCTAGGGGAATCGGCTATTTGTATTAAAATATGAGCAGTACTTACCCGTTTTCGAGCTGCATCTTCTTCCGTCGCTTCCGGGTATGGGTCTTCGGGAGCGGGCGTTCCTTCTTGATTGACAGTCTTCCGAGAGGCTTCCGACGGTCGCATCCATCGCGTCACTCGTAGCCGAACGTCGGTGCGGCTCTATACTGCGCCTGCGCACCGACGTTCGGCTTCTTTCGGAAAATCGTGACGCGATGGATGCGACCGTCGGAAGCCTCTCGGAAGACTGTCAATCAAGAAGGAACGCCCATTCCCGCAGCCCATACCCGGAAGCGACGGAGAGGATGCATCTCGTAAACGGGTAAGTACTGCACATATTTTAAAATAAATAGCCGATTCCCCTAGTAAAAACGAGCAGGAATCTAAGGGGGAAAAAGTGCCCTCTAAGGGTGAACCCCCGCTTTAAGTAGTTATGCTGGGATGCTACCTGCAGCCCAGTATTGTTTTTTTTAGAGCTGAAGGTCTGCTTATTTGTAAAAGCAATCCTAGTGGCTAATTAGCCACCGGATTGCTTTTACGAGCAGCTTGAGGGGAAGCACCCCCCCACCTTCCACCTTCCACTGCTTTCTTGTGCTCTCCCTTCCCACCAGGAGACCCGAGCAACCAGCTGTTGCTTTCGCCAGCTGACCACAGAGGTAATCAGAGACTGGAAAGTCTCTGATCACATCCATGGTTTAGGAAACTGGAAGTGATGAGAATTTCACATTTCCGGTTTCCCCGGATGTAAAAAGCACCTTTTTTAAATAAGGAAAGCATTTGATCACACCAATCTTGGTATGATCATATTTACTCGGTGTAGCATCATCCTTTTATTTTTGTTTTTGTGTATTAAAATTCAAAAAGCGTATTTAAAAAAAAAAAAAAAATAGCGTGTGACAAAAAATTGCAACACCCACAAGGGCCTCTGTTTTAAATAATATGTTTATACTGTATATACTCGAGTATAAGCCAAGTTTTTCAGCCCATTTTTTAGGCTGAAAAACTCCCCATCTGCTTATACTCGAGTGAGCCGCACCTTTCATTACTAAAACACGCTGTGTCTCCCGCTGTGTAATGCATTCTGTTCACCCGTCTATTGTAACAAAGCCCCCGCCTCCTCCTCCTCGTCTGTAAAAAGGCGCCCCGCCTCCTCCTCTTTGTCTGTGATAGACACCCCGCCTCCTCCTTGTCTGTGATACCGGTAGGTACCCGTCGCCTCCTCGTCTGTGATAGGCGCCCCGCCTCCTCTTTGTCTGTGATAGACACCCCCGGCCCCTCCTTGTCTGTGATAGGCACCCGTCGCCTCCTCGTCTGTGATAGGCGGAACCCCAGCCTCCTCTTCTCCGATAGGCGGAACACTGATACAGTTTCCCAGCATCGTATCAGTGTTCCTCTATCACGGACTGACGAGGAGGAGGCGGAGCTTTCTTACAATGGATGGAAGAACAGACTGCATTACACAGGAGACACACTGCATTAGTAATGAAAGGTACAACTACAAGTGGGCACAGTGAGACTGCAACTGGGCACAGTGAGACTGCAACTGGGCACAGTGAGACTGCAACTGGGCACAGTGAGACTACAAATGGGCACAGTGAGACTGCAACTGGGCACAGTGAGACTGCAACTGGGCACAGTAAGACTACAACTGGGCACAGTGAGACTGCAGATGGGCATTGTTTAAGCAGGGCTTTGTTTCAATGGACGGCGGAGCAGACTGCATTACACAGGAGACACACGCTGCTTTAGTAATGAAAGGTACGACTGCAACTGGGCACAGTGAGACTGCAAATGGGCACAATTGGACTGCAAATGGGCACAATTGGACTGCAAATGGGCACAATTAGACTGCAAATGGGCATAGTGAGACTGCAGATGGGCATTGTTTAAGCAGGGCTTTGTTTCAATGGACGTCCGAACAGACTGCATTACACAGGAGACACACGCTGCTTTAGTAATGAAAGGTACGACTGCAGATGGGCACAGTGAGACTGCAGATGGGCATTGTTTAGCCAGTAGCTGCTGCATTTTCCCACCCTAGGCTTATACTGGAGTCAATATGTTTTCCCAGTTTTTTGGGGTAAAATTAGGTGCCTTGGCTTATATTCGGGTTGGCTTATACTTGAGTATATACGGTAATGTTTGGGGGTTCTAAGTAATTTTCGAGCTGTAGCTGTACAGAATAAACCTGGTCTTAAAGTTGCTATTCCCCAGGTAATACTTGTGGCATGCTATTTATTAAACCAGATACTGTACATATAAAGCGGTATGTCAGCAGGGCTTGGCGTACTACGAATGAGATCCTCCCCACACCTGCCAGGGTTCTTCTATTGTAGTATCAGAAAGGCTCTAAAGCGTTGCTGTGGAAATAATTGCTTTGTCACTACAGGGGGGTGTCACAACTCCGCCCATCTGACTGCTTCCAGACGCATGACTAGCAGTTAAATACAGTGGGGAACATTCACATGCACTGGAAACCAAGACCTTTGCGGTGAACGTTTTCAGAAGCGCGTGTATTTTTAGGCACATATATGATCGAGCCTTGTGTGGTTTCTTTTGCAAGAGAATGAATTAGCATTATTTTTGTAAAGTGGAAATATTGGCTGGTTTGTGGCATGTTGTAGCTTTGTCTTGTCTCTATCATGTGTACTATTCTTACAGATATAGAGAGATTGGATCATCAGAGCAGCTACTGGAAGGAGGTTAAACCCGGGGTCAGGAGAGGATTCCTGGATACAGACAGAGGGAACAGCTGATTGCTTGTGCCTCCTGCTCGAAGGTTGTCCTTCCTGTTCCTACTCACAAGTCATTGAAGCAGCTGGGTTTGTTTACAGTGTGTGCGAGACACCAACAACACGTACTTATACAGCACCAACAATTTACACATATACACCATATTGCCAAAAGTATTGGGACACCTGCCTTTACATGCAGATGAACTTTTATGGCATCCCAGTCTTAAAGCGGAGGTTCACCGGTAATATGCTCTTTTTACCCTTAGATGTGTGCTCATTTAGTCTAGGGGAATCGGCTAGTTGTTTTAAAATCCGAGCATTACTTACCGTTATAGAGGGCGATCTTCTCCGCCACTTTCGGGTATGGGTCTGCGGGACTGGGCGTTCCTTCTTGATTGACAGGCTTCCGAAAGGCTTCCGACGGTCGCATCCATCGCGTCACGATTTTCCGAAAGTAGCCGAACGTCGGTGCGCAGGCGCAGTATAGAGCATAATTGCGAGCATAATTCGTTCTGGAATAGAGCTGCACGATTAATCGTTAAGAATTGTTATCGCGATCTTTTTCCCGTTGCGATTCTTGACACAGGATTTCACGATCTTTGACATGAAAATAATTTTCTCTCTGCACTTTGGTATGCAAAGAATTTCCTTTCTGCTCTCAGCCAAAAGTCAAAGTCTGGGCAGCCTTTAAAAACATTCTTTATCATTGGAAAGTTAAGTCTAAACATTGTATCACATTGACTTCTGTATGTAAATTAGGAACGTTTAACCACTTAAACACCAAACCTTTATCTGACAGCTCTTTTCAAGTTAAAATCATTATTTATTTTTTGCTAGAAAATTACTTAGAACCCCCAAACATTATATCATTTTTTAGTAGAGACCCTAGAGAATAAAATGGCGGTTGTTGCAATATTTTATGTTGCACTGTATTTGCACAGCAGTCTTTTTAAATGCAATTTTTTTGGAAAAAATTACTTTAATGAATTTTAAAAAAAAATAGCCAGTAAAGTTAGCCCTTTTTTTTTTTGTATAAATGTAAAAGATTTTACGCCGTGAGAATCATGATCTTCATTCTAAGCAAAAAAATTGTGATTCTCATTTTGGCCAGAATCGTGCAGCTCTATTCTGGAAGCATGCTAGTAATCCAAAGCACTTTTATATCAAAGCAAATTTTCCCATAAGAAATAATGGAAACTCAAATTATTAGTTTCACAACCATTTATTCATAAGTCCTTCAGTTTATAGTAGAGCTGGGCAATTTTTTCCCCTAAAATGATTTGGGATGAATCAGAGTGGAGACTGCGAGCCAGACTTTCTCACCCAACATCAGTGCCTGACCTCACAAATGCACTTCTGGAAGAATGGTCAAACATTCCCATAGACACACTCCTAAACCTTGTGGACAGCCTTCACAGAGGAGCTGAAGCTGTTATAGCTGCAAAGGGTGGGCCAACTCAATATTGAACCCTACAGACTAAGGCCCCATACACACGATAGAATCCATCCGCTGAAAAATCCCAGCAAATGGGTTTCAGCGGATAGATCCTATGGTGTGTACACTCCAGCGGATCTGTTTCCGCGGATATTTCTCCCCTGGGATGGATTCCAGCAGATAAATATTTGCTGACATGCTAAACAAATCCACCTGCTGTAATCCATCCCAACGGATGGATCCGCTGGTCTGTATAGACTCACCGGATCCATCCGTCCGAAGGGATCCCCCGCATGCGTCGTAATGATTCGACGCATGCGTGGAATTCCTTATATGACAGCGTCGCCGCGTCATAATCGCGGCGACGGCGCGACACGTCATCGCCAGAGGATTTCGGCGCGGATTTCAATGCGATGGTGAGTACACTCCATCGCATAGAAATCCGCTGAAATCCTCGAGAGGATTTATCCACGGAAACGGTCCGCTGGACCGTATTCGCGGATAAATCCTCTCGTGTGTATGGGGCCATAGACTGGGATGTGTAAAGACAGGTGTCCCAATACTTTTGGTAATATAGTGTATATTGTACATTCACAATTCTCAAGGAGCTTACAATCTAAGAGCCCTAACTCATATCCATCCATACACATATTAGGGCCAATTAACCTACCCGTATGTCTTTGGAGTATGAGAGGAAACCCACGCAGGCACAGGGAGAACATGCAAACTCCAGGCTGGTAGCGTCTTGGTTGGGATTCAAACGGACCACTCTAGTGTTGCCGGTACAACTGCTTACCATTTAGCCACTGTGCAATCGCGCTGTTTTCAAACGCATAGGCAAACACCAAAGTTGGGAGGAAATAATTTAGTTAAGAGTACATCCTGCTTCAGTCCTGACCTCAAGTCACTTCTAAATTTTGGGGTAGCAGGGACAGTGACAACAAAATTGGAAAACCTTTTTTAAAGGGAATGCCATGGAAACATTGCGAGTTTGCCTGCAAGTCAGTCTGTGTCATTCTCACTGCCATAGCCAACTAAACAACAAATGATTGTTTTTGGTACTCCGATCAGCATGCAAAAATCACAACTGGGTTTTGCTCTTTTGTATATAAAGGTTTGTTTAGTCTAGGACAGGGGTCTCCACACTTTCTAAACAAAGGGTCAATGTACTATTCCTCAGGCTTTAGAGGGGCCCAGACTGTAGCCAGTACAAAATGTTCTTACATTGGTGAGAGTGAACATTGTTGGTGGCAATGAGAGGAATAGCGCCCTGTATTGGTGTCCATAAGAGAAATAGTACCCCATTATTTTTGTCAGCTGGAGGAATAGTGCCCCATCATTGGTGTGCGTGAGAGGAATGGTGCCCCATCATTGGTGTCAGTGAAAGGAATGGTGCTATCAGTGTCCGTGAGAGGAATGGTGCCCCGTCATTGGTGTCCGGTAGAGGAATGGTGTTCCGTCACTGGTGTTAGTGAGAGGAATGGTGCCCCATCATCAGTGTCTGTGTGAGGAATGGTGCCATATCATTGATGTTCATGAGAGCAGTAGTGCCCCTTCACCAGTGTTCGTGAGAGGGAAAAGCACCCCACCACCTGTGCCTGTGAGAGAAATAGTGCCCCATCGTTGGTGTCAGTGGGAAGAAAAGTGCCCTTATCGTTGATGTCAGTGGGAGAAATAGTGCCCCATTGTTGGTTGTCAGTGGGAGGAACAGTGCCCCATCATTGGTGTCAGTGGGAGGAACCGTGTCCCATCATTGGTGTCAATGGGAGGAATAGTGCCTCATCATTGATGTTAGTGGGAGGAATAGTGTCCCATCCTTAGTATCAGTGGGAATAATAGTGCCCCAAGGGCTAGATACGGTCTAGGAGGATGTTCTTCAGAGGAATACCTGCGCTATTACCCACACCCCTCACAGCCGATGCTCCTCCCCTGCATTGTACATGGTGACATCAGCAAGGCAGCAGCCACGGGACCAGAGCAGAGCAGCGGCTTTGTGGGACTGGTTGTGAAGCCTGTAGGACCCAGGAATAAGGTAAGCAATACTCTCTATTTACCATGGCCTTCCATCCAGCGGCAGTGGCCTTCCATCCAGCGGCAATGGCCTACCATCCAGCGGCAGTTGCCTTCCATCCAGCGGCAGTGGCCTTCCATCCAGCGGCAGTGGCCTACCATCCAGCGGCAGTGGCCTACCATCCAGCGGCAGTGGCCTACCATCCAGCGGCAGTGGCCTTCCATCCAGCGGCAGTGGCCTACCATCCAGCGGCAGTGGCCTTCCATCCAGCGGCAGTGGCCTTCCATCCAGCGGCAGTGGCCTTCCATCCAGCGGCAGCCTGCAGACAGAATAGAGCAGGGCACACATTTCACACAGCAGTGACATAGTATGTTGCTGCCAGAAGCTGAAAGCAAAACGTGATGACTGCGCATTTTATGGTCCAGGCGAGTACAGAGGGTGGCGCCATGACTACCTGGGTCCCTAATGTTTGGATTGTTCAGGTTGAGTGGTGCTAGGTGTCCTGAGGAGGACAGTACTGTGAACACAAGTTGCCCGCACTTCACCTAACATTACAAATTAGGACTTCTGGAAATCTGTAATACGTACATTCAGGCTCATGCACACGGCTAAAAGGGGGCCACACAACCTCCAGGGCCGCAGTAAAAAAAATGATCCCGGAACCTACAGCTTCTGTGTACAGCCGTCCTTTGACAGCAATAAGAAAATGCGTCTGTACGTGCTTAGGCGCTCAGGGTTGCATTAAGCATGTGCATGGATGTATACGCTGAACCACACTATCTGTGTTGGCGGTATACATCTGTGTGGGTGCTTTATGTCACCCCAGGCGCATAACCACATACAGCGACATCTTCTAATTACTATCTATGTGGGCGGCTGTGTGAAGCAGCTGCGGACCCTTGAAAAGTTTTTACAAAGGCTCTGGATGCTGTAGTGCCCACTTACATCTTCGTGCATGAGCCCCAAATGAGTTATAAATCCTCACACAATAAATCATGTGCAGATGTAATAGGTAAACAGGAATTTGTTTTTCACATGACTGGATAATTGAAGCAATTATTCACACAGTTTATGTGTGATTATTCTTGACTCCCGATGGTGTAGCTGGTGTGGTCGGGCGGCGCCCAGATGTGACGTCATCTACACGATGCAGCCTTCCATCTGCTCTACTACCGCATCTGCGTTCCATTCTAAGCCTTGTTGTGGTGAGACGGTCCGACGTCGCTCTGCGTTGGTGACGTCGCTCAGTGTTGGTGATGTCACATCCACTGCGCCGCCCGACCACACCATCTGGACAATTTTTTAGGTTACATGATATCCCAACTGAGGGCTCGACAAATCCCTGGCGCCAGGTCGCCATTTTTTATTTTTTGTGAGCTGGCGCCATCTGGTGGTGAGCCGTTGGTATTACAAGTTATTACCACCAGATGTGTGAGCTGGCGCCATCTGGTGGTGGCCGTTGGTATTACAAGTTAAGCATTACAAGTTAAACAGCAATTCTAATGTAATTTTTCACTACTTTTCACTGCCATCTTCTTCCCTCTAATTAGAACCCCCAAACATTATATATATTTTTTATCCTAACACCCTAGAGCAGGGATATGCAATTAGCGGACCTCCAGCTGTTGCAAAACTACAAGTCCCATCATGCCTCTGACTCTGATGTCATGCTTGTGGCTGTCAGAGTCTTGCTATGCCTCATGGGAATTGTAGTTCTGCAACAGCTGGAGGTCCGCTAATTGTATATCCCCGCCCTAGAGAATAAAATGGCGATCGTTGCAATACTTTCTGTCACGCCGTATTTGCGCAGCGGTCTTACAAGCGCACTTTTTTGGGAAAAAAATTACACTTTTTTTTAATTAAAAAATAATATTATGAAAGATAATGTTACGCCGAGTAAATTCATACCCAACATGTCACGCTTCAAAATTGCGTCCGCTCGTGGAATGCCGACAAACTTTTACCATTTAAAATCTTTATATGCGACGTTTAAAAAAAATCTACAGGTTGCATGTTTTGAGTTACAGAGGAGGACTAGGGCTAGAATTATTGCTCTCGCTCTACCAATCGCGGCGATAACTCACATGTGTGGTTTGAACACCGTTTACATATGCGGGCGCTGCTCACGTATGTGTTCGCTTTTGCACGCAAGCTTGTCGGGACGGGGCGCGTTTTCTGGCTCCTAACTTTTTTAGCTGGCTCCTAGATTCCAAGCAAATTTGTCAAACCCTGTCCCAACTATTTATGAAATGTGACATTTCAGTACACGATCTGTGTTCCATCAGCCGCTTCATTGGGCACTGGTGATTGACAGCTCAGGACCAGGAAGTGATGTCATACATATCATTTCCTGCTCTGTGTACAGGAGGGAAGGCCCGGTGTGTGTTAAAAGCACATGTCTGCAGCATGTTAAAAATCTGAATTCCCAGCAAGGGGCTGGGGATTCAGATTTTACCACCTCCCCTTCCTGCCGCCCTAAGGTGGCTGCCTAAGTCACCTTACGGTTGCACCAGCCCTGCCTAGTACTTTTTTTTCTCGGACCGTTCTCATCGGATGGACTGATCGTGTGTACGAGGCTTAGCTCTCATACTGCCCTCTAAATTTAAAGCAGCGCCGGACAGAAAGTAGCAGGCTGCTACATAAGTATAAGTGGCTAGAGAACTCTGCAATATAGTGAACCGGTTGCTTTGCATAGGCAAACACAGGTTTATGCTGAAGTGGATCTCAACACAAAACATTTTATTTTGGATAGCATTGGGAAGATTCAAAACCTGAAAAACGATTTAAGCCTTCTGCTTATCCAAACCGGGAGTGGCGTGCCTATACCGCATTTGTGGCTTGAAATTCTTTGTGTTTCATTCGTTGTTTTCCAGTGTTGCCACGTGCCAGCAAGCATTTCCTGTTCTGTTGTGACTCCATACAGGTATCGTTGGTATGTGGTTTGACCAGCAGTTACACAGAATATGAAGTGCTGTTTAGTGTTCCACTCATGCAGTTTGTATTCCCTAGATGCCTCTGGGCAGAGTAGAGTAGAACTCTGCACTGGAATAGCAACACATGCTGCATTTGCTGTTTTCTGCTCAGCATTTCACTGGGAACCATGTGACCTGCACACAGTTTAACCACAAGGTTCTCTGTTCAGTTCTAACATAGGACATGATCGTCATGTAGTTTGCTTGTGTCTCTGTCAGATTCTCAGTTTTCCACAAACATAACAGTGCCGTGTGCAACTGATCCTACTTAACCACTTAAGCCCCGGACCTTTAGGCAGCTAAATGCTCAGGCCAGGTTTTGCAATTCGGCACTGCGTCGCTTTAACAGACAATTGCGCGGTCGTGCGACGTGGCTCCCAAACAAAATTGGCGTCTTTTTTTCCCCCACAAATAGAGCTTTCTTTTGGTGGTATTTGATCACCTCTGCGGTTTTTATTTTTTGCAAACAAAAATAGAGCAACAATTTTGAAAAAAAATCAATATTTTTTGCTATAATAAATATCCCCCAAAAACATACATAAACATTTTTTTTCCCTCAGTTTAGGCCGATACGTATTCTTCTACCTATTTTTGGTTAAAAAAAATCGCAATAAGCGTTTATCGATTGGTTTGCGCAAAATTTATAGCGTTTACAAAATAGGGGATAGTTTTATTGCATTTTTATTATTTTTTTTTTTTTTACTACTAATGGCGGCGATCAGCGATTTTTTTCCGTGACTGCGACATTATGGCGGACACTTCGGACAATTTTGACACATTTTTGGGACCATTGTCATTTTCACAGCAAAAAATGCATTTAAATTGCATTGTTTATTGTGAAAATGACAGTTGCAGTTTGGGAGTTAACCACAGGGGGCGCTGTAGGAGTTAGTGTTCACATAGTGTGTGTTTACAACTGTAGGGGGGTGTGGCTGTAGGACTGACGTCATCGATCGAGTCTCCCTATAAAAGGGATCACTCGATCGATGCAGCGCCATAGTGAAGCACGGGGAAGCCGTGTTTACATACGGCTCTCCCCGTTCTCCAGCTCCGGGGAGCGATCGCGATGAAGCGGCTATAAACGAATAGCCGCGCCGTCGTCCCGGATCGCTCCCCGCGGGAATCCGACCGCCGCATGTAGCGGGGGGGGGGGGTCCCGATCGGACCCCCCACCCGCTAGAAGGCAAGGACGTACATGTACGCCCATTTGCCTGTACGTGCCATTCTGTGGACGTACATGGACATGCGGCGGTCGGGAAGTGGTTAAAGCGGGAGTTCACCCAAAAAACTATTTTTAACATTAGATTGAGGCTCGTTTTGTCAAGGGGAATCGGGTGTTTTTTTTTAAATCGAAGCAGTACTTACCGTTTTAGAGAGCGATCTTCTCTGCCGCTTCCGGGTATGGGCTGCGGGACTGGGCGTTCCTATTTGATTGACAGGCTTCCGACAGTCGCATACATCGCGTCACGAGTAGCTGAAAGAAGCCGAACGTCGGTGCGGCTCTATACGGCGCCTGCGCACCGACGTTCGACTACTTTCGGAAAATCGTGACGCAATGTATGCGACGGTCGGAAGCCTGTCAATCAAATAGGAACGCCCAGTCCCGCAGCCCATGCCAGGAAGCGGCGGAGAAGATATCTCTCTAAAACGGTAAGTACTGCTTCGATTTAAAAATAAACACCCGATTCTGCTTCACAAAATGAGCCTCAATCTAATGTTAAAAATTAAGTTTTTGGGTGAACCTCCACTTTAACTAAAACATATATAAATGAATAAAACAGCAATGCTTGCTGCATGAAAAAAAGAATTGTCTTATAAAGAATGCCTAGCAGTTTTGTATATATTTTATTTTTATATTACTGTCAGGACTAGGAACCCGATACCACTTTTTTAAGTACCGATACTTTTTTTTAAGTATTAGCCGATACCGCTACTTTTTTTTTTAATGTCAAGTGACAGTGGCAGCGGCACATGTGTCAGTATTTATATTTGTTTACAATGCTTTCTCTTGTTTTTTTTTAGATGGGGGGGGGGGGTGTCTGTGTGTTTTGTATTTCCATTTTTATTATTTTTTACAACAATTTTTTATTTTATTTTTATTCATTGCAATTGTTTTTAATAAGCCCTGTTGGGGGGCTTTGGTGAGATATCAGGGGTCTTTACAGACCCCTGATATCTCCCCCTTGAGACAGAGAAAGAGACTGAGAATAGAGATTCCCCAGTCACTTTCTCTGGAGCCTCAGCTGCACTGAAAATCAATGGAGAGGAGGCAGCGGCTCCTCTCCATTCATAAACGGAGACATCGTAATCACAGTTTACGATGTTTAAGTTATGTGAATGAACAGTTCATTGGGAAAAGGAAGGAGGAGGAGGAGGAGATGGAGGGGGACAGCAGAATGGAAGGGGACATGGAGGCGAACCGAGAGGGACAGCAGAATTGAGGGGCACAGCAGAACAGAGAGGAACACGGAGGAGAACCGAGGGGCACAGCAGAACAGAGAGGGACACGGAGGAGAACCGAAGGGCACAGCAGAACCAAGGGGGACACAGAGGAGAACCGAGGGGCACAGCAGAACAGAGAGGGACACAGAGGAGAACCAAGGGGGACACCAGAACAGAGGGGGACTGGAGGAGGATGCAGGGACAGTAAGCGGTGATCGGTGCGTTACAAGCACCGATCACCCGGTATAGATTTCACTAAAGCAGCTGAAAAAAACCCGGGGGAGAAATAGCTTTATTAAAATCTATACATCGGTGATCGGTGCTTGTAACTCCCCCCGCCGCACCGATCACCGCTGACTGTCCAGGTATCGGGTGAAGCATCGGAGCATTTGCCAGAGTACTCAGGCAAATGCTCGGTATGGGAGCATTCTTTTTTTTGGTCAGCATATGACTTGTTGCATGTTCTTGGACTTCTAGTCTTGATCTCCCTGGGTCAGCTGACAGCCTTCCATGGCTTTCAATATAATTTCTATGCTGACGACACCCAAATCTATCTTTCTAGGCCAGTGATGGCGAACCTTGGCACCCCAGATGTTTTGGAACTACCTTTCCCATGATGTCCAGCTACACTGTAGAGTGCATGAGCATCATGGGAAATGTAGTTCCAAAACATCAGGAGTGCCAAGGTTCGCCATCACTGGCCTAGAGGGGTGTATGTTTTTCAGCCAACAAACACGAAACTACGTTGTTTTTCAGCTCTTTAGCACCACCCTTTGGGCAACTTCTGCTAATGTTATCTGATGGTTAGCCTTGTGTACACATTTGTTGTGGGAAAATTTGAGAGCATGCACAGCCAACATTTGTTGTCGGAAATTTTGACAACAATTGTCCGATGGAGCATTCAGACGGCCGGATTATCCGACAAAACCGTGTGTACGGGGCTTTGCTCATTGTGCCTTTGATGAGATCAGGGCGCTGCTTATCTGCTGGGTCCTTCAGGAATTACCTTTTATCTTATCAGGAAAATAAAGGTCTGCTGTCACAGATCTTTGTGCCTTTGGCTGTGGTTGTCACCCACATGATGTGACAATGTTCCTTTGCCTGAGGTAAATGGCGCGTTAAACATATGACAAGGCGCTGAGTCGGTGTGTAATAGGGAGTCGCACATCATTCGCTAGTTTACAAGCTATAAAGTGTACTCACTACAGGCCACAGTGGCTCTGGGTGCTTTTAGAGTTCAGCTCCTGTAATTTGAAGCTCCTATTCACTGGAGAGATCTGGTTGCAGAGAGAGGGCGTGTCTGAGCGGAAAACACAGAAAATACTTTCAGGGCAAACACGCTGAGCTATGCACAATTGTGACGCACGACACGCTTGTGCTCAATACAAAACAAATGTATTGCTTCATGAAGGAAGGTTGTATTCTGCTTCCTCTTGTTTGATCACATGGCTCTTGCCTGCAGATTAGCTTTTACAAGTAATAACAGCTCAGTACTTTACTGCATGTCTATGGCCACAGAACAAAAGTAGTGTTCTTATTGCTCTCACATGTTCTTTGTAAATAAAAACAAACTATATAACCAGCTCATTAAAGCCCTATGGCTGTCACAATCTATGTCTTGTAAATAGACTTGAATCTAAAGCCTAGTACACAACTACGGGCCAGATTCACATACATTTGCGGCGGCGTAACGTATGTCATTTACACTGCCGCAAATTTTACGGGCAAGTGCTTGATTCACAAAGCACTTGCCTGTAAACTTGCGGCGGCGTAGCGTAAATCTGTCCGGCGCAAGCCCGCCTAATTCAAATGGGGTGTGTGTGTGTCATTCAAATTAGGCACGTTCCCGCGCCGAACGTACTGCGCATGCTATGTTTTGAAATTTCCCGCCGTGCTTTGCGCGAAATGACGTTGCACCGAAATTTGAAATTAGACGCGGGAACGACGGCCATACTTTAACATGGCTAGTCTAAATATAAGCCATGAAATAGCAGCCGTAAGTTTACGACGGGAAAAGCCGGCTAGCGACGACGTAAGAGAATGCGACGAACGCGCGTACCTTCGTGGATCGCCGTAAACAGCTAATTAGCATACCCGACGCGGAAAACAACGCAAACTCCACCCAGCGGGCGCCGAAGTATTACACCTACGATCCGAAGGCGTGCAAAGCCGTACGCCTGTCGGATCGATGCCAAAAGCCGTCGTATCTTGGTTTGAGGATTCAAACTAAAAGATACGACGCGGCAAATTTGAAAATATATTTCTTCTGTGAATCTGGCCCTACAAGTTTTTTTTTTTCCTGTTCAAGCCAGCGGGCTGTATGGAAAAAAGAAAAAAAACTGACCGCTCAGGTCGGAGCTGCTGTACTAACAATCCAATGTTAGTACAGTGATCTCCCTTGCTGTTCTATTACGTTCTGACGGGGGGACAGCCCTCCCGCCAGAACACTCGGGTCAGCAGACCTTTTTCGGGTGAGGCCCCTTTAACAGAAGCTGGTCAAATGTCCGGTTTCTGTTGGACCGGCTGCAGTACACACAGCCCGAATGGTGGCCGGTTTCTATTGCCTGCCGTTCAGCCCATGTGTACTAGGCTTAAGTCAGGGGTCTCCAAACTTTCTAAACTGAGGGCCCATTTACCATCCTTCAGACTTTAAGACCCCTTTCACACTGGAGCATATTGCAGGCGCTATAGTGTTAAAAATAGCGCCTGCAATCCGCCCTTAAAAAGCTGCTCCATTGTCTCCAGTGTGAAAGCCCAAGGGCTTTTACACTGGAGTGTTGCGCTAGCAGGACGGTAAAAAAAAAAGTCCTGCTAGCCACATCTTTGGAGCGGTGTCTATACTGCTGCTGCCCATTGAAACCAATGGGATAGCGCTGCTATACTGCCCGCAGCACTCCTCGTACCCCCCTCCGGCCGGCGCCATCTCTCCCGGAGTTACTTCCGTGTATCGCGGGCTCTGGCGCTGTGATTGGCCGGAGACGCCGGTAACGGCACACTCACTGAAGCAACGGCACACACGTGCTATTGCTTGAGTGCACATGTGCCGATGACATCAGGGGATATCTCCTAAACTGGGGAGGTTTAGGAGATATCCGGGGTAGCTACAGGTAAACCTTATTATAGGCTTACCTGCAGCACCAAGTGGTTGTAAAGGGTTTACAACCACTTTAAGTTTACCGAGTATTGCCTGCCTGGCTGGCTGCAGCCACCGATCAAGCCTAATTTGCCAACAAGCCTGTTTGACCAAAGTTGAGTGGGAGTCCCACACACACAGGCAGCGCTGTATCCTGGCCCAGGCCTAGGGCAGCACTTTGCAGGGGGGCAGCACGGAAAGAGTCCCCGCCGGCTTGCGCTACACTGTTAGTGTAGCGGCAGTTTTATGGGGCGGACTGGGCTGAGAGGCAAATTAGTCTAGAGCCCCCATTAAGCGGCCGCACTGCTTCCGGTATGCAAGCAGCCGACATTCTGCAACTGTGGGGGGGGGGGGGGGGTTCTGCTGCACCATTGGCATGGTTATATCTTCTTAGTCCTCTCCATAAAATTATCAGGAATTTGTGCTTAAAGCGGTGGTTCACCCTCCTTCACATCATTAGACCATTACATTCGGCATCGTAGCGCGAGCTACGGTATGCCGGTCTTAAATTTTTAATCCCCGTACTCACTGTGCTATCGCTCATTGAAGAATCCGACTCCCGCGGGGAATGGGCGTGCCTATGGAGAGGGAGGATGATTGACGGCCGGCTCTGGCACGTCACGCTCCCCGAAGACAGCCGGAGTAGGTCTCGGCTCTTCACGGCGCCTGCGCACAGGCTATGCGCAGGCGCCGTGAATAGCCAAGCCTATTTCGGCTATTTCCGGAGAAGCGTGGCGTGCCAGGGCCGGCCGTCAATCACCTTCTCTCACCATAGGAACGCCCATTCCCCGGAATCTTCAATGAGCCATAGCACAGTGAGTACGGGGATAAAAAATGTAAGAACGGCATACCGTAGCTCGCGCTACGATGCCGAATGTAATGGTCTAATAAAAAAAAACATTTTTTTTTTTTTTAACAGGGTGAACCCCCGCTTTAAAGTAGAACTATAGGCAACACTTTATTTTTCACTTTGGATAGAGTAAGGGAGGGTTATAGCCCCTGTCAGTTTATTTTTTAACATCCCTGTCCCATTGCAGAGATTTCCCTTCACTTCCTGTCCCATAGCCAAACAGGAAGTGAGAGGAAATCTATGCAAACTAAGGGAATCCATTGCCCCCCACCCGGCCCGCAGAACTAGTGTCCCCACTTGATTTTTTTAGGGTGGGTCTTAAACAGAAAGGGGCATGGTCTTGACAGGAAGGGGTGTGTCATATTTAAATTAGGGGGTGCACGAGTTTAGTCACGTCTAGGGCAGCACAAAACCTAAATATACCACTGCACACGGGTGGAAAGTCGGCCCGTCCTTGCCAAGTCAGGCCGAATTTCAACCCTTAAATATCTAGATTCACACCTGTGCAATAAAGTATAAATGTTTTGTTCACATGTGCACTGCAATAGACATCCCACTTTAAATGGATGTTTTTCATTGTTTAGCCAGCAAGCTTCCTAATAAAATACATATCAGCTAGGATTCTATTCAGAAATATGAAAGACGGCATGGCATCCTGTCTAAATATTTTGGTCTCCTAGGCTTGCCATAGTTACACAGTGATTATTCAGCCTTTGACATACATGCCAAGTTCAAACTCAGCAGTACACATGTGATATGTACAGCTTGGCTTGACACTGACATTAGAACAATGCCAGGAGAAGAGAACATGAAGGAATGGCTGGGAGGAGCAGCACCAGTGTAAGCCGTGCTTGGGCCCAGACTGGGGGGCATGTGCTGTCCAAGAAGGGTGGTGCCAGGGTGAAAACACAGATAACTGGCAGTTTTGAGTAATCGTAATGGCAAAATAAAATAACAAACCTTGAAAATACCAGAAAATTTCCCATGGGATTTCTAACAGCTTGTGCCTCAGGACCGGTTGGCACCTTGAACTCCATGCTGGTTGCTCCTCCCTTGTTTATTCTGAGTCTTCCTAAGCAGCGGACAGGACTCATGTGCAGATATTTTGGCGTTACATTTTAGAGTAAATATTTGTGGTCTTGGGAGGCCTTTGCTTCCTATATATTAAAACGTTAAAGGGTCACTAAAGGAAAAAAACATTTTTTGCCTGAAATGATTCTTTTAAAAACTGATTACAAATAGATAAAAATCACTCATATAATGTGCCTGCAGGTTAGTTTCACTTTTAAACTGGTTTTATGTTCCTGTGGAACTAGAGAGAACACAGAACAAAAAACAAACAAATCCAGGGCAGTGGTTTTGTTTTTAAAATGAATCTGATTGGTTCTGTTAAGTTTTAGACACACAGTAATGACAGTTTAGACCACCGTGAAAAGCTCCCAGTACTGTGGTTATAAGGAAACAGACAACCAGGAAGTGTGGAGATCACAGCAGAATTACAGCAACATCGAAGCAAAAACGAACAATGAGGACATGAAACCAGTACTGCAGTAAGGTTTAAAGGAAGCTATTTAGCTAAAAAAAAATTCCTTTAGTGATCCTTTAAGAATCTGTGGAGCATCAAATTATTAGTACAGCAAACTGCCTATAAACAAAGCAGTGACTTCTGTCTTTGGGCCTCTTTCACACGAGGCGGACTCCATCATGACAGAGTCCGCCAGCTCAGCAGGAGATCTCTCCACTGAGCCGGCGGATGACAAGTCCCTCTCTGCTCACTGAGCGGGGCGGGGCTTGTGCAGCCGCCGCTGTCGCCTATGGAGAGATCTGATAAAAACGAATAGCATGTCTGTTTTCATCAGATCTCACCCGATCCGATCCACCATGGACAGATGGGGACGTATCGCCATCTGTCTGATTTTGGCAGATCGGATGTCAGCGGATATATCTCCGCTGACATCCGACACTCCATAGGATTGCGTGGAGTGGCGTCCAGGTCCGCTTACAAAACTGACAGGAGGACCTGAACGGCCAGACCGTGTGAAAGGGGCCCTTTCTCATACAATCCCCAAAAAGTTGGGACGCAGTGTAAAATCTAAATAAAAACAGAATGCAATCTCATACACGCATATATTTTTTATCACAATAGAAAACATCAAATGTATTAAATGCAGAACTACCATTTTAGGAAAAAAAATAGGTCATTTTGATATTGATGGCATGCAACACATTTAAAGACTTGGGGCAAGGCAACAAAAAGTTGGCAAAGACAACCCCAATTTCAAAAAAGTTGGGACAGAACTATATTAACCACAGTGTAGAATCCCCCTCTTCTTTTAACACTTAAACGTTTGAATAGACAAGCTGTTGAATGCTGTCCCATTCTTGCCTGAGCCTATGCTGCTCTATATCTGGATACTGTATATCTTTCAGCATTGATGATGCCTTTCCAGATGTGCAAGCTACCTATTCCACACTTATGCACCCCATACCACCAGAGATGCAGGCTTTTGAACTGAGCGCCGATAACAAGCCAGAAGGTTCCCCTCCTCTTTAGTGTGAGGACACGGCACCCACGGTTGCCAAAAAAAGAATATTACATTTCCATTTCATCTGACCACTTTAACATCCGGGACTCCACAGAGGTGTATCCAGGGCAGAATACACTTTCCATCACTATCCCGAAATGACGCAAGCCCTCCGCTCCCGTGTCATTTCCAGGTATCCATTTCCGCACATTTGGAACGCAAGCACCCAGATGCACCTCTTTGTTGTATCATTTACGGGGGAACTCTGCCAGTTCCTGTCCCCCGTCTTTCCAATCTATGTGGGTGTTTCTCCCTCTGAGCTTATCAGCTGGGAAGACCCACAACAGAGTTAATCCCCACAGGCTCCCAGACTTCTCCACCAAATCAGCTGACAAAAATTACACAGGTGAATCAGCGGACCTTGGTGATATTTTTATAGGCATGATTGTAGATGTTAGAATACAGTTTATACTTCCATTTTAATTGAGATCATTTATCCTCCCTGCCCACGACATGCTGTAGTGTATGTAACAAGCTCTATTAGGATACCATTAGAAGAATTTAAAGCAACATGACTCAGTATATTGAAAGTTTTTAATATTTCTCAGTAATATAGTCATGTTACTGTTTATGTTATTTGTCAATAATATGTTTGTACATCTTTGCGGTATATGTACAAATTTGTGCTCCAATCTAAGGCCCTGATGAAGCGGGACTCCACACGAAACATGTAGGCCAGTTTTCTTGATTCTTCAGCCAGGACCAGCACATCCTGGACAGACTTCTTTTTTTTTTTTTTCTAACCATTTGTATATGGAAATTAAACATTTGTTTATTTTTATAAACCTTTTTGGTATATTTATTAAACCCTGCAAGGTACATGTAAAATCCCACCCCGTTTTTGTTATAATTCACTTACTGAATTATATGGGATGGTATCTTTTGTAGGGTCATATTTGCCTCACATTCATCCCTCATACTTTTCTAACATACAAGTGCAGCGATGTCACTACACTTGTGCTCATGCAAACCAAGTCCCTGAGCTGCAGAGGCACATGATACATTGTAGTCTTCCATTTACGATCTAAGTGAATAGATGGGGCAGCACAACCCATACTACAAAGAAAAATACAACATGCTGCAGGGAGAAGAAGCCCATAATTTAGTTGGGGGATTGCATAATATGACATGTTTTCATGTTACACCCTGAGCAAGTTCAAACATGAAGCATGGTCAGAAAGGTGGAATTAGCATTTAAAAGGAGAAGTGCAGTCGAAGCTAGTGTGGCAGTACTTCTGTGGATACAGGAGTGCAGGTCTCTGCTCAGGGAAACTCTGATAACCGAGCGATCGGTTGCGTTTGATCCCTTAATTCTCAGTGTAATTGCCGCGTACACACCATCACTTTATGTGATAAAAAAAAACGACATTTTTTGTGAAGTAAAAAAACAAACGTTTTTTAAACTTAATTTTCAAAAACGACGTTGCCTACACTCCATCGTTTTTTTCAAAATGCTTTAGCAAAGCACGGTTACGTTCAGCACTCTTTTCCATGAAGCTTGCTTCATAAACTGGCTCTGAGCATGTTGCGGGTTTTTAAAAACGTCATTTTAGCCCTACACACTGATTTTTTTGTGACACAAAAAACAACGTTTTTGAAAAACAACACAAAAAATTGAAGCATGCTTCAATTTTTTGGTTGCCGTTTTTCACAAGACATAAAACAACGTTTTCCCCCCACACATGGTCATTTTAATTGACGTTTTTCTCATCACATAAAGTGATGGTGTGTACGCGGCATTAGAGTCGGCGGGGGACCGATGCAGCATCCAGCTAGGCAAGCAAGTATGATTTAAAAAACAAACACTTCTCTTTTAAAATGTAATTCCAGTCAAATGCCAATAAAGACTAGATCAACCTACTCCCACATCCCTCATTCTACGATATAGATATACACACATACCTACCTATTCTGAAGCCACTCTGCCCAGTCACATGATTGGGTCCCAGTGGAGGAGAGACAGTGGAAAACAGCTGCAGAGCCTGGGTGATGAAGACTTACTATGGGGAAGCTGTTGCTGGCTGTCCTCCTCTACACTGAAGCCGGCACTCGGACCCGATCATGTTAGACTGTGGGTGGCAGCAGGTTTAGCATTAGTTAGAATATTACACTTATAATTACTATGCACAGTCTTACATTTACCACCTGAACAAATCTCTCACCTGGGAGATTTTGTTGGCTGTGGCCCACATATTACCATTTACAACAGCTTTGTTTAGGGAAGTCTTATTTACTAGCAGTTATATAAAATGGCATCCTCATGCTAAAGTTACCAATGCACACTAAAAGGCCAATATTTCAAAGCTGCTCCTCCAAGTATTTTATTGTAAATATGTAGTGCCAATATTTTATTTTTAAATATGTACTTTGCCAGCACAAACCAAGCAGCATAGCCAGTCACAAGGAAGTTTGCCTGTAACACGTCAGGCTGCACTAGATATCGCACAGCAGCATTTTCCCTGTAGTCACGTGTGTGTTTATTATTTGTATTGCGAAAGCCGATAAATGAAAGGGTCAATGAAAGCTGCCAAGTGTCTGGGAGGTGGTTTTCAGTTCAGTTGCACAAGAGCAGTGTGAATAGAGAATTAATCCTATGGCATTTGTACCAGCAGCCAAGAGTGCTAGTTCACGTCTGACACACACGCTTTATCAATAAAAGCAAACCATAGAAAACATCTTTAACAGACTTGACTTCTGTAAGCTTACTGGTTATGGTTTGATGTTTTTAGCCCAATGCTAAATTACAAAAATAAGAAAATAAAACCTGTTAGAAAAGGTAGCAGGCTCAGGGATTTAAACACCAGGGTCTTAATATAATTCCCAATTGTTTAATTAAATTCAAAGGAATGATCCCTCTTGTCTCCTTATTTTAGAGTAATGACCTTCTTTTCCTCTTCCTCCCCCACTACTGTAGAATAAACCTCAACAATGGCATGGAGCCAACTGCTTTTGACAGCAGCTTGATGTGCCTTCCACACCCACACAGCTTTCCCACTGTAAATGTTCAAGCAGTATACTGCCACCTAGTGGCCTTTCCACTCTTGGCTAGCAAAGTCATTTCAAACATAAAAAAAAACTTTTGTAGTAAAGAATATGAGAAAAAAAATCATTCTTATTTGCCTACTGAATAAGAGTTGTTTGCGCAATCATTAAAATGTTTACTCTAGTCTTGGGAGAAAGGACATTCTAATATTGTGTCTGACAGGTACCTGGCAAAACTCCTTTATCCTCATTTGGATGTGTTGAGTGTACAAGTTTGACTGTAAGGATTTAGTTAACCATAGGTTCTTTATGGTTTCTGTTTTTCTATTGTACTTCCGAGCCTGGGTATACCCAAAAGGCTCTGGTTTTGTTGCCTACATTTTGAAAATTTCAATAAAAATAACTTTAAAAATTTTTTTTTATATTAATATTAATATATATTAATATTAATATATATAATATAATATTTTTTTTTTTTTAATTTATATTAAAAAAATTTACTCTAGCCCAATTAGTAAATGAAAGTCAGAAAAATGTTGCCACAGATAAAGTTTGACAAGTTCATTCTTATACATGTCCCTACTCATAGGTAGTTTCACGCCCCTTTAGAGGACATAAATATAAAATAAACCCCATATGGCCCCTTTTACACTAGCAGACCGTTTAGGTCCACCTGTCAGTTTTTCAGGCAGACACGATCAAACGCTCCAGTCCCCTCTATGAAGCGGTGGGAGTCAATGGACATGTGACACCTGCCACATGTGATAAAAACAAATGGTGCCTGGCAGATCGCATAGCAGGCGGGTGTTAACAGACAGGTGGTCCGTATACACCCAACCACCCATAGACGACGTAATCAGAGCGCACACAGACCAGCCATCTGCCTGCTCAGCGGGGATTCTCCACCGAGTAGGCAGACTCCAATGGAGACCGCGCCGTGTGTATGGGACCTTTGTGACTATCCACCAAGTCTTACTTTTTTTTTTTAAATGGACACAAAACATTTCCATCATTTATCACCATTCGAAGAATGGTCAACCCCCCAAAATGGATGTTGCCGTTTCTAACAAAAAATTACAAAATCAAAGATTTACAAGCCCTACAAGATTATTTCCATTAAAATTCATCTGACACAAATGGAGAACAAGAAACTGGAAATTCCCCAATGCTCAAAACCACCAAAATACCCTTTTCCTCTAAAGCTGGACTCCAGGTACAGTATGATCTTTATTGAATACTTACATTGGAATATTCTGGCACAATGCAAGTAAGAATGCTCATCTCATTCCTGATGGACCCCCGAGGAAGCTGACAATCACTGTAGTAGTTGGCAGCAGTACTACAGCAATAGCCGCAATCTTTCTGAGATCCCTTCATTGGTTGCTGGTAAAAGACAGAATCTCCTTCAAGGCCCTCTTAATGCATAAGTGCATTCAAGGAAACGCCCCCCAATATTTATCCGAAAAAATAAAAGCCCATAACCCCAATTGCATTCTGCGATCCACCAATCAAAACCTTGTTCAGATACCCAAGGCCAGGTACAAGTCCCAGGGAGATCGAAGGTTTGCTGTCCAGGGACCACGACTGTGGAACGCTCTACCAACCGCCATCCGTCTGGAGGTGGTCCACCTGGCCTTCAGGAGAAAGAATTAAAACCCTTCTTTTCTGAGGTCAAAGGGTTTCACCCACAGAATGCTTACAGCGGCCAGAGGCCATTCAGTTTGCATGTGTTGCGCTATACAAGTTTTTCACTCACTTACTCACTTTCTGCTCAGGTTCTATGCGAGTGATTGCCACACTGGCCACTGGGGGTTGCTTGCTTAACACCACCGCTATTCAAAGAATGCCTTTTTTCATTGAATCTGAGTAATTCTCTGATTGTACAAGGTAGAGAGGAGAGGCAATGACACTACAATCTCCACCTTGTTCAGAGAATGCCTGCTATCCATTGAAAAGTTACAGGGCATTTTATGAATGGCAGCAGTGCTGAGCAAGTGACCCCCTGTGATCAGTGTGCGGTGGGGCAGCTGCTTGTGTTGAACATGAGAAAGACCTGAAAGATTGCCGTCATCACTGTAGTAACCCTGAATACTACAATGATTTCCAGCTTCCTTAAAGGTCCATCAGGTATGATATGTGCATACTTACATTGTGCCAAGCTGCACCAAAATGTGCAATACAGACAATTCCTGGAGTTCAGCTTTATTGTACCGCCAAATCATCGTTGCCATTTCCTAAATTCCATCTGCATCCCAGAGTCAAGTGCGTGGCCACATAGGCACCCTGTTAAACATCTTTGCATATACTGTGGGTCCTAGAACTCTTTAAAGCAAAAAAGAACATTGTACATCACACACATCTTATAATAATGTATACTGCAGCCATTCAGCAAGTTGTGTAAACAGTGGTTTTATTGCCAGTTGCCACACAATTTATTCAGGTCCATACATACATATAAAAACAGCAATTGGAAATAAATTTGACATAATCAAAAATTAAGTTACATGTTGTCATCATCAGAGTCGTCTTCTTCTTCTAAAGATTCCTGTTATGGGAAAAACAAAATGGTCAGAGGTCTAAATAAAATATATAAATAAGATAATTGGGACTGGATTCAATCCATCCATTTACCTTTGCATATTTTTCAGCTTCTTCTCTGATGTCTTTCGGTACAACTTCATGTCTTCCATTGGTAACTGTTAAAAAGAAAATGTCATGTTTAAAAAAGGCACGGGTCCTTTTCAAGGCAGTAAACACAGGAACAGCAGTCCAGTCAAATGGGCTCACATGCCGGCGCAGAGCCACAGATGTGAGCCAGGCCTTAAAGGGGTTGTAAAAGTTTGTGTTTTTTTTCTAAATTGGTTCATTTAACCACTTAAGGACCGCCTCCTGCACATTTACGTTGGCAGAATGGCACGGCTGGGCACAAGCACGTACAGGTAAGTCCTCTTTAAGTGCCCAGCCGTGGGCGCGCACCTCCAGGAGGAGGAACGACATCACAGACATAGAAACCTGCCTTTTACAGCTAAAGTAGGTAAGATACAGGGAAACTGACATTGGGGTTGTGAATTATTTACATGTACAATGCATCTGTTTTGGGGAGGAAAAGCTGGAGTTCTGCTTTAACCTTTCTGGCAATATGTGATCACCTATCAAGAGCAAAATAAGTCTGTGCTGTGATCACCCAACTACACAGCCATGACATGAATGGTCAAGCTTCACCCTATCAGGATGCGTTTACTAAAAAACTTAAAATATATCACGATGCTGAAGTCAAATATCTTCATCAGCTTTATAACAAATATGTCCTTACCTTTTCCAACCCAGCTCAGTTCCAGTTCAAATGCTTTATCTTTTACTTCATCATGGACGATGTAGATTCTGAAAAAAAAAAATAAAAAAAATAAAAAGTTTGTCTACAGACTAGCTACATCAGATTTGTATTTATTTTTAATAAAACCAGACCTTACTATTAATGTTAAACAAATAAAGTTCTATTTAAAGTAAATCTAACCAGCAGAGCAATACATTTTATTCTACTCCTCTAACAGGCACTGATGGTAAGAGATTGTACTCTGAGCTGTACATTGTATGGTTATATAACAGCCCATTCTGACATCACAACTTATTCCTTTTTATAGCCTGAACACTGTAATAGAACTGTAGTAGATGTAAACCCAACTTCTAAAACCCCCAACATTGACATCTTGATGTACTGTCAAAAGTTAAACTTAAACCTTTTTTGTATCAAAGCCTTTCAGAAGATAAGGGGCACATGGCTGGCCAGCCCCCCTAACCCTTACATCAGGCAGACCACATGTTGGATAATGAGCCCTATTGATGCACTGGACCCATGTCATGTACACCCTCCTGGTGACTTTATATTAGTGCAGGTGTATTACCTAGTATTGCTATTCTCATGCTAAATAACTACAGGAGACACACGACATGAACACTGTTAAATGTATGTTCCAATGCATGCATGTAATTCTCAGATGCAGTGAATAACCAAAGTGTTTTTTTTTCCTTTTAATTCAATAAAATATCTTAAAAAAAAAAAAAAAAAACACTTTCTGTATCTGCAGCTTTCATTAAATTAATATCTGGTGATCATGCGCCACAAAGGTCCTTCAGACACCTCTTATAAAAAGGTGACAAAGCTTTCCCCCCGTCTTCTTATTTTGCTCCTGGTTAGTCACCAAGGATGAAAAAGCTTGCTTCCGTGATTTTTATAAAATGTATTTTAATAAAATTCTTTTGAAGTATAAATCTCTCTAAAGATAGCTTTCTATTTAAGATGCATAAATAAGTTAGTTTATTCAGCATGAATGGAGCTTGGTTATGTAGGATGAGGCTGTATATTCTGCAATATTTACATTTTTGGTAAACCCATTCAACAAACCAAAGCTCTGCAAGCTGCGATAACATGCACTGAATTGATGCATTCACACAATTTCACAGTCACCATGAGATAAAACAAAGTTCAGGAATATGCCTTTATCCCATTGTTTTGCAAATCTATGTACACTATAAACTGTACGATTGTTTGAAGAGAAATGCATCTGTACCAGGCTCTACGTGTGAGGAGGAACGGCAAGCAGTAAAAATTTAAGTTTAAACCTTCCTAAGCAGCTTATAACCCTTGTGATCTTTCTGCACAGTGCTTTATTTCTCCCTGAGAAACAAAATGGCAGCAGGCCGTAAGAGACCCAGTTTGGGAACATTTTAATGAAGTCCTCTACCTATGGGTTAAAGCAGGTGTGTGTTCAAATGCAAACAATGCAACAACGATGCAAGGCCTGGTGGCCCAAATGAAACATGAGAAGACGTGCTGTGATGGAAAAGGACCGTGTTTATGTGAACCCAGCTGATATATTCAGTTTAAAGGGGTTGTAAACCCTCATGTTTTTTCACTTTAATGCATCCTATTTATATAGCCGGTTGCTAAGAAGGGGGCAGAGAAGCCGGCCGCGGCGTCCTTAATAACAGATAAGTCATCAGCTGTCCGCAGGGGTTCCCCGCTGACAGCTGAATGTAGAAAAAAAAAATTCCAGAAAAAAACGGCAGTTCTAGTATGGATTCGGAGGGGATCCCACCTACATAAATAAAAAGAGGGCGTGGGGTCCCGGCAGGTAAGGAAAGGGAGGGGACAAGCGAGTGAACCCCCCCCTGCAAGTACTCAACATGGGGAGTGGGTGCCCTCCACCCCAAAGCACCTTGCCCCCGAGGGTTGTCAGGGTCTGCAGGTTGGGGTGGGGGGGCTTATCAGAACCTGGGGGCCCCCCAGATCCTAGGCCCCCCCTATATGAATGGGTAATTGGGTACATACTACCCCTACCCATTCACCAAATAGGCAGTAAAATGTAAAACTGATCTCAGCGCATATAAAGACGGATGTAAAATTAGACATCCGTACAATTAAATTTTTTATTTTTACAAAAAACAAAATGACCGGGTGAAACCAGCTTAAAGCAAATAGAATAGGTAATATGTTATTGTTTTAATGAAACAAAAGAATTGGGAGTAGTTAAATTATGTGCGATTAACCTAAAATCAGTTTGGATATCGTTTTACTAACCTGACAGCGTATTATTCCAAATAGGAAACCTTCATTTTGTTTGCAAATATTAAAGATTCTAAACTACCAGCAAGAATGAGTCCTTACATTTAAAGAGCACCTGTCATTTCAGATTAATCATGGCAGTGCCCGTTAGCAGGCATCCACATCTCTCACATTGTTGTGTCACTGCCACATCACATCCACACTGATGATAGGTCCTCTTTATTGAGATCTGGGGTCAAAAATACCCCAGATCTCTCATTTACACTTAAAATCCTGCCCAAGGACCTGAAGTGACCTTGAAGGGTGCTTCGGTCCTCCAAGGGTATATATAGAACTGTGTGGGGGTGGGCTATCTTGCCCTCACTTGACTTCCTGCCTAGCCATTGGCCGCACCGGATCAATTCCGGTGTTACCAACAGCTCTGGTAAACTTGGAATTGACTGGGAAGTGGCGGTAGGGCGCGGGTGAATGCACTCTGCTGGGATCCACTCACTCATCGAAAAGCCGGCCACTGAACGAAAGAAAAAAAAAAAAGGAAGAAGGATTCCGGGGTTATGGCAGCTAGCTGCTGCCATAGCAGCATCTTCCGTCAAAGTGATGACGTACATTTACAGTTAGTTAGCAAAAAAAAAACACAAGAAAAAAAAATTATATATATATATATATATATATATATATATATATATATATATAAACTATGGCTTAATATTTTAGTTTACAACTTTGATGTCCCCAGTGCGTCTATACTCACATTTTTGCAACTTCTTTCACCACTTCCCGACATGTCATGTCCTTCATCTGTCAAACACAAAACAGGAGGAAGCGCGATTAGTGTATATAGTACATGCAATGGAACAGATGTTACATGTCAATAAACACCCCCATGACTAAGCTCCTGGGGGTGGAGTGAAGCGCATTGGGGCTTGGCTGGAGTCCAGGCTGAGGTTGCCACTCCCAGGGACTACATGGATACTTTCCTTTTGTACATGTCAGCAAGTACATCAGGGTACCCAATTTCACTATTCTACACTGGAAAGGATGGAACGGACATTCAAACACTTGAAAAATGTCATGTGTCCCACTTTATTGCCTGGCTGGGGGACATCCACGATCATCTCTTTTCTCCTCAGCCATACTATCTCTGGTCATCCCCTAAAGCCTTGTACAGAGTGGCCTGAAATCAGTCTGTTTGGCAGGAATCGGCTGACTTTTGGCCCTTGTACACAGGTGTCTGTTCTACAGAAGCCAGTCTCGCGACCAGCTTCTGTCACATGGACATGCTGGAAGACCAGCAGCCAATGGCTTCCAGCACTGATCAGTGTATTTTGGCGAAGGTGGCAGTCCCAGTTACAATACAATTGCGCACCAGGAAGATCACAGCACTAACATTGCTTGTGTTAGTACGGCGATTTCTCAGTTTTTATATTTTCTTAAAGCCCACTGGGTTGAACGAAAACACATTTCTAGTGTGTACCCAAAGCTTTATGTCCATACAGTGATATGGCTGAACTCGCAGGAAAAATAAAAAATAAAAGCGCAGGGACTCTTCCCTGGAACTTGGAGCTGTCATCAAGCGTGTGGTTGCTTGGACAACCCTTTAGCCTGCGGTCGGGAAGAGCTTCGACCATTCTACTCTTTTAAGGAATTCAGAGTTCAGTTAAGAAGAAGATAACTTGTTTGACAGCTCCAATATATCATGATCTAATATTTTTCCTATATTACTTTTTTTTTTTTTATTGCTCCTTTCTGACCGTATACAACAAATGTCACACTCACCTGAAGCTTCTCAATCTCTGTCTTGGCTGCTTGTTTGGCTTTACCAACAGAACATCCCCAGTAACCCTGCAGCATACAAAGTAGTACACAATTATTTTACGATTGTTTCCAGTATAGAGACGCAGAATGATGTGCAAGGATCGAGAATAAAAAGAAAAAGCAGACTTTGTGGGCACATCATGAAGCAGTGATTACGGTATATACATTTTTTATCTTTATTACAAAAATGCAACATTTTAACCACTTAAGACCCGGACCAATATGCAGGTAAAGGACCAGGCCTCCTTTTGCGATTCGGCACTGCGTCGCTTTAACTGACAATTGCGCGGTCGTGTGACATGGCTCCCAAACAAAATTGGCGTCCTTTTTTTTCCCACAAATAGCTTTCTTTTGGTGGTATTTGATCACCTCTGCAGTTTTTATTTTGCGCTATAAACAAAAATAGAGCGACAATTTTGAAAATAAATAAATAAATAAAAAAAATAAAAAAGCGTTTATCAATTGGTTTGCGCAAAATTTATAGCGTTTACAAAACAGGGGACAGTTTTATTGCATTTCTATTAATATATATTTTTTTATACTACTAATGGCGGCGATCAGCGATTTTTTTCATGACTGCGACATTATGGCGGACACATCGGACAATTTTGACACATTTTTGGGACCATTGTCATTTTCACAGCAAAAAGTGCTATAAAAATGCATTGTTTACTGTGAAAATGACAATTGCAGTTTGGGAGTTAACCACTAGGGGGCGCTGAAGGGGTTAAGTGTGACCTCATATGTGTTTCTAACTGTAGGGGGGCGGGGCTGGACATGTGACGTCATTGATCGCCTTTCCCTATATCAGGGAACATACTATCAATGACAGTGCCACTGTGAAGAACGACGAAGGTGCGTTTACACACACCTCTCTCCGTTCTTCAGCTCTTGTGACCGATCGTGGGACTCCGGCGGCGATTGGGTCCGCAGCTGCCGTCACGGAGATTCGGACTGGGTTGCGGGCGCGTGACCCACGCCTGGGCACTTAAAGAGGACGTACAGGTAGGTGCTTGTGCCCAGCCGTGCCATTCTGCCAACGTATATCGGCGATAAGCGGTCCTTAAGTGAATAAACACCCTAATATTTAACATGGTAAACAGATACCCAATACAACAAGCATGAAGGTTGGATCCTTTTATATATGAATGAGAGATTGGTAGATGTAGGATAATTAGATCTGTATAGAGAAATATGATCCAACAAATCCTCCACGCTTGCTTGTCAATTGTCTAATTATTCTACACATGAAGGGACACTGAATGACAAACAATATATTCCTAGATATAGTTGGATTTGCAGCAGTAAAGTAACCTACACTGTTTAGTAACACTTACGTAGGATATACCTGAAGGGTCAACCATGTACAACTGAGATCCATCGTCTTCATTGTATGATCCCAACATGAAACTGTATAGGAAATAAAGAAAGCTGATGCAGTGAACGGGTTTCAAAGACTGATCTGTTACAGCTAGCTCTTGTGTACTAAATATGTTCTAAAGTAGAAATAGTTTTGGGCCGGCCTGTCTTCTCCTTCACTGTGTTGTTGGTTATCGAGACCACCATTCATACTCTAGAACCAAAAGAGGTGGAATGCAGGACAACTATCAACTTTGAAGGAAAAAAAAAAAAAAAAAAGTCTACGAATACAAAAGCTTTAAGAAGCAATGGTTATCGGCTGTTGAGGTGTAAGGTACGTAAAATGCAGTCTCCAAACATAACAAACGTCCCAGGCATAAGGTGTCGTTATGTGAAGACAAAACTGTCAAACTGTGAATGTAACTGGTTTAGTTAGAAACTGGAAATGTACTGAAGGCAGTGAGGCTGTCATTTCCCAAAACATACAGAGTTATGGGAAATTATTATCGACATTGACACACAGACACCTACACCGGTTGAACTAACGTCTTTATTCAACCTTACAGACTATGAAACTACATTACATAAGGTTAGTAGAGATCACTTAAAGTGGATGTAAACCCACTCTCATCCTTTCTAAACTACTGCCATAGAGTCAAATGTCTCCCCTCTGTCTGTTATAAGAACTGAAAAACTGCACATTCTGTGGGTGGGTCTGTTGTCTGGAGCTCTGTGGGTGGAGTTGTGATGTCAGTAGACTCCCCACCCTCCTCTAAACTCCCCTTGTCAACATGCATTTTTTCCTATGTATTCCTTACACTAAATTCTGCTATGATCACTAACATCCAGTCAAAATCCAGAAAAGAAACCACATGACTTCAGAAAAGGAGTGGGAGTTAAAAAAATAATGCCTGTCTCCAGGCTAGTGCATGAGCTATGTAAATAACCTGTCACACAGCAAGGGGGCGGAATGGACTAAGGTTTTTCTCTGCAAGTCCGTTTTATTTCACTGAACAATAAAAGAGGGTTGCTCAGAGCTGGATAAACTCTGTGTTGCAAGACTGGGCACAGATAAGAAATCTTATACTCTACATTGTGACATCAAAAATAATAATAAAATTATATATATATATATCTCGAGTTTACATCCACTTTAAAGATGAATCCCAGACAGGGTATATATTTACATAGTTACATTGGTCTACCTCAGACCAACGTAACTATGTACAATATATACTATATCTGGCCGATCTCCATCGAAGCTGGAAATCACTGCTACTCCAGTGATCTCCACTTGCTACCTGGACCCATGGTGAGTGGCCCACTTGATGCACTGTGAATACAGAAGGTTGGCTGCCCATGCTGAGTATGTAAAAATGAAACGGCATCCCCAAAGTAGACCAGCAAGAGACAATTGGAAAGATGGCAGATATGTGAATTAAAAAGTTTTCCGATTGCACATCCTTTTTGTGATATACTTTCAGGACCTGTAACTGACAACTTTGGAAGTGCCTGACACTACCCAAGAGCATTAAAACCCAGTACAAGGAAGATTTATACGCTTCAGGCTGGACTACAGAAAGAATAGAGGAAAATGGGATTTAAACTTTCCAAAGAAGCCTTGCTAATCTAAAGTGGAGTTTTATGCCTTATATATAAGTGGTGAACGAAATTTCCATCACATACCTGCAGCCAAAAGGTCTGACAGCACTGTACAGTGTATATGCATGTACATACATGGCCACTCTGTCTGCGAGATGCTGCAAAGGGGTGTAAAAAATAAAATAGTGTATCCAAGGTCACAAAAAAACACACAACAAAAAGTGATTTGCTACAAATGCAAGCATACCTTTAATGGAATATCATAACCGTAGTTGGATCTGAAGTTGGAGGCCTCCTCTCTAGCAATGTCTGCCAAGGAACGTGCATCAGCCAGGAGTCCAGCTACAGCCTGCAATCCGCATATAATCATTACATAATGGATCCTTTCAAATCACATAAGGTTTGAGTAGCTCTACAGTACAGTTTACTAAAATGATAAAACTTCCCCATACAGATGAATATAGACTAGACCAGAGTGGAGATGACCATTCGCTGCCACAGCCATTTTGGCAATTTTGTATTAAAATTGTGTTAAAATGCATATTTTAGACCTGAAGATTAGTTAACACCCTAAATATCATTTTCTTAAAGCAGGGACCCTGGAGAATAAAACAGTGGTAGCTACATATTTTTATGACACAATTGTAGTAGAAACGCTTATTAACCCATATTATCACTAAAAATACAAAGTTAAAGAGGAAGTAAACCCTGATGGGTTTTACTTCCTCTTTTCTCCCTTGCAAAGTAAAAGCATAACAGGCTAGTATGCGATGCATACTAGCCTGTTATGTAGCACTTGCCTGCAAAAGAAGCCAGCGATGTCCCCGCTGGTGGAAGCATCCATTCCCCCCCCCACCCCTCTTTCTTGCGGGGGCCACAGACTCCGGCTCTGTGACTGTCCGGAGCCACATGACGACATTTGCGTGCATGCGCGCGGGAGCCGCCTGTCACAGCACACACGGGGGAAGAAACCATTTATTCACTGCGTATACACAGATTACTTTATCTGCGCACTACAAGGTAGAAGATATTTTCAGTACATATAGGCAAGCTTACCTATATGTACAACATTTCTCGGGGGGGGGGGGGGGGGGGGGGGGGGGTGTTTACAACCACTTTAATGCACACAAATATATTACCCATTTTTGATAAAATAGATAAAAAGATGGCATCTACCCAACACGTCAAGCCTTAAAACTGTGCATAAGGGCGACAAGCTTAACAGCCAAAATGGTCTATTGGAAATGCTTTAAACAAGATATATACATGATATTGCAAGTTTAGAGTTAACTATGAATAATGGCTCTAGAACCTATTGCTCTCACTCCAACATGCATGGCAAATTATAACGTGTAGTGTAATGGTCATTTTCATGCAAAGGTGCTCAAGTTTAATTTTGCATGTACCTAGGGGTGGGGGGGTTACTTAATTTTGTGATAGCACATTTACAGTGACAAGTTCTCTTTAATAAGATGTCAGGGGTCTATTGGACCGTTGATGTCTCCCCTGCACAATACTGAAGCCAACAGAGAACAGATCAAGCTCCTTAGCCATTTCCCTTTCCAAAGCTGCCAGGGATGACAGCTCTGAACCTGGAAGTGATGTAATAAATGTCTCCTCCTGGTTTATACACTGAAGGGAGCTCCCTCCACTCTAACCTGTGACACCTACCATGCCGCTCCCAGGCTCAAGTTTGGGAAGCTGTGGAAGCCGACACATCCTGACCCATAAAAATGTTTGCTTGCACACAATTGGATGATTGAAGTCATCACAGCTTCACCTCATTCATTAGTTATATGAGGTGAAAATGCATTTATAATTTAGGTCAGTGAATAAGGTGAGTGGACATTATTTTGCAAAGTGAATTTTCACTTAGCTTCTTTTAACAATGTATGTGAAAAATCAATATGCAAACTGAGCACAGTACACCTTTCAGCTTGCTGGTGCTGCACGTTCCAAAGAAAGTGTGGTTTTGAATAAAACAAACTTTCACTATATTCCTGCAGATTATAGAAGTCCTACTACCAGTGCCTGCTTTGAATGTTCACACACCCCCGCCTGATAGTAGAAATTAATTCAGGTCTGCTGTCAGATTTTACTGTTGAGGGTGCACTACCCTTCTACATCAAGCTATAGAGAAGATAGTCACCGCTCCAATAAGGTATGGGGATGAATCCGTATCCTCTCAGAGAAACCCAGGTGCCGGCAATGCACAAAGCAATTGTAGAAAGAAATGTTTGGACAGCCGCACTCTGGAAAAACCTTCTCGGTTGCCTTTTATTGATAAAAGTTTTCAAACACCACACATCACAGCAAAGACAGGGGCATACAGCTGACGTTTAGCACTACAATCAGTGCTTACTCATAGCTCAGTGGTGTTTGAAAACTTTTATCAATAAAAGGCAACCGAGAAGGTTTTTCCAGAGTGCGGCTGTCCAAACATTTCTTTCTACAATTACATCAAGCTATACATTTTAAGAGAACCTCTACTCCAATGCTATGCAAAAGTCAGATCTTCCATTCCTTTCATTAGCAAGTAAACCAAGATGAATTCCCTCACTTTGAGGTTGGTTTACTAAAAGCAAATAGACTGTGTACTTTGCAAAGTGCACTGGCACTCACCAAGAGCCGTTGCTCCAGAGCTTAGTAAGAGCAGAAGCTCTGCCGACTTCCATCATCCAATCATGTCTAAGCAAAATGCTGTTTTTTTCCCCCCCTTGCACATGACTGGGTATTTTTTTTTAAAGTGAAGCTTTCCTCATTTACCAATGACTGGAGCAACTGCACAGTATAATATCCTTTAATAAATCAACCCCTTTGGTTAAAATGATAGAACACAAATTGGAAAACTGCAACTAGATTTTCAGCTTTTTACAAGACCTTCACTTTAAGGACTATTGCCAGTTCCAATGTTCTTACCATTCCAACATGCCGATCCACATTAAAAATACGCTTATTAGAACCTTCTTCATAAAGCTTGGAAAGGACAAGCTTCTCTACTCCAAACACAACTCCGTCTTTGCATCGGATGCCAATGGCTGTGCTGCAAATAAAGCAAATTCAAAACAGTTCAAAGAGCCGAACACACAGGTAATTTTCTATAACTCTTAAAGTACAATTGCTGGTCAAAATAAAACAAACAGAACAACAGATTTTGTAAGTGCAGAGCAAGGAAAACAGCTCACGAATTGCCCCAGAAATCACACCGTCTGCTTGCTTTGCTTTCAGTTTTCCCACATATCTGCACAGAGTGGTAGACTTTGACATTCCTAGCCATGTCCTCATCAGCAAAGAGCCTTTAATTTTTGGCGATAAATTACCACCCATCTCCCTGGGTGCTTGAGATGGCATTTCTATTACATTGAGACAGATCAAGTGATTAAAGCTTGTACAACCTCCACTCAACAGCAAGTTTAAAGCAATGCTTGGAGTGGCATGTCTTAGTATCCAATGACAGGAGCAGGCCAGAAACTGCCTTTGCAGTGTATATACACCAATCAGCCATAACATAAAGACCACTGACAGCTAAAGTAAATGACATGGATTATCTTGTTACAATGGTACCTGAAAGTGAGAGGGATATTAGGCAGCAAGCAAACATGTTGTCCCTGAAGTAGATGCTTTAAAAGTAGGAAAAAAAATGGACATTGCTGTGTGGCTGCAAACTGACCCATGTGCACAGCCAAAAGCACCTACAGTCGGCATGTGAGCATCAGAACTGGACCAATAGAAGAAGGTGGCCTGGTCTGTTGAATCACATCATCAGGGTGCACTGTGGGTAAAAGGCAAGCCAATGGTGGCAGTGTGATGCTTTAGGCAATGTTCTGAGGTGTTAACTTAGCCTCCAAACTCTTCAGATCTCAAAGCAATCAAGCATCTGTGGGATGTCATGAAAAAAGGTTCAATCCATGGAGGCCCCACCTCACAACTTACAGGACTTAAAAGATCTGCTACTGACAGCTTGGTGCCAGATACCACGGCATACTCTCCGAGGTCTAGTGAAGTCTATTCCCCAATGGGTCAGGGCTGTTATGGCAGCAAAAAGGAGCCTACTCAATACTAGTTGAGTGGTCATAATGGTATGGGTGATTGGTGTAATTGGGCATAGGAAGTTCAACTTCACCTTATAGGAGGCACTTATAACTACCTTGGCATACGTTAATGTATTTTAATGTCTTTAAATGATTTCTGTGATACACCAAGCCTAATAAAAAAGTACTAGAATGATTGATAATCAGTATCAAAATTGGACATTTTGGGATGAGGACAGATAAAAAACGAATAGGACTTCTCTGAAATACAGACCGAGTCATCATTTTAAATGAGTAAATCACTTACCTACTATTTTCCACTGCTTTAGCTGCATACTCAACCTGAAACACTCTGCCATCCGGAGAAAACGTGGATGCTGAGAGATCATACTGGAGGAGAAAAAAGTTAACTATTAGAACGCTCCGACAATGGACCCTTCCACCCAAATCCTTCCACCAAAAGCAGAGATTTTGGTAAATTCTGAACAAATGCAACCTCTGCTCTGGTGTAATATACGTGTGGATCGCTGTGCATTAAAATAAATCATTTTATGAGAGCTGTGGGACTCAGACTGCAGCATTGGTGTCATTTGTCCACCACTTTCTCCTCTTGGTCATTTACACAATACCATGGCAAATAAACATTTTATTCCTGGTGACTAGAACAGTTAAATAAGTGTAGCCAAATCTTTTTTTACCATACTGCTCCTGTGGATTAAAAGAATGCAGAACAACCTGCACTCCGGTGTCCGCTGACGTCATAGAGCCTGTCCAGGCTGTGGAAAGATCCCAACCAAATGGTTGGAATCCACCAAGAAGCCTGGATCAACACCTGGCTCAGCTTCTCAGTGATCTGCCAAGAGCCTGAGCCAGACCCTCCCGGCCCATCATACATTCCAGCGCGTCAGTGAGCACTGGAGTGGAGAGCAGAATGTCGGTGAGGACTCTGCTCAGAGCAGAGGAGGAGAACCGAGTAATCAGCAGTGTTTGATCGCTTAGCTCTCACTCCAGAGCCAGGGGGGGACAGATGCAGCATTGGATCGATGTTGCATCCACCTAGGGGAGTATACATTTATTTAAAGCCATACTTCTCTTTTAAAAGAGAGTGAATCTCCCAATGAGGACACAGCAGCAATAAAAACCAGACCGCGTTCTATCTTGAGTTATACTTTAGGGGCCTGCGACAATGAACTGTCCTTTGACATCAGTTTGAGATGCCTCTGAGAATATTTTGAATGCATTGACAGGCACAGCTGGATGCGCAATGGACTGACTTCTAGCTGCTTTTGCTTTCCCATAGACATGTATAGGTAGAGAATGAGTTCTGAAGCAAGCAAAAGCCTCTTCCATCAAAATACCCAATTTCTGGGCTTGACTGGCAACCCCCTCCCCCTATTGAATATACAAAAACAGTCAACAAGATAAAGGCCCCTTTCACACGATCGGACCTTTCAGGTCCGCCTGTCAGTTTTGACGGCGGACCTGAACGGCCGCTCCATGAAGTCCTATGGAGCATCGGATGTCACCGCTGACATCCGACCCGCCAAAAATCGGACGGATGGCGATACGTCCCCATCCGTCCATGGCGGATCGGGTGCGATCTGATGAAAACAAACAGCAGTTTTCCTTCCATCACTTTCGGTAGATTCTGATCACTGCAGACCGGGAACATCCCACAAGAGCTGCAGTTGATCTGACTGCAGTCATCTAACCATTACAATCTGGTCCTTGTCAGAGTCACTCAAGTCATTACACAATCATTACACTTGCCCATTTGTTCTGCTTTTTACGCATCAACTTCAGAAACCACATTTGGCATGTCTTTTTTTTTTGGGGGGGGGGGGGGGTAACATCTTTTTAGTGGGACTTCCTGTCCCACTTACTCCTTCCCATCATTGCCCGCCTAGGTGACTCCTCTCGCCCTAGGCGGCCCCTCCCTGCCAGCAATCTTCTGGGACACAACTCAGGTCCCAGAAGATCGGCTGGCCAATACAAGAAGCAGCGCAACTCGCACATGCTCAGTGCGCGCCCGGCCGTGAAGCCATAAGCTGTCACGGGCCAGATGCCCACAGTTATGACAGCGCTGAGGAGAGGGGTGAGTCTCTGGGTGGCCGTATCGCTGGACCATGGGGCAGGTAAGTGTCGGTTTATTAACCTGCCAAGCGGTGTTCCCAAGCGTGACTTGGGGTGGTTTTCCCATGCTACTATCGTTAACCCCGAGTCACGCTCGGGGTAGCTGTGCAGAGCCTGCAGCGGCGCGCGGCTTACCTTGTCCCTGGATCCTGCGATGCATCTCCGCTGTGTGAGCGAGCGGCGTCCTCGCTCGATTGACAGTGCCTGTGTGCCGCCGATCTCCGTTCCTTGCGACGTTACGACGCACGGGGGCGGAGAACGGCGCCAAATTTAAAAAAGTAAATAAACACATTACATACAGTATACAGTAATCTTACAGATTACAGTACTGTATGTAAAAAATACACCGCCCCCCCCTTGTCCCTAGTGGTCTGCCCAGTGCCCTGCATGCACTTTTATATAATAAAAACTGTTCTTTCTGCCTGATTGTCCATAGCAACCAAAAGTGTCCCTTTATGTCAGACAGCAGGAGTCGGCCCCGCCCCCACGTCATTGAATTTGACTGACAGCAGCGGGAGCCAATGGCTGCTGGGGGGTGTCAGTAAAGAAGGCATAAAATCTATTATGGTAAAAAAACATGAGGGTTTACAACCCCTTTAATTGAACAAGCTTTAGTCAGAATCTGATTGGCTCCCATGCAGAGCTGCACCAGATTCTGAGTGCTTCGGTTTTAGTAAATGTCCCCCTGTGCTCGAAGATCAGCTCCATCCCTTCCTATGGGCTCTCCTCAGTCACAGGTCTCCCTGGCCCAGCCATACACACGCTATGGTGAGCCCGGTGAAGGGCTTTCGGTTTCAGTCAGCACACAGCTCCCCCTCCTCCTCTCTCAGGCCGGGTTCAGTTACACACAATGAGCCTCGTCATTCAGCCCTGATACAGCCGGAAAGACTCGCACTAAAGGCGGCAGGCCAGGACTCCCGGCTCGGCCTCCACACTCACCCCGGTCCCGATGGAACTCATAGCTAACAGCGTACACTCTACTCAAGCGGTGAGACGGCACTTTCACTCCTGACTTCCACCAGGCAATCGCCAACCAGTATCCCGCTATCTGATTGACCGGCATCAGGCCAATCAGTGATCTCCTTCCTGGGCACAGCAGGCCAATCAGTGATCTCCTTCCTGGGCACAGCAGGCCAATCAGCAAGCTCCTTCCTGGGCGCAGAAGGCCAATCAGCAAGCTCCTTCCTGGGCGCAGAAGGCCAATCAGCGAGCTCCTAGCAGGGACATTCGGCCAATCAGCGGCCTTTATCCTGGGCGCATGCGCCGCGAACAACAAACCCTGAAAGTGATTGAACTGAAACAGCAGAGTCATGAGGCCTCACATCAGCATCTCAGTGGATGGGGGAGATCACGTGCGCGTCTAGTACATTTCTATTGGACAAATGCTGAGAATTCTTGTTTCTGTAGCTGGATTTGTACATGGGATTGCTTTGTAACTTCCGGTACCTTTTACTACAGTAAAACAGACCTTCTCCCTCTCCTGCCACTCTCTGCCCTCTCATCCTTACCCATCCTCCATCAGGACAGCTAATTAAATTTTTTTTAATTACTTTTTTTTTTGGGGGGGGGGGGGGGGATTCCTGCAGCATGTGCTATGTGCTCACCTAGGGGAAAATAAAGTATTACTTCCCACTAGGGATGGGCTCAGGCGTGTTCTCAGCTCCACATGCCCGTGCCCGCGCCCGCCAGGAAGCTTACACTGCGCAGCACTAAGGATGAGCTCTGGCGTGTTCGCATAGAACACGTGCAGAGCCCGCCAGGAAGTGTGCACGGCACTGTGCTAATCACAGCCAGGGAGACATTGTCCCGATGCTCGGCTGCAGGGATCGTGAAATGTCTCCCTGGCTGTTATTAGCGCAGCGCCATGCACACTTCCTGGCGGGCTCTGCACGTGTTCTATGCGAACACGCCAGAGCTCATCCTTACACAGCACTAATCCCAGGTAGTGAGACATTTCCCTATCCGCGTCTGCACAGATCAGAAAATGTCTCGCACCCTGTGATTAGCGCTGCGCAGTGTAAGCTTCCTGGTGGGCGCGTGGAGCTGCGAACATACCTGAGCCCATCCTTGCTTCCCACATCACTCATCCCAGGAGGCTGCAGAGTGTTCTATTGTGCACGCAACGGCACACATCATCAGGAGGCCGGCTGTCTACCTACTGCCGATGTTCTATCGATTTGTGCCCTCTTTTGAAAAGTGCCCACGCATTCACAGAACGGAAGGACACTCCAGCTGAGTCGCCAAGGAGTGATGTCACCATAGCGCATGCGCTCATCGTAGGAGGGTTTTTCGACGGGCGATTCCATTTCACAGGCACAGTTGAAAGCTGTGCAAAGAGCGGAGGGACACCGTAGATGTCAGATTGTGCCTCGCTGTAAACTCGCGGCGCAACAGCGAGGCACAACATGACAAATATGGTGTCCCTCCGCTGTTTACATAGCATTAAAGTGTTAGTAAAGGAAAAAAAAATTCATTTAAAATAACAAACATGTCATACTTATCTCCACTGTGCAGTTCGTTTTGCACAGAGTGGCCCCGATCCCCGTCTTCTGGGGTCCCTCGGCGGCTGTCTCTGGTCCTCCCCGCAAGTACTGACGAGAGAATCTTGCATGGCGGTGAGTAATTGCGGGTGCGCTATCCTTAATACAGCGAGCGGCCATAGCCGCTCACTGTATCACTCGGCCCCGCCCCTTGGCGCGCCGCGTCACTGGATGTGATTGACAGCAGTGCGAGCCAATGGCTGCGCTGCTTTCAATCAACCAATGAATGAGCTGAGAAGCCAGGACGTTCACGGTGGGGGACTTTCGAGGGGTCAGGTAAGTAAACGGGGGCTCAGGGGGGTGCGCTAATCGTCGGATGTTTTTTCACCTTAAAGCGGATGTCCGCTGAAAAAAATAATATTAAAAGCCAGCAGCTACAAATACTGCAGCTGCTGACATTTAATATTAGGACACTTACCTGTCCTGGAGTCCAGCGCCGTCCGCAGCAGAATGCATTAAGGTGAAAAAACTTGTACCAGACTTCTGTGTTTACAAGTGATTGTGGTGAGCAGACAACAAAGGGTCTGAGCCAGAGGTGGTGGAACTGAGTTCCCCCAAGTTCCCCCTGAAAAAAAGCCCTGCCTTTACAACCCCTTTAAGTTCCTCTGTAAAGTGGATCTCAACAGAAAAGCAGATTCACGTACCTCCGCGCATCTTTACGCCGGGCGCAGCATATCTAAGATACACTACGCCGCCGTAACTTTTTTTTTTGAATCCTCAAAGAATTTGCGCCGTAAGTTACGGCGGCGTAGTGTATCTTTGGCGGCGTAAGGGCGCGGAATTCAAATGGCTGTGATGGGGGCGTGTTTTATGTAAATACATCGTGACCCGACGTAAACAACGTTTTTTTTTAACGGCTCATGCGCCGTCCGTGGGGCATCCCAGTGCGCATGCTCGAAATTAAGCCGGAAAAAGCCAATGCTTCCGACGGTGACGTCATTCTACGCAAATCCCTATTCGCGAACGACTTACGCAAACGACGTAAAAAATTCAAATTTCGACACGGGAACGACGGCCATACTTAACATTGAGTACGCCACCATATAGCAGCTTTAACTATACGCCGGAAAAAGCCGGCGTCAAAAAATGCGCTGGCCATGCGTACTTTCGTGGATCGCCGTAACTAGCTAATTTGCATACTCGACACGGAATTCGACGGAAACGCCACCTAGCAGCCGGCGGAAAAAATGCACCTAAGATCCGACGGCGTACTAAGACGTATGCCTGTCGGATCGATCCCAGATGCCGTCGTATCTTGTTTTGTAGATACAAAACAAAGATACGACGCGGGAAATTAAAAATTACGCGGGCGTATCAATAGATACGCCGGCATAATTCTTTTGTGGATCTGCCCCAATGTGTTTATTGAATTTTCAAGGTTTAAAGTGATTGTAAATGACCACCTTGTAAAACAACCCATTCAGTTAAAAATAAAAATGAAAGCAAAATATTTGTGTAAAGATATAAAAAAAACATTATAAATAAAAGTTTCCCCTTTTTTATAAGTGATCACATTCCCTTTGTTCTCAGCTGCATAAGGGCTGGGGAAGGAGAAACAACAGAACACTGATCTTCCCAGTGAAAGTCTGTACAGGGTGGGTGTGTCAGGACAAGCCTGATCATTGAAGGAGAGCATACTGAGTTCCCAGCGTAGCTAGAGAACTGACCATGATGTGCTGTCCTGCCTAGTTTGGTCAGTTTGTAATAGGAGGGCAGAGAAACTGGCAGGAACACCAGGGATTTCACATAAAGGAAGTAATACAAAGAGAACAGGATACTTTTCATACAAGTACATGGTACAGCAGCCACATATAAGGAATATGAAGTGTTGGGGTAACAAATGCTTTAACCACTTCCGGACCGCCGCATGTACATATATGTCGGCAGAATGGCACGGACAGGCACATGTACGTACCTGTACATGCTCTGCTTGATGTGGGTCGGGGGTCCGATCGGGACCCCCCCGGTACATGCGGCGGTTCCCGTGGCTTCAGGAGCGATCCAGGACGAGGGTGCGGCTATTCGTTTCTAGCCGCCCCCTTGCGATCGCTCCCCGGAGCTGAAGAACGGGGAGAGACGTATGTAAACACGGCTTCCCCGTGCTTCACTGTGGCGGCTGCATCGCCATTAGTAGTAAAAAAATAAAAAAAATAAAACTATCCCCTATTTTGTAAACGCTATAAATTTTGCGCTTATTGCAATTTTTTTTACCAAAAATAGGTAGAAGAATACGTATCGGCCTAAACTGAGGAAAAAAAAAAAAATTATATATGTTTTTGGGGGATATTTATTACAGCAAAAAGTAAAAAATATTGATTTTTTTTCAAAATTGTCGCTCTATTTTTGTTTATAGCGCAAAAAATAAAAACCGCAGAGGTGATCAAATACCACCAAAAGAAAGCTCTATTTGTGGGGAAAAAAGGACGCCAATTTTGTTTGGGAGCCACGTCGCACGACCGCGCAATTGTCTGTTAAAGCGACGCAGTGCCGAATTGTAGGTCATTTAGCAGCATATTGGTCCGGTCCTTAAGTGGTTAAGGACAGTACATTAGACTGATGTGTCAGTACATAGTGCCTGAGTACAGGAAATGATACAATATCCACCATTAGCAGTGAAAAACATTTTCGAACATAGATACAGAGAAAGTCGTTGATCTGGTGCTGCACAGGGAGGACCAGTCAGGTAAGGCATATATGCGAATAGCAGATGGAGTCTGAAATTGTTAGGAGAAATTAACAAAAAAAAGAGAAAAGGAGGGGAAAAAAGAAAGAGTGGATAGGAAGGAGTGGAAAGAAGATGAGGGGAAAGAATTGAAAAAGAAAAGAAACATAGGGAGTGTGGGAAATGGGGACGGGCGTAGGCACAACGCCAGGAGCAATGAGGGCCAGGATTAGACAGCCAGATTTGGATTGCAGTTTGTTATCCAGGGGTCCCAGATTTTGCAAAATTTGGTATGTTTATTAGTGAGGATCCTAGATAACTGTTCATGTCACTAAAAAGCTATAAGCCATTCAGGATTTGACTTTAGAGAATTGCTTTTTCCATTCCTGGCTATGGCCAGTTTAAAATCTAAAAGGATAAAATGAGTAAGTTCGAACAATCAGGAGGTTTGAAATGCAATAATGCTAGCCAAGGATCTCTAGAAAGGAAGATCCCAAATAACTTATGAAGTAGGGAAAAAAATTAGACCAGAAGTGGTTTAGCATTGGGCAAGTACGCCATTTATGGAGGTTGTAGCCCATAGCCTGGCAACCTCTGAAACACTGACCCCAATGTCCTGGGAAAACGTGGGCCAATCTTGAAGTTCCCAGATGCCATCTGGTAAGTACCATGTAAGCTGACTCCAATGTAGTAACATTAATAGAGATGGACACAATATGCTTCCTGCCAATCTTTTTCAAATTTTTGGATCCTCCTGTATTGGGTCCTGCTGAAAGAAGGCAAACAGGGGTCACTTTTGGATAGCAGCATTGTTAGTCTGGGGGGAAGGGGAGTGTTAGATGCACTAACAAAGGAGCCCACAACTCCCGGGCCATGGACTGGTACCGATTCACGGCTTGTTGAGCTGCACTGAGGCTGTTCATTTACCAAGGGGAACTTGCATCATTGCTTCCTGCCCGTGTAAGCCAGGTCCGCCTCTGAGAATCTAAAGCTGGCTGCCTGCTGATCTGGCTGAGGCAGTAAGTATTGCTGGAGAGGCTGCATAGATTTTATATATATATATATATATATATATATATATATATATATATATATATATATATATATATATATATATATATATATATATATATATATATATATATATATATACATACACATACACATACATATATATATATACATACACATACATATATATATATATACACATACATATATATATATATACACATACATATATATATATATACACATACATATATATATATATATATATATATATATATATATATATATATATATATATATATATATATATATATATATATATATATATATATATATATATATATATATATATATATATATATTAGAGAGAGAAAAAGAGCAAGAGAGAGAGAGAGAAAACCATGACAAACTGCATCTGGTGGCAGGCTGCAGTGACAAGTGACACACTGCATCTGGTGGCAGGCTGCAGTGACAAGTGACACACTGCATCTGGTGGCAGGCTATGGTGACAAGTTGCATGCTGCATCTGGTGACAGGATATGGTGGCAAGTTGCATGCTTCTTCTGGTGACAAGCGATGGGGACAAATGACGTGCTGCATCTGGTGACAGGCTACAATGCCAGGTCACACGCTGCAGGCTATGGTGGCAAGTGGCACGCTGAATTTGGTGGCAGGCTACGGTGACAAGAGACACGCTGCATCTGGTGGCAGGCTACAGTGACAAATGATGCACTGCATCTGATGGCAAGTGACAAGCTGCATCTGCTGGCAGCCTACAGTGACAAATGACATGCTCCATCTGGTGACAGGCTACAGTGATGAGTGACACTCTGCATCTGGTGGCAGGCTACAGTGATGAGTGACACTCTGCATCTGGTGGCAGGCTACAGCGACATGCTGCATCTGGTGGCAGGCTACAGTGATGAGTGACACTCTGCATCTGGTGGCAGACACCATATCACTGTCTAGTTGCAGGAAAACAAGCTCAGGGCTCCCACTGATTGTGCATTGAGTTGAACTATGTCATTATACAGTATATTACAATGTAAAAGAAATAATATACTTTAATCATCCTGACACCATATCAACCATGGTGTCGTGATGATTGAAGTGCTAACTAAACCCTCCTAGCCTGTACTGCCAAGGAAGCTGCCATCTTAGCCTCTGTTTGATCTGCAGTTGCCATGGGGCTGCACATGTGATCAGTTATGACACCAGCCAGTTGATGGTTTGGCTGTTCAGTGGAGTGCACAAGCAACTGTGAGAGTTATTATTCACAGCATGCCTTGAATGTAACAGTTTTGGAAGCAATTTAACTACTTGCCAACCACGCTATAGCTGAATGACCGCTACAGTGCAGTCGTCCAGTTCTGGGAGGGCATCCATTGATGGCCTCCCAGAATCCCACCCATGCTTTGTGATCGCTATGTCCTTCGGACACAGCTGATCACAGATCGAGGTAAAGTGCCAATAACTGTGGCCCTTTACCATGTGATAAGCTTTGTCCAATCACAGCTCATCACATGTAAGCAATTGCTGGTTCTCAGCATTTCCTTTCCCCAGCGCTGTCGCTGTCAAAGGAAAGCTGATAACCAGCGATCCTGTGACAGGGAACACTTACACTGATAATCAGGGCACTGATCCACCAGTGCGGCATTTATCAGTGTCCATCAGTACAGCCTCATCAGCGCACACCAGTGAAAAGGAAAAGTATCTATTTGCAAATATTTTTTTTATATATTTTCCTAAAAAACAGTGGTGATTAAATACTACCAAAAGAAATCTCTATCTGTCTAAAAAAAATTATAACAATTTTCAGATGGGTGCAGTCTTGAATTACTGCACAGTTGTCATTCAAAGTGCGACAGCACTGAAAGCTGAAAATTGGCCTGGGCAGGAAGGGAGTAAAAGTGCCCAGTAGGCAAGTGGTTAAACAATCCATCAAGTGACTCTGTTCTAACAATATCTGGCTCTCAGACTTGAGCATGTGGTTGCCTTTCTCCAGAGGATGTGACTCTCCAATGCCTGTTTCTTATTGGTCCACGCTGGCAGCTATCAGAAACCAGCATTGAGAAGTGACACCCCCCGAAATGCGTAAACTGCATGTCAAACTCCATCATGGGAGAAAAGATCAGAAGAGAGCTTCCCACTGCATAAGCTGCTGGTGTTATCAGTGGCCAGCAAACCCAACTAGTGGCTTCCAACAAAGTTATTAACCGCTTCCCGACCGCCGCATGTACATATACGTCGGCAGAATGGCACGTACAGGCACATTGGCGTACCTGTACGTCCCTGCCTTTCCGCGGGTCGGGGGTCCGATCGGGACCCCACCCCGCTACATGCGGCGGTTGGATTCCCGCGGGGGAGCGATCCGGGACGACGGCGCGGCTATTAGTTTATAGCCACTCCATCGTGATCGCTCCCCGGAGCTGAAGAACAGGGAGAGCTGTATGTAAACACGGCTTCCCCATGCTTCACTGTGGCGGCTGCATCGATCGAGTGATCCCTTTTATAGGGAGACTCGATCGATGATGTCAGTCCTACAGCCACACCCCCCTACAGTTGTAAACACACACTAGGTGAATACTAACTCCTACAGCGCCCCCTGTGGTTAACTCCCAAACTGCAACTGTAATTTTCACAATAAACAATGCAATTTAAATGTATTTTTTGCTTTGAAAATGACAATTGTCCCAAAAATGTGTCAAAATTGTCCCAAGTGTCCGCCATAATGTCGCAGTCACGAAAAAAACGCTGATCGCCGCCATTAGTAGTAAAAAATAAAAATGCAATAAAACTATCCCCTATTTTGTAAACGCTATAAAATTTGCGCAAACCAACCGATAAACGATTATTGCGATTTTTTTTACCAAAAATAGGTAGAAGAATACGTATCGGCCTAAACTGAGGAAATTTTTTTTTTTATATATGTTTTTGGGGGATATTTATTATAGCAAAAAGTAAAAAATATTGCATTTTTTTCAAAATTGTCGCTCTATTTTTGTTTATAGCGCAAAAAATAAAAACCGCAGAGGTGATCAAATACCACCAAAAGAAAGCTCTATTTGTGGGGAAAAAAGGACGCCAATTTTGTTTGGGAGCCACGTCGCACGACCGCGCAATTGTCTGTTAAAGCGACGCAGTGCCGAATTGTAAAAACCCCTTGGGTCATTTAGCAGCATATTGGTCCGGTCCTTAAGTGGTTAAAATAAGTGACATTTGGCATACCTGACAGATATTAGTAAAACTGGCCAAATAAGGATCAGAATTGAGCCAGTTCAGCAGGGACTGGCCGAATTTTCATCTACCTATGGCCATTCCTCTTCATGAGAAGTCAAACTAACATTGACATATGAACCAACTTGTTAACATTTTTTGCCTTGATCAGCAATTCAGCCAATCAGCTGCAGTGCTGATCAGTTTATTCCGACTGAGGGGGAATGTGATTTTTTTTTTTTAGAACAAGGAATGTCACCCTGAATTAGGACAAAGAACAGTGCTTAGTTGGATCTTAATCCTCTGTAAGTAACGTGGAGCATCATATATGCACCTGGGTTGTGGCCCATCTTATAAGTAACTGGATGTAACCCTGTACGGTTTAGAAGATATTTACCATAAATGCTTGTGCCACTGGCGCATGCGCACTGAAGAAAGGGCATGATCGTGAGATTTCTATAGTGCTCATGCCGTGACCATCGGCTGCCGCGCATATGCGCGGGAGTTACGTCACACGACTCCAGCCAGTAACAGAGTCCATGGCCCTGGAAAGAAGAGGGGCGAAGATGGATGCTTCCTGCAGCAGGGACAGCGTGGGCTTCCTTTGCAGGTAAGTACCACATAATGTAATGGGCTAGTATGTGATGCATACTATCGCATTATGCTTTTTGTTTGCAGTAAATGAAAGAGGAAGAAAAATCCATCAGGCTTTACTTCCTATTTAAAGGGGTTGTAAAGGTTAATTTTTTATTTTCTAAATAGGTTCCTTTAAGCTAGTGAATTGTTGGTTCACTTACCTTTTCCTTCAATTTCCCTTCTAAATGTTTTTTTTCTTTGAATTTCTCATTTCCGTTTCCTCCTCAGTAAGCTTGCCCCCATCATCTGAGCCGTTCTGGCTGGGGGTTAGTCAGCGTGCTCGCCCCCTCCCTTGGGACTACATCTCTGCGGGGAGACGCCGGTCCGCGTAATTTCTGCGTATACATTTCCGCTCATTTGGAACGCAAGCACCCAGACGCACCTTCTTAGTTGCATTTTTTCCAGTGCGCTACTGGTCCCTGGTCCCCATTCTTTCCATCTATGCGGGCGGTTCTCCCTCTGAGCTTATCAGCTGGGAGAGACCCACCACTTAGCAGGTGATACGCACTGGAGAGGGACTTTCACAGGATGTATTTTGCTGCTTTGGTCTACACCCCATACTGGCAGGTCAGTAGACAGATGAGCCCGCTAACGTCCTTTCGGGTCCAACATGGCCCTCCTGGACTTGTGATCCAAGCGGTCTCAGGGATTCCTCCACCCTTCCCCTGCAATTGAAACAGACTCCCTTATACATAAAAATACCTCCACCCAGACGACACGCAGTTGTATTTTCGCATCTGCCATAAAAATGATCATCATCTCAGATTAGAGAAATGTCTCTCTTCAATAGAAAACTGGATGACTAAGAGTTATCTCAAACTCAATAGTGCTAAAACAGAACTCTTTATCTTCGATGCCAGTCGGAAGAAACAACCGACAACAAACTGGACACCATCTCCCATCCTGGGACAAATCATCTCCCCTAGCTCCAAAGTCAAAAGTCTGGGAGTCACGTTTGACACCTTCATGACAATGGACGCACAAATAGGGTCAGTAGTCAGCGGGGCGCACCATTTGATGCGCCTACTACGCAGACTGATTCCATTTATCCCCAAAGAAGACGTAGCAGTCGTGGTGGGAACAATCGTGAATTCCAGACTGGACTATGCAAATGCCCTTTACCTCGGGCTACCCAAGTACCAAATCGCTCGTCTTCAAGTCGTACAGAATACGGCCGCTAGACTGGTGACTGGGAAAAAATCTTGGGAATCAATCTCACCTTCACTGAGATCCCTTCACTGGTTGCCAGTAAAAGACAGAATTGCATTTAAAGCACTCTGCCTGACACATAAGTGCATCCACGGGAAGGCTCCTAGATATCTATGCGACAAGATCAAACCGCACAATTGCAATCGCATTCTGCGATCCACCGACCAAAATCTGGTCAAGGTTCCTAAAACCAAATACAAGTCCAAAGGAGAAAGAAGGTTTGCTTTCCAGGGCCCCAGGCTTTGGAATGCTTTACCAACCAGCATTCGGTTGGAGCAAAACCACCTGTCCTTCAGAAGGCAGATCAAAACCCTGCTTTTCTGAAAGGCATGAGACACAAACAACAAGCGCCCAGAGGCGATTCAGTTCGCATGTGCCGCGCTATATAAATTTTTCATTCATTCACCCATGGCTGCTTGTATGTGGCTGATCATTCATTTGAAGACACAAATGGAGGAAGCATGTACTCAGTAAGCCATTAATATAGGCAAGGAACCCTTTAAAAAGGGATGATGTTACTAGTACATTTCATCTATCTGGGTTCACTTTATTTATAGGGATTTTACATAGCATTTTATTGGTTTTCATACAGATTTTTTTTTACAGTTCGATCTATGCTACAAGCAGTGCTGTCTTAATAAGAGGGCACACCTGGGCACTGCCCAGGGGCCCCTGCCTTTTCCACAAAGCAGCTGGTCCTTGAGCCCATGCTGGAAGGATATCTGGGATTCAGATGGATCAGAGTGCTGGGGGGATATCTGGGATGTAGAGGGGGCAAAGTGCTGGGGGGGGGGGGATTTCTGGGGTGTAGATGGGTCAGAGTGCTGGGGGGAGATCTGGTGTGTAGAGGGGTCAGAGTGCTGGGGGGATACCTAGGGCGTAGAAGGGCCATAGTGCTGGCGAGACATTAATCTAGCAGATATATAATATTCACTGGACAACTTCCCATTTCCCCTTCTCTCCCTTCTTTCCGTTTCCTCCCCCCATCCCTTCCTCTTTACTTCTCCTTCCCTAGCCCCCATTTCTCTGATATCACCACCAAGTTTATTTTATCACCGTCATCACATAGGATTCGGTTTTCTTTTGGGGGGGGGGGGGGGCAAGGAGTTAATCCCCATGGGGTCCCCAAGCCCACCAGAGCGGCTGACAAAAATTACACAGGTGAATCAGCAGTCGTCTTGGTAGTTTTCTAGGTATGAATCTAGATGTTCGAATACAGTTAGAGGTTTATACTTCTATTTTACTTCAGATAATTTGTTCATGACATGCTGTGGTGTATATAACAAGCGCTATTAAAATTTTTGCTCCAATCTAAAACCCTGATGAAGCGGGACTCCACACGAAACGCGTAAGCCAGATTTCACAATTCTTCAGCCAGGACCAGCACATCCTGGCCATACTTACAGCAACTGTGGTTTTAACAAGTTGCATTCAACTTTTTTAAAGCTTACCATTTGTATATGGAAATTAAAGATCTATATCTGCCCTTGTGCTATGGATGTGTTCCACAAACCCATCACAACCCCCCTTTTTTCCCCCCTAGAGGCGACCAGATGAAGTGTAATAGACTGTAATGGTTTTGATACATGTAATTTCAGAAGCATCCACAAAACAAACACATTCTATGATGCAATATTGACCGGTTAATGTCCAGGACTCGCTAGCATTTATTTTAAAAAGTTATACAGGAAAAAACAGTGCAAAGACAACTGTAGTAACTGGAATTAAACCAGAATAAATACAAACATATAGTGCATTCATCCCCAAAAGGCAGGGTTCACTTGCAAGCACACCGGTCTTTTCTAGCTAGGCAAGATTTAAACCATAAGCCATCTATGCAAATACAAAGTCAAAAGAACAAATGGCACATTGTTTGTATAAGATGCCCTTTTTAAGTTATTCCTATTGCTGCCAGTTTGTGTGTCTGTTCGTGAAATATTCAGGTTGTATTTGAAACAAATTTGGTCCCAGAAAAATACTTTTGTTGATAAATTAGTCTTCTACTTGAAAGGAGTAATAAAAGTCTGTGATACAGATATTCAACATTTCACACTACTCAAGTTTATTTTGGCAGAGAATGCTTGCATAGCAGGTGCTGCTCAAAGCATCAATAGTGATGGGGATTTTTTTCACTATGGAGATCTCTAGGGGTTGTGGGACACACAAGCCACACATTTTGTGTGAAGCACACAGTTGTGTGAATATCGGATTTTTTTTGTGGCTCAAGTTTAATTTTTTTGTCACAATTCATGGACATTATTGGAGTGAACAGATATTTATGGGTGAATAAAAACCTGAAGTTGTTTTGCTGTGTAGATCACTTGCATACTATATATACCGTATTTATCGGCGTATATCGCGCACTATTTTCCCCTTAAAATAAGGGGAAAATCGTGGGTGCGCGATATACGCCGATAGCCGCTTCCTGCGCTCAGTTTGAAATCCTGCGCCGACATATACCGAGTGCAGTACACTCGGGTAGGCTCGGCTTCGCTCACGCATAAACGCCACAGAGCGTGAGCGCGAGCCGAGCCGAATTTACACGAGTGTACTGCACTCGGTATATGTCGGTGAAGGCGTTCGAACTGAGCGCGGGAAGCGGGGACTCGACTTGAGGCGCGCGGGAGGACACCATCGAGGCCGCAGACAGACGCCGGACCGGACGATGGACACTGGGAAGACACCAAAACTGTAAGTAATAAAAATCATATAACATTTTTTTTTACAGGAATTTCGGGGGCAACTTTGCGGGAACACGTTATACCGCAACAAATACGGTAGTTTATTTTATATATACACTTGCTTTCATTAAAGTGATTGTAAAGCTTCTTATTTTTTTTTTTATTATTAAAGTAAGAAACATGTCATACCTACCTGCTCTGTTCATCAGTTTTGCACAGCAGCATCTTCTGAGGTCCCTCATCAGGCGGTCCTGGCTCCTCCTCTTCAGTAAGTGCCCACCATAAAAAGCCACTTTCTAAGGGGGCACTCATGCAGGGTAAATCCCCAGCTGCCCTTTCTGCATCCATCGACAGCGTGGCTCAGCCCTGCTTCCCGGTCACAGACTTTGACAGCAGCAGGAGCCAATGGCTCACACTGCTATCAATCTGGCCAGTGAGGAGGGAAAGAGGACTGCTCTCATGCGCAGCACTGGATCGAGAATGGGCTCAAGCAAGTATAAGAAGGGTTGGGGGGTGAGATCTGGCGTAGAAGGGGGTTTAACATAATGCATTAAAAAGGTAAAAAAAAAAAACTTAAAGTTTAAGAACCACTTTAAGGTGTACTTTGTATACGTTACAATGTATGATTTGTGGTGAACACAGCACAAGAGAACATTCAGAGACGTCCATTATAATTTCAGGGATGTAAAGCTGGAGGGGTGAATTGCCTCTACAGTAACCAAAGAAAGCTCCAATGTTATCCTAATATTTTATATGCAGTCAGGTAACTCTTTACTGCAACTCAACAAAATGAAGGATCCCCATTGTGTGACTAGGCAGAATACATTATATAAAACCACAATCTCCCTAGCTGTGAGGGGTAGAATAAATAGTATTTTTTCTTAGTATGCATGTGTATATAAAGTCTTTGACCAGGCAAGCTTTAAAAACAATAGTTTCCAGGGTAGCAACATCACTTCTCGGTGGAAAAGGCTCTTTTCATTAAGGGGGGTGCCGACTTTCCAACATCAAACATCATTTCAAGAGGAGGGTTGTTTAAACAGCACCAGTCGGGTATACGGCCAGTCTGGTTATAATATTCTTTAGATACAGAACGACTGCCGAGGATATCTTGTAAAGCCCCAAATATTGCTCCTATGTGGAAAAAACAAAAAAGAATGTATCAAAATAGCTTTCTGATGTGACATAGATCCTTTTCTTATAGTCTGCCATCATACACACTGCATTTTATTAAACACCAGAAACATTTGCTTGGCTCAATGAACCCAAGTGCAGGTTTGAAAATGGGAGTGCTCCTTAATCCCTCGCCAGAAAAGGTGCATCAACATACATAATGGCTGATGCTCTTCCACAGTCAGATCAATGTATTGTTAGGAATAAAATGACACTTCTTCTTAAAGTGGAACTGAAGGCATCTTACAACAGCCTGAAAACAGACAAACTATTAGCAGAGGAGATAAATTGCGATTAAATACAGCTACCTGCTTGCCTCACAGTCTTCTGCGGCATGGAAACGGAGCTGTGCAGCTCACCTTACATCGCCGGCACAGTCCCTATGTGTTGGGATGACTGACTCCTGCACACATACAGGTATTACGTCATATTGTGCTATCCAGGGAGAAGATGACGGCGAGAAGGCAAATATAGTTCCACTTTAAAATGAATGGAAAAGGGTCACTTAACTCTCCTGCACTGTTTGCTGCTGTAAATGAAGCAACATGCCCACCACCGTTTTTGGTGTATAAGCCATTTCAATTTTTTTTTTTTTTTTTTTTTTTTAAGAACGTTGGTATGTTTTGACACATCAAGAGGTAATAGAGGTTATCTCCTCTTAGACAACCGTCACCAGAACAGTTGACCCTTTTGGAAGAATTTCCCTCACCTCTTGTGACAATTGATCACTTTCTGTACTAAAGACAGTGGTCACCAGAACAAATAGAGGAGTGAAGCTCCCCAGTGTGGACACCAGGCATGAACAGCAGCAATAAAAACCTGGTAGAGGTTCTAATTCTCTAAAACCACAAAATGTAAAAAAAAAAAAAAAAAGAAGTATATATATATTTTGTATTATAAAAAAATAATGGCGTTCACACAATACTCAGTCTGCATTACCTCCAAGCCAGGAAACACAGTTTGGCTTTGCAGGAGGAGTGTGAATTTTGAAAGTCTTCGATGCAAGAATTTCCTTATATTTTGGTTTTTCCACCAAGTAACGAATCTCCGCCATTAACCGATGAAGAAATCCTGGCAGCATGGCCGTGCCACCCATGACCACAATGTTTTCTGCAAGTTGTTTCCTGGTGTCTATTGGACACTGACAGAGAAGAAACAGACATCAGAGGTAAATAAAGGGGGATCCAACAGAGTTTAAAAAATTCTCAATGCAATGTCACAGATGTCTAATCATAAAAAACAGCAAACAAGGAAGATGTTACTGAACTTAATGTCTCACAAATCCCAGTTACAGTATATCTCAGGTGACCCAACAAGGGTTGTTCATCTTTTGAAAAAAGAAACATATAGGTAGGCTCCTCCTTATTGTTGATTGAATTGAAACCTATTCTAGTGGCTCACGCCACTTACTTCTGATGAGTAGAAAACGTTGCTGAACGTTACTTGGAACCAATTAAACGATTAACATCAATATATCAGTACTAATACTCATAGATGTATGCCTCGGCCATAGAATATAGTGTATGTGGAGCTCCACCAAGCAGTCATATATAAAAGTTATAATACCTAAAAGGTAATGCCACTCTTTATTCCTACTTTTCTGATGAACCTCTGCACTGTGGTAGACTTGTCAGGGTTGGGTAATAAGGGCCCTCTTCAGGAAACACCAACCAATTAGTTACTTCAATGTGTTTGGCTCCCAAAAAACTGAAAAGGGCCAGTAACTGATCTGGGGAGTGAAGTTGGAAGGACACCAAAATATGAAAGGGATGGCCCCATGTAGAGCGTGCTCCAAATTCCCTAATGAGATGGAGCAGGGGGATTCACCGCCCACTGCATGGTGAGGTAGAGATCAGGCAGGAAAAGTATGCAATCAAACTCGACTGGACCAGAGCGCCACGCCCGTTGCACTATGTCCACCTCTGCCAAATTTAAAAGTTAGTTTAGTTGGACGTTGGCTAAGGCGTACAACAGAAGTAAGGGCCTATGTCAATGAGGGTCCATTGGAAAACCGTAAATGCCAGTTTGACGTCAGTTCTAGATGCTTAAGAGTTCATTCAGCATTCACTGAACTGTTTCAAGTGGATTTACATTCCCAGACTCTTATGAGAAGAGAAGCAGTTCTTAAGCAACACTGGCCGTCATGACATTTAAGCCATTGCTGACCTCTCTTCATGAAAATACTAACTGCTTGGCTATCACGCTGACCCTCTGGCTTTAATACTCTGAGATCCTCACCTGCATCACATATGCAAATTTCATATTTTTTTCTCTCATTTTCCTCATCTTCATATTTTTTGAAGTTCAGAAATTCAAGAGATAAAATGGAGCCAATGAGTAAGCATAACACACTCTTGTAGAGGGAAATTGGCAGGGCTTTTAACATGACAGGTTTACTCCAAAGCTGTCCAAGCTGTTTAAATCGAATCACGTATGGGCGAGGCTGAATGTACCAAGTTGATCAATCGATCAACGAAGTTCAATCAGCCTGCCAGATTTGGCATGAGATTATCACTAGTGGCTAGTATAGCCACCATCAATAATCACTGTCTTATACAAAGGATCAGGAGGAGGGATTCCCTTGTCAACACTGTCTGTGTTGTTGGAGGAAAATGAGCAAATTTCTTTCCTACAGGAAAGAAATTCACTCCGTGTATGACCTGCCGAAGTCTTACTTTCATATTTTCCATTAAAAGCTACTCTTGTAGAGTTGTCCTTTAAGTATTATTAAAAAAGTTCTACAGTTTTGCTTAACTGTGGGAGCATTTCATTCAGATCCTCATAACGGCCACACCACTGAAATTAAGACAAACTTTATATTAACAAATACATTTTTCAGCTGTTACCTGCACAAGTGAGTCTAGGATCAATGTGGCAACAGACTTCTCTTCATTGTCCTGCTCGAAAAGCAGCTCCACAACAGAATCCCTAAAAGGGTAACAGCAGAGTTCACACACTTTTGGACTCATAGAAACAAAGAATTTGATGTAGGGCATTTACTGCCATCTAGAACTTTGACAGGAAAATAAATTGACCTGGGTCAAATGTAAGGTTCATTTGATTGCAGGGATCTTGAATTAAAATTCATATAGAGGTTCAGTCAGCCAAAATTTTCTTCTGGCAGAGGTCCTAATCTCATGTTTACTATATAACACATCACAGTCTCTCTCCCCCCCCTGTACTGATGTGTCTTTTAGCCTACCCTCATATCACAGAACCCTTTACACCACAGTCTCCCCTCTACGTCAGTGTTCTCATCCCCCCTTCACATCACAATCCCCCTATTTAAATTACTGTTCTCGGCCCTCCTTCCACATCATAGCTCCTCATTTAATCAGGGTCCTCAGCGTCCGCCATTCACATTGAAGCCCCTTCTTGAAATCAGTGTCCTCAGCTCTCCCTCCATCACAGTCCACTCCCTTTATATCAGCGTGTTCACAGTCCCACGTTCCTGTGCAATGCAGTGCAATTTTCAAAAGTCGCGCATGCACTACTTTTCAAAAATACATCGCACCAGATCACATGGTACTGCAGACAAATGTACTGCGTTTGCAATCCGTTTGGGGGGGCAGGGGGGTGTTGGGAATATAGAATATATTGACACCTGTAACAGAATGCACACCCAGAGCGATCTGGTGTGAACAAGCCCTTGCGTGACAGACCCCCCCCCCTTAAATCACAGTTCCCCATAGCAATTACAGCCCCCCTCACAATCCCCCACTTGCAGTCATGGTCCCCTACCCTGCACAATCCTACCTTAACAGCAGGGTAGAGTCACTTATCCTCTCCTGCCTGTCTGTCGCAGTCTTCCCCACAGCAGGGAATGGGGCAGGAGGTGCTGTAGATATAGTAGAGGGTTATTGCCCGCTTGTTATTTGAAAAGACTTCCCCTCTCTACCCAGATCTGCAACACCTCCCACACCCTGCTGTGAGGACAGTGGGATGGGGGTGGAAGTGGATATCCAGCTGCTAACTGGCATGGCTTGTGGTCCAGACAGGACTGTGGTCTACAATTTAGTGATCACTGCTCTATTAAAAGCATCCTCCCTCCCCAAAAAAGTAAAATCACCTACAAAGTCATTAAAAAAAAATCAATAAAATCAAAGAGGATCCTGTTCCTTTAAAGCAAGTTAGACAGCCCAGTGCTTGTGCTGTATAGATTGGCCCCCTGTATAACCTGAAATATCTGGCTGATCCTGCCTGGTTCTGCCCTCCCCCTGACCACGGTTTATCATGGCTGCTAGTAAACTGATCAGTTTATGTGCCTCCGTCATCCACTGCTATCTGCACCTCTCCTGTGTCTCTGTCCTCCTCCTCCTCCTCTCTGCCCGTCAGCTCTCACTAGTGCAGCTCTGCTCCTTTCCCCGCTGCTACAAAACAATGTAATGTTTATACCATCCCCATTGTTAGATAACATGTATCCTAGGGTCTGTTTAAAAAAAAAAAATCCCATCTGATTTTACAGCGCCTCCCAGCACTCACGTGACTCTTCGTCTCCCTCTTCTCTGGCCGACATCAGCGGGAGTTCTCGGCCCCTCCCGTGTGAGCCGTTATCCAACAATGAGGATGGTATAAACATAACATGGTGGCTTAACTTTAAGGGGGGGCGGTAAGGTGCAGCGATATCACCATCACTTACCAGAAGTGTCGGAAGCAGGTAGTGAACTAAGCATTTTTTTTTCTTTGTGCAAAATAGATTTACAAAATTTAATTGTATGCGATTATTGAGGTTTTAATGCTTGAGCAGAGAGTCAGCTTTGGTAAACAAATCCCGATTACGGAAACTTGGAGGCCGTGGAATTATTTTGTGTACACCGATGCCTACCTCAACAAGCTCTCCCCCGTCCAGTGAACTTCTGCATGCCTCGCTCTACCCAGGGAAAGGGATGATCGGCTGTCATTTCTGCCCCCCCTTTTCTCCTTGTCGGTCATTCTCGTTTCTTTTGCGTCACTTCCCTGGTCCTGTTTGCCCTCCCTTAGCTTTGTCTTACCTCCCTGTTTCTCCCAATTTCAGATTACTAGATAGGTGGAACCCTCTTGATCGCTCAAGGTCTTCCACCTTGCCAGCACACATGACCCCACCATGAGTGCCTTTTTTGTTTTACTGCCAATCTTTTGATGTTTGCGCCCCTGAAATATGGGTGAGCAGTACTATACATGCCTCAATCGTGGTATCGGATTGTCCTATTGAATTCCTAGCTCTGGGATCGTTGTCTTGGTTAGCAGTTGACATATGTTGGAGTTTCTATTGACGATGTATATCTCCAATGTCTGTTTTCTATGACTCTTTATACACAAATGGAGAAACTACAATAATAAATAAAAAAAAAAAAAAACACACAAACCTGATTGCACCCTTGACGTGTAAAATCTTTTGTCCATCTAATGGGTAGTCCACATCGGGAGGTGGAGCAGGGCGCTGAAAACAGCCAAACAAGCAATCAGAAACACACAGACACAAACAATTCATCATGAATAAAAAGCACACAGATTTAGAGACACACAGGCAGAGATTTCCTACCTCTGAGCTGCCATCAATGTTAAACTTGGCAGCCTGGATTTTGAGCCCTCTCTGCAGGTCGCTTACAAAGCAAACACGCACTGCAAAAAAAAAAAAAACAACTTATAAAATTAAAGAAAAACATTCAACAAGGCTAATGCAACCAAGGGATGTTAGTATCTTTCATTTATATCTGCAAGGTACTGCTTTTATTTACCGACCAGCAATCACAAAGCTGAAGCCGTATTCTGACGGAGCTAAAAGCAAAACCTTGTTTTTACATCTGTTCAAACTAGTGAACAAGGAAGTGTGGTGTAGAAGGCAAGAGGAAAAAAAAAAAATGTATATATATTTTTTTTTTTTTCAAGAACAAGCTGGTGAATGTGATCCGCCCCGTGTGAAAGGACCCCAAGAAAATCCCATTTCAGGGCATATAGCAACAGAATACCTTTAATGTCTTCCACTATTTCTTCTTGTACACTGCCTGGAAACATAAAAAACATAAGGATGTTATATATACACACACACACACACACACACACACTATATTACGTATAATTATATATAAACAATATGTCAATAAAAACAAAAAACATTTTCAGGTTGACTTATGCCAGGGCTTGACAAATTTGTTTTAAATCTAGGAGGCAGCTAAAAAAAAAAAAAAAAAAAGTCAGGAGCCTTCTTTTTTAAACCAACAAAGCATATAGGAAGAACATGCAACATGTTCCCGAAGGTGAACTTATCCGTTAACCCTTTTCACTGCCAGATCCGTTTTTGCATTCCTTGCACAAAAAAAAATTATTTCAGGCCTGCAGATTACATAAAACTCTCAAAATATATTTTATGAAAGTAGATGCCCTAGAGAATAAATATGGGTATTTCAAATGTTTCATGTCACACAATATTACCGCAAAGGTCTAGTAAAACCCTTAATTTTAAAAAAAAAAAAAAAAAAAAAAAAAAAAAATAACCCACACACCTCACATTTAAAAAAAAAAGGTAATTTTAGGGGGCGCAAAAACACAATTACCCATTTTTTTTTTTATAAAATATAAATGGCGAGGTTGCACTAGGTTAACAGGTATCCCTTTTAGGTCATCTGTTTTCCATTATTTTTCTCATGCCAGCGTGCGCGGCAATAGGCAACGTGTATCGCAATCAACATTTTCAGACGAATGCGCCCCAACGTATTTGTGTTTCTACACAAGTATATGTAGAGGGGGGTATTTTATGTGCTTGGGTGTAACTTTTTTTTTACAATTGGAAACTTTTTTTCATCGCTTAGGGGACAAAAAGAACTCTATGTGATGATTTTTTTGGTGACAGGTTCTCTTTAATGAGAAATGCTGGGTCTAAAGGACCCTGCATGTCTCCCTGTGCTCAACTGAATGTAATGCATTACATTCTCTCTTGGCCTAGGTGGGCAGGGAAACTGCCACATCACTTCCAGGTCAGCAACAAGAACCCGCTGTTCTGGGTGCTCAGATGGGCAAGCAGAGCCCAGGATACATAGTGAAAAGGGGGGGGGGGGGGGGGGTAGCACATGGGCAGGAACCTAGGCGCCAGGATGCAATTTCTGACTTATGCTATGAAATTAAAATGGTCTTACTCATTACAGAAGGGAGGCTCTGATCCTTGGCTGTCCCTGTGTCGGCTGTGCATTGCTCCAACAGCTGTGCTTCCAGCTCTCTGTTCAAAAAAAAGCAAGAAAAAAAAAAAAGCCGTGGCTTTAGATACACTTAAATCATGGGAACAGGAGGCAATAAACATCATGAATATCACTGCCTTGATCCATGAACATTAACTGTATAGATATGAAATTAGCTTGGGCAAAATGACATACAACTCTGCCCCGACACCATAAAAAGATGTTAACCAATAAAACAAAATTATATATATATATATATATATATATATATATATATATATATATATATATATATATATAAAAAATCAGAATGCAATTCCTACTCCTTCCTCCCTGTCCCTCAAGGTCTAAATAATGACTAGACCAAAACATCATCCCATCTGATACAGGCACAGATCTAGCAATTAATAAGTTACATGTCATGTTTTATATTTAATCTTGTTTTATTAAGTTTAAGTACAAAAAGAACATCGTACATCACAGGTGTCAAACACAAGGCCTGCGGGCCAAATCCAGCCCTCCAGGCCATTTCATGTGGCCCTCGCACCTCTCCTGCAGCTGCAGAAGAGCTCCAGCCCTCCTCTGGTCCTCCTCCAGACCCTTACTTTCTGCTATCAAGCAATGCATCTCGCTTCTTCCCAGCAGCAGCATAAGGAAAACGGGGTGCACTGTGATGTAAGGGAGAGTGGGGGACTCCACTTCGGATGGTGGGGTGGATCTTGACATCTAATTACATGGGGACGGGATGCTCTGGACATCTAATCTTACAGATACAACCGGCCCTTTTGAGGGCAATCATAATACGGATGCGGCCCACAATGAAATAGAGTTCAACACCCCTGTCGTACACGATTGACCATAGAGAACGAAGTAGGTTCATGTAAAGTTAACAGAGACATAGCAACGCATGTGAAAAGTATACAATTAAGCAACTGACAACATAGGTTAAAAAAAAAAAAAAAAAAAAAAAAGAAGGGGAGAGGACCATTCCATAATGCGAGGCTTAAATATATTCACACTGGGGATTTGAACCAGGTGGACAATAGCAGGGTTCCCTAAATTAACTTGTAGAGAGTTCTCATAAGCATATGGAGGTACAAATTAGAAGGGTTTTTCGAACCCCCTATCCCACATGTCCAGATCCCAGAGGCATTTTCACTCTTAGTGATGGAGGCAAAACTGGAAGAGCAACGATAATGGTTCCAAACAGACCAGGTAAGGCTGTGGGCCCGAGATTGATCCTGCTTACAAGCAAGGATATTTTCCATATATGCAATTATATTCACTTCACAAGCCCAGGCATCGAGTGATTGTGGCTCAGGCTGGCGCCAGCTTCTGCCAATAACAGACCAAGCTGCTGTCAAACTTTTTTTGATTTGTTTGTAGGAGCCTGGCAGCATGGATTGTACTGTAATTTGATGTTGATTAAGGAAATGTCTGCCACCAGGGTATTATACAACTGCTGTATTTTGTCCCAAAAGTGGACAATACGTGGGCAGGTTCCCCCAAATATGAAGCATGGTGCCAGGGGCCCGCAATCAATGGCAGCACTTATCAGAAATGGAGGGATCAATTTTAAGAAGAGTCACTGGGCAATGATAGAACCGGCGGAGAATCCGGTAGTTGCGTTCTTGGGCGTTAGAGGAAATCGACAGTTTGTATGATAATGCTAGTAATTTATCCCATTCCATCCACTGGTATATTCAAGTTCTGTTCCCACTTGGAAAGAAATGAAAGGGAGTTTGGATTAGATCCCTGCAGCAAAATCTGGTACATCTAGGAGAGTGGGTGATCAGGCCTGGTGGACCGAGAGAGCAGTGACTCAAACTCTGTGGCATCCCTCATTAGTAGGTCCGAGGAGGTGAACTGTTTAAGGTAATGTTGTAATTGCGTGTGCCCAAGCCAGGCTATCAGGGGTTATGGCAACGCAAGAGAATTTGAGAGAGAGGAAAGATTGTTCCCCCACGAAACGTATCGCCCAATAAAGGATGATCACTCCTCAGCCATGAAAGGAAGTTAGGACTAGTCAACGTTGGGGAAAGGATGCAAGACCAGACAATGAGGTCAGGGGGGGGGCTTGGCCTAAAAGAAAATTTCTGACCTAGGTATACATGTGATGTTTTAAAAAGTGCCAACAAGCTATTTCAAGTTGTGAGTATAACACACAAATATTGTTTATATTAGACTTGATTAAGGCAGGAGTGCCCAACCTTTTGAAGAGCGTGATGATCGCGTAGGCGATTTGCTAACCAGTCTGCGGCAACAAAGAATTGCCCCCCCAAACAAAAAATGTAAACAAGCCCTTATTGGCCTGATCCCCCTATAAGGAAGTAAAGGAGTTTTGGTGTGCTATTAGAAAGCGCACCAAACTCGCAGGATACAATTAAAAAGTCTATGGCTCAGAGCTGCTAACCCCCATAAAAGCCGTAGGTGCACTGTGCTGCACCTGTGGATCAGTGTGAAAGCAGCCAAATAACTCTTTTTTAAAAGTGCCAATATGCCCATTGCAAAAGTTCAGTGTATGCGATTTTTAATATACTGACTATTTTGCTCTTCCAGCTTCTCCCGACATCACTCTCCAGGCGCACTTAGAATTACCCCGCCTGGGAAAGGAGCTGGTACTACAGTGGAAAAATCAGCTTATGTGCCTCCTGCTCCCTCCACTGACTCCATGCACTCTAATGCTCAGGGATGGCGGGTCGGGCGTGACCTGGGCTTGCCAACCCACCATTCCACAGCATGGGCATGCTCTTCCCTAGTTTGGGGTCGCAGGCCTCAGAGGGCTCTGTGGCCATGGGTTGGGCACCCCTGTATTATGGTCTCTTTACTACCCATGTATCTGCCCTTAAATAAAAGATTTATAATAACTTATCAGAAAGGTTTGACTTTTGTGAGGAGACAATATCCAGTCACATATGTATACAGCATATAGGTGACTTTTCATAAGACGCAAACTTACGTTCCTATTGCTATCAACATTTTTTGTAAAATGTATTAATGACATTCAGACAAAATCTGCTTGCTTAATATAATAAAGCTATATCATTTGACCTTTATGTCAACACAATAAGAGTAAAATAGATTTATCAAGTTACAGAAAATAGAGCTTAAAAGGAATTATTAAACCCTCCATATTTAATAACACCCACAATGACGGAACACATACTTGTGAATGGCTTTTCCACCCAGAGGAAGCGCTCCCCAGCAACTGAGAATTGGAATACCTTCATATACCTTTTACATGTTAAGAAAGTAATGATAATAAATAATAAGATATACAACAGATTTAAAAGGATAAGTGCACTTTAAACAAACCGCATTTATTCTTTCTGTCCCCTATCCCTGGCCTAACCCAATCCATTTTACCCCTCCACAGATGCTTTATGATTAAACTTATCAGGATCCAACATCCGCAGTTCTGCGTTTGTTTAGCAGTGCCCAGCAACTCTTTACCACCCTGGCTGTGCCTGTGCATTAGTGCCTCATAAGCTACTATGGGGCTGTGTCCTTGAGATGATCAAGGATGGTTCCATAGAAGCCTATGGGGCACAAATGTGCCGGAGCAGCCAGAACATTGAAGATTTGCACTTCTGGATGTAAAAAAGGGGAACTGCAGTTGTCAACTCAATATAAGTATGCATCTTTGGAGGGAGAGGGAAAGAAGGAAAAATAAATTAAAAAAAAAAAAAAAAAAAAAGGGGAAATGCACTTTATTTTAACCACTTACCTACTGGGCACTTGTATCCCCTTCCTGCCCAGGAAACAAAAAAACAAAAAAAAAAAAATTCAGCTTTCAGCGCTGTCACACTTTGAATGACAATAGCACAGTCATGCAGCACTGTACCCATATGAAAGTTTTATCATCTTTTTGAGACAGATAGAGCTTTCTTTTGGTGTTATTTAAATCACCACTTGGTTTATCTTTTGCTAAACAAAACGAAAACCAAAAACATTTGTCATAATTTTTTATAAAATTTAGCAAACTGGTAATTTTTCTCCTTTACTAATAATAGGCACCAATGAGGTGGCACTGATAAAGAGGCACTGATAGGTGACACAGATTAGGAGCCACAGATTATCAGTGTAGATGTCCCTTTAACACATGCCTGGCTCTCTTCTCCCCTCATGCCGTCAGCGAGTGGAAAGGAATGCCGATAATCGGCTTCTGTTTACTACGTGATCAGCTGTCATTGGGCAAGAGCCACTAAAATTGTCACTTCACCCTGACCTGTGAGCGGCCGAGTCCAGAGGATCACGGAAGGACATCATACAACGCCCTCCCAGCAAAGTAAGATTGCGATGTAGCGGTCTTTCGGCTATAGCGCAGGTGGGAAATGATTGAAGTGCATTATCCTTTAATATGCATCTCAAGCCACATTTTTTAATTTGGGTAAAGAGGGGAAAATTGGAACCCCTGTCAGGTATGTATGCTATGCTATGACTAAGCACTAGTTTCAGTCCGAAACGCATCAACAGCCAGGTTTTATTTTCATTTTTGCTGTGACTTGTAGTGCTGTCCTTTTAATAAAGGCTACCATTTGTTCAGAGTGTGGCTGTCCAGAGACAATCTTTGTTCCTGCTATCTGGGGTACCATTAGAGAGATTTTCCATCACTTGATGTTCCGTTAATCTTTCAAACAGGATGTGGGGGAAACGCTCCGACAATATACATTTTAGGGGAATAACCCCTGTGTAATTTCCAATGAAAGTAGACAGAAGAAGCTGATCCTGAACACCAAACAAAACTTTAATTGTAAATTCTGTCTGAAACCGAAAAGGTTCAAAACCAGTTTTTGCTGCTGTCCGCAATTTGATTTCCCATCACTTAGACCCCTTTCACACTGGAGGAGTTTTTCAGGCGGTACAGCGCTAAAAATAGCAACTAAAAACCACCTGAAAAAAACCCTGCCCAGCCTTCTCAATGTGAAAGCCAGAGGGCTTTCACACTGAGGCGATGCGCTGGCAGGAGAGAAAAAAATCTCCTGCAAGCAGCATCTTTGGAGCAGTATGTGTACCGCTGCTTTCCATTTAAAACTGCGGTAATACCGCCCGCAATGCACCTCTGCAGAGGCGCATTGTGGGCGGTATTAACACTCTATCGGCCGCTAGCGGGGGTTAATACCACACCGCTAGTGACTGAATCCCGTGGCAATTCCAACGGTATAGTGCCGCTATTTTTAGCGGTGCTATACCGCCACCGCACCTCCCGCCCCAGTGTGAAAGGGGCCTTCCTGTCTCAATGACAAAATGGGAAGTGAGGAAACATTTCACTTGAGTGTTTATTTACACAAGTAAAAAAACACAAAGCACACACAATCACACAGCTTCAATTCATCCCCCCCACCCACACACACACACACACACAATCCAAAACTAAAAAATAAATAGCCAGGAGTTGCCTATAGACTACAAGCACTCTATATGTATATTATTTTGCATATATAAAACTGAAGGAACAAACTTCCGCTTATCCCCAACTAATTTTTATATAACAGAAAAGGATACAGGAAGGACAAGGCTTTCTGCATATCCACAATCCAGCACCATGGCAGAGTTGATGCCAAGTGTCAGAAGAGACATCAGGTGACCCGGAGCAAATAGGACAGAGGGAACCTGTGAAGACAAAAACATAGAACCGGTTTACCTGACCCACCCTACAATCCTCTATAATGTGAATGCTTGGCCCCCATTACAGCACATGGTACACAGAATCCTGCCATAAACGGAACTGGGGTGCAGCAGAGCAGATAAACATCTACTGTAACCATTTTCCTCTAGGACACAAGTGTCAAACACAAGGCCAGTGGGCCGAATCCGGCCCTCCAGGCCATTTCATGTGGCCCTTGAACCTCTCCTGCAGCTGCCTGAGAGCTCCAGCCCTCCTCGTCGATGTCATCTGAGGTTTCTATAACCAAAATTCGCTGGCCACCTTGCATTGGACGGTCTATACTGATAGACTTTGGCTACTTTATATGGATGAAATTTCTATTGTGGCCCTTCAGTAACCAGAAAGCCGTAGAGAACCGGGGCAGGACCACAATAGAAATTTCATCCATATAGGAGTAGCCAAAGTCTATCAGTATAGACCGTCCAATGCAAGGTGGCCAGCGAATTTTGGTTATAGAAACCTCAGAGATGACATCGACGTCTCAATCACCCCTGATAAGGACATGATGCAACCATGATCTCACATAGATGAAACCCTTCCCCCTTCTGTTTGGCACTCCAAATCCCTTTTGGAATTACGTGTAAACCATTCAGCGACTGCTGTTGTATCTGCGATCATAAGCGATCTGTGGTGCATTGGAAGGCTGACGATCATTTTGATAAATTAAATATTTAATGTTCTACTGCTAAAAATTCTCCCTGAGGAAGCCCAAAGGCAAAACGCATAGACGATGCACAGAGGATATTTTCTACTCTATCATATATCCTATATGTTTTTTTATATCAATTGTATTTATTGTAATAAAATACAAATATTTTTTCTAATCTTGTTGTTCCCGTCTTGCCTCTAAAGTCTGCCTAATCGCTGCCCTTCCAGCAGTAATTTTCTCTATTCGCACACACTATCAGCAAGGAGGTAAGCGCTCTGTGAGCACAGAAATTTGAAGAACCTTGTATAAAAGACTCATAAGAAAATTGGGTGTTCATTTAACACAAAGATTTCACCATCACATTGTTTTTACCATTATTGCACATACCGGACATTTATCACGAAGATTTATTTGATCTGTATACCATACCTTGCTTCATCATTGCACATATTGGACTTTGCATCATTTAGCGCTTTTCTGCACTTGATTTATTGATATATTTTAAACTGTTGCGCTCATCAACCCCCTTTTTTTCACTCCACTTTGTGCATTTATTTACACTTAGATTGAGCTGCAGTTTATATATTTTTGCACTTTAGTTCACTTAGAGGCGTAAGAGTGTCCATTAGATCTTTTTTGCAAGTTATGTTTTAAGGCTTAAGTTCAATAGAGGTTGTGCTGATCATCTTTATGGCCATTCTTTTTTATGTATTTATTTATTTATACACATTTTGTGTTCCCTGCAGTGTAAATTCAGTACCTCAAAGTACTTGAAGAGAACCCGGGTGAGAGTTTCTCTAAAACGAGAGGGAGAAAGTACGGATTCTATGATCACAACGCGGCGGTCCCGGGGATTCACCAGAAGGTGCCTGCAAAGTAAAACCGAAGAAGGTTAAGTGCAAGTAAAGAGACCAACAGAAAACACAAAGAACACAATAGTTTGGCTACATAGCACTGTTACAACTGGAAACATTCACCTTTTGCTCTGCCTGATGTTTCCATTACATTGCTATACATTCATCTGACCTACGTATCCAACCAGATACTACCATTTCATTAAAAAAAAAAAAAAAAAAAAAAAAGGTTTACATTTAAAAAAAAAAAGGAAATCTATGAGAAAACGATGGAAGCCACCACCGCTGACCTACCTACAAAAATGCTTGATGTCTGGCTTGCATGCTAACAGTCTGCTTTAAACATTCTCACCGACATAAAACAAACCTCAAACTGCTTAATGCATTTAGAAACTCCAAAGGGAAAAAAGAAGGCCAAAAGGCATTAATGACAACCAAGGTACAAAGATTTTCAGCAGTGGCATCCTCCATTAAATTCTCCAGACTAATTTTCATTTGGCACCAATTATTCTCTCACATCAGAACACAAGCAAAGGATTTTTGGCGCTCATGCTGAGTAAATCGACCTTACGGGTTCAAAACGCAGGAGGCCAGCTGCTCGGCACAGTACAAAAAAAATTAAATAAATAAAAAAAAGTTGAAGGTCATTTACCTTCATGCATGAAGGTAAAACCCTTCTATGTGCAGGTTCCCCCCAGCCTGTCCTAATACTTACATGAGATCCCTCATGATCCAGCAATGTGCATGAGAGCATCTCTCTCATTGGCTGAGAAAGCAGCTGGACCCATAGGCTACAGCCAATCGCAGCCAATGGGGGGGGGTAGGGAAAAAAGAGAAAATTAGCGGCTCAGTGTCTGAACACGCCTGCTTGCTCAGGGGCAAAGAAAGAAAAAAAAAAAAGAAAAAAATAAGAAAAGAAAGAAAAGAAAGAAAATAAATATATTGCAGCTTACCAATCATTAGATGTAGTGGCTGCATTAGTTTCCTTTTTGTAGCCCCCTCCCCCCTCTGTTTCACCTGGTGATCTGACTAGTAACACCTCCTGTATTAGAGTGTCCCCACTCTGGATGAAGGAGCACAGGGGGCAAAATTTAACAGAAGCACTTTCAGTCTGGGGGGAGTGGAGTGTTAGATGAACTAGCAGATATAAATACACTAACAAATGAAAGGGAAACTTTAGCTTACACTTTATAAGCAGTTACAGCAAACAGTCCGTCCCCCCCCCCCCTTTGGGGACATACATTTATAAAAAAAACTGATCATTGTATGCATCCCTGTCAGTGGTAACATATTTGTCTCATCTCTGTAACTAACGCGTTCTGCTGGAGAGCTTGCTCTTTTGAAAAAAAAACAGACATACTGGCTGGATAACCAGATGAAAAAAAAAAAAAAAAGAAAGTTGGAAAAGGAAAACAAAAAACGCAATTATATCTAAAAGTTAAGCCGCAATAAAATAAAAGTATGCTTTTGGGTTGAATACTGCTTTAAAAGCATAATGAAAGTCTAAACCAGACGCCGACCATTGCATTGTGATGTTGCCTTTCTCAGTGATGAGGTCACATATTCACATCCGGGTTGTACATACATAAAACCAGATGACTTGTATGGCCAGAAACAAAAAGCCCAAGAAAGACTTACCTGAAATACAGCATGTGAATAAATTCTATGAGATATGAATAGAGTTCTTCTGTGTTGATATTGTACTGGACAACTTTGATTGGCTGTAATAAATTGGGGACATTTCAACTTTAGCACACAAACATCTTGTAATAAAAAGGGAAGCTGTAAGCCATTGCTGACTTTGTTTTTGTTTTTGAAAAACTGGCATTTAAAGCGGTTCTCCACCCTAAAGTGGAGTCCCGCTGATCGGAACCCTCCCCCCCTCCGGTGTCACATTTGACACCTTTCAGGGGGGAGGGGGGTGCAGATATCTAAAGACAGGTATTTGCACCCACTTCCGGCCCAGCATTCCGTCACATCCCGTCACCCCCCCCCCCCCCGTTGTGTGCTGGGAACACTCGGCTCCCAGCACACAGCGGGAGCCAATCGGCGGGCGCGACTCGCGCATGCGCCGTAGGGAACCGGGCAGTGAAGCCGCAGCGCTTCACTTCCTGGTTCCCTCAGCGTGGATGGCGGGGGGAGCAGCAGAGAGACGAGCGATCGCTCGTGCTCTGCTGCGGACGGCGCTGGACTCCAGGACAGGTAAGTGTCCTAATATTAAAAGTCAGCAGCTGCAGTATTTGTAGCTGCTGGCTTTTAATATTTTTTTCCCATGGCAGATCAGCTTTAAGCTACATATAACTCTGAAGGAAGCCTATGGGCTTGATTAACTAAAATTCAAGAGTGCAAAATCTGGTGCAGCTGTGCATAGTAACCAAAATCCTACCTTTGCAAGGCCAGGTTTTCGAATTTCGCTTCGAATAATGCATCTTGGTCCTGTTTCACCTGCAAATCCACATCTAAAAGAAAAAATTAAAAAAAAAAAAATAAATAATTCATGAAATCCTAAATTTAATCACTTATAGTGAACCGAACACATTTTTTCTGCTAAAATATATCTAAACCCAAAAACAAAAGTGTAATATATTGCAGCTTATCAGTGCTTGGATGCAGTGGCTGCATTTGTTTTCTTTCTAAAGCCAAGTACATGTTGTTGATCTTGCCCGAAATGTAGTATAAGATTTAATATGATACAATTAAAAGTGATTAATTGAAGTCAACCTTCCATTGTTAAATCTAATCAGAGTTTGCTGGTTGATTGACCTTACAGGCTTACAAAAAACAAAAACAAAAAAACGGTTAAATCCCAATCTGATGGAACACTATTCCATTCTCCACACTCAGTTTCTTCAACATGATTGCCAGGCAGCTTTAAAAATTTCACAGAAAATAGAATAAAACAATTAAATTAGTGCACGCATGTCCACCATTAACAAAATGAAAATATATATGTATGAAGTGGCCCCTATAGACCTGCCCAGCTATGACAGATCCCATGTATCCCTGATGACAGGCTCCAGGTATGCCATCCGGTATATCCCCCATCGTCAGGCCATATACACCAATGATATATCCCATGTACCCCAATGATAGATTCCATGTATCCCCATGCAACAGGCACCAAGCACCCCAATAAAAAAAAATCCCATGAATGCCAATGACAGACCCCAGGATCCCCAACAGCTCCCATGTGCCCCAATGACAGATGTCATGTATGCCCAGCTAACAAGCACCACAATGACAGTTTCCTTGTCTCCCCAGCTGGCAGTCTCCATGCACCCCTATGACAGATCCCATGTATTCCCAATGATAAGCTACAGCTATACCAATGAAAGATTTCATATATTCCCCACTGGCAGGGCCTATACACTCTAATGATATAGTCCATGTACCCCAATGACAGATCCTATATAACCTCAGCTGGCAGAGCACATAGATCCCATGTATGCCCAGCTGGCAGACCCCATATTACCAATGACAGATTCCATGCATCCTCAGCTGGCAGACTCCATGCACCCCAACAACAAATCTCATTAACCCCAATGACAGATCCCAGGTATCCCTGATGACAGGCTCCAGGTAAGCCAATAAAAGAGGTTGTGCAGTATATCCCCCATTGTCAGACCCTATACACTCGGATAAATCCAATGATAGATCCCATGTATCCCCATCCAACAGGCACCATGCACCCCCCCCCCCAAAAAAAAACACATGAATGCAAATGACAGACCCCATATATCCCCAGCCAACAGGCACCCCAATGAAGCATCCCATGCCCTCCGATGACAGTTTCCATGTCCCCCCCAGCTGGCAGGCTCCATGCACCCCAATGACAGATCCCATGTATCCCCAATGAAAAGAAACAGGTATACCAATGAAAGATTTCATATATGTTCCCACTGGCAGGCCCTCTAAACTGTAATAATATATTCCATATACCCAAATGATAGATCCTATATAACCTGAGCTGGCAGACCCCATAATCCCCAATGATAGAACCCATGCACCCCAATGAGTGAATATATATATATATATATATATATATATATATATATATATATATATATATACATACCCAGCTGGCAAACCCCATATTGCCAATGACAGATTCCATGCACCCCAACGATAGATCCCATGTAGATGCCTAGCTGGCAAACCCCATATTGCCAATGACAGATTCCATGCACCCCAAAAATAGATCCCATGTATATGCCCAGCTGGCAGACCCCATATGGCCAATGACAGAACCCATGCACCCCAACGATACATCTCCATGTATATGCCCAGCTGGCAAACCCCATATTGCCAATGACAGATTCCATGCACCCCAACAATAGATCCCATGTATATGCCCAGCTGGCAGACCCCCATATGGCCAATGACAGAACCCATGCACCCCAACGATACATCTCCAAGTATATGCCCAGCTGGCAAACCCCATATTGCCAACGACAGATTCCATGCACCCCAACGATAGATCCCATGTAGATGCCTAGCTGGCAAACCCCATATTGCCAATGACAGATTCCATGCACCCCAACAATAGATCCCATGCATATGCCCAGCTGGCAGACCCCATATGGCCAATGACAGAACCCATGCACCCCAACGATACATCCCCATGTATATGCCCAGCTGGCAAACCCCATATTGCCAATCACAGATTCCATGCATCCTCAGCTAGCAGACTCCATGCACCTCAACAACAGATCCTATGTATCCCCATCTGACAGATCCCATGTACACCAATGACAGACACCAGGTTTCCAAACGACAGATCCCGTGCAACCTAATGACAGATCCCATACAGCCCCATCCGGGCTGGCAGACCCCCATGTACCCTGCACTGACAGGTCCAATACACTGTAATGACAGGCCCCCATGTCTCCCCTGAACCCCAATTCCAGTCTCAGCACATGACTCCGGACACTCACTTAGTAAATGCCTCTCCCAGATCTATGACCACCGCAGTCTTCTCTCCCCCACTCCCCAACCCCTCGTACAGCGGCATCTTCTCCTCCTCTCCGGTCCCGACCGACTGCGTCTGCGCACTAACTGGGGAGGATCCGGAGACACACAAAGGTCCTTAACACGGGCTGTCCTCCGTAGTGCCTGGCCGGAAATATTTCTCTCTTCTGCATTGAAAAGCGTTCAAATTAAATGTTAATTTATAGACAGAGATTTCCAAGTAACGAAGAGTATCAGAGCGGTTGCTTTGTTAGGTTTAGGTAAAATGTCTATACAGGCGTTGTATAAAGTCGCCTTCCAGGCAGCAAAGCACCCTGGAACTTGTAGTTTATAATTGAATTATCAATTGTTGCGTTATCTGCTTACAGTGAAAGCCCAGCTCCAACCAAAACTCTCTTTTATTTTTGGATAGGGCAGGGACATATGTCAGATTTAATTGCCAAGAAGAGCCCCTCATTTCCTGTTTTAGTGACAACATTGTCACCCAGGCAGAAAGTGATTAACTACTTCCATACCAGGCACTTACGCACCTTCCTGCCCAAGCCAATTTTCAGCTTTCAGCGCTGTTGCACTTTGAATGGCAATTGCGCGGTCATGCTACACTGTACCCAAACAATTTTTTTATCATTTTGTTCCCACAAATAGAGCTTTCTTTTTGTGGTATTTGATCACCTCTTGCGATTTTTATTTTTTGCGCAACAACTAAAAAAAGACTGAAAATGTTGAAAAAAATAAAGTTTTTATTTTTTTCTGTTATTTTTTTTGTGAGTAAGTAAGTTTTCTTCTTCAATTACGGGCACTGATGGGCACCGGTGAGGTGGCACTGATGGGCGGCACTGATGGGCACTCATAGGCGGCACTAATGGGCACTCATAGGCGACACTGATGGGTACTTATGGGTGGCACTGATTGGCACTGATAGGTGGGCACTGGTCATGGATGGACACTGAGGGGTGGCACTGATGGCATTGGTGGGCATCACTTGTGCCCATGTTGCCAGTCAGTGCCCATTTGTGGGCACTGATTGCCATCTTTCTCATTTATTTTTATTTATTCCTGCCCCTTCCCTGGTGGTCCAGTGTGAGCATCCGAGGGGGGGCTGTGCTGATAAACAATCAGTGCGAACCCCCCCTGTCAGGAGAGCCGCCGATCGGCTCTCCTCTACTCGCGTCTGTCAGACGCGAGTGAGGAAGAGCCATTAACGGCTCTTCCTGTTTAATCGTGATCAGCCGTGATTGGACACGGCTGATCACATGGTAAAGAGCCTCCGCCGGAGGCTCTTTACCGAGATCGGAGATGCAGGGTGTCAGACTGACACCCCGCATCACTGATTGCCGTGCTGCGTGCCCCCACGGGCGCGTGCCAGCATGAAATCCTGCAGGACGTCAATAGACGTCCAGTCAGGATTTCACAACCACTTCCCGGAAGTCAATCATATATTGACCAGGCGGGAAGTAGTTAAAGGCTGCACAGAGGATCCAGACAACAATAGAAAGCTGATATGGGATTTGATTCACCTGGATCTACTAAATCAGTGGTGATCAACCCTGTCCACAGGGCCCACTAACAGGCCAGGTTTTATGTATTACCTTGGGGAGATGCAGACTAGAACACTGCAATCACTGAGCAGCAAATGATATCACATGTGATGGATTTCAGTTATCTTGCAAACCTGGTCTGTTATGCTAGCCATACACTCTACGAAAAATCGTCCCAACTTTCGAAAAACGAATGTTCGGCCGTGAGCAAAACGATATTGCCATCATGTAATGATCGATAAATCGTTCAGTGGACATTAATAAATAAAAAATTGGTTCTTTTTTTTTTACATATACCTAGTGCAGAAAGTTCGGACGGGAAACACATTAACCTTCCGATTTATCGTTCGTTCGGCAGAAAAATTCCAAACTTGTCCTTCGTTTTTTTCGGCTCAAAAACATCCCAACGATTATGGATTGTGTGCCCATTAACTGTTCGAAAAACGAACGAACTGTCGTATAGTGTATGACCAGCATTAGTGGGCCCTGAGGACGGTTATACTGTATATTTTCTATTCTATTTTCAGTTTTTTTCTATTCTTTTATTTTCTATTTGAATTTCAGAAGATGGTTATATTCTATTCTATTGTTTTTTCTATTCTATTCTTTTCTATTATTTGAATTTCAGAAGTATTCTATTTTACTCTATTCTTTTCGAGTTTCCAAATTTGGAAGGTGGCCATATTCTATTATTTTCTATTCTATTTTTGTTTTCAAATTAGATTTTGCTTTCAATTTGAATTTTGGACGAAATTTTGCTTCATTATTTCAGATTCATTTAAATTCTTTACTATTGCAATTTGGAAATTCAGATATATCCGAATCTCCGAATAAAGAACATTTTGGAATGAAAAGAACTGCACATGTATATAGCTAAAAGCGAGTTGGAATTTGCGTCGGACCGAAGAGTAAGGGCCCTTTCACACGGGGCGGATCATTAATGATCCGCCTCCGTGTGTCCGTCAGCTCAGCGGGGATCCTCCGTCGGCTGACAGGGCGGTCCCCGCACACTGTGCAGGGACCGCTCTGTCTTTTCTCCGCTCTCCCCTATGGGGGGATCGGATGAACACGGACCGTATGTCCGTGTTCATCCGATCCGAGGATTTTCTTCCGTCCGCAAAATCGGAGCTTTGCGGAGGCAGGTGATTACGGGTGTCAGCGGATGTTCATCCGCTGACACCCGCAATCACATAGGGATCAATGTATGTCCCGTTTTCATCCGCAAACGGATGGATGAAAATGCGGACATACGGTCCGCACATGTGAAAGGGCCCTAAGGCTGCATTCACACCTAAGCGTTTTGTCGCCTGAAGCGCGATGCCCCAAAACGCTAGAGGGGAAAAAAATACATTTTTCTCTATGGAGATGGTTCACATCTCCACTACAAAACGCCTGACGCCGAACGCCTGAAGCCCAAACAAGTTCTGGACCCTTTTTTGTCGCTCGAATTAAGCGTATTTGGGCGTTTTACATTGGTGACCCTAGACCTGTACAAAATCGCGGTAAAAAAACGCAGCGTTTTGTCGCGGCAAATCGCGGTAAAAAACGCTGCGTTTTGTCGCGGTAAAAAAAGCGACAAAACGCTACGATCAGGTGTGAATGCAGCCTTAGGATGCAGGGATCTAAACACAAAGCATGGTAGATTTTCTTGTCCTGATATACTCCTCAGAGAGAGAGAGAGGACAGTAGCAACCTTATAGTCAGCAGCAAAATCCCAGAGAAACTGTCAGTTTTCACCTGTGGTCAGTGGTCACTATTACCTCAGGGAGAGCACGGCAGCCATGTTTAACTGTCAACAAAGCTGTCAGTTTCACCTGTGGTCACTATTACCCAGAGAGGACGACATCTTTAGTCAATAACAATCCTAGAGTGAGCTGTCAGTCTCACCTATGGCAACCATTACCTCAGAAAAATGATGGCAGCCATCTTGAACAGTTAGCAACAGTCCCAGACTGGGTTGTCGGTTTCACCAGTGGCTACCATTACTACAAGGTGTGGTTGGTGGTCATTTCTTGAAGTGAGTTTGATAACACATTTCTGTATTCACCTCTAAATAAATCAAAGTGAGGACTCCAGTCAATTATTGTGATTTTTTTTTTTGCCATTCGTCTCTACATGTCGGTATGGACCTGTTGGTCCCTCATCATATCTCATACATCAGGTCAGTCTATCTAGAGTTTGGGCTATTAAAGTAGACCTTAATGGCCCGTATACACGAATATCGTACGAAAACTGTCGTCCGAGGAAGAATCACACGATAAGCGGATCGATAGTACAGAGCTTTCGAGAGCCGATCACGACAATTCATCCGATATTATTAGATCGGACAAGCACGAAAAATGTTCTTGTGCGATGCCAGATCGTACGATTTTTGCTTAGTCAGTCGTCGGAAAATACAATACAACACATGATAGTAATTTTTTTTTCCTGTCGTCTGAGAATTTTCGTGACTATTCAATTTCTACTTACGACTATTTTTGTTGTAATGATTTTTATTGAAAATTCAAACGATTACAATATGAATAACACATTGAAAAAGATATAGAATCACGGACGCAGCCGTGTGATGGAGCATAAGTATACATTGTTAGATAGACATGACAACATTAAAGGGTCACTAAAGGATTTTTTTTTTTAGCTAAATAGCTTCCTTTACCTTACTGCAGTACTGGTTTCATGTCCTCATTGTTCGTTTTTGCTTTGAAGTAGCTGTAATTCTGCTGTGATCTCCACACTTCCTGGTTGCCTGTTTCCTTATAATCATGGTACTGGGAGTGGGAGATTTTCACGGTGGTCTAAACTGTCATTACTGTGTGTCTAAAACTCCTCAGAACCAATCAGATTAATTTTAAAAACAAAACACTGCCCTGGATTTGTTTGTTTTTGTTCTGTGAGTCTTCCCGACTCACCTCTCACCCGGAACTTCATGTATGTACCTTTAAAACCGAAAGTGAAGCTAGAGGCACATTATATGATAGATTAAATTCAATTTTTAATCATTTTTAAAAGGAATCAGTTAACTTTTATGTCTCTATACCCAATAAACAGTCATTTCAGCAAAAACATTTTTTTCCTTTAGTGACCCTTTAAAGCTTCTACCCGACCTACAGGTCAGATAAGGCAATTATGTTAGATCATTATAAATCAAACATTTACGAATAAACAATAGAGGAGTCAATAAAGAACAAACAGCCCAGAACCATGAGATGTCAATGAATCCAGTCTGTGTTGTAATCTAGGATGATGAAATAAACAAACAAATAACAATATAGTGGGCCAGGGACCGGGGGTTGATGACCCCAGTTCTAGGGGACCTCTAATGAGATGGGGGATCCACTGATGTGATGGGGAGGTCTCTAATGTGATGGGGGTTCTTTGATATAATGGGGGGTCCTCTGATGTAACGGGGTATCTCTAATGTGATGGGTGACCTCTGATGTGATGGGGGGTCCTGTGATGTGATGGATATCTCTGATATGATGGGTGTCTACTGATCTGATGGGAGGTCCTTTGATTTGATGGGGTCCTCATATGTGTTGGGGGGTTCTCTGATGATAATGAGGGTATCTCTGATATGATGAGGATTCATCCAATATGATGGGAGGTTCTCTGATGTGATGGGGAGGATCCTCTGATGTAATGGGGAGGATCCTCTGATGTGATGGGGATATATCTGATATGATGGGGGGTCTGATGTGATGGGGTACCTCTAATGTGATAGGAAGATTTCTAATGTGGTGGGGGTCCGCTGATGTGATGGTGTACCTCTCATGTGATGGGGGTCCGCTGATGTGGTGGGGGAACCTCAGATGTCATGGGAATCTCTGATGCGATGAGGGTTCCATTTATGTGATGGGAGATCTCTGATCTGATGGGTATCTCTGATGTGATGAGGGGAATTCTGATGTGATGGGGATGTGCTAGGGGACCTAATGTGATGGGAGATCTCTAATGTGATGGGGGGGGGGGGGCTCTGATGTGATGGGGGTATATCTGATATGATAGGGGGATCTCTGATGTGATGGGAGTTCTCTGATGATGGGAAATCTTCTGATGTGATGGGGGACCTCTGATGTGATGGGGTATCTCTTATTTAATGAGGATGCCTCTGATGTAATGGGGGCTCCTATGATTTGATGTGGAGACCTCTGATGTGCTAGGGATGATCTAGGGGACCTCTAATGATATGGGGGTCCTCTGATGTGATGGGGGGTCCTCTGATGTGTTGGGAGTCCTCTAATGTAAGGTGGATCCCCTGATGTGATGGAGGAACCTCTGATGTTATGGGGGGAACTCTGATGTGATGGGGAGAACTCTTATGTAAGTGGGAACTTCGATGAGATGGGGGGCCTCTGATGTGATGGGGTACCTCTGATGTAAGGGGGAATCCTATGAGGTGATGGGGTACCTTTGATGTGATGGGGTACCTCTGATGTAAGGGGGAATCCTCTGATGTGATGGGGTACCTCTAATGTAAGGGGGAATCCTCTGAGGTGATGGGGTACCTCTGATGTGATGTGGGTCATGTGATGGGTATCTCTGATATGATGGGGGGCTCACTGATGTGATGGGAGGTCCTTTGATTTGATGGAGGGTTTCTTACGTGATGGGGGGTTCTCTGGAGATAATGGGAGGTCCTCTGAGGTGATGGGGACCTCAGAAGTGATTGGGGGGACTCCTCTAATATGATTAAAGTCCTCTGATGTGATGGGGGTACATCTGATTTGATAGGGATCCTCTGATGTGATGGGGGAATCTCTGATGTGATGGGGATATTCCTAATGTGATGGGGGTCCGCTGATGTGATGGGGGGATCTCTGATATGATGGGGGAACCTCAGATGTCATGGGAATTTCTGATGCGATGAGGGGTCCTTTGATGTGATGGGAGATCTCTAATGCGATGGGGGATCTCTATTGCGATGGGGGATCTCTAATGCGATGGGGGATCTCTAATGTGATGGGGGATCTCTAATGTGATGGGGGACCTCTGATGTGATGGGAGACCTCTGTGATGGGGAGATCGCTAATGCAATGGGGGATCTCTGATGTGATGGGGGTATATGTGATATGATGGGGGTTCTCTGATGTGATGGGGAAATCTCTAATCAGATGTGGGGGCCTCTGATGTGTTGGAGGGACCTCTGATGTGATGGGGGGAGGGCTCTGATATGATTAATGTCCTCTGATGTGATTTGGGGATCTCTGATATGATGAGATGTCTAATGTGATTGGGGGTGACCTCAGATGTGATGGGTATCTATGATATGATGGGGGGTCCACCAATGTGATGGGGGGTCCTTTGATGTTGATGGGATACCTCTGATGTGATCAAGGGGATCTCTAAAGTGATGGGGGTATCTCTGATTTGATAGGGGTATCTCTGATATGATGGGGGGACCTCTGATGTGATGAGGATTCCTCTGATGAAATGGGGGGGGGGGGTCCTATGATTTGATGGGGGTTTCTCTGATGTGATGGGGGATCTCTGATATGATGGGAAATCCTCTGATGATGATAAGGGACCTCTGATGTGATGTGGGTTTATGTGATATGATATAATGGGGGACCTCTGATGTGATGGGGAGATCTCTAATCAGATGGGGGGCCTCTGATGTGTTGGATGGACCTCAGATGTCATGGGAAGCTCTGATGTGATGGGGGGACCTCTGATGTGATAGCGGTATCTCTGATATCATGAGATTCCTCTGATACAATGGGGGCTCCTATGATTTGATGTGGGGGACCTCTGATGTGCTAGGGATGTTCTAGGGGACCTCTGATGAGATGGGGGATCCCCTAATGTGATGGGGAGATCTCTAATGTGATGGGGGGTCCTTTGATATGATGGGGGGTTCTCTGATAATGGGGGGACCTCTGATGCGATAGGGGGATCTCTAATGTGATAGGGGGTCATTTTCATATGATGGGGGGGTTCTCTGATAATGGGGGACCTCTGATGTGATAGGGGGATCTCTAATGTGTTGGAGGGACCTCAGATGTAATGGGTATCTCTGATATGATGGGGGGTCCACTGATGTGATAGGAGGTCCTTTGATGTGATGGGGGGACCTCTGATGTGATCAAGAGAACCTCTAAAGTGATGGGGGCATCTCTGATTTTATAGGGCAGGGGTGCCCATCCGCTGGTCCCTCTGATGTGGCTGCCGTGTCTTGCTCTCAGATGGCGGGTCGGCAAGCCCAGATCGTGTGTTCCAGACCCGCCATCTCCGAGCGTCAGTGTGAAGAGCGGAGCCGCCGCTACAGGAAGCAGAGCCGATGCTTCCTGTATAGCGCCGGCTCCTTCACCTTGATACCAAATGCACTAAGCCTGTCACAGGAAGCATCGGCTCTCTACTGCAGGCGCATGCTTCTGTCAAATTAATGCACAGGAACCCGTGATCTGGGACAGCAGCCAGCAGCTTTGCCAGTACCAGTAACAGTACCAGTACCAGTCACCAGTATCGGCATCAGTACCAGCCAGCAGTACCAGTACCAGTCAGCAGTACAAGTAGCCACTAGCAGTACCAGCCAAAAGTACCCACCAGCAGTACCATTACCCACCAGCAGTTCCAGTACCCGCCAGCAGTACCAGTGAACAGTACCTGCCAGCAGTTCTAGTAGTTACCAGCAGTACCAGCCAGTGGTACCTGCCAGCAATACCAGCCCAAAGTACCCGCCAGCAGTACCAGTACCCACCAGCAGTACAAATACCCACCAGCAGTACCAGTAACAAACAGCAGTACCAGCCAGCAGTACCCAACAGCAGTACCTACCAGCAGTACCAGCCATCAGTACTCAACAGCAGTATCAGCCAGCAGTACCAGTGCCAGCCCTGGGGGACGGCCAGGAGCAGCCACCAGCCATAACCGCCTGGGGGACAGCAGCAACCAGCTGCAGGAATCCTGAGAAAGAAGTGAAGATCGAGGTCAGTTGAGGTAAACCTCTGTGCACCAGAGCAAAAGCAGCCTTAGGCCTCTTTCACATGATCGGTCCGATCGGGTCTGCCTGTCGGTTTTTCAGGCGCATACCCAATCGGACCCTCCATTTACCTCTATAGAGCGGCAGATGTAAACAGACTTGTGTTCGTTTACACCCGCTTATCTGCAATCCGATCTGCTTAAAAAAACAGAAGGGGATCTGTTCCCTTCTGTCTGGGCGGATCGAAGGCCCTTAGGGTAGAGTAGCCTGCATCCATGTCTGCTCTACATATGCAGAGTGGACATGGACCTTCCATCCGCCCGCTACACTCATTGTGGCCCGCGACCGATTACTAAGTTGCTAAAGTGGCTCTCGCTCCTCAAAAGGTTGGGCACCCCTGTGATAGGGGAAGCTCTGATATGATGGGGGGACCTCTGATGTGATGGGGTATCTCTGATATGATGAGGATTCCTCTGATGTGATGGGGGAATATCTGATGTTATGGGAGATCTTCTGATATGATGGGGGGGGGGGGGGTCCTCTGATGTGATGGGGAGGGTCCTCTGATGAGATGGGGGGGAACTCTGATGTGATGGGGAGGCTCCTCTGATGTGATAAAGGGTCCTCTGATGTGATAGGGGTATATCTGATATTATGGGGGATGGTCCTCTGATGTGATGGGGGTATATCTGATATGTTGGGGGGACCTCTGATGTGATGGGAGGTCTTCTGATATGATAGGGGGGGTCCTCTGATGTGATGGGGATCTCTGATGTGATGGGGAGGGTCCTCTGATGTGATGGGGAGGGTCCTCTGATGTGATGGGGAGGCTCCTCTGATGTGATAGAGGGTCCTCTGATGTGATAGGGGTATATCTGATATTATGGGGGGGGTCCTCTGATGTGATGGGGTATATCTGATGTGATGGGGTGTCCTCTGATGTGATGGTTCCTCTGATGTGATGGGGGTCCTCTGATGTGATAGGAGCAGGGGCGGACTGACCATTGAGTCACTCGGGCACTGCCCGAGGGCCCCATGCCACTAGGGGGCCCCATCAGGGTTGCCAGGCTCAGTAAAACCAGGGACAGTATGTAGAAATCTATGTTTTTTTTACATCTGTCCCTGATATGTCCGAAACCGACATGCTTTTGATGTGAAAATCCTGCAAATTTTAGCTGCCCCGCCTCTGCACTGTCTCCTGGCGTGGTGGCCATCTGTAAGCCCAGGGGCCCCATAATCTTCTATTGCCCGGGGGCCCCATGATTTGTCAGTCCGCCCCTGGATAGGAGGCCTCTAATGAGAACTGGGGGGGTCTCTGATGTGATGGGGGATCTCTGATATGATTAGGGGTCTTCTGATGGAATAAATTATATTAGATTATATAGAGTATATAGTAACAATGTATGATTGTCTATGACTAAATGTACCTAAATGGCTTGTAAACTGTGATTTACATCGATAACGTTCCCCCCCCCCCCCCAAGTAAAAAAAACAAAACAATATATGATCGTACAAAGCTACGGTATATGTCAGTGCGATATGAAATGTATAGTAATAATGTGTTATTGTACAACGCTACGGTATATGTCAATGCTATATAAAATGTATACGGTAGTAATAATGTGTTATTGTACAACACAGCAGTATATGTCAGCGCTATATAAAATGTATAGCAATAATTGTCATTGTACAACGCTATGGTATATGTCAGCACTATTTAGAATAAATAGTAACAATAGGTGATTATACTATGCTACGGTATATATCAGTGTTATAGAAAATGTTTAATAATAATAATAATAATAATAATGAGTGTTTGTACAACGCTACAGTACATGTCAGCGCTATATAAAATGAATAGTAATAATGTGTTGTTGTACAAAGCTACGGTATAGGTCAGCGCTATTTAGAATAAATAGTAACAATAGGTGATTGTACAACGTTACGGTATATATCAGTGCTTTATAAAATGTTTAATTATAATAGTAATATTGAGTGATTGTACAACGCTACGGTATATGTATATGTCAGCGCTATATAAAATGCTTAATAATAATGTATGATTGTACAACGCTGTCAGTGCTTTAGAAATCTGTAATATTAATAATAATAATATGTAATTGTACAACGCTACAGAATATGTCAGTGATATTTAAATATATATTAGAAATAACAATAATAATAATTTTGAATGGCACAACGCTACAGAATATGTCAGAACTATATACATGAATAATGTGTTAAATTGTATAACACTACAGTATATGTCAGCGCTATATGAATATATAGTAATAATGAGTGATTGTAAAACACTACGGTATATGTCAGCGCTATATGAATATAAATATATAATAATAATAATAATGAGGGATTGTACAACACTACGGTATATGTCAGTGCTATATGAATATATAGTAATAATGAGTGAGTGTACAACACTACGGTATATGTCAGCGCTATATGAATATAAATATATAATAATAATAATAATAATGAGGGATTGTACAACACTACGGTATATGTCAGTGCTATATGAATATATAGTAATAATGAGTGAGTGCACAACACTACGGTATATGTCAGCGCTATATGAATATAAATATATAATAATAATAATAATAATGAGGGATTGTACAACACTACGGCATATGTCAGCGCTATATGAATATATAGTAATAAGGAGTGATTGTACAACACTACGGTATATGTCAGTGCTATATGAATATAAATATATAATAATAATAATAATAATGAGGGATTGTACAACACTACAGTATATGTCAGTGCTATATGAAGATATAGTAATAATGAGGGATTGTACAACACTACGGTATATGTCAGCGCTATATGAATATAAATATATAATAATATTAACCACTTCCAGACCGAAGGTGTTTTTCAGATTCGGTATTTACAAGACTAAAACATTTTTTTTTGCTAGAAAATTACTTAAAACCCCCAAAAATGATATATATTTTTTTCTAACACCCTGGAGAATAAAATGGCGGTCATCGCAATACTTTTTGTCACACCGTATTTGCGCAGCGGTCTTACAAGCGCACTTTTTTTGGAAAAAATTCACTTTTTTTGGAAAAAAATCACTTTTTTTAATTAAAAAATAAGACAACAATAAATTTGGCCCAATTTTTTTATATATTGTGAAAGATAATGTTACGCCGAGTAAAATGATACCCAACCTGTCACGCTTTAAAATTGCGCCCGCTCGTGGCATGGCGTCAAACTTTTACCCTTAAAAATTCTCGATAGGCGACGTTTAAAAAATTCTATAGGTTGCATTTTTTGAGCTACAGAGTAGCTCTAGGGCTATAACTATTGCTCTAGCTCTAACGATCGCGGCGATACCTCACTTGTGTGGTTTGAATACCGTTTTCATATGCGGGCGCTACTCGCGTATGCGTTCGCTTCTGCGCGCGAGCTCGTCGGGACGGGGCGCTTTAAAAAAAAATTTTTTTTGTTTTCTTATTTATTTTTATTGATTTTCTTATTTTTTACACTGAAATACAAAAAAAAATTATCACTTTTATTCCTATTACAAGGAATGTAAACATCCCTTGTAATAGAAAAAAGCATGACAGGTCCTCTTAAATATGAGATCTGGGGGTCAAAAAGACCTCAGATCTCATATTTAGACTTAAATGCAAGAAAAAAAAAAAAAGGAAAATTTGTCATTTAAAAAAATGACAACAAAAAAATTGTCTCTTTAAGAGGCTGGGCGGGACTGACGTTTTGACGTCACTTCCGCCCAGCAAAGCCATGAGGACGGGTGGGGGCCATCTTGCCCTCACTCAAGTCCTCACACACCAGGCGGCAGCATCCGATCTCCTCCGCCGCTACCGACGGCTCCGGTAAGCGGCGGAGGGCGCGGAAGAGCGGCGGGAGGGGGCCCTCTCCCGCCACCGATAACGGCGATCTCGCGGCAAATCCGCCGCGGAGACCGCCGTTATCGTTTACACGGCCGCCCACTGTAAAGATGGATACCTCGGTTGTGGCAGCAGCTGCTGCCGTTACCGAGATATCCAGCTTTAAAAACAGGACGTACATATACAGTGGTCGGTCGGTAAGTGGTTAATAATGAGTGATTGTACAACGCTATGGTATATGTCAGCGCTAAATGAATAGATAGTAATAATGAGGGATTATACAACACTAAGGTATATGTCAACGCTATATGAATAGATAGTAATAATGAGGGATTGTACCATGCTATGGTATAAGTCAGCGCCATATGACATTTTTAATTATAATAATTAATGAGTGATTGTAGAACCCTACAGTATATCTTAGTGCCATATAACATATATAGTAATATGTGTGATTATACAACGCTACGGTATATGTCAGTGCTATATAAAATATATATTTATAATAATTACCAATGAGTGATTGTACAACGCTGTCAGTGCTTTAGAAATTTGTAATATTAATAATGTGTAATTGTACAACGCTACAGAATATGTCAGCACTATATACATGTATATGAATAATGTGTAAAATTGTACAACACTACGGTATATGTCAGATCCATATTACATGATCTGGGCTGTTTACCTTATATGGACAGAAGTGTCAGTTAGTGTCAGTTAGAAGATCAGACTGTGGCTGAATATTTGAATAATAATAATATAGAATTGTACAGTGTGACAGAATAGATCAGAGCTATTTATATATAGATTAGTAATAATAATAGTTTTGAATTGTACAACGCTACAGAATATGTCAGCACCATATAAATGTGTATGAATAATGTGTAAATTGTACAACACTTTGGTATAGGTCAGATCTGTATCACATGATCAGTGCTTGTTTACTTGTTCTGGGCTGTTTACCATATACGGGCATAAGTGTCAGTTGGAAGATTCCGGCTGTGGCTGGAAATTTGAATTTGGTCATGTGACAAAGGTGCTGTGACATCACAAAGGGCTGGCTCCCAGGCAATAAATAGAGTGAGGAGAGAGTAGAGTCATTTGTGTATTGGAGACAGACGAGTGCAGACACATAATTCTGAGCTCTCTATCAGCATTCTATTATAGGAGAATATTCCATATATAACCTTCATATATAGATTGTATATATTGTACACAGCGCAGGAAGAGGAGGAGGAGTTTCTATTATCACTTTTCTTTAGTATTTCATATCTAATTAAATTATAAAAGCTGTTATGCAGAGAGGACAGGAGATCAACAGAGAGGAACTTTGCATTGGAACATCCACAATGTCCAATCAGAGGAGCAGGAAGAGGAGCAGCAAGGAAATCTATTACAGCGCCAGTGAGGAACTAGAGATGTTTGCAGAGCAGACAGGCCAGGTTCCCACGAAGAGGAGGAGAGAGGAGGAAGAAGGGAGCTATGCTAAGCAGGCAGGCCAGGCTCCCAGGAAGAGGAGCAGAGAGGAGGAAGAAAGGAGCTCTGCTAAGCAGGCAGGCCAGACTCCCAGGAAGAGGAGGAGAGAGGAGGAAGCAGGGGGCTCTACTGAGCAGGCAGGCCAGACTCCCAGGAAGAGGAGCAGAGAGGAGGAAGAAGGAAGTTCTGATGAGCAGACAGGCCAGACTCCCAGCAAGAGGAGGAGAGAGGAGGAAGCAGGGAGATCTGCTAAGCAGGCAGGCCAGACTCCCAGGAAGCGGAGCAGAGAGGAGGAAGAAGGGAGCTCTGATGAGCAGGCAGGCCAGACTCCCAGGAAGAGGAGCAGATGTTACACAGCCAGTGAGGATCTCCAGAGCTGTGCAGAGAGGAAAGGAGAGAAGAGGAGATGGTCACAGGACACAGAATGTGAGAGCCATCTGAGGAAGAGAAGGAGGAGTGACGGAGGAGGTAAGTATTAGTTGTGAATCTAGGCATGGCACTTCAAGTTTAAACCCCCTATAATCTCCCCCCAAATTCCTTGCAATGGCATTGAATTTTTTTCAACCACCCCCCCCCAACTGCTGGCTAAAGCAGTTAAAGATTACCCCCACCCATAATCGCCTTCCTCCATTGCTGGGCATTGCACTGAAAGTTTAACTCCCCCATACCTCCCCCTTTTCATTACCGGGCATGGCAGAGAAAGTCTGATTTCCCACCCCCCACCATTGCTTGGTATGATAAGGGAAAGTTCAACCTCCCCATAATCCCCCCCCACAATTGCTGTGCATGGCAATGAAAGTCTAATCCCCCATATTATAGGGCAAGGCAGTAAAAGTTTAACCCTGTCATATTCTGCCCCACATTTTGGAAATGGCAGTGAAGATTTACCCCCCCCCCCACATTCCTAGGCATGGTAGTGAAAGTGTAACCCCATACAATGACCTAGAACACACCTATAGACTTGCTCTAAGCCTGCAGTATAGTCAGTGATTGGATGATAATTTCCCTGTGTAAATGTAAACATCCGGGGTCAGCTCTTCTCTCTGTATTGGAGACTTAAATTACCAGTAGAAATCAGTGATAAGACCTGTATGTTGGCAATAAACTTTATTTATCTTTTTTCTCTCTAGCAAACAACGGGACGACAGAACGCGTAGCGGCCGCTACAGAACGCGTAGCGGCCCCTACAGAACGCAAAAAGTTCAAATTTCGTTTCATCTTCCACAAGATACTTGGATCAGGAGCCTTTGGGACGGTAAGTAAGCAGAGATTAGTAATAAGGGGCCCATAGACACTGGGGGGCCATTCAAGACCCAGGCCCAGGGAGGTACTTTGCGGGGGGGGCGGCAAAAAAGCCACTCCATGGGAGGGAAAAAAAGCAACACCATCAGGGGAGTACAGCTGAATCCTGAAGCCCAGTGCCACAAGTTCCGGCACTGAGCTCCATTTACTGGCCAGACAGGGGTGCGCTAGTGTGGGCACCTGGGACATCTGCCACCCGGGGTCCCGCAAGCGGCGATCGGCTTTCCGTAGCAGTCAAAACCTCTCTCAACCGCTCCCCCTGTTGCTGCGGGCATACCAATGCTTTCCTTCGTCGCCACAGCAGGAATGATACCCTCTTGTCATGCTCTGTGACCGAACTTGACCCATTTGAATAAATGACGCTGTGCTGCAACCGCCCCCCACACAACCATGCACAACATGTGTGGTTCCCTGGTATTGCTGTCTAAAGTGCGATCCGACTGAGAAATGCATTTCTCACAGCAAAGCGGGTGTGAACCAGGCCTAGCAGTTAGAGCACATGGAAAAAGATGAATGTACTAACTGTCTCTCTCTCTCTACTACAGGTGCTGTTGGCTACTCACATTGAAAGTGGCATGCTGGTGGCCGTGAAGATCGTTCAGAAGTTGCATGCAGTTGCATTCGGAGAGAACTTTGCCCTGTGTGAGCGTCGTGCCCTGGAGAGGGTGGGGGGCAGCCATTACTGTACCCACGCCTACGCCACATTCCAGACAAAGGTAAGTCTATTTTTCAGAAGAGAAGTATAAAATGAACGGCATGTATATAAAATAGTGCAAACATTGCTACATGATATCTGAATGTCATCATCAGCCCAGTCCAGTGACATCACTGCTGGGTCAGTGACCTCAGCAATGTGATGTACATAGAAGGATATCGGTAGATATAGATGGATGGATATAGTGTAGGTAGATATACATGGATGGATATAGTGTAGGTAGATATGGATGGATGGACTGTAGGTAGGTATAGGTAGACGTCATGCAGTATATTTGGGTAGATATATTTGGGTGACTCTGATTTGGACTTTCTATTGATTAACCTGTCTGTTTTCCCCCCAGAACCAGTTATTCTATGTCATGGAATATCTAAGCGGAGGAGATCTAGTGGACAAGGCGGGAAGATGTGACATCACCACCCTCAGACTGGCTGCAGCGGAGCTCGTGTGTGGTCTGCAGTTTATTAACTCCACAGGTGTCGTACACGAGTAAGTACTATTTATTTACTTTATAATTCACCCCCCCCCCTGTTGCCTGAACACCCAATGGTGACCCGTTCCTCCTCCTCCTATCAATGTCCGCCATTCTGCTGGACGCACACATAAGGAGAGGAGGACGGAGGAACGTGGACCGGATCATAGGAAACGTTGGGTGGCGCTAGGAAAAGGGAGCTTTGCAATTGTTCACCCCTCTATGGATCTGTAATTCTCGGGATATATGGGAGGGATCATTGTCTGAACTGCAGAACTGACACTCTTTTTTTTCTCCACAGAGACCTGAAGCTTGACAACGTCCTCATAGATAGCACCGGTCACATAAAAATCGCCGACTTCGGAATTGCAAGTGTCTACACACCTGAAAGCAAGGTAAGTCCAATGTGCCCATACACAGGGCAATTATCAACCAAACCAGACCTGGATTAACCAGAACCTGTATATACAGAGCAATTATCAGATTAGGACTGGATTAAAGACCTTGGAGGTCCCATCCAGTTGCCCATCTGGCTCTGGGTGTCATGTCCAGTCCTGGGGGCCTCACCCAGCCACTATCCGGTTCTGTCCAACTAACATCTGCACCTGGGGGCTTTTTCCAGCTACCATATGGCTCTGAGCTTCCTGTCCAGTCCTGGGGGGCCCTGTATAACCATCATCTGTCCTCAGAGGTCCCATCCAGCTACCATATGGCTCTGAGCTTCCTGTCCAGTCCTGGGGGGTTCTGTCCAGGTACCATCTGGCTCTGGGGGTCCTGTCCGGTCCTAGGGAGCCATTTTCACATACCATTTGGCCCTGGGGCTCCCATCCGGCTACCATCTGGCCCTGTGGGTCCTGTTCAGTCCTGGGAGTCCTGTCTAATCATCATCTGGCCATGGGGTTCCTGTCCGCTCCTTGGGGCCACATCCAGCTACCACCCACCCCTGGGGATTATCATTTACATGTTGAAACTGAATACTTGTTGTAATGTTGATGTTTGTTGATTTCTACCCTGACCTTTAATCCTTATCCTTCTCTCTCTCTGATTTCCCCATAGAAACCTTTTGACCCAGCCATTGATTATTACTGGTTGGGGGGTACATTACATGATCTGGCCTTCGGTGCTGGGTCAACCTTAAGTGAACTAGACAACACCATGAACTGTCTAAGGCCACCGTACCTGGTGGACACCGACCCCGACCCCGACTTCATGGACCTGCTGAAAAAGGTAAGTAGTGACACAGTCCCAGCGGAACAAGGAGAGTAGCCATATAGGCTCCGCCAGAGATTCGACAAGCTTTGTGAGCCATTACTGTCAACTTATGTTTTTCTGTTTTCTTTCCCCCGTAGCTCCAGTGCAAAAGCGAAAAGTTTTACAAAGAGACCATCAGGAACATCAGAAATCACCCGTTTTTCCGAGGAATAAACTGGGAGGAGGTGGAGGCGAGAGAGACGCGCCCCCCATTCAATGTCAGTCGAAAGGTAAGTATTTGTGTCAATAGGGGTAATTTTTGCATTAAAGTTAATAGGATTTTGCACCTTTTTTTTCTATCGGCAAAATGCAGATAACCCTATTCTCAGCCGATAATTTCCTGCGTCCGATATATCGGTGCATCCCTACATAGAGGGGTTTCTTCTAATCATTCATGGATCCCATTGTTCTCTTTTTTTCTATTTTAGGGCCTCAGACACATTACAAGGCAGAAGATATCACTGGATGACATCCTAGGCAATTATGACGTTCCAGACGAGATGCAGATGCTATTCGATAGCTTTTCATTTGAGAGTGATCAATGGAGAGCCATGCAGAAGCTGAACTGAAGCCGCAACACGCCAGGATGAAGCTTATGGAAACCGACATAAAACACTGCAAGGAATTTCACACCTGGTGTTCCCTCTCAACCATCTACCACCACAAGGGAGCCGTAAAGTAGTCTCCAAGGGAGTCAGACTGAGACTGTGAGGAAGTCAGGACTAAGTCTACAATGGAGCAGGGAGGAGTATGCAGAGAGGAGTCTGTGGGGGGACAGACTCCTAAAGCTCTCCTGCATTCTCCTTGCCTGTTCCCTAGTAGACTTAGTCCCCTCTTCCAAACAGTCCCAGTCTGGCTCCGGGAGCCGAGACAGAGACTACAAGGGAGCCAAGACAGCGTCTACAAGGGAGTCGGGACAGAGTCTACAAGGAAATCAGACTGAGACTGTGAAGAAGTCAGGACTAAGTCTACGATGGAGCAGGGAGGATCGTGCAGAGCAGAAGAGAGGAGTCTGTTGGGGGACAGACTCCTAAAGCTCTCCTGCAATCTCCTCCCCCGCTCCCTCGTAGACTTAGTTCCCTCTTCCCGACAGTCCCAGCCTGGCTCCCTCATAGATTTTGTACCGGCTCAATTGCAGACTCAGCCTAGGAGTCTACGAGGGAGCCAGGCGAAGACTGTGAGGGAGCCAGGGCAGAGCCTACACCGAAGCATGGAAGAGTGTCAGAGAGCCAGGAAGTCTACAGGAAGTGGAGAGGAGTCTTCCAGGAAGAGGGGACTGAGTCTACAATTGAGCAGGGATAGGTCTGCAGGGAAGCAATGGGAGTCTGTATGGGAGCAGAGAGGAGTCTGCCAGGGAGGGAGGGATGCATGGCGTGCAGACTCCTCTCTGCTCTTTCACAGATTCCTACAGATTCTTCCCCAGCTTCGGCATAGGTTAACACCTGGGGTTATGGTTGAGGGCTAGGGCTAAATTTTAGGGTTCAAATTTAGGGTTAGCATTAAGGACTAGGGTTAGGGTTATATGTTATGGTTGAGGGGTAGGGTTAGACTAGGGTTGGGGTTAAAGGCTAGGGGTAAAGTTAGGGTTGGGGTTATATGTTAGGGTTTAGGGCTAGGGTTAGACTAGGGTTGGGGTTAAAGGCTAGGGGTAAAGTTAAGGGCTAGGGTTGGGGTTATATGTTAGGGTTGAGGGCTAGGGTTAAACTAGGGTTGGGGGTTAAAGGCTAGGGGTAAAGTTAAGGGCTAGGGTTGGGGTTAAAAGCTATTAATAGGCTTCAAAATAGGGTGGGCTTGGAACGCAGAGCATTGGGTCTGGCTCCAGGTTGCGCACGTTGTTTTGTTATACGGGAAGTGGTTATACTTGCATTGCAATATATGTGAACTAAAAATCCCTGTTTTTTTGCAAAACGTTTGCTAGACAGCAGAGCAGTGTGCAGCAGAAGGTTCAACCAGAATTATTATAGTGTTAGCAAGTGGTCACACCCCTCTAGCATCTGATGGGTTACATATATATATATATATATATATATATATATATATATATATATATATGCACTGTATGTGTATAAGTTATTGGTACTATATACACTGGATATTCTATAGGGGCACTATATCCAGTGTATATAGTATGGGCAGCACAGTGGTGTAGTGAGTAGCACTTACGCCTAGCAGTAAAAAGGGTCGCTGGTTTGATTCCCAACCACGACACTACCTGCCTGGAGTTTGCATGTTCTCACTGTGTCTGCGTGGGTTTCCTCTGGGTACTCCGGTAACCTAGACATGCTGGTAGGTTAATTGGCTTCTGTCTAAAATTGGCCCTAATATTTGAATGTGAGATAGGGACTGATGTGAATGCACAATGTATATGTAAAGCGCTGTGTAAATTTAAAGCGCTAGATAAGTAATAATAATAAAGTGCCCCTATGGAATATCCAGTGAATATAGTATGTATATATATATATATATATATATATATATATATATATATATATATATATGTATATACATACATACACACTGGACATTCCATAGGGGGCATATATATATATATATGTATATACATACACACTGGACATTCCATAGGGGGCACTATACACACTGGACGTTCCATAGGGGGGCACTACATACGTTGAAGCATTTGCATTTTGCAGTAGAGTAGGGACTGGCCAGAGAGGGATTACTTTGACGCAGTTGGCTGGCTTAAACATGTATTGCAATGTAATGGAATATAAAAAAAATAAAAAATAGAAATTGTTAAAAAAAAAACTACATAATGAAGGGCTCATTCTCACAGGTACTCTGGCTGTGTAAATGAGTATTTTTTTTTCATGCAGCTGGAGCCGCCTGTCAGACTTGGTTCACACCTACAAGTGTGACTGTGACTGAGCGCGTTTCCACACGTAGGGCAGTCTATTCATGTCAATTGGCAGCCCTAAGACTCAGAAACACAAAAAACAGTCCTTGTTGTGTAGGGGTACTATTAAAAACTAATGACAGTGCCGCGTTGCGTACTAAACAGCAGCGCATTTCTATGAGTGTCGGGAAAGGGAGCAATTTTTGCATGCGTCCCTGACATGCGTGTATGGATGCAGCTGCTGTACAAACACGGCTGCAGGCTCTAATCTGACTGGTGTGCAGGTGAGCGGCCCCAAATACACACTGTCTGTGTTCGGGGGGACTTACACATTCTGGGGGCGGGCCCCTGTCAGGTAGGTTGTACGGGGCCCTGTAATTGCTGACAGCAGCCCCGGCTGTTCTGCAGTTTCTTGTTTCTCGACGACTAATGGAAGACAATACAGGAGCCAGAAAGAGGAAGAAAGTTCCACCATCGCCAACCAGATCTGTTCCAATAAATATTTCCTCTTACATCTACTCCTCTCTTTTCCTGTTTATTTTACAAACTGACTCCAATCCCTCCGATATTAATCGGAAACCTCCTGGTGTATGTGCAGCTTTCACTGCGGGGGAGGGGGAATCACAATACTTACCACACAGAACTACAAGTGGATAAAAACGTTTTTGATTACAATGACCCCCCTAATCCTAATTCTTAGCCCCCCAGCCCGAACTGTTACCCTGTAACCCTGACCCCCATACCCTAAACCCCAAACCTACCACTACCCAATCACAGTAATTTATGGTCCATTAGAGGAGATTTACTACAAGTTATTATTGGACAGGAATTTCCAATCGCTCTATTGTTACAAAATTGGCGACAGTTTCCGATCGCAACCAATCCTTCCTCAGGCCGAGCAAACGCTACAATCCGGTAATATATTCAGTGGATACAAATAGTACCAAAATATTGATCACAATTTGGAGGAGATTTACTAAAACTGGATTGTGCAAAATCTAATGACAGCCAATCAGCTTCTAGCTTCAGCACCTTTGATTAACCACTTAACCCCCGGACCATATTGCTGGTCAAAGACCAGAGCACTTTTTGCGATTCGGCACTGCGTCGCTTTAACTGACAATTGCGCTAGTCGTTCTACGTGGCTCCCAAACAAAATTGGCGTCCTTTTTTCCCCACAAATAGAGCTTTCTTTTGGTGGCATTTGATCACCTCTGCGGTTTTTAGTTTTTGCGCTATAAACAAAAATAGAGCGACAATTTTGAAAGAATTAATATTTTTTTACTTTTTGCTATAATAAAAATCCCCCAAAAATATATAAAAAAACATTTTATTCCTCAGTTTAGGCCGATACGTATTCTTCTACATATTTTTCATTAAAGCGGTGGTTCCCCCTAAAACTAATTTCTAACAATAGATTCGTAAGACCCGTTACACTGCGGGTAGGCTGGCTTTTTTTTTTTTTTTTTTCGTACATACCTCGATCTCCCCGTCTCGTCCCTAGGCGGTGGGCGGAACTAGTTGATTGACGTTCCTCGGAGGGGCGCGTACGTGACGTCACGACTTTCCGAAAGAAGCCGAACGTCGCTCTATACGGCGCATGCGCAGCGACGTTCGGCTTCTTTCGGAAAGTCGTGACGTCACGTACGCGCCCCTCCGAGGAACGTCAATCAACTAGGAACGCCCACCGACAAGGAACGAGACGGGGAGATATCGGTATGTACAAAAAAAAAAAAAAAAAAAAAAAAGCCAGCCTACCCGCAGTGTAACGGGTCTTACGAATCTATTGTTAGCAATGTGTTTTAGGGGGAACCACCCCTTTAAAAAAAAAAATCGCAATAAACGTTTATTGATTGGTTTGCGCAAAAGTTATAGCGTTTACAAAATAGGGGTTAGTTTTATGGCATTTTTATAAAAAACATACTAGTAATGGCGTCGATCAGCGATTTTTTTTTTGGTACTGCGACATTATGGCGGACACATCGGACATTTTTGGGACCATTGGCATTTTTATAGCGATTAGTGCTATAAAAATGCATTGGATTACTATAAAAATGCTACTGGTAGGGAAGGGGTTAACACTAGGGGGCGGGGAAGGGGTTAAGTATGTTCCCTGGGTGTGTTCTAACTGTAGGGGGGTGGGACTAACTAGGGGAAAGGACTGATCGCTGTTCATACATTGTATGAACAGACAGTCAGTCAGGCATTTCTCCCCTGACAGGACCGGGAGCTGTGTGTTTACACACACAGCTCCCGGTCCTCGCTCTGTAACGAGCGATCGCGAGTGCCCGGCGGCGATCGTGCCCACGGGCACGCGTGCGCCCCTATTGGCTGCTGGGCGAGGTGACGTTATATTACGTGCTCTCGCCCAGCAGAGCCGACCTGCCGCTGGCTGGTCGGCAAGCAGTTAAGCTTTGATAAAGAAACGTGGAAGCTGATTGGTTTCTCTGCAAAGCTGCACCGGTTGTTGCACTCTCCCCTATAACTCTCACTATTTCCTAATTCAGATAAAAGGTAAGTTCACCTTATAATGAGAAATGAAAAGGTGAACTTACTCCCAATAACCCGCCTACCCCTCCGCAACATGCTGTATACATCCTAATACTCACAATGCCAAGCGGTGATTGGACAGCACAGGCATGTGACTCTGCTGACCAATGAGAAGCGACTCTGAGGCTTCCTTTTCTTCTTCCATTTTCCTGTTTTTTTTGTTAGTTTTTTTACTATACAGTGCGTATAGTAAGGGCTGCAAGACTCTAGACTTTGCCTCAAACCAAAGACTGGATTACACTACCCGTGTCTAGCAAAACACTGGAGTGCAGGAGAGTTTTTTGTTATGTTGTCTTGTATAGCTAGTATAACAGTGTAAATTTGCTGTCCCCTCAGACCATACGCCTCACACTGCATCAAACTGGTCAGCATGGCTGTTGTCCCAGAAGGAAGCCTCTTCTAAAGATGATGCACTAGAAAGAGCCGTAAACAGTTTGCTGAAGACAAGCAGACTAAGGACATGGATTACTGGAACCATGTCCTGAGTTCTGATGAGACCAAGATAAAGGTATTTGGTGTCAGATGGTGTCAGGCGTGTGTGGCGGCAACCAGGTGAGGAGTAAAAAGACAAGTGTGTCTTGTCTACAGTCAGGCATGGTGGTGGGAGTGTCATGGTCTGGGGCTGCACTAAGTCTAAGAGGGAGCAGGGAGGAGTGTGCAGAGGAGCAGAGAGGAGTCTGTGGGGGGACAGACTCCTAAAGCTCTCCTGCAGACTCCTCCCCCGCTCCCTCTTAGACTTAGTCCCCTCTTTCCGACAGTCTCAGCCTGGCACCGGGACAGAGACTACGAGGGAGCCGGGACAGAGACTACAAGGGAGCTGGGACAGAGACTACGAGGGAGCCGGGACAGAGACTACGAGGGAGCCGGGACAGAGACTACGAGGGAGCCGGGACAGAGACTACGAGGGAGCCGGGACAGAGACTACAGGGGAGCCAAGACAGAGTCTACAAGGAAATCAGACTGAGACTGAGGAAGTCAGGACATAGTCTACAATGGAGCAGGGAGGATCGTACAGAGGAGCAGAGAGGAGTCTGTTGGGGGACAGACTCCTAAAGCTCTCCTGCAATCTCATCATGCCAAACATCATTACGAATTATGTGAGCAGACTGCAGTTCCTCTTTAAAGTGTTACTAAACCCACAATAGTAAAAGCAGTCTGTAAATGCAGTGAATCATGCGTGTTATATTTGCATTGTGTTAAAAGGCTGTTTGATCCTGTCTAGAACAGAGCCTTGGGGTCTCTGCACATACTCAGTTTTTTTTCTTGGGAGGATGCATGTGATCAGCACATAGCCAATCAGCACTGTTCAGACAGAGGGTCAGGGGTCCTGCAGCCTCATAGGACAGCCAGAGGAGAATGAGAACTCCTACAAGCTTTAAACCAGACACTATTAGAAGTCAGAAGACTGCTTTAACTGCTGATGAGAAAAGGTATTTAGCAGTTTATAATTACTAAAATAATTGCATTTCCATGCTGTGTAACACGGGACACCAGTGAATGCAGGGTCCTGGGTTTAGTAAAACAAACTTTCTGTACATTGTAAAATGACGTCGGCGGGAACCCTTCCTCTTTCAGACTGGACGTCATATGACGTTCTTGCATTCCCGGGTGGCTAAGGGGCGCGCACCCTCCCGCCGCATTGCTCGTGACCCGATGCAGGTGCCCGCGATTTCCGCCGGGCACCCGCGATTGCCCGCAATCACGTCAGGACCATGGATCTGTGTGTGTAAACAGACAAATCCATGTCCTGTCAGCGGTGAGGAGACAGATGTGTGTTCCCAGAACAGAGGAACACACATCGGTCTCCTCCTCTTGTGAGTCCCCCTACAGTTAGAACACACTTTAGGGAACATATTAACCCCTTCCTCGCCCCCTAGTGTTAACCCCTTCCCTGCCAGTCACATTTACACAGTAATCAGTGCAGTTTTATAGCACTAATCGCTGTATAAATGTGAATGGTCCCAAAAATGTGTCAAAAGTGTCCGATATGCCCGCCGCAATGTCACGGTCACTATAAAAATTGCAGATACCCCGCCATTACTAGTAAAAAAATAAAAATGCCATAATTCTATTCCCTATTTTGTAGATGCTAGAACTTTTGCGCAAACCGATCAAATACGCTTATTGCGATTTTCTTTACCAAAAATATGTAGAAGAAACGTATCGGTCGAAACTGAGGAATTTTTTTTTTTTTTTTTTATTATATTTATTAAATCAAAAAGTAAAAGATGTGTTTTTTTTCAAAATTTTCGCTCTTCTTTTGTTTATAGCGCAAAAAATAAAAACCGCAGAGGTGATCAAATACCACCAAAAGAAAGCTCTATTTGTGGGGAAAAAAGGACGCCAATTTTGTTTGGGAGCCACATCGCACGACTGCGCCATTGTCATTCAAAGTGCGACAGCGCTGAAAACTAAAAATGTGTCTGGGCAGGAAGGGGGTTAAAATGCCTGGTATGGAAGTGGTTAAAGAGACAAATCAAGGAGATACTGAATATTTTTTTTTATTTTGCCCATAGATGCACAATAATTTCTATCTCTGTCACATGAAATAATATTTTATTAGAAAAGAACTGGTAATATCATATTTGGGACTGCAGTTCACATAATCTCATCTCTCTTACTGAAAAGACAAGTCTCTGCTGTTTTCGGTCTTCATCTGCATTTTGATTCACCGTTTTTCCGCACGGCTGGTAGAAGACTGGCGTATTCGTAACTCTCAAATGCAGCTTTTTTGAGCACCACATCGCGCTCTTTGCTGGGACGGCAGAACTCTGATCAGCAGATTTTTTCCATCGCTATCGAGGTTGGCCGATAAGTCCTGCTTTAGCTGCCAGAGCCTCGTTCTGTTGTATATGATACTCCTGAAATCTCATGGATATCCTCTGTGTCATTTTCAAATACTTCTGAAGACAGTGCTCAGAGCAGGAAACCTGAAAATGAAGGGTGAATGAAAAATTTCATAAAAGGTTTGTTGAGAAGAAAACATTTCCTCCAACTGAACAATATACAGTACACGACTCTTGCAAACGTATGTTTTGAAGAAACCAATACTTTAAGCAGTGCTATAATAGTAAAACTTGTGACAGGTTTCATTTGAAGTGTATTAAGAGCCAAATGTACTATTTTTTTGATATAGAGAAGCAAAGGGTAAGAACCTCTGTCATGGGTTTTTGTTGTTGATAGGCAACAGTGAGACTGCATTTGATGGACACTGGCAGGGCCGATCCGCCCTATAGGCTCACTATGCAAGCCGCTTAGGGCCCCGCAAAGCTGTGGAGGGCCCCCTAAATTACTAGAGGCCCCGCCTGGTGAGAAGAAATTTTCGGCCCCTCGCCCCACTTCTCAACTCGATGACTGCATGGGAGAAGAGGTAAGAAGTCAGCACCCCCCGATTCTCACTTTAATGTAAGATGTCATTTCCGACAGCAGAACACCACCGCTTCTCAACTTTAATCATTTTCATTTTGCTTAGGGCCCCAGGGAGGTCAGGATCGGCACTGGACACTGGTGAGGCTGCATTGATCTCTTGTATCATGTCTGCACTCTCTGACCATCTCCTGTATCATGTCTGCTAGAGATGCACAAATGGAAATTGTGCTAATACTATTAGCAGTGTGTTTAAGTAAGAGATTGCAGACATGATACAAGAGACGATCAGAGACTGAAGACTGCATTTTCCTTGCACTAAAGGTGCCAATAACGGCCAACAATAAATTCATATTCATTTAAATTGATGATATTAATTACTGGCTATAGATGCACTTTGAAGTTCAATTTCATTAAGATCCCTTTCACACTGACAGCGCAACCGCGTTAGCGGTAAAGCACCGCTAGTTTTAGAGGCACTTTTCGCCGCTAGCGCCCCAAAGATGATGCTTGTAGGATTTTTTTTAATGTCCTGCCAGCACAGCGCCCCAGTGTGAAAGCACTCAGGCTTTCACACTGGGACTGCAGATGAGGCATTTTTCAGGCGCTTTTTGCAGCGCTAAAGCGCCTGAAAAACGCCTCCAGTGTGAAAGGGGTCCAAAAGTAAAATTGTCATTTCATGCAAAATTCCAGTAAAACATTCCGGTTTTCCAGTGGCATGAATTGCCAACATCCCTCAATGGTGGATATAAAAACACACATACCTCTTCAGTTTTCACTTCTCGGGTTGTAAAATCCTTAACACAATCCAGGAAGCAGTTCTCTGTTAATTTATTATATGTCCCGAGAAACTCTTTAAACTGTGGATAAAACAAAAATATTACTTACATCAATTTCTAACAGTTCTCACAGTGCGCTTCACTGAACACAAATACTTAGATGGACTCCTGATGGACTCGCATATTCCCCCCAGTCCACCGCACAGGGTAAATTGCTCCGGCGGGTTGGTGCCACACATGACCACCATATATGGCGGGTAAGCCAGTTCCAATCAAACTTTAATGTCTATATTAATCTTCAGCTGAATTATTGTCTACCAATTTTCTTGTCTTATTTTTCATTGTATTGTTTTGTAGAATGATTCTCCTGAAGAAGTGGTCAAACCACGAAACTAGTCGAGACTCAGATCATTCCATATGGTTGTAAATTACAGAAATTGCCTCGAGTTATCTTAGGCCTCTGTTTTTTCAATTTTAATCATGTATTTATTGTACAATCCTTTATGTAATAAATTTCTTTTTAAATTATATGTATGCTATTTTTACTGTACCAAGACAGTCCTTAAATTTTAGGGGGAGGGAACATTATTGGGCCAACTTCAGCTATTGTCCCTCTTTCCCTCTTGCCCCGCCCTTCTCTGTTGTTATGGACTCCTGAATAACTATTAGTGATAGCAAATATTATTTTTAAGAGGGGACAAACCTTAAAACTATGTGCTGCTTACATGTGTTTTGGAAGCAACATGTCATTAGCCTTGTAAATAATATATCAGAGCACATACAGGGTTTTGTCTCCCCTTACCCCATATTATTTCTGTATTTATGCCAACTTGAAGAGATCCTAGCTGTGCATGACCATAAACAGGCAGATGTCTTGGTAAAAACTGGTATGGTGGTCACACTGGGGTGCACTGCACTGTAATGACTTGTTGATTAAGAATGAAACAGCAAATGCAAACAAAAATAAATATATATATTTGTTTGATCCTATATCCAAACTATACATTTCCTTTAAGCATTACTGCCATTTTATTCTATGGAGAGGGAAAGTAAGCCAGTAGGGTTGAGGAGGAGGTAACATGATTAATGGCACATTGGAATGAACAATTGGACTTTGCATACTTATGAGCTTTGAAAGCAACCTTGGGTGCCAGTAGGTATAGGACAGTGATGGCAAGCCTTGGCTCCCCAGATGTTTTGGAACAATTAGGTAGAGCCGACCTAACTCTGAATCTGCACCGACCTATGTTTAAGTGTATTCTCTAACAGAGATACACTTAAACATATCTAAGATAGGACGGCTTGCGTCGTCCTATCTTAGATTGCAATGTTTTGGCTTACCGCTAGGTGGCGCTTCCATTGCGGCCGGCATAGATTATGTAAATGAACGCGAGCCCGCCGCAGTCGATTAACGTCTTTTCCGTAAGCGATAGGCCGCCTAAAGTTATTCCACCTATGAGGTGGAATAACAATGTTAAGTATGGCCGCCGTTCCCGCCACAAGGTTCGAATTTTTTACGTAGTTTGCGCAAGTCTTCCGCGAATCGGGATTTACGTAGTTTACGTACACGTCGAAATCAATAGGCCCGTACGGCCTACTTAGCCGCAATGCGCACTGGGAAATGTAGTCGCCCGGCGCATGCGCAGTGTCAAAAAACGTGAGGTCAAGCCTCATTTCCATACAACACGCCTCCCTCCAAGTCATTTGAATTAGGCACGCTTACGCACGCTCATTTTAGGCTACGCCGTTGAAAATTAGCAGGTAAGTGGTTTGAGAATCACTACTAGCCTAACTAATTTATGGCGGTGTAGCCTAAAAAGACTAGGCTAGGCCGCCCTAAAGTTAGGCGCCCCTACGTGAATCTACCTATATATTTCCCACAATGCTCATGCACTCTGCAGTGTAGTTGAGCATCATGGGAAATGTAGTTCCAAAACATCTGGGGTGCCAAGGTTTGCCTTCACTGGTATAGGATCACTGCTGATTATGGTGAGATCACAAAACAGTTGTATGCAACCCCTGAAGGCACAGCAACCTGGGCAAAGAACCTACTGGCCCGATTGGATTTTCACAGGCCAATCAAAGCAGTTTCTCAAAGATAAGGCCAGTACTGACAACATGTGCTTGGTGTATAAACATGCACATTTAGCTAATACTAGCGATTATGCAATACTACTTCCAAAGGACAACTGCCATCTCTTTAATCTACTGCTACTGTCAGCTCCATACAAGCGAGAGATCACCAAGAACAGAGATTAGTAATACATGTTACTAATGCGGAGCTGCTGCAGCTGTTCTTTTGAAACTAACAGATGGTTGAGCAACTTTTTATTTAAAATAAAAGGCCCTGAGCTGGTATAGCTGGACATGCTGAAAAATTAAAGCAGCACAGGGACTTTCACACGAGCGTTCCAAACGCCTCCATCTGTCCAGTTTTCAGGCAGACCCAATGTGACCCTTCATTCTCCTCTATGGAGGGGCGGTTGTAAACAGACTTGTGTCAGTTTACCTCCACCTGCCTTCAATCCGATTAGATCTGGCAAAAGCAAACGGAAGGGGATCAATTCCACTCTGTCTGGCTTGATCGGAGGGCAGTCATGTGTAAACAGACAGGCAGTCCGTTTATATCCAACTGTTCATAGAGCAGAGCGGTTGTCTGTGTCCACTCTGCATAAGTGGACCGGACACGGACCTGTCACCTGCCTGCTCCACTCAGCTCAGCAGGAGATCAGCAGACAGATCCCCTGCTGAGAAAAACAGACCTATCCTGTGTGAAAGGGGCCTTAGTTGTTGGCATTTCTCCCTTGTGACACTGGGGTCCCCAGTTCCAATCCCATCCAGGACCATATCTAGATGGATTTTTGCATATTCTCCCACTGCTTACATGGGGGCTTCCTCCCACACTGGTATGTTTAATTGTCTCTTTTCTAAATTAGCTTTAGTATGAGTATGCTTGCATGGGAAATAGAGACCTTAGACTAAGCTCCTTGAGAACAGGCACTGAGGTGAATACAGTATATAAAGCACTATGTAAATTGTTCACACTTCATTCATTTGTAATAAATAAATATTCTTTGAAAGAAATACATTCTGACACTTTGGAAAGCTTGTTTTTGGTGGGGCATTATCTAATAAACAAGCTTTTTATCCCATAAAGTGCTAGAACCATTTGAATTGGGTTTCCTAAATTTCACGACTTTTAGAGTTGTTTAACACCATTAAAGGGTAATTCAACCTCGTAAAGGTGCCAAGAGGAGGCATTCTAATTGGTCGGTCACGCAGAACCCTGCCTAGCCCGTCCTGTCAGCGCTGGAGGAGGAGAGAAAAGCCATGGGGATTTCAAATCCCTGGACTGCTAAAGCGACGATCCAATGTCTCACAGCGGGTGATCGCGGGTCTCCAGTGTAAGCTCACCTCACAGATATTCTGTAAAGGTGAACTTACACTTTAAAGAAACCAGAAGTCAAATAGGAAAATGTACAAACCTTTATGCAACACCATAACACCAGAATGATATAAGAGAGCGCCATGTCATATAAAACTTAGCTATTCACACCTGAATTATATAGATTTATTTTGTTATACCATTGAAAAATGTTCACAAAATTATGTTACCTGTTTAATTTGATCCGCCTCTGTAATCTGAGCAGCCATTATTGCTAAGGTTTAGAGCCAATGACCTGTCAAAAACATAATAATTATTTACAGGACATATCCTTTACCTAAAGCGACAGGCACATAGCTAAATACACGTCTCATATACACATACATGAACTGTCCTTTCTGCCAAAGGGTCAGCAATTCAGGGATTTATGCAGTACAATATTTGTTTCTGACTGCAAGAATTTAAGTGTGACTAGGTCCTAACAAAAAATGATGGGCTTATCTTCATCAGATTAAGCTCCTTTAGGCTTCATGCATATCAAGGGTTTGGCACATGTGTGTTAAATACTGGCACTTTCGGGTACCCGGGAGGTATTGGTGGAGCATTCATCTCCACTGCCAGCAGCCTGCCACAATCTATGACAGGCTAAAAATTAGTGACGACTGTATACTGTACCTGTGTACAGGGAGGGCAGGAATTTTGCATTCTGACCATACATCCCTGAATACGGCAGTATATGTGAGTATCGCTTTTTACAGCCGTAATTGGATGGCAATGGGCCAAACTGTTTGTGTGCATGCAACCTAAAAGTACTCAGTTTGATATCATTCACACCTTTCTATTCACTTGCAGTATTTCAGCCTATCATAGATTTTGGCAGGCTGCTGGCAGCGGGGGTTGACACTGCACCTGTACCACCCAGCCAGTCAAAAATGCAGGGATTTGACATGTGTGTCAAACCACCTGTGTGCATGATGCCTTATATTTACATGTATATCTAAAACAGTGGTCTCCAATATGCGGGCCCCTCGCTCGCCTTTATCCGACCCATGGGGCACTCTTCCTCCCACTGGCACCAACAATAGGGCTATCATTTCTACACAGACACCAACGGTGGCGCACTAGTCCTCCCCCTGACACCAACGGTGGCGCACTGGTCCTCCCCCTGACACCAACGGTGGCGCACTGGTCCTCCCCCTGACACCAACGGTGGCGCACTAGTCCTCCCCCTGACACCAACGGTGGCGCACTGGTCCTCCCCCTGACACCAACGGTGGCGCACTAGTCCTCCCCCTGACACCAACGGTGGCGCACTGGTCCTCCCCCTGACACCAACGGTGGCGCACTGGTCCTCCCCCTGACACCAACGGTGGCGCACTGGGCCTCCCCCTGACACCAACGGTGGCGCACTGGGCCTCCCCCTGACACCAACGGTGGTGCACTATTTCTCCCACTGACACCAATGGTGGGGCACGATTCCTTCCGCTGATAGTAATGATGGGGCAGCTATTCCTCCCACTGACACCAATGGTGATTTAATTTTCCACCCACTGACACCAATGATGGCACGCTATTCCTCCCACTGATAGTAAGATGGGGCAACTATTCCCCCCACTGACACCAATGATGGCACGCTATTCCTCCCACTGATAGTAAGATGGGGCAACTATTCCCCCCACTGACACCAATGATGGCACGCTATTCCTCCCACTGATAGTAAGATGGGGCAACTATTCCCCCCACTGACACCAATGATGGCACGCTATTGCTCCCACTGATAGTAATGATGGGGTACTATTCTTTCCACTGTCAACGGTTGGCTAACCGCGGCATTCACCTAATTTAAAGTCCCGGGGTGATTTTCTGTTTTTTTGTTGCATATATTGGAATGGAGTTGGTTTGCGGGTGTCACCAGACTTTTTCGTCTATTCCTCCCACTGACACCAGTGGTGAGACATTATTCCTCCCACTGACACCAGTGGTAAGACATTATTCCTCCCTATGACATTAATAGTGGCACACTATTCCTCTCACTGACACAAGCGATAGGGCACTAATAATTACCCCAATACCAAAGAGGGGACATGGTCCCACTACAGTCCCCCCCCCCCCCAAAAAACCTGAGGCACGGTAAACTGTCCCTTTGTTTAGAAAGTTTGGAGACCCCTGCAGCGAGAGAAGAGAACAAACACGAATGAGGATGACCTTGCAAGGTCGTCTCTTTGTCCTGTAAATATTGTTTCTATAGAAGTCCTGGGAACATTGTTACCAATGAAATTTACACTTTGGTAATACATTGCTATTGGTAATAAGATATTCTGTTAACGATGATCAAAACAAATCATTATCCTTATTTCAAATAACTGACTAAAATAATCCCATCCTGCAGATTTAAATATGGAATGACATGACACATCATTGTTGGGATCAGTCAAGCAACCCCTTCATTTGTAGATTATAATGAGGCTGTTTTATCTCAATGTCAGATCATCCACCATGATTTTATTTCCAACCCCCCACTCTATGGTGTTCAGTTGTAGCCTAGCAAGCTACCTATACAAAAATGTCCTGTACATGTGTGCAGGTCTGGGGGATGATGTGATCTGTAGTTCCTCGGCTGATGCCTGACCCTCCTCTGTATGAAGGATATGAATCACACATTGGGGTGATTTTATTGGATACAATAAATCTGCATTTGCAGTTTATGTTAAAAATGAATATAAAACCCTCTAACCTTCAGCCCACTGCTATCACCCCTCCCCCAGCAGATGAGAGGGTCGGGTCACCCCCAAAACACACTGACCTGCTGTGTGCAAACCTCTGCTCTCCTCGCTGCAGGAACACGTGAGTAGCGAAAACTCCATTCACAACCGCACATTCGTCAGAAATGTCAGCTCCCGACGTGTCCAACGGGGAGAAAGTAAACTGAAACCGAAATAAAAAATTCAAACCACACAATTCTCGCTTATTAATTACTATAGTCTATTTACATAATTATTTTTGCTTTCTGTTGAATCACACAGCACGAATCAGTTTATTTATTTACTTAGAGTTCCTAGGCGACTCGTGCGCTACACTGTAAACTGCCCGGTAGAAACATCACCCCTTCTTTATAGTTCCGGATCCATTGTTTCTCCTAGAAACAGAATTTGACTTAAAAAAAATGAAATATGTGATGGTTTCAATGACTTTAGTCTTATAATAGTTTCAAGGTGTAGTAGTGTTAGAAGAATGTATTTTTACAACGTTGTCTTCCCATTCCCATGCAACAAATCCCTTCTGTCAGGTTTTACAGTAAAAAATAAAGTTTATTTGAACCGTTGAGGTTATTAAATATTATTAGTATTAGACAACACTAGATAAAAAAAAGCACTGGTTAATTTAAAGAACCGAATGTTCAGACAGGTGAATAAGATTGCTGTTTCCGCACGGAGTGTAATATCAGGCGGACTAGCTAACCGTCTTGAATCTAAGCGGCTAGCAACCAACGTTCCATCCGGCAGAGGTCGATGTTTAACTCCACTCTGAGTCTACTTCAGGGTCCATTTTGTGTGAGACAATTTACATATTCTAAAAGCGCCCTGGTCTTCGGAAACATGGCTGAAGCATAAAGTGCGGCTTACTTCTCCGGAGTCATTCTTTTACATGTTTTATCAATTAACGTTTTCTCTTGTGAGGGAAGCCATGTACCTCTGGTAAACATAGCAGCCCTGTCCTCTTGTATCTGCTTCCTGCCAGTTGTTGTTAGTGCAGCTTAGCAGCAGGAGTGGACAGGTAGGATCAGTTCTAGAAAGACTGTGGGTGTACAGCCATAGTAGGATGCAGGAAGAAGCATCAGATATCAGCTTGGATTCAGTGGCCAGCACTACTGCCAGTGATGTGTTGATTCGTTCTACCAGTGTCCATAGGACAGGCTCACTGAGGAAGGAGGGTGAAGACATCAGCCAGGAGATGATGGATCTGCTGGATGTTGGGATGGTGGCTGCAAGGAGTCAGGACAGTTCTGCTGTATCTGGAGGGTGCAGGGAGCAGAGACAGAGGGATACTTCCACAGCACAGCAGGACATCCTCCATGTGTCTGATGTGTCCTGTCACAAGGGTGTCCTCCAGAGATCACTGAGTAGGGGCAGCCATGGAGAGGCAGCATGGTCCCAGGACGCTGACAGGAGCACAGTCCGTGTGTCAGCGAAGAGATTGCGAGAGATTCCGATACCAGATTTCACCGCAAAGAAGAGAGACCCGTCCTACGTCCCTCCGGCTCTTCCTGCTAACAAGTATCCTGCTGTCAGATTCACCTTCATGGGGGAGGCACCAGGTAAAAACAGAATACACATTTATTTAAAGTAGAACTATAGGCAAAAGTTTTTTTTAATTTAGGATAGAGACACAAAAATATACATGCTGCTATTACAGTGTGTTCTAATACCCTGAAATGTTTGTACTGTTCATTTTGAGTGAGCCTAAAAGTAATATAGTAGCGCCCTCTAGTGACCACACCAAGACTGAGTGTAATACATTCATGGTTGCTAATGTGTGTGTGTTTTTTTTTTGTTAATGCTAACCTACCTTGGCAAAATTTTACAGGGTCAGACAGAGTTGTAAAAAAGACGACATTTTAACACCATGTTAGCCGTTACACCCATAGTTAGGATGTAACATGGTGTCAAGCAATGCCCAGCATCATTCAAACCTCTTCATGTACATCCAGCCAACCAAGGCGCTGCTGCCTGCCCTGGACTAAGGCCTCGTACACACCAGCGGACATGTCCGATGAAAAGCTGTACACACCATCAAACCGAAATCCCCGCGGACAGAGAACGCGGTGACGTAGACGACACCGACGTTCTCTCTCGCGCGAGTTCTATGCTTCCACGCATGCGTCGAATCAATTCGACGCATGCGCGGGATTTCGGTCCGCTGGTTAGACGTACTAACCAGTGGACATGTCCGACGGACAGCTTTCCAGCGGACATGTTTCTTAGCATGCTAAGAAATATTTGTCCGCTGGAAATCTGTCCGCTAGCCTGTACACACGATCGGATCTGTCCCCTGAAACTGGTCCGCGGACCAGTTTCAGCAGACATGTCCGGTCGTGTGTACGAGGCCTCAGAGGAACAAGGTGGTGAGTAGGAACTGTGAATACCATGAGTCTAGACTGAAAATGCCTACAAAAAAAGTTTGTCAGGGGTGCTTTGAAAGGGGGTGGAGGGCAAGAAAGGAAAGGAGAAACCCTAGCCCTAGAGTTGGGAATTTAGGCAAACCTATGCTTTTTCCTTACAGAACCAAGCCACAACCTGCTGGTTGAAGGAAAAAAAATGAATTATGTATGGCCTGCCTTAGTATGATGCCAAGGATGTTAGCTGCAGTAGACAAAGCATACAAAATTGTATATAGAGGGTTTAACCGGTTAAGACCCGGACCAATATGCAGGTTAGGGACCTTGCCCCTTTTTGCGATTCGGCACTGCGCCGCTTTAACTGACAATTGCGCGGTCGTGCGACAAACAAAATTGGTGTCCTTTTTTTCCCACAAATAGAGATTTCTTTTGGTGGTATTTGATCACCTCTGCGTTTTTTATTTTTTGCGCTATAAACAAAAATAGAGCGACAGTTTTGAAAAAAATGCAATATTTTTTACTTTTTGCTATAATAAATATCCCCTAAAAAGATATAAAACATTTTTTTTTCCCTCAGTTTAGGCCGATACGTTTTCTTCTACCTATTTTTGGTAAAAAAAAATCGCAATAAGCATTTATCAAATGGTTTGTGCAAAATGTGTGTGTTATATATATATATATATATATATATATATATATATATATATATATATATATATATATATATATATATATATATATATATATATATATATATATATATATATATATATATATATATATATATATATATATATATATATATATTTTTCGTGACTGCGACATTAAGACTGGCAAATCGGACACTTTTGACAAATTTTTGGGACCGTTGTCATTTTTCACAGCGAAAAGTGCTATAAAAATGCACTGATTACTGTGAAAATTACAATGGCAGTGAAGGGGTTAACCACTAGGGGGCGCTGTAGGGGTTAAGTGTGACCTCATGTGTGTGTTTCTAACTGTAGGGGGGCGGGGCTGGACGTGTGATGTCAATGATCGTCGTTCCCTATATCAGGGAACAGACGATCACTGACACTGCCACAGAGAAGAATGGGGAAGCTGTGTTTACACTCGCCTCTCCCCGTTCTTCAGCTCCTGTGACCCGATCGCGGGACACCGGCGGCGATCGCGTCCGTGGGTTCCCCAGGCACGGACGCAGAGCTTTGGACCGGCTCGTGACCCATGGCTGGACTCTTAAAGGGGACGTATATATACCATGTCCATGTGCCCAGCCGTGCCATTCTGCCGACGTATATCGTCATGCGGCGGTCCTTAAATGGTTAAAATCTATTTCACACACAAAGTGTTACTAAACCCAGGACACTGCATTCACTATATCTGGTCTCCCACAGTACACAGAACATGGACATGCAATTATCTTAGTCAATATAAACTGCTAAATACCTTTTCTAATCAGCAGTATATAGCAGTCTTGTGTCTTTTATTGGTGTCTTGTTAAAGCTTGTAGGAGGAGTTCTCATTCTCTTCTGACTGTCCTATGAGTCTGCAGGACCCCCGATCCTCTGTCTGGATAGTGCTGATTGGCCCTCAGCTAATCACATGCACCCTCCCACGAAAAAAAACAACACTCTAGCAATACACACAAAACTGAGCATGTGCAGCTTGCCCCTAAGGCTCTGTTCTATCTAGGGGTTGACTGATTATCGGAGGGCAGATATTCACATTTTTTTAATTATCGGTATTGGTCAGAAACGTACTGATATTGCCAAGATTGTTCAGACCTCCTCCCCCTGTCCCCGCCCAGCACTCGCAGTCTCTGCCAATCTGTCAGCGGTGCGGCGGGCAGCAGAGAGATGACATCATCTCTCACTGCCCGCCTCGCAATCGCCACTGTTTTGTCCCTACAGCAGGGCCACGAAGGCTGTTTTTGACAGAGCTGCAGCCGCAGGCGAGCAGAGAGATGGTTACCTCATCTCTCACCGCTCGCCCGCATGTGGAAGTTAACCCGCTCAGACGCCACTGGGCAGAGGTTGCAAGAAGTAGTGTAAGTAGTGACAGGCTGCATATGGGTGGCAAGTGACAGTGGCAAGTGACATGCTGCATCTGATGGCAGGTGACAGTGATGTACAGAATATCGGCACCTGATTTTAGCTATCGGCCTGAAAGGCGGCCGAAAAATTGTTGTCTTCCCTGAAAAAACGGTATCGGTCGAAAATGGATGGATAATGTTCTTACTGCTTTTACTGCGCCAGAGCAGGGCATATACTGTATATGAATATGTTGCATTTTTATGCATTTATACCTGACTTAAAATCTATGCATAATTGTTTTTCAGATGCTGTTAGTGGTTCATCAGCACAGAAAAATACAACATCCAAGAACTCCCGCTCTCCAAAGGTAAGCAGGAATAACTTTCTTATTCCTGATAACTTGGCTCCTTGTGTTCACCCAACAAAAAAAATATTGCAGTAATTTAATCAAATTCTGCATAAGCCCCAGTCCACACTGTCACATCGCATGTGATTCCAGGGCTGTGGAGTCGGAGTCGAGGAGTCGGAGTCGGGGGAAATTTTGGGTACCTGGAGTCGGAGTCGGCAAACAATGCACCGACTCCGACTCCTACTAAATTTAGATTGGAATTAAAAAAAAAAAAAAGCAAGTTTAAATGTCCCAATTCACAAAAAGTTATAATTAATGACTTCTCTACTGTACGAATAAAGACCAATGCATGCAGTGCCTCACGTAACCGCAAAACGAACACGTTAAGTGACCGTGAAGAAGCATGCTTTTCATGTGCTTCACTATATGGCACGCAACGCACAATTAGGAGCTGCAATACTTATACTTTCCATAGTGTTGTGTTCTGCTTTTACAGGGAACGCATGTTAGAGAACCAGTAAGTGTCCAAATAAAAAAATTCCAACAGGAGTTTTATAAAGCACTAAAAGAAGTTGAAAAGTATGATCGCTCATCAAAACTTACTGTTGAAGAAGCCATCCTTGTTTATCCAGAGATCGTTAGTGATGTGGCCAGAATAGTTACTGCAATGCCACCCACCCAAGTCAGTGTCGAAAGATTATTTTCAGCCCTAAAAATAATAAAGTCTGACTTAAGAGCCTCTATGAAAGAGGATCTGGCAGAGGCAATTCTCTTCCTTAGAACTCTACATTGAATTGATTTGCATTTGCTAAACCTAGAACTACATTTCAAGATTAATATAAACCATTTCTAGGTTTTGCAGATTTTGTTTTTGGTTCATTATAGATAAGCTTTGTTTTTGTTCTAAAACAACCAAATAATGTGGTTTGTATTTTTGAACTGGTAAAGATCCTGTTCCTGATGTTTATGCCTGCTGCTACTATCCAGTCACTTGATTGTTTTCATTGTGTTTGTCTTTTGCTTAAACTGTGCAATACAGTAGACTGTTGGCTTCCCAGCCAGTAGTCCTGTGGTAGGTTGCGTTTCTTTCACTCAAGGAATGTATAAAATACATTCGCATATTAATACAGAGGAGTCGGAGTCGGGGAGTCTGAGTCGGAAGTACATAAAACTGAGGAGTCGGAGTCGGAACATTTATCTACCGACTCCACAGCCCTGTGTGATTCGCACAGGAATCGCACCACATTCCTGTGCAAATCACATGCGATTTTGTGCGGTGCAATTTGAGACCATACATTTTTATCTCAAATGAAACCGCATCTGCATGGAAAAGGTGCTGGCAGGTGTGTTTTTTTTTTTTTTTTTTTTTCACACTGGAACCGGATTGCATGGATGTTCATGCCCATGAGATCTGGTTCATGTAAACACACTGCGTTTGCAAGCTCCTTTTGGGGTGTCGTTAAAGCGAAGTTCCACCCAAAATGGAACTTCCACTTTTCCAGTTCCTCCCTGCACATTTGGCACCTTTCAGGGGGGAGCAGATACCTGTATTTTCTCCCACTTCCAGCGATAGATCGCCGCAGATTCTGCAGCGATCTACGCTATGTCTGGCCCCTCCTCCGTCCCCGCACTGCCTTCTGGGAGACACACAGGTCCCAGGAGACAGCAGGGACTAGTGAGATCATGCAGGGCGACTCGCAAATGCACAGCAGGGAACCAGGCTGTGAAGCTGCATGGCTTCATGTCCTGATTCCCTTACTGAAGATGACAGCACTTCCGCCTGGGAGCCAAGGGACAGATCGGCTTCGGTTAAGGATATTGCGGGGGCCCTGGACAGATAAGTGTCCTAATATTAAAAGTTAGCAGCTGCTGTATTTGTAGCTGCTGACTTTTTTTGGCGGAACTCCTCTTTACTTTTAATTGACACCCTCAGCAAATCGCATCAACACAGTGTGATTGCTATGTGATGCGGTAAACTCGCAGGAATCGCTGCTTTTCCAGCATCGCATCAGTGTGAACCGGGGCTAAAATGGTCCTACTAAACAAAACAAAAAAAAAGATTGTGAAAAGTAAAAAAAATAAAATTGAAGCAAAACAAATTGTAAGCTGAATGGTTTTCTTTAAGCTAAACTCAATGAAAATGCTAAATAGTTAAATTGATGCATATATGAACTGGTTGACCAGAAGGTTACAACTTCTGTCTAGCCGATCTTGGTAGACAGATACCCATGCCAAACAAAGATAAACTTGGGGGGCACACCCTAAAAATAAATAACATTAAAGGTGGTGCAGCTATAAGACCGACAGACAGAGGAAAAGATTACAGCGCACACATACTAAAATGACATATCAATCCTGCAAGGCTATTTAAAACAACTGAATATATTAAGCAAAAAAATATGGGGGTTTGGTCACACTATATGGCCACATAGTGCTTAAGCCCACTACTGCGTCAAAGTACCCCATTATTAGTGGGCCCTACACTATACATAGTATGAAAGATCGTGCTTTAATTAAAGGACTCCCCCTTTTACACAGGTGGACACTAATAAGAGGTAATGGCAGGGGGATGGGGTGCTCCAGCCCAAGCGATCTGGTCAGGACCCTTACAATAAACAAACAAAGATAGACTTGGGGGGGGGGAATGGAAAGATGAAAAAAATGACTGAAGGTTCTGCTTTAAGAGCCTTTTAGCAGAGATGATGAGCCAGTTTGCATGCAAAGGTTTCGTGTTTGCCTAGACTATGGGCCAGATCCACAAAAACGGGCGTATATTTAGGCGGGCGTAGCGCATCTCATATGCGCTACGCCGCCGTAAATCAGAGTGGCTCCTAGGGTATCCACAAAGAACTTGCTCCCATATGCGGGCCGGCGTAATGTAAATCTGCCGGCGTAAGCCCGCGTAATTCAAAGTAGGCTTGGAGTGGGCGTGTTGTATGGTAATCTGGTATGACCCCACGTAATTGATGCTTTTTACGAACGGCGCATGCGCCGTCCGTGGACGTATCCCAGTGCGCATGCGCGAAATCACGTCGCAAATAGTCAATGCTTTCGACGTTAAACGTAACTTACGCAAAGCCCTATTCGCGAACGTTTTATGCAAGCGACGGAATATTCGACGCTGTCCCGACGTCCATACCTAACATTGCGTAAACCTCATAGACCCAGGGGTAACGTTACGCCGAAAAAAAAACTTGCGTAAACGACGTAAAAAAATGCGCCGGGCGTACGTTTGAGAATCGGCGTATTTAGCTAATTTGCATACTCTATGCGTAAATCAACGGAAGCGCCACCTAGCGGGCAACGTAAATATGCACCTAAGATCCGACGGCGTACTAAGACATACGTCAGTCAGATAGAGCCCACATTCAGTCGTATCTTGTTTTGTGCATACAAAACAAAGATACGACGGCGCATCGTAGAACTTACGCGTGTATCAATAGATACGCCGCCGTAAGTTCTTTGTGGATCTGGCCCTATTAGTTTAGGTTTGTTCCTTCTCTAGATAATATTTCTGAAGTAAAGGAAAACAATTGATAATATTGAAAGTACTTTTTATCTTTTTTTTTTTTTTAATTTTCCTTAATTTTTTTTTCCCTCCTTTGAAAGGTTCTTGTGACAAAACATTTTCAAGATGGTACAAATGACCATGTGATCAAGAAGAAAACACAGGAGAGCATCAGGCAGAAAAGTGAGTAACCCTTTGCTAAACGTCATATTGCTGTATATAGCCAGAAGTTTTTGAACAGAAACTATACCCCAGCTATGGACTATTTTTGTATAGTTACATTGGTCCACCTTGTACAAATAATTTAGCAAATTCTATATCTGGCTGATTCCTGCAGAAGTGGAGAGTCACTTTAGTAGCTGCCGCTATTCCAGTGATCCTCGCATCTATTGGGTCTCATGCCAAGTGACTGACTTGCTGTATAGTGAACACAGGGGGTCATTCGCTCAGCATGGGCTCCATTCAGAGAATGCCTTGTATGTTTCTCCATGAATACAAGTCGTTCTCTAATTGAACGAGGTGAAGATTGAGGTGTCACTGCCTCGTCTCTCCAGCTTGTCCACTTAAAGCACCTTTTGCATCTATTAGGAAAATGGCAAGAAATTCTCTGAATGGCACCCATGCAGAGCAAGCCACCTCCTGTGGTCACTGTAATAGAGGATACTGCAGTGAATCTCTGCTTCCACAGGGATCAGTCAGGTTTGGAATATGCATGTTTGCATTTATCCACACTGGATCAATATAACTATGCAAAAATTATCCATGACTTGAATTCAGCTTTGATGCCGCGTACACACGATAATTTTTTGGCATGAAAAAAAAACGTTGTTTTTCAGCATGTCCAAAAAACGAAGTTTTTCCAACTTCATCATTAAAAAACGACGTTGCCCACACACCATCGTTTAAAAAAAATGGTGAACAAAGCGCGGTGACGTACAACACGTGCAACGGCACTCTAAAGGGGAAGTTCTATTCGCCTTTGGGCTGCTTTAGCTGATTCCTTGTTAGTAAAAGACGATTCGCGCTTTTCTGTCTGTTACAGCGTGATGAATGTGCTTACTCCATTATGAATGATAGTTTTACCAGAACGAGCGCTCCCGTCTCATAACTTGCTTCTGAGCATGCGCGGGTTTTTTACGTCGTCTTTCGGAGAAACACATGGACAAAACGGTGAGGGAATACAGACAATGCATTGGTGTGAACTCTGGAGCTCTCTGATGCTGTGACCCACTGTAAGCGAACAGGCTATCCAACCACCCCCGGGTCCCTCCCTCCTCCTCCTGGTTCCACCCCGGGCAATAGATCCCCCCGCGCCCCTCAGACATCTCTACACACAGGTTGCATGCGATTTCAGCTATTTGTCCCATATTTTCTCGTACTTGTGAGGGCAGCCCCTATGTGAATAAACCAGTTTTTTGTATGGTAAAACGGTGTTAACTTCCACCAGCCAGTGGGAGAGTTCCGGGGGGTCTGGTCTCATCCACACCCTCGCTATGACCTTTCCGGGCTGCAAAGAGCGTTTCATGCAAAAATACTTTGACGAACTTGTTTATCTCAGCGTTTGGAAAGACCCCCAGCAGGCATGGCTTTGGCTGCAGGGTGATGAGGGACCCCATCTTGTCGTGTAGGAATTTCACCACCTGTTCCCAGAAGGCCTGGATCTTAGCACACTCCCATATTAGGTGGAAAAAGGTACCTGTGTCCTGGCCGCACATTGGACAAGTGACAGGGAAGTCCCTTCTGTATTTGGAAATTTGGAGGGGCGTAAGATAGGCCCTGTTTATAATAAAAGTTTGTGTGAGGCGATCCGACAATTTTGGGGACACGAGCTTACAGGCATCTAGAGCATCGCTCCACTCATCATCCTCCATGGAACCCACCTCCCTCTCCCACCTAGGTTTCAGGGCGTAGGCCGACACTGTCGCGTTCGGTAATGTGATCATGGTGTGAAACTGGGTGATCAACTTCTTGGGGTCGGGGTATTTAATTGCTGCCATAAGGGGGTTATCAGCCAGCACTAAGTCGTCCTGTGGGAACTGGGCCTGAAAGGCGTGTCGGAGCTGAGCGTATCGAAACAGCATATGGTCAGGTAAGTTGTATTCAGTTTGCAATGCGTCAAAGGATTTCAGTTTACCACCTCTGGTGATGTGTGTCAGGTTGTATATCCCCCTAGAGCTCCATGTTGTAGTGTCCCGAATGAGCTCCAACTCCGGGAGGGCAGCGTTGTGCCACAGGGAGGTGTAGCCATGCGGGGACGAGATGCAGAGTCTGGTTGAGACCATGCTCCACACCCTCCCGTAGTGAAACAGGAGGGAGTGTCGGTCCCCCGATGGTCTAGTCCCCCCCGCTATTACTACCAAGGGGTCCTCCGTCGGTTGGGTCCACGCAGGGCACAGAAGGCGAAGGAACCGAGTCCTGTCTACCTTGTCGACGTGAAAAAGCTGTGACAGCTGAGCAGCCAAATAGTACGCATTTAAGTCGGGCAGTGCCAGGCCAGCCAGGTCGGTCGGGTTCTTGAGTCTATGCCAGGGGAGTTTATGTCTCGCGGCGCCCCAAACAAATGGTTTAAGGAGAGTTTCCAACAGTCTTAAGCATCTAAGTACCAGATAGACCGGGGAGTGCCACACCATGTACAAGATCTTAGGCAATAAGACCATTTTCACAAGATTTATACGGCCCATAACTCCCAATGGGAGCCGAGCCCAGGCCTGGGTCCTCTGTTTTAGCATGTTGTACAATGGCGTGATATTCAATGGGACATAGTCTGCCGGGTCTCTGGTGGTTCGGACCCCCAGATATTTAATTTCAGCAACTCTCTGTAAAGGGAGGAGGGCCCTATCCGCACTCACCGGGTAGCTGTCAAGAGGGAGTATTTGGGACTTGTCCCAGTTGATTCGGAGTCCCGAGAAGGCGCCGAAGCGCTCTATCAGGGCCAGAGCCACGGAGAGAGAGCCGGTAGAGTCGTCCAGGTACAAAAGCGTGTCGTCCGCGTAGGTACTAATTCTTTCCTCCACCCCGCCCCTTTTTGATGCAATTTTTAAATGCTTTTTACTGCATTCCAGTACAGTTTTGTCCAAGGAAAATGCAGCATGTTGTATTTTTTTGTGAACTATGTCATTAGAACTCATATGAACTATTTTACAAGCATTTTTAAAGCAAAAAAAAAAAAAAAGAAGCCCAGCACTGCATGTTGTGTGAACAGGCCCTCAATTTTATTTATTTTTTTAAAGTAGAAGTTCACCCTAGAATTTCTCTGAACATTAAACAGACATATATAACATTATATCTTGATAAATGCATAGCACCATGTTTAAAATCTCTGGTCACCCAGCAATCCGTATTAGAAAACTGATGTCCATTTACCAGCAACACCATGGAGCTCATGGAGTTCCTCAGCCCCTCTCAATCTATCTTCTATCTTCAACAAAGGAAATGCTTCCCTGACAAGTTTTGCAATTACAAGATAACAGAGCCTACAGCTCCATCTACTGTTCGGAAAAATAAAATAAAATAAAATTACTATGCCATATCGGTAAAAAAATACAACACAAGGGCAGCTCGACAAGTATGGCAATTTCCACAAATATATTGAGACTACTGTTTGTATTGTAAATTGGAAACACTCTTGACAGGACATCTTTGCTGGTTAGTAATAAGTGCTGGGCAGCTTGGTTTGTACTTAATGGAAACTACTCCCAAGTTGATTGAGCTGTTGGCATTTATTTTTTTTTAGTTTTATAAATGTGTGTTTTTTATTTTTTTTTAAGACAAAGAAGTCCAGATTTCACAGTTTACTACTGGTCAAAAGAAATCTCTCTTGGCAGCTTTAAACACAAGGTAGGCAATACATTCATAATTTTTTGTCTTTTTCTTATAGCAGGGATTCTCAAACTACTGCCCTCCAGCTGTTGCGGAACTACACATCCCATGAGGCATTGTAAAACTCTGACTTTCACAGACCTGACCAGGCATGATGGGAATTGTAGTTCCTGAACAACTGGGGGGCCATAGTTTGAAGGCTCATGTCTTATAGCCTTGTTCACCAATGTATGGATCGCATTGCTTGTGCAGTTACCTAGTTAATTGTGCTGTCATTTTTTTGTATTTATGTCTTTTAGTTCTAGCCATTTAAAATTTGTGCAGTTTTTTTTGTTCTAGATCAAGGGCCAGATCCACAGAACAATTACGCCGGCGTATCTATTGATACGCCACGTAATTTCAAATTTTGCACGTCGTATCTTTGTTTTGTATCTTCAAAACAAGATACGACGGCATCTCGGCTCGATACGGCCGGCGTACGTCTTAGTACGCCGTCGGATCTAAGATGCAATTTTTCGGCGGCCGCTAGGTGGCGTTTCCGTTGAATTCTGCGTCGAGTATGCAAATTAGCTAGTTACGGCGATCCACGAACGTACGTCCAGCCCGGCGCATTTTTTTTACGTCATTTGCGTTCGGCTTTTCCGGCGAATAGTTAAACCTGCTATTATGAGGCGTACTCCATGTTAAAGCGGTGGTTCACCCTTAGAGGGCACTTTTTCCCCTTAGATTCCTGCTCGTTTTTACTAGGGGAATCGGCTATTTGTTTTAAAATATGTGCATTACTTACCTGTTTACGAGATGCATCCTCTCCGTCGCTTCCGGGTATGGGCTGCGGGAATGGGCGTTCCTTCTTGATTGACAGTCTTCGGAGAGGCTTCCGACGGTCGCATCCAACGCGTCACGATTTTCCGAAAGAAGCCGAACGTCGGTGCGCAGGCGCAGTATAGAGCCGCACCGACGTTCGGCTTCTTTCGGCTACGAGTGACGCGATGGGTGCGACCGTCGGAAGCCTCTCGGAAGACTGTCACTCAAGAAGGAACGCCCGCTCCCGAAGACCCATACCCGGAAGCGACTTGAGAAGATGCAGCTCGAAAACGGGTAAGTACGGATCATATTTTAATACAAATAGCCGATTCCCCTAGACCGAACGAGCAGGAAGCTAAGGGGAAAAAAAAAAAAAAAAAGAAATGGTTGAACTCCCGCTTTAAGTATGGCCGTCGTTCCCGCCTCGCATTTTAAATTTTTTACGTTGTTTGCGTAAGTCGTTCGCGAATAGGGGTTTGCGTAGAATGACGTCACCGTCGTGAGCATTGGCTTGTTCCGGGTTAATTTCGAGCATGCGCACTGGGATACCCCCACGGACGGCGCATTCGCGCAGTTTAAAAAAAACGTTGTTTACGTCGGGTCACAACATATTTACATAAAACACACCCCCCATCATAGAGATTTGAATGGCGCGCCATTACGCCGCCAAAGATACACTACACCGCCGTAACTTACAGCGCAAATTCTTTGAGGATTCGAAAAAAAAAAAAAAGTGGCGGCGTAGTGTATCTTAGATACGCTGCCCCCGGCATATTATTGCGCGAAGGTACGTGGTTCTGCCCCAAGTGTTTTGAACCAGAGGTGCCAGTACCCTTTTTGGGGTATGGGAGCCAAATGATGGTGGTATAGACCTGGATCTTTAAAAAAATATATATTTAAGAATAGAAACATTATTTTCTGCATTATTGAACCTCAAATCAAAGTGGAGAAATCCACTCGATGCGTCAAATGATACTTGGGCAACATTGTCTCCTAGATGTAGCTGAACAATATGGGCCCCAGTTATAAAGCAGCGGTATAGCCTTACACTAGCCATACTGCTGCTTTAAAGATGTACATTTATAAACCATAGCAACATGCTTTACGAATGTGCCTTGCTTGCTTCTGGACTTCAAGCAAGCAGAGAGGTATTGATAACATCGAAAGGGAAAACATTTTCAATCAAACTCCTGTGACTGGCCTCTCCTCTCAGTTATGGGGTTCTTTCTAAAGTGTTAGGTAGAGAGAACTCCATAGGACACTGGAGGCTCCACACCGCAGCCTTTGGTGGCCTTTGAATGGGCTGTAAAATTCAGGCTGTGATGTAGAGTAATACGGCAATAACCTCCAATATCCAGATTGAAAAACTTTTATTCTTTCTAACAATAGATTTTTATTGAATTCCACATTGTATACATAGGCCCAGATTCACGTAGCACTTACGCTGGCGTATCTCGAGATACGCCGCGTAAGTGTCAATGTGCGCCGTCGTATCTCTGCGCCGTACCCATAGAACTAGATACGCCTGAAAATAGGCTTCCTCCGACCAAAGTAACTTTCCTAAGCCGGCGTATCTTGGGCGCATATTTGCGCTGGCCGCCTCATTGCAAATGAGGGAGATACAGCGATTCACGAACGTAGTTGCGCCCGGCACATCATATACGCGGTTTGCGTAAGGCTTACGTCCGGCGTAAAGTTAAGCCTCATAAAGCAGGTGTAAGTCATGTTAAGGTATGGACCAGGGAACAGCTGTCGTATTTTAAGTCGTTTACGTAGTAGTACGTGAATAGGGCTGGGCGTAGGTTACGTTCACGTCGTAGGCAGTGATTCGACGTATATTAAGGAGTATTTCCGACGTGATTCTAAACATGCGCACTGGGATGCTTCCACGGAACGGTGCATGCGCTGTTCATTCGGCCCTTCATTTGCATGGGGTCACGTATCATTTAAATGGATCACGCCCACTTCCACCTACTTTGAATTAGGCCAGCTTACGCCGAAAAATTTACGTTACGCTGGCGCAACGTTGGGAGCTTTGTGAATACTATGCTCGCCGCTCTGCGCTACGTCGGCGTAGCGTATATTCGATACGCTACGCCGGCATAACTATGCGCCGAGGTACGTGAATCCATAAAATCTAAAGCAGTACTTACAGCACAATAAGAATACAAAATGGGTATCAAATATCGAACTTAATATTAGGTCTTACCACTGGATGGTTGGTAGTTCTTATGTATCAGGAAAAACTAGTCGTAAATCATGAATCATAAATGTGAGAAGGCATATTGAGAAGTTCTCCAGATTTCCCAATGTTTATGGAAAGCTGGAGCTCTTCTTTCTTTATAGGCGAGTCTTTTCTCCATCGTATATTGAGCATTCACTCTAGATACTACCTCTACTTGTGAGCGCCATTCCTTCGCTATGGAAATGCGTGCTGTGAATAGGATATGGATAACTACTTTCCTCGTCAGTGGTGGCAAGCTTTCAATACCAAGGCTTAAAGGGGTTGTAAAGGTTCTTTTTTTATTTTCTAAATAGGTTCCTTTAAGCTAGTGCATTGTTGGTTCACTTACCTTTTCCTTCGATTTCCCTAAATGTTTTTTTTCTTTGTCTGAATTTCTCACTTCCTGTTTCTCCTCAGTAAGCTTTCCCCCATCATCTGAGCTGTTCTGGCTGGGGGTTAGTCAGCCAGAACAGCTTACTGAGGAGGAACAGGAAGTGAGAAATTCAGACAAAGCAAAAAAAACATTTAGACCCCTTTCACATTGAAGTGTTTTTACAGCGTTTTTGTGTTAAAAATAGCGCTATTAAAATGCTCCTAAAACACTCTCCATGCATCTCAATGGACCCTTTCATACTGAGTGCTGCAAGCAGCATCTTTTGAGCAGCTTTCGGGCGCTGAAAAAAACGCTCCAAAAACGCCCCTCTCCATTTAAATCAATTGAAAGCGCTGTAAAAAAACATTGCCCTTTCACACTGAGGCGTTGCACTGGCGGGGCGTTGAGAAAAGTCCTGCAAGCAGCATCTTTGGAGCAGCTTTTGGGCGCTGAATTTTTTCCCCAAAAAACGCCCCTCTCCATTGAAATGAGTTGAAAGCGCTGTAAAAACGCCTTGCCTTTCACACTGAGGCACTGCAAAAATGCCCTAAAACGTTAGGGGTCTTAGCGGTGCTTTACCAGCGTTTTTTCGGGCGCTGGCAGTGTGAAAGTGCTCTGAAAGCACTCTGGCCTTCACATTGGGATGGCAGATGAGGCTTCTATCAGGCGTTTTACAGGCTTTTTTTTTTAAGCTCCTGAAAAATGCTTGAAAAACGCCCAGTGTGAAAGGGGCCTTAAAAGGGAAAAGGTAAGTGAAACCAACAATGCACTAGCTTAAAGGAACCGATTACGAAAATAAAAAAACAAAACTTTACAACCCCTTTAAGGATTCCTTGTAGAATTGGGATGATATCTTTAGGTGCTAAAGCAGGGGAGACCCTGTATTTGAATATCGGCTCTTCTTCTCCTGTTTCCATAATCTGTGCAGTGCATTTATCTCTAAGCAGTGTGAGGAAAGGAATTATCTCTTCTAATTTGGTCTCAGAGACTCTACTCTGCCACCCAACTGCGTAGTTTCAGCCTGCAAGTTTTCAATGTCAAGTTTAAAGGCTCTCTCTCTGCTGATGAACCTCCCCCAGGTTATCGCTAGTGGGGAGAGGCCTGAATCCCCTACAATATCCCCCATATCAGAGCTCCTGTCTTTTGCAATCCGATGGATAAGAGGAAGCAGGACGAACAAGAGGCAGTCACTGACCTTGGTGAGGGGATCGTAGAGTTGGCAGCGACATGGATCCTGCTCTGGCGCCATCTTGGATGAGTTGGTAGGCTCCTTGCAGCGGTCCGGGAAAAGGGTTGTCTATGGAGCTGGTACACTGCCTCAGTGTACGTTGTGGCTATCAAACCCAAAAGGGAGCCACTGTAGAAGCTGTTAATCACAGCAGGTAGAGCGGAATCCAAGCACTGCACGTTTTCACCCATGCACCCCTAGACCATGCCCCCCAGAATGTTATTATTTTAATTTATCGGTTTATTTTTTATTTTTTGTGTGAATGTCTGTGCTGAATATGTGTTTTTAATCTACAGAGTACAGAGCGGCCCTGTGACTAAAGAAGTGCGTGTTCAGTTGCTTAAGGATGCTGTGACCAGCAGTAAGAAGTGTACAGGCTCAGTAGATGAGAAGGCTGGGAACATTGAAGTCCAATCAGCCGCTATCGCTGCTGTCACTGCTGCCGCTATTGCTGCCACTGCCCCAGTCCTGAAGGTAATACATAAGTATCGCTATATTGATCCTGTACATTCTACTTGTGGCCAGTGTTGCATGAAACAGTAGTTACATTGAAACTAACTGTAAACAGAGTTTTTAACGCTAAGGCCCCTTTCACACGGGGCGGATCATTAATGATCCGCCTCCGTGTGTCCCGTAAGCTCAGCGGGGATTGCTCCGTTGATCGCCGCTGAGCCGGCGGAAGACAGGGCGGTCTCCGCACACTTTGCAGGGACCCCCCCTGTCCTTTCTCCACTCTCCCTATGGGGGGAGCGGATGAACACGGACCGTATGTCCGTGTTCATCCGATCCGCTCTGCAGACGGAAGAAAAAATAGGATTTTCTTCCGTCTGCAAAATCGGGATGTTTGCAGAGGCGGACGATTACGGGTGTCAGCGGATGTACAACCCGAAAAACAACAACGTAAAAATTGGCGTGAAAAAATAGAGCATGTTCGATTTTTTTTTTTTTTGCCCGTTATCAGAACGCGAAAAATGCTCTGAAGCCCACACACGATCGTTTTTTAATGACATAAAAAAAAACGTAATTTTTTAGAACCCGAAAATCGGTCGCGTGTACGCGGCATTTATACTCTACATTTGTGACAGCAAAAAATTTCGGGGTTAACAATCCAACTTTCCTGTTGGGAGGGAATCTAGGAGACTTTAAGAAAACTCAGTTTTTTTAGAAACGGAAGGACGAGCCTTGCAGCAGAACTGTACGATGTAACACATGGCAGGAGTGGTAATGGGGCATAAAAATACAGAGGGATATAGCAGCCCATCGGTGCTGGGACAACAGATCTGGGGTATAGCTGAGCATTGGTGTCACCGTTGAGGTCATCTGTCATCCTTTGTTTCCGCAGGCTCAGAGTGATCTGGAAGTCCAGGTGAACTCCGTTTCACAACTGCTTAACAAAATGCAGGAGGCAGACAGGCAGCTGCAAAAGCTTACAGAGCAGCCGATCCAGATCCAAAGTCAACCATCAGAAAGATTGTATCATCGGGAAAGAGTGAGCGAGCTGGAGAAGCAGCTGGGCCAACTGACAGAACAGCGCCTTCAGCATCTGGAGAAACTCCAGCACCAGCAGCTGGGAAATGCAGGTATGTACCTTGAGAATTCTGCTTGTGCTTCAAAAGAAATGACTGAAAAAAATGGCAAATTCCACATTCTTTCCACTGGGACACCTATTGACACAGTCCTTTCCATTGGGAATTCCGCACACAATCTGGGACTTCTAGCTGCCTGTCAGAAATCACTGACCAAAATGTATTGGCAGCCTGCCCAGTAGACAGACCAATAATTCACACAGGGCTAGAATACGCTTTAGAACCAGGACATGAAAGTCTGTAAAAATATACAGCTGGGGCTTACATTTTCTGAGCCCCCTATGTGGGTGTCAGTAGAGCGACTAATTCCAAAACTCTTTTTTTATAGTTTCCTGCTGGCTTCTTGATTAAAGAAAATGTATGTATATGAAAAACTAAAAGGGTGGGACTTTAAATGAAAGCGCAAGGCATTAAGCCAAGCACTTCCATTTGTGCAGAAGAAATGCGCACAGAACTGAACGGAACTGCGTCTGGTGTGAACTGGCCCATAAAAATATTTATCAATTTAATTTTTTGGACAAAATTAATATTTCACATTTACCCATTTCCGGCCAGCAGGCTCAATTTACACACATTTACTAGGCTAATCTTGGATCTGTTTCAAACTGGGCTTCAACTTGTATAAGATCAATGGGAACAGCAAGCATTGACAAAGCATTTGCAGAGCTTTCAGTAAGCTTTGCTGAAGATTTAAACTACTATACAGCTCCATTTTTGTAAATATTGAATACAGATCCTAATCGGAGTATTGATTCACACCATCGCTAAATGTGTCTCCCAGCAAGGGGGTCCGTTGCGTCCTGGTTCACCATTTCAGGTCCAATTTTAGCCAAAATTTTTGGCTGAATCAGACCTGAAATGGACCAAAGGATGCACATGGTGCAGAAGCCGCAGCGGAGACATGTGAACCGTCTTTTTTTTTTTTTTTTTTTTTTTTTTTTTTAAAGAAGCTGTCCTGTAAGTGTGTCTATCTATGCAGGACTGACAATGGTGCTGAATCCTGATCATTACGCTATGCACATGTTTATACGAGTACACTATATACCCGTGTACAGCCACGCACCGCCATTCTTTTCTGTGGGCAGCTGTACACAGCACCTGGGCTTCCTGGGCGCAAATAATATGTTATGTTTTGAAATGCAATAGGCTGGTGCGCTTTGTTTGCTCCCTTGCTTGAGGGTCCTAATTAATTGTGTCCCATTGGTTGGCTGTCTGTTTTGCTACATATTGGATTCCTTTGTTAATTACCAGTTTTGGTGAAGAGATTGGAAACCACTATTCTGATTTGGTGTTACCATGGTGCAAGTTTGATAAGCACTATTTCCTTCATGACATTGTGAATGCATAATTGACTCAATATTATGTCTGTTGTGCACTTCTGTTTTTTTTTTCCTCAACCATTTTGGAGTAGCAAGCCTTTTTTGTTTTTTCTTATTTGATTTCTACAGTCTTGTACGACTATTTTGTTTTCTCACTTGGACTCCTCCTTTTTTAGGTCAATATAATAAATAGGGCTGTGAAAATGTAAAGAGTAATTCCTCAATTAATCGTAATTTTTTTTGATCATCAAATTCTTTTGATCGGTACTTAGTGGTGCAACGGATTGTAAATGATCCGTGATCCGAACGGGTCACCATATGCGGATCGGCACACCATGTGATCCGCGGAGCTCCGCTGCTGCCACGGCCATAGGGAAGGCTGCGGCTTCGGCCTAGCTGCCGGAGCCGCGGCCATCTTAGTCCACCTAGGTTAGCCTAGAGCGGCGTGCTGATGTCATCACCCAGCTTCAACTGCTCGTGTTCGGCCGGCTCCTCTGGTAAGACTAAACAAGCACTAATCTTCCTATACAGTGAGGGAGATGTGGACCATATTACAGTGGGGACTATATATGATGGTGATTCGAAATATGTATGTGCGTTATAATTAATCAAAATTAGTCGATTAAAAAAAAACGAATAATCGAACACAAAATTTTAATCAGTAACAGCCCTAGTAATAAATAATCTGGGATTGTCAGAACAATGGTGGGGTTTATGTATTATTGGTTAACAGCTCTATACTGGTACGTCACTAATTCAGACAAAAGCCAAAAGTAAGAAAAAAATGAATAAAGGTGTTCTAGGGTGGCCCCTTATATTCAAATTAAATGCAAAAATCAGTCAGATGTGTATAAAAAAAAGTTTTGCATATAGAATTTTATTACCATGGTTAAAAACAAAGTTACCTAAAATCAGCAATTTTGTGCACAAAAAAGAATTGCATATACATCAAGTTGATTCATTGGTGGACACTGCTGCTTCTTCAGACTTTAAAGTCATCTTTGACAGATATCCAAACATAAAAACTTCTTGGATAAACGCAACATATGTATGCAGAAAAAGAGTTACCTATAATGGGGTGGAAATGGGCCAAGCCACATGGTCTTGTATGTCCCCGATGTGCTAGGTCACCAGAAAGCACACGGTCAAAAATGAAAAATTAAATGGTCCCGGTTTCCAACTGCACTACTCATATAACTTGGGACATATAACCCAGCTTAGCTGGTTTGGGTTGATATTATCCAGAAAATGATCATCCGTCCCAATGTTCCCATTCAATGCAGCCAAAAACAAGCCATCATCAAGGGTCCATATCTATACACAGCCGTGGGAAAGATGATTCTATGTACCCTTTCTGCTATTGGTTAAGTTAGAGAGAGACCATCTAAAAGAAAACTGCTCCTGCTTTTCCCTCTTTTACTCAGCTTGTAACTTCCTGTTGCGTGCCGACAACGTTGCCCCTGCCTGCTAAAATATGATAACCATTTCCCTCAGCTCTATAATATATCATGCTTCAGGAGGTTATCCCAGTGTTGTTCGCAATATAATAAGTCTTACAAAGGCTAAACATTGAATTATGTGCAGGAGAACATTTCCAATTACCTATCAATGTGCTGTCATGTCTAGGATTAGGCAAGAGATCTATTGGTAGGTACTCCATCTTTTCTGATGTCTTATGTCACTCGCCTTCTGTGAAAAAAAAAAAAAAAAACTACTTTTATGATTTCAAATATTAACACAAAACAAATTCTAGCTTTAATGACAAGTCGAGTGTTACTGTATACGGTAATTGTAGTGAGTCAATACCCATTTGATGACTCTTATCGCAGTGTAATGGGTTGAGAACTCGGAGAGTGCTTGTTTTTCTTGGCTTGTACAACCTTCCAGAAACAATCAATCTTAATTGCTAACCTTCCTCTTCCTGCCTAAATCCTTTAACTGCTTGCCAATACCTGTCATGTTGCCTTGACCTGGCACAAGCGTTGCATTCCTTCTCTCTCAGGCTGTCAGTTGCCGTGATTCCAGACTTTCCCACTGCAAGATTTTGTGCTCTGAGTTATTTTATTCCATGACTGTGTTTTATACATTTCCAGTGGGATAATATGATTAAGTTTAAATCTTCTACACTTAAAGGGGTTGTAAAGGTACAATTTGTTTTCCTAAATAGCTTCCTTTACCTTAGTGCAGTCCTCCTTCACTTACCTCGTCCTTCCATTATGCTTTTAAATGTCCTTATTTCTTCTGAAAAATCCTCCCTTACTGTTCTTCTGCCTGTAACCTCCACACAGTAATGCAAGGCTTTCTCCCTGATGTGGAGTGTCGTGCTCGCCCCCTCCCTTGGACTACAGGAAAGTCAGGACACTAACACACAGCTCCTTTCTCTATCTGCAACGTAGAGAGCATCCTGACTCTCCTGTAGTCCAAGGGAGGGGCGAGCACGACACTCCACACCAGGGAAAAAGCCCTGCATCACTGTGTGTAGTTACAGACAGAAGAACAGGAAGTGAGGATTTCTCAGAAGAAATGAGGGACATTTAAAAGCAAAATGGAAGGATGAGGTAAGTGAAGGAGCACTGCACTAAGGTAAAGGAAGCTATTTAGGAAAAAAAAAAATTGTACCTTTACAACCCCTTTAAGTTTATATCTTCCACACTTAAAGCGGATCTCCACTCTAAAGTGGAGTCCCGCTGATCGGAACCCTCCCCCCCATCCGGTGTCACATTTGACACCTTTCAGGGGGGAGGGGGGTGCAGATACCTGTCTACAGACAGGTGTCTGCACCCACTTCCGGCCCTACGATACGGGCAAAGGACGTTTTTTTTTCCTTCCTTCCCGTCCGTCCCCCGTTGTAGCTGGGAACACTCGGCTCCCAGCACACAGCGGGAGCCAATCGGCGGGCGCAGCGCGACTCGCAGCATGCGCCGTAGGGAACCGGGCAGTGAAGCCGAGCGCTTCACTTTCCTGGTTCCCTCACCGAGGATGGAGGGGGGAGCAGCAGGGTGACGAGCGATCGGCTCGTCATCTGCTGCGATCACCGCTGGACTCCAGGACAGGTAAGTGTCCTTATATTAAAAGTCAGCAGCTGCAATATTTGTAGCTGCTGGCTTTTAATATATTTTTCCCGTGCACATCCGCTTTAAAGCGGGGGTTCACCCAAAAAATCAACTTTCTGCCAATAGATCCAGCATACTGCTGACATCTGCAGTATGCGGTTTTTTATTTGGTGCTTATCGTTTTATTCAGCCTTTGTTATCCGGCTCCGAGCGGGGATTCCTTCCAGGTATAGAGGCGTTCCTAAGCCAAGCGGAGTTGATTGACGGGCTGCTAAAGCGCGTCACGCCTTCCGAAAATACCCAAAGTGACGCTCGAGTGTTTACAGCGCCTGCGCAGTCAGCTCTACACGGCAGGCGCCGTAAACACTCGAGTGTCACTTTGGGTATTTGTCGGAAGGCGTGACGTGCTTTAGCAGCCCATCAATCAACTCCGCTTGGCTTAGGAACGCCTATACCCAGAAGGAATACCCGCTCTGAGCCGGATAAAAACGCTGATAAAACGATAAGTACCAAAAAAAAAAAAAAAAATCTGCATATTGCAGATTGTCCGCAGTATCTGGATCCTATTGCAGAAAGTAGATTTTGGGTGAACCCCCGCTTTAGGTGGTGCATTGGGTTTTTAATGGGGCCGAGTTTTTAAAACATATTTATTTTTTTATTTTTGCCCTGACATAAACTTTTAGGACAGCATCACAGAGTGCATTAGATTTTGATGTCTGTCATGCTGAGGATTATAGGAAGTTCATATGAGTTCAAGTAATTACATCAAGGTAATTTAAAATCATATTGTTCATGATTTGGTATTAAAGAGAAACTTCACCTTCCCCACGCTTTTATCTTCCACCCATCCCTTCTTACCAGAGATGCTGGGCTTCCATCGAAAAACATACCATACTTGCTGCCCAGCTGATCAAGCATTGTCCTGCTATGATCCGCTGATTGGGGGTCACTGTCTGCCACCAACTTGGCACACTCAGTCATCGGGAGCCATGTTGCCTCTTCTGGGTTCAGGCAGCTAGGCTCCCAATAACGCGAGCCAGGTTCAGCCACCCACCGCTCAATGAATGGACTTGCAGCCTTTTGGGATATGTGAATGGGGAGGATAACCTAGGACTCTAGAGCAGTGATCATCAACCCTGTCCTCAGGGCCCACTAACAGGCCAGGTTTTATGTATTACCTTGGGAAGATGCAGACTAGAATACTGCAATCGCTGAGCAAAAAATGATATGACCTGTGATGTATTTCAGTTACCTTGCAAACCTGGCCTGTTAGTGGGCCCTGAGGACAGGGTTGATGACCACTGCTCTAGAGGATTGATAGGTACAACACGTACAACAGCACTTTAAAGGGGAAGTTCCATTCGCCTTGGGGCTGCTTTAGCTGATTCCTTGTTAGTAAAAGACGATTCACGCTTTTTTGTCTGTTACAGCGTGATGAATGTGCTTACTCCATTATGAACGGTAGTTTTACCAGAACGAGCGCTCCCATCTCATAACTTGCTTCTGAGCATGCGCGTTTTTTTTTTCGTCGTTTTAAGCCCACACACGATCATTTTTTACAACCCGAAAAACGACATAGTTTAAAACGATGTTAAAAAAATGCAGCAGTTCAAAAAAAATGTTGTCGTTTTTCAGAACCTGAAAAATGATGTGAAGCCCACACAAGATTTTAAATGACGTTTTTAAAAAAAACATTTTTTTCATGCTGAAAAATGATCGCGTGTACGCGGCATCAGACTTGTCATACTCACCTGGTGAGACAGGTAGCGAAGTGGGTGGAGGTGTGGAGCACAGAAAAGAAATAGAACAAATCCCCAAAAAGATAATCGACTGTTTAGATAGATAGGGGATGGCCAAGGTAGGAACTTAAAGTCCCCTTTCAGGGTAAAGGTCTACTTTGATTAAGGCATTTTGTATTGCTTATCTGGTGTTGTGTTTACTAATTACTGGTCTTCAGTTGATGGCAATGTATTAATTTTTGTGTGTGTGTGTTTTATTTTATTTTTTTCGGTCTACAATACATTTTACCTGTGCTTAATTATCAGTCCCACTTTTTTAGAACTGCAGTCAATGCCAGTGCAAACCCTCCTGAACCTGCTCTGTGTGTACTCATGTTTCCAGTGCAGTCCCTAAACCACATCCCTCAACCAGCCATTGAACCCCGCACCTCCCAGGAACAGCGACAAAGGTCAGATGTCATACTTCTATTATTTAACTATTTGATGGATTGATTTTAGCAAGTGATACTGCACAGTTCTAGCGCCAATTTTTTTTCAATTGTCACTTCCATTATAAACATTACACTAATGCCGCAAACAGACAGTCGTTTTTTGGCGATGGAAAAAAAACGATGTTTTAAAAAAACGTCATTTAAAAGATCGTGTGTGGGCAAAACGTCGTTTTATGTCTTCAAAAAACGACAAAAAAAAAAATTCCAACATGCTGGAATTTTTGTGTCGTTTTTTCAAACGTAGTTTTTTGTTTCACAGAAATTGACCGTGTGTAGCAAAAAACAACGTTTAAAACAACGTTTTTAAACCCGCGCATGCCCAGAAGCTAGTTATGAAGCGAGCTTCAATGGAAAAAAGTGGTGAACGTAACCTCGCTTTGCTAGAGCATTGTGAAAAAACGATGGTGTGTAGGCAACGTCGTTTTTGAAAAATTAAGTTTCAAAAAACGTTGTTTTATTTCATGATTTAAACGTCGTTTTTTTCATCACAACAAAAACGACCGTCTGTACGCGTCATAAGGGTGGATTTACATTGTACTGTGTGCATGCACTGTGCGAGGTAAAGCTTACAGATGGAGGTGAATGAGGCCATGTAGTTTCTCTTTCACACTGAACTGCAGTGCATAGATGTGAGACAGCCACATAGGGAACTATCGGTTACATGGCATTCATTTTTGTGCAGTGAAACACATGTGTGCATTAATTGGACAAGTCAATAGACCTAACGAGTGTTATTTTTGTAGGGATGAAAGTAGGCAGTTGTAGAAGAAGCTTGTCAAATATGGCGGCTATAATTTCTGGCTACCTCCTGGTAATGCTAGTTTCCTGGCTGTCTGGATTCAGTGCTTTCTGATCCACTGATACAGAACAAGCATGTGAAGTTTAAGTGATGTCAGAGCTCCTGATCTGTATATTTGTACCACTCTGGGACTCAGAAAGCATTGAAGACAGAGGATTTATGCTAGTGTCCTTTTCAGATAACACTTAGCAAATTCAAAGCTTGGTTCACACTAGCCGACTCCAAAGGTGCGTGATTTTCAATGCAACTTTGGAGTCTGACTTTGATACACTTGTAGGCTCCTTTCATACTTGCGTGACTTGGGATCCAACTTGTGAGACCCCCAGTCGCAGGACATGTGAAATGCAATGTATTTCTGAGAGCCAATTCAATTGACACTACTGAAGTCGCTGCAACTTCAGAAAAGGTTCCTGCACTACTTTGATCTGACTTTCATGCGACTTTAATGCCAGAGGGCCAGATTCTCGTACATCCGCGCAATTTTGTGCGGGCGTAACGTATCTGATTTACGTTACGCCTCAGCAACTTAGACGGGCAAGTGCTGTATTCTCAAAGCACTTTCGCCGTAAGTTGCGGCGGCGTAACGTAAATCGGGCCGGCGTAAGCCCGCCTAATTCAAATTTGGATCAGGGGGGGCGTGTTTAATGTAAATTTAACTGTGACCCGACATGATTTGACGTTTTTCCCAAACGGTCCATGCGCCGTCCGTGGAATTTCCCAGTGTGCATTGCTCCAAAGTACGTTGCAAGGACGTCATTGGTTTCGACGTGAACGTAAATGACGTCCAGCCCCATTCCCTCACGACTTACGCAAACGACGTAACTTTTTAAAATTTCGACGCGGGAACGACGGCCATACTTAACATTGGTATGCCGCACTTTTGCCTCCATATAGCAGGGGCAACTATACCCGGGAAAAGCCTAACGTAAACGTCGTAACTTTACTGCGTCAGTCAGGCGTACGTTCGTAAATTTGCGTATCTAGCTGATTTACATATTTCGACGCGTAAATCAGCTTACACGCCCCTAGCGGTCAGCGGAAAAAATGCAGTTACGATCCGACGGCGTAAGAGACTTACGCCTGTCGGATCTAATGGATATCTATGCGTAACTGATTCTAGAATCAGGCGCATAGATATGACGGGTTGGATTAGGACTTACGACGGCGTACATGGTGCTGCGCCGTCGTAAGTCCTTTCAGAATCTGGCCCAGAGAGTGTAAAAGTCTTATCAGTCGACTCCAAAGTTATACTGAAAATCGTGCAACTTTAGAGTCGACTAATGTGAAAGGAGCCTCACGCTCTCTGGCACTGGAAGCCATGTCAAAGTAGCACGGGAACCTTTTTCTGAAGTAGCAGTGACGTCATAGTGTCAATTGAAATGGCTCTCATAGAGATGAATGGCATTTGACATGTCCTGCGACTTTGGGTCTCAAAATCGGATCCTAAGTTGGCAGGAGCATGAACCGAGCCCAAAAGTTTACTAAAGGTTATATAGACTCTCAGGCTACTTCTACTCAGATAAATATTGGGCAGTCACTGCTGACCTTTCCCTCTGATACTGCTAATTGCCGGTTGTTCTACTCTCCTTATCTTTGATTCTTTTTGAGTTTCTGACTTGGAACAAGTATACACAACAGAGAATTCTGTCATCACTCTGAATACACTTGTTGCATGCTTGTTCTGTGTTGGTGGCTCAGAGCGCACGTAGCAATCACAAAAGGGTCAGCATTGCAAGCCCCCACATTTCTCTTAAGGAGAAACAATTGTAGTTTTTGATCAGTATTTATTTATCTACTATGATATCATTTTTTTATTAGTATATAAAATGGCTTCTTTTAAGGATACAAATTTAATACAGTGCGTTTTCTATGATTCAGTGAATGCTAAAATGTCTGATAAGAAAGCCCAGCACTAGCTCTGCAGACAGAGGAACTAAGGAAAATGTCCCTTCCTATTTACTGTATCTCTTTGGATGTAACTCAAGATCCTGCTATTGGGTCTACAGTCCTAGTTCAGCAGTAAACCAATCATCTAACGCTTTGCTGTACCAGACTTGAACTTGCCACCCGCAGGCTACAGAAAATATAAACTGTATGGGCCAGATTCTCAAAAGAGATACAACGGCGTATCTCCAGATACGCCGTTGTATCTCTGAGCGGTCGTATCTATGCGCCTGATTCTTAGAATCAGTTACGCATAGATTTCTATTAGATCCGACCGGCGTAAGTCTCTTACGCCGTCGGATCATAACTGCATATTTACGCTGACCGCTAGGGGCGTGTACGCTGATTTACGCGCCGAAATATGTAAATCAGCTAGATACGCAAATTCACAAACGTACGCCAGGCCGACGCAGTACAGATACAACCGTTTACGTTAGGCTTTTTCTTCCCGGGGGAAAGTTACCCCTGCTATATGAGGCGTAAGTGCGGCGTACCAATGTTAAGTATGGCCGTTGTTCCCGTGACGAAATTTGAAAATTTTACGTTGTTTGCATAACTCGTCCGTGAATGGGGCTGGACGTAATTTACGTTCACGTCAAAACCAATACGTCCCTGCGGCGTATTAGGAGCAATGCACACTGGGAGATTTCCACTGACGGCGCATGCGCCCTTCGTGAAAAACGTCAATCACGTCGGGTCATGGTTATTTTACATAACACACGCCCACCTCTTCACAATTTGAATTAGGCGGGCTTACGCCGGCCTATTTACGCTACGCCGCCGCAACTTTCTTTTGAGAATACGGCACTTGCCTGTAAAAGTTGCGGAGGCGTAACGTAAATAGGATACGTTACGCCCCCACAAAGTTATGCCGATCTACGAGAATCTGGCCCTATGTATTTGTTTTTACTCATGAACATGGTACATAAAGAAAAATGTGAACAACGTTATTTATTCCCTTTTTAATATTGTTTTTGCTTTCATTCCATTAAAGCTGCCGTGTCTCTTGTGGCAGAGACCAGTGATTCAGGAAAGTCACCCTTAGTGACTCCAGCTCCCCGCAGGTTTGCTCCACAGCCAATATCTATGGATGTACAGCCTCCACCCAAAGCTGTACTGGGGAAGGAAAATGTCAAAGAGTCTGGAAAATGCCACGAATGCAGGTGAGATTCTTGGTATTTTACATGGCAAAAGCGCAAGTTCTCTTCATGGTGCACACATTACAGAATACTTGTTGATTCAAGCCGTTTACACTCAAATAGGGCAATTTCCCTGGCTAAGCCTGCTTGAGGAAAAGTTAAAACAACCAGAATAGATTTTTTTTCCCAAGAATTATTGTTTACTCCAAACAATCCAAAGTTTCTATTGTCAGTGGACATCTTCAGGGGGACTTTGTAGCATCCAGGTTCCTGGAAAAACACCTACAATATAAGCATGCATATTTTTATGCTAATATGATCTGTGTTCAGGACCTAGACTTTGCTGACCTAAGAGTAAAAAAAATCAACTTTGTAATCAGTATATTCATTTGTATATCATATAGGTGATAAATAACCTTCTATAGTGATTCTGAAAGGAAAAAATGCTGAATGTCTGAGAATCATCAGCACCGCATTCCGTGATTGAAAATTACATAAAAAAGAACCAAGATATGGGATTTTAAGGTTCCAAAACACATAGGCCCGGATTCACAAAGCACTTACGCCGACGTATCTACAGATACGCTGCGTAAGTGTAAATATGTGCCGTCATATCTATGCGCTGGACTTTGAAACCAAGATACGCCTGAAAATAGGCTTCATCTGACCCATGTAACTTTCCTATGCCGGCGTATCATGGGCGCATATTTACGCTGGACGTAGGTGGGGCATCCATTGATTTCCTATTCACATATGCAAATGAGGGAGATACGACGATTCACGAACGTACGTGCGCCCGGCGCATAATATACGCGGTTTGCGTAAGTCGTATGTCCGGCGTAAAGTTATTCCCCATATATGAGGCGCAGCTCATGCTAAGGTATGGACCAGGGAACACAGCCGTTGTATTTTACATCGTTTACATAGTACGTGAATAGGGCTGGGCGTAGGTTACGTTCATGTCGTAGGCAGTGATTCGACGTATCTTAGGCAGTTGTTCCGACGTGATTCTGAGCATGCGCACTGGGATGCGTCCACGGGACGGCGCATGCGCCGTTCGTTTTAAGTACTTGTATGGCGCTCGGCCCATCATTTGTATGGGGTCACGCCTCATTGGCATGGCTCACGCCCACTTCCACCTACGACGGCCTACGCCGAGGAAACCCAGCGCAGTTTGGGAGGCAAGTGCTTTACGAATTCGGTGCTTGCCTCTCTGCGCGGCGTAGCGTATATTAGATTCGCTACGCCGGCATAAATATGCGCCGATGTATGTGAATCCGGACCATAATATATTAAATATATAAAAAAATGTATTAGACATTTAAAAATCAACATTTGTTGTCAGAAATAACCATACAATACATGGAACAGATGCAACCGATTTGGATCTCAACAGTTCAACATCCAGTGATCGTACATACAGTGCCTGATAAAAGTTCTCCTAAGGAAGCCATCGTTATGGCGAAACATGTAGAGATCCAAATCGGTTGCATCTGTTCCATGTATTGTATTGTTGTTATTCTGAGAAATGTTGATTTTTAAATGTCTCTAATAACTTTTGATATGTTTTATGTGTTTTCTTGTTTTGGCACCTTTTTAAAATTCCATATCTTGGTTTTTTTTTTATGTAATTTTTCATGGTGCAAAAGTTTTTTAACAATTGTACGATTGCTCCTGTTTTACTGTGCTGTCATATAGTTCAACTCGTGACTAAACGTTTTATTTTTCATATTTTCCATATGTACATGGGCTGCATGTGTTTATGGGTATTTTTTCTGTAAATTTATCAGCTTCTTGTACTAAAAGACTGTTCTACTACTTCTTTTATGGACCAAAAACTTTTAAATGATTATTTGTTTTTCAACAGGTAAAATTCACTTCTTGCAGCAGATTCTTGGACACGATGGCACTCCCTTGTCAAAATCATCATACGCAACTCACAATCCCTTAAACCTCTCAAAGATTGACAGCCAGCCATTTAATAGCCGGTAATCAGATTTCGACTGCATCATACATTACATTTGTGTTTTATAGGGTGATATTTCCTGTACTGTGTCAATACCCTCATATAAATTGTGACCGATTTAGCTTGGAAATGCTTTGAAAAACCTTTTTCTCTCTCTGAAAATGCTGCTTCCTTCCTCACCCTGCAGTGCTTTATGCAAGTATTAGGGATTACAGGAAGTGTTATGTTGGCCACACCAATTTAGACTTTTTTTTTTTTTTTTTCTTTGGCCTACAGCTAACATTCTTGCATTCACACTGCACACACACCGATGGATGAATCTCCATTGCGGCTATAGTATTCTGGCTCTGCCAGCTGTCAAAATGCCCAAACGCTGCCTGCATCTGAATCGATGCAGATGCTGTTCTGCCAACATGTTTTTCTACTGGGCTCCTTTCGATTTTCAGCCGAGGTGGTAGGCAGCCAAGTGTGATACACACTGAGCAAATTTCTGCCTGTCAAGCTTTACTGTGAGGGATACAAGGAGTGTTAAGCCTCATACACACGATCGGCACTTCAAACAAACTTTTCCGTGGATTTTTGTTTGAAGGGAGTTGGCCGGGCACACCCATAGCATACACACGGCCGGACTTTTCTGAAAACTTTCCCAACATCACATGGTTTTTCTGCTCTTTATCGCCACCCTTTGGTCAACTTCTGCTATTGTTGGTTGATTTTAACATTGGTTCTGGGCATGCGTTTTGTACTTTGGACAAAAGTCAGATGGATTTCTGTATATACACGGTCGTGACTTTACACCATCAGACTTTTGTTGCTGAAAAGTTTGCAGAGAGAACCTTTGTCCGATGAAAACCGAAAAAGTTTGTCCGATGGAGCGTACACACGGTCGGATTTTTTGGAAAACGTGCTCATTTTGAAGTTTGTTGGCAAAAAGTCTGACCGTGTGTACGAGGCTTAATTGTGAGCGTAAAGCCCCATACACACGGTAGGACTTCAAAATGAGCACGTTTTCCAAAAAATCCGACCGTGTGTACGCTCCACTGGACAAACTTTTCCGGTTTTCATCGGACAAAAGTTCGCTCTGCAACTTTTCGGCAACAAAAGTCCGATGGTGTAAGTCCGACCGTGTGCACAGAAATCCATCGGACTTTTGTCCCAAGTACAAACACGCATTCCCAGAACCAAAAAAAAATCAATGTTAAAATCAACCAACAATAGCAGAATGATCGCAGTCTCGACTAGTTTCACGGTTACCCGCTTCCGTCTCTTGGGGGACCCCTGAGCGTCTATTCTTTGTTTGTTCAATTTTAATAGTGTTAATTGTATATTTGATTTTCCCAATAAATCAATTTATTTTATTTTTTACTACATTGTATTTTGTTATTACCAGTACCGAGATAGTCCAGGAAATCCCTTTTGAGTGGAGATATTCCGGTGTAGCTTCAGCCACTACCCCCTTCTCCCCACTCTCCCCCTATTCTACTTTAGTAAATTGTTTGATGCTACGTTGTCATTTTCTTTTATGTTCCTTAAGTGAAGCCATACTCCATTTTTTGGAACTATAGCAGAAGTTGACCAACGGGTGGCGGTAAAGAGCAGAAAAACCATGTGATGTTGGGAAAGTTTGCAGAAAAGTTCTGCCGTGTGTATGCTATAGGTGTGCCCGACCAACTCCCTTCAAACAAAAATCCACGGAAAAGTTTGTTTGAAGTCCGATCATGTGTATGAGGCTTTAGGGTTACAAGGAGAGCTAGTGTTCGCATTACAGGCAGCATTTGGGAAAGGCTTTGGAGTTGGACATTAATTAGATCAGGAGTTCTGATGTGCTATTCCATCTGGTGATAGTCTTTCTTTAAAGCCTAAGTGCAGCCAAAATAAACACAAAAATCAGTACAAGGGACCTAACTTACAGCCAGTAGAATTTGTCCTGTGTGCTTATGCTTCTTCTGTTAGGTGTAATCCTCTTCGGGTGTTCCCCCCCCCCCCCAAACTCCTGTGGGGGGTTTGAAGATCTGTGGGCATGGTCGCAGGCTCTCATGAAGAGTGCCTGAATCTGCCTGCTCTTTGTGCCCAGCTCCTCCATTCATAGAAGCTGTGTTATAGCTTCTATGAATAGAGGATAGGCAAATTATTTAAAGGTACACTCCCTTTGTGCTTTTCATTCATAAAAGCTGTAGTACCACTTCTATGAATGGAGGAAGTGGGGGGAGAGAGACTCCTACCACACCTGAAGATTACAGTGGTGGGGGGTATCGAAAGAGGAGGATTTCACCAAACAGAAAGGGGTACTACTGACTGTACTGTAAGGCCTCGTACACACGGCCGAGTTTCTCGGCAAAAACCAGCAAGAAGCTTGCTGTTTTTTTTTTTTTTGCCGAGGAAACCGGTCGTGTGTACACTTTTCGACAAGGAAACCGCCGAGGAGCTCGTCGGGCCAAAAAGAGAACATGTTCTCTATTTCCTTGACGGCAATGGGAAAATTTGGCTCGCCGAGATCCTCGGCGGCTTCACAAGGAACTCGACGAGCAAAACGATGTGTTTTGCCCGTCGAGTTTCTCGGCCGTGTGTACCAGGCCTAAGTTGTATTAATTGTGCTAATCTTTGTGTTTTTTGCAGTAGGCAATTGGGGAATTCAGTAAAATAAAAACAGTTTTGAATGTACGACGGCCAGGAATACATGATACAGTCTGTGTACTAGTTGTTTTGTTTTCTGTATGAAGTTGAACTATATTGTATTATAGGTCCTTTTACCGTTTCTGCTCTATGGATCTTGTCTTTTGATTGATATAAGATTTGAAATCCCAGTAGCATGATGTAAGCTGTCTCTGCATCCCTGCCACTTCTCCAGCTGCTTCTTAAAAATGTCATTTATTTACCCCTTGTTTCCTATTAACACACCAAGGTGTTCAAAATTACACAAGGAAGTAATTCTGTGACTTTAGTATCCATAACAACAAGTGCTATGATCCGCTTTACTTTAGTGAGTTACCATGAGAGGCGAGTAACTGGCAGCACTCCAAGCCCGATTCACAGGAAAAGCACAGTTATTGGCATGGTTTAAAGTTGTCTGGACTGCTTACTGTTTATTGTGTCTACTTGGATCGCCTTGTGCCAGCTTCCAACTGGAGCACATCCAAGACCCAGGCTGGAGCTAGAAGAGGCCATTCTTTGTAATGAGATACCACGCCATGTACAGTACTCCTTCTATACATATCAAGTATTCTAGGCAGCTTTGTTGGAGGAGGTGTGGAGATTAGCTGATGGCATGCAGAGCTGTGATTTGTGTTCATTTGCTCTTAATATGTATTTTTGTGTGGACAGTTGTTTAATTTTTATATGATATTGTATGTATAGTGTGAAATGTGGTGTGAGCGCCATAGTTTTGCATGGATTCTGATCTTTAACACTCTGACTTGAAATCATACCCTGTATATATTAAAAGTGAGTGGGTGAGTAACTTGTATAGTGCCACAAATGCGAACTAAATCGCCTCAAGGTGCTTTTTGCATCCAGCGTCGTCCTGTGTCTTCAGAAGAGGTGGGTCTTACGTTTTTTTCTGATGGTTTTCTTCCATGCGGATGTTTGTGGGTCGAGCGTTCCATAGCCGTGGTCCTTGGGCTTTAAATCTTTGTTCTCCATTAGATTTGTAGTGGGTCTTGGGGATGTGGAGGAGGTTTTGGTTAGTTGACCGGAGGGCGCGACTAGGGGTGTAGCGTTTTTATTTTCTCGCATAGGTATTGAGGAGCGTTTCCTTGTGTGCATTTGTGAGTGAGGCAGAGGGTCTTGAATGTAGCCCGATCCTTCATGGCTAGCCAATGGAGGGTCCTCAGGGGCTGGGTGATTGATTCCCAGAGTTTTTTTCCCGTTGCCAGTCTGGCTGCTGTGTTCTGGACAACTTGTAGACACAAAATTTGGTATTTGGGAAGCTGAGGTAGAGGGAGTTTGCATAGTCGAGTTCGGAATTGATGATTGTTCCAACTACTACTGCTGTGTCCTCTTGCGGCATGAAGGGGATGAGTCTACGCAGCAGGTGGAGAAGGTAGTGCGATCCGCTGACTACTGATCCTAATTGTGCGTCCATAGTCATGTCTGAGTCAAAGATGACTCGGAGGCTTTTGACTTTGGTGCTTGGGGGGGATGGTTTGTCCAAGGATGGTGTGTGGTGTGCATGTTGTCCTAGAGTTTTTCTTTTGGTTTGCGTGGAGAAAGAAGTTCTGTTTTGGATCCATTATCGATCAATGAGAGGCAATTTTCTAGGGCTCTGGTCTATGTTTACTGGAAATAGCAGTAGAATCTCAAACCGCGTTGCATTCGCTTCACTTACTTACCCCTGCCAAGATCATTGAGAAAGCAGTAAGCAGTAGTACAACAGCTACAACTCCATTTAGACACCTACAAACTCCTAGACCCACTACAATCTGGATTCCGGCCAGGCCACGGGACAGAAACTACACTTCTCAAAATATGGGATGACGCACTTAAAGCAGCAGATGACGGAGAATCATGTCTCCTGGTGCTGCTGGACCTCAGCGCAGCTTTCGACACAGTAGACCACAAAACTATGCTCACACTTTTTACCAGTAAACTGGGTTTATATAGTGAAATACAGGATTAAAAAATCCATCTGATTGTTTAGATGTTGAATTTTAAAAGCAGAGGCAAAGCTGCTGATCTCACAAGTTTGTTAATATGACAGAACACCGCTGCTTTAAAAAATCAACATCAAAACAGTCTGAGGGAATTCAAGATACAGAATTTCACTACATAAGCTGAGTTTACTGTTAAAAATAAGTGTGAAATGCAAAACTCTGGTGGGTGTAACAAGATGTCCGCTTGATGCCTTCTCATTGTATCCTTACTGTGGAGGAGTGCGGGGTATAGCAAGATGGCGTCGACAGAACATCTCTTTGGTTACAAAATCTGACGGGTCACCTAATCTAACGAAACACTGACGTTTTCTTATGGGTGAGCCTGCTGGGTCCCACACACAGCTCTGCTGTCTGCACAGACTACATGCGGCACAGTGATGACGTCACTGCTACATTTAGAAACTCGGCTATTGCCTTGTAAAGGTATCTGATGTACACAAAGTGGATTTATATCCTTTGTGGCTATTGAGAAATATATTCAAATAAACATTTCTGTTTGCAGCGTTCGGCTTATAGTGCCATCTCTTGTGGTCTGGGACCCCTGGAGAAGGGAATATAATAAAGGATTAATTATTCACTGATTAAACTTGTGATGAATGAAAAGCTTGACACAAAGCACTACAGGTTCACGAGCTCTCTCAGTACTGTATTCCTGTATAAGCTACATGTCCAGGTATTCTCTGGGCTGGTGGAAGAAATGGGGCATGAAAGGTCTAATAAACCTTTTAATGCAATGAACTTTTGTCTTTATAAAGCAGGCCTGTTACTCGGTACTATTGCATAGGGGGCTTCACAGCGATATTCCCAGGTTAAATATAACGAAATATAATGAGATCATTAAAAAGACCCTCCTTGCCATACACACACAAATGCTTGCATGCAGTTGGGACACTTATGTATATAAATGTCTATTGCATAACACATCTTTGATATCTTCAAACACGATAAAAAGACAATAAGAGAAAAACTATATAATACCGTTCTTTATAAATTTGCTCTTTTCACCTAGAAATGCCAATGTTTCTATTCCAGCTTTTTCCAGAGTGATGGTGTCACTACAAGAACCAATGTCACCTCTAGCACTGCAGTCCAGAAAGCTGATGATGTGTTGCAGGACCTGAATACGCTAAAGCAGGAAATGCAGAAACTGGTAAAGGTGAGGTAGTGCAGATCCATCTTCCAGTATTGCTACTCTCTTGTCTGAGTGATTTGCCTAGGTAACCTTGATGGAAGTAGGAGTGGGTATCTGTCAAAACCAGATACCCGCTCCCTCGCCCCCAATAAAAGGGGTTGATTTACAAAAACTGGGGAGCTAGTTTTTATAAATCAACCCCAAAGTGTCCAAAAGTTAAATGATATCCTTAGGGCTCTTTCACACGGGTGGACCGTATGTCCGCTTTTTCATCCATCCGTGTACGGATGAAAAAGGGACATACATTGGTCCCTATGAGATCGTGGGTGCCAGCGGATGAACATCTGCTGACACCCGATCTCGCCCGCTCATGCATTCCTCCGATTCTGCAGATGGAGGAAAACCCTATTTTTCCTTCCGTCATCGGATCGGGTGAACACGGACAGACGGTCCGTGTTCATCCGATCCCCCCATAGGGGAGAGCGGAGAAAAGACAGGGTGGTCCCTGCACAGTGTGCGGGGACCGCCCTGTCATCCGCCGGCTCAGTGGGGATCAACGGAGCGATCCCCGCTGAGCATTACTGATCCGCCCCGTGAGAAATGGCCCTTATTCTTCAGAAATAATCTATTCACATTCACTACTTAACGACCCTGCAGTTTTTTTTCATGAAACAGTGTTTTTCTTCCTCCTTGTAACCTCATCCGTTGGCTCCCAAACCTCTCCTTCGCTTTCTCTTCTGTTTATTTGGAGTAAGCTGTGCACGCTAATTGAAGTCATGTGCACTGCTCTATGCACACTACAAATCCCATAGTCCAGTGGCCTCCAAACTGCAGCCTGGGGGCCAGATGCAGCCCTTTCCTTGCTTCTATCTGGCCCTTGGGACACTATTCCTCCAACTCACATCAATGATGAGGCACCATTCCTTCTACTGATGCCATCAATGCTGCACTATTCCTCCCACTCACACCATCGATGGAGAGCTGTTCCTCCTACTAAGACCAATGATGGAGCCCTATGCCTCCCACGGACACCATGGATGAGGCACTGTTTCTCCTACTAAGACCAATGATGGGGCACTTTTTCTCACCATCTATGGGGTAAGGTTCCTCCTACTATGACCAATGATGGGGCGTCATTCCTCCCATTGACACCATTGATGGAGAACTATTCCTCCTGTTAAAACCAATACTGGAACAGTGTTTACTCCCACCTGATGCCAGGACATTTTCTACTCACTCTGGCCACAGTCCGGTGCCCCCCTGAAGCCTGAAGGACAGTAAACTGGCCCTTTGTTTAAAACGTTTGGAAACCTCTGCCATAGTCCATAGCCCATCTCACGAGGGTGGCTACATTCTTAAATACAGTGGGACCGTGGAGAGCGAATGTAGACAAACTTTAGCTGGAAGTCTAATCACAGCAGCAAATTGAAGGAATTTGGAGGTTTGGAGGAAGCTGAGAGTAATAGAATGTACTTTTTGAGTTAACAATACATATATAAATGAATATATTTACAATATACATTTTTAGACTAGTGTTTAGTGTCACTTTTAATGTGGAGTGTCATTATATAGTAATGTTTACTTATTAAAAAGCTGTGTCTTTAATCTGTAAAGGCAAAATTGTTTTCTTGTCACCTAAGATACTTTTTTTGGTTTATTAAGGATGCAAAGCAATGGGCATCGCAAGGTGAAGATTTGAAGGTATGTATGTTGTGCATTCATTTTCATGATTTTTATCATATGGTACAGGACACAGAAGTTGATTCTTAGGCCATTATATTGGGTTATACTGTATGCTGCTACCTTCAAGTGATTGAAAACTGGCAAAAGCTTCACTGGGTCTGCCTCTTGGTGTCCCCATATAACTCAACCCACTCCAAGCGGCTGTGCCTAAATCCTCCCAGAATTTTTTTTTCCCTTGACCTTTTATTGTCTAAATGCCAAGGTACCTTCCTGATGCCCTCCTTCAGCACAACTTTTTTGTCCATGCCTTATCCAAACTATAAAAATATATATATATTTTTTTTTTCTTGTTCGTGCTATTCAGTTGCCCCACATGAGTCTGTTATGTTTTTTCCCCTCTTATACAGGGGTAGTGTATTGCTCTCAGGCCCTGCTACTGTCTTGCCCTGGCATGTCCTCCCTGGCTTCAGCCCTCAGGCTCTCTTGCCTACCCTTTCCACAGATGCAGATCTCCAACTCACACTTTTCCGAGCTAGGGCAACTATCCTGCTTTCCATTCCTTGACTTCGTTTTGACCCTGGTTGTGGGTCACTTCATTACTGATTTTTCTTTCTCTAGGCTCGGTTCACATCTAAATGTTGCACACAAAGCACTTTCACTATTCATTCTTAATGGCACCCAAGCTCGGTTAGTGGATGCATGTTTTGCAGCACTACAAATGCCCCCAAAATGCTCTGAAAAACTAGTGGCGTGCCACAACTGAAAAGGTTTGAGATAGAGGTACATCGAATGGAAATTTTTGGTGCTGAAACTGAAATCAAAAATGCAGGATGCGCGTGACTGAAACCCGAAAAAACTGAAATGACAGGTTTAAAAAAATATTAATATATTTTTATATGTGGATTGGATGGAAACAACTGCGCTATGTTCGAATGTTGGGTTCTGGATTAATAAGCAGCAATTAATATGTAAAACAACATAAGAAAATATGGAAAAAGTGTAACTGCGTTAAACCAAAAATTAGTATTCCTCTTTGGGCTCTATGCCCTCTATATGTGCTCCTCAATGTAAAACTATTGTACCTGAAAAATTAATAACAGACACAAATAAAGTGATACGTATTAAATAACAGTGATATATATACCTACAAATGAACATGTAAATAGATCAATGTCCTCTCCATCCGATGTAAGGTGAATTACAATGTAAGGTGAAGATAAATTATTCATGCAAAAAAATATAAGCAAAGAAAAAACGAAAGAAACAAAAATCAATGATCAAATATTATGTATAATGTCCCAGTGAGTGAAGACAGTCCATAGATAAGTGTCAGATTAAACACCCGTGCACAACCCAACTGATGAATGCTTGTGATCCCAGCGAACCTCATGTGAATCCACCACCGTTATTCAAAAATCTGCTTACCAGATGCAAAGGTCCTCATGGACCAAACCCAGCATATCACTCCAATAGGGAACTGGTTAGTGGTATATCCGCGATACAGCAGAACTTCACAAATAGGCTCAATGGCAGGGATCATATAAAAGAAAGAAGTGCTTCCATAGCATAAAACCAGGGGTATTTTTATTTGAAACAGGCACATAGGTATACAACTCACATTTCAGATGATTTTCAAAAGCTTCAAACCTGTAGCGCCGGCCGGACGCTTACAGGAAAAAGACCGCTCGTGTAGAGATTACAACGATGAGAGGAGATGACGTCGGCACGCCGCTCGCTCCGCACGACACGTTTTGTGATAGGTCACTTCGGGGCACTGAGTCCCCCGAGCCGAAGTGACCTATCGCGAAACGCGTGGTAAAATGGGTCAAAATCGTGGCTAAAATTGCTGCGAATTTGCAGCAAAATCGCGTGCGTTTTTCTATCACCATTTTCGACCCAAATGTTTAAATGGCCGACATTTCGGTGCATCTCTAGTTTGGGAGCTTCTTTGTGCATCTTTAACACATAGGACAGCCCATTCAAGTGAAGGAAGAGTAGAAGAAAGACTAGCAGGAATGTACTTCCCTTACATCTTCATTCATGGAGATAAAGTTCCACCTGCTCTGTAGTCTCTGGGAACTTTATCCTGACTTTTGTACTCCTTCTTCATTCTGTACACTCTTCTGCTTTGTCCTGCTTACAGTATGTGAATTCATACCCTGCAAGTCCTGGTTGACTTTGTAATTCCTTTTTTTATATCTCCTGAGACCTTGGAACTCCTTTATAACTTTCAGCTGAAGATGGTTCTTTGTTGTCACCTGCTGGAACTCCAGCAGGACTTTGTTTCCTAGCCTTTCTGGTTTAAAGGATTTCCCTTTTCCTGGTAGGATCAACAAGTCAGGCCCCGTACACACGTCCGAGGAACTCGACAGGCCAAACACATCGAGTTCCTCATCGAGTTCTGTGTTGAAGCCGCCGAGGATCTCGGTGAGCCAACTTTCCTCATTGAACAACGAGGAAATAGAGAACATGTTCTCTATTTGGCCTGACGAGATCCTCGTCGGCTTCCTCGGCGAAAAGTGTACACACGACCGAGTTTCTCGGCAGAATCCAGCTCCGATCGAGTTTCTGGCTGAATTCTGCCGAGAAACTTGGTCGTGTGTACGGGGCCTAACAATTAATGAAAAAATTGCCTGGGGGAAAAAAAAACTAGTACAACCACCACATTTAAGAACTAAGCAAAGACAAATTATTTTATGTGCTTGGTTTAGAGCATCAATGTAACTTGACTATTGTTAAAGATTATGTAAACCCAACATTTCACGTTCCTGATATGTTTCTGCCGTACCATGTACTTGTATGGAAAAGTATCCTGTTCTCTTTTTATTGCTTCCTTTGCCGGATATTCCTGGTGTTCCTGCTAGTCCCTCTGCTATCCTATTACAAAATGACCACACTAAGCAGGAGAACACATTGTGGTCGGTTCTCTAGCTGTGCTGGGAACTCGGCCTGCTCACCTCCATTGATCAGACTTATCCTGACACACCCACTCTGCACAGCAGCACACCAACCGGGAGCTTGGTGTAATGCTGTCTCCCCCCAGCTCTTGTGTAGCTGAGAACAGAGGGAAAAGGGCAAAAAAAGGCATTTATCATGTTTTTTTTTCTATACACAAATGACTTGCTTTTCATTTTTATTTTAAACTGAATGGGTTGTTTTACAAGGTGAGGACTTGCATATACTCAAAGGTATACTATATACACTACAGGGATTTTAGCAAACTTTTTACAGAATCTGACCTTTTTATTAGAGCATTCTGTGATATGGTAATTGTACGTTATTTTTGTAATTTAATCACTTCCCCTTACCCCCCCCCCCCCCCCCGATCCAAGCCGTGGTGATGTGGGGAGATTTGTATTGCACGATCATTGTACTCCTTGCATGATGGGAGGGACCAGAAAAAGATTTTATATATGTGGTCTTTGGTTATTGGCATTCTGCCTGTATTTATAATGTATATATATATATTTTTTTTTAGTATAATCCTTTTTTATTCAAGGTTTCCCAAAATTATCACATAATACACAAATAATGTAAACAGTATCATGGAGGGTAATAATCCCAACTTACAGTACAACACAAACAAGTTAGGCCATCTGATCCAGCTATACAACATAAGTACATCCTTAATTCAAATCCTCTCCCTATCTAGTTACTACTTCCGGGGTAAAAAACTGTATTACCCTTCACCTATTGAAACAAAAATAAAGAAACCACCAGCAATATCTGTTTACCCATTTTGCCTAGGTACTTTGATAACTCTTAATTGGGCGCTATCTCCTCCTTACTGTAACTTCCTATTAACCCTCCATTTCTTATTTATCACATTATTTAAGTATCCAACTACTTCCCATTCATTTATAATATTTTCATCTTGTAGGCAGTAAAAGGATAATGTTAAAAAAATAAAAATTAAACTGCAAGGGAAGTCCGCTGTCTTTAAATTTTGATCTCCAATGCTGCATAGTCTGTACTTGCTATCCACATATTGGGTTACATATTTTTTTTTTTAACCATGATGAAAATCGGTGTAATGCCAACGTCTCTTTTGTCTTTAGCCAAGAGCATCGTCCATCATTACCTCTGCTCCTGTATTTGCATCACATTCCTTTCGTCAATCAGCTGTAAATCTACCAAAGTCAAGGTTTGAGGATGCAAAGCGCATCTTGAGAGAAGTGCAGAATAGGAAGAAAATCTTTGAAGACAATTTAGAAGCCATTAACCGGGCCAGGGATGGCACTGCTTGGCACTCCCTCATCAGTGCTTTGACCACAGATGGGTAATATTTACATTATTCTCTATTATGCACTTTTTTTTTTTTTTTCTTTTTAATACTGTGTTTTAGTTTGCATGAAGTAGTTAGGATTAGATCCTTGTTTGAATTGTATTGCTACCTTGGAGGGATTTCTACTCAGACAGGACTCGAGATGAAAAGTGAGGATAAATCTCCCCAGTGGGAACACAGGCGGAAACGCAAACCTTTCTGAGGCCCAGATTCTTGTACACTGGGTGTATCTCTGCGGCGGCGTAACTTATCCGATTTACATTATGCCGCTGCAAGTTTTTCAGGCAAGTGCTTTAATCACAAAGCACTTGCCTGTAAAGTTGCGGCGGCGTAGCGTAAATCACCCGGTGGAATTCAAATTCGGCAGGTAGGGGGTGTGTATCATTTAAATGAAGCGCATCCCCTCGCCAGAACGAACTGCGCATGCGCCGTCCGTAAAATATCCCAGTGTGCATTGCTCCAAATTACGTCGCAAAGACGTCATTGGTTTTGACGTGAACGTAAATGACGTCAGCCCCATTCACGGACGACTTACGCAAACAACGTAACTTTTTCAAATTTCGACGCGGGAACAACGGCCATATTTAACATTGGCTGCGCCTCATATAGCAGGGGCAACTTTACGTCGGGAAAAGCCTTACGTAAACGTCGTAACTTTACTGCGTCGGCCGTGCGTATGTTCGGGAATTCCCGTATCTAGCCAATTTGCATACTCGACGGGGAAAAAGAAGGAAGCGCCACCTAGCGGTCAAAAAAAAAATGCAGTTAAGATCCCACGGCGTAAGAGACTTACGCCTGTCGGATCTAATGGATATCTATGCGTAACTGATTCTAAGAATCAGGCGCATAGATACGACGGGTCGGATTAGGACTTACGACGGCGTACATGGCGCTGCGCCGTCATAAGTCCTTTAAGAATCTGGGCCTGAGTTTCTAACTATTTCTCTTAAAAAATGTTTGGGTTGGAACTCCACATTAACAAACAGATTTCAGTGTACTGAGTACTGTAGACAGCAGAGGGCATCTGTTGCTTGCAAGAGGGTTGCAGAAGAACCCTGGAAGGTCAGTAACATAAGATTAAAAAAACAAAGTTTCATAAAATTTGTGTAAAGCCTTTAAAATGGTATACAGATGTAATTGGCTTGAGTTAAATTATAGAACCTCTGTCAGATTTTTATTGCCACCCACTCAAACAAAACAAGGCCGCATCATGTATAATTCAGCCTTTTATTAATCAAGACAGACCAACCAAAGAACCCCACCTGGATCCTCCCACTCAAATGCATTCCAGATCTTTATTAAGTTTAATCATACAGCTTTATGACAGTGATATCATATCCCAATGGGGCGCTTGTTCCATTAACAACTGTCTTTGAAGGCATTTACTTTACTTTGGAGAGATTCAGATCCGCTTCCTGTTGCATCTTTAGGACAGGGGTTGAGCCCCGGGTTCAAGCTGATGTGGTGCGTTAACTTCAGTATTTCCTGTGCGTTACCCACACTGCATAGCAAGCGCACTGCGTTCATGCAATCTGCTGCAGCTGTCTAGAAAAAGTTAATGACGCCCCAAAAGCAGGTCGCAAAACGTAGCTGGTCTGCAAGTGGTTAAGGACCCTTTCACGCTGGGGCATTTTTCGGCGCTTTGGCGTAAAAAAAAAAGCCTGTAATGCGCTTGAAAGAAGCCTCATCTGCAATCCCAATGTGAAAGCCCAAGTGCTTTCAGAGCTCTTTCACACTGCCAGCTCCCAAAAAACCCTGGTAAAGTGCTGCTAATACCCCTTTCACACTGGGGCGTTTTTCAGGTGCTTTGGCGTTTAAAAAAAGCCCCCCCAATGGGAAGGGGGCTTTAAGGCTGCATTCACACCTGAGCGTAGGTCGTTCGGTCGTTTTTTTTCCAGCATTTTGTCGCGCGTATTCATGCTTATTTGCGCGTCTGCATACAGCGTCGTCCGACGTTTTTGTACTTTGACGTTTTTTATTTTAGCCAATAGGAAAAATTATCATCTTTTCATCACTTGTTGCTATGTTGGTAGATTTTTTTTATCTTCTGCCTGGGTGAAATGTTCTATTGATTAAAGTGGACGTTCACCCGGAAATGTTAATTTTTAACCTTAGATTGATGCTCATTTTGTCTAGGGGAATCGGGTAGTTTTTTTAAAAACGAAGCAGTACTTACCGTTTTAGAGATAGATCTTCTCCGCCGCTTCCGGGTATGGGCAGCGTGACTGGGAGTACCTATTTGATTGACAGGCTTCCGACGGTCGCATCCATCGCGTCACAATTTTCCGAAAGTAGCCGAACGTCGGTGCGCAGGCGCCGTATAGAGCCGCACCGACGTTCGGTTTCTTTCGGCTACTCGTGACTCGATGTATGCGACCGTCGGAAACATGTCGGAAGACTGTCAATCAAATAGGAACGCCCAGTCCCAAAGACCATACCCGGAAGCGGCGGAGAAGATCGCTCTCTAAAACGGTAAGTACTGCTTCGATTTTAAAAAAAATACCCGATTCCCCTAGACAAAATGAGCCTCAATCTAATGTTAAAACATTTTTTTCGGGTTAACTCCCGCTTTAAAGCAACAAAACGCCCGTAGCAAACGCCTGTTGTTGCGCTATTCGCTTGAATCGAGCGTTTCCATTACTTTCTATGGGAAATGTTTAAAAACGACCAAACCGCCCGATTCGCGCGACAAAAAAGGGTACGGAACTTGTTTGAGCTTCGGGGTCAGGCGTTTTGGAGGGGAGATGTGAACCATCTCCATAGAGAATAATGTATTTTTTCCCCTCTAGCGTTTTTGAGCGTCGCGCTTCAGGCGACAAAGCGCTCAGGTGTGAATGCAGCCTAAGAGCGGTGTATTCAATGCTCCTAAAGCGCTGCAAAGAAGCTGCTTTCAGGACTTTTTCTGACGCCCTGCCAGCGCAGCGCCTCAGTGTGAATGCACTCGGGCTTTCACATTGGGATTGCAGATGCAGCTTCTTTCAGGCACTTTACAGGTGCTTTTTTTAACGCGAAGACCCCTTTCACACTGGGGTTTTTCAGGCGCTTTTGTGTGAAAGCACTCAGGCTTTCGCATTGGGATTGCAGATGTAGCTTCTTTCAGGCCCTTTTTAACGCTAAAGCACCTGAAAAACGCCCCAGTGTGAAAGGGGTCTAAAGGAAACCATATGAAGATGTATATGTAATCTAACCTGTCGCTTATACCTTCTTCTTTTTCCAGTGATATTTCAGAGAAAATGCGAATTCAGAGAACTGTGGATTGTTGGATTAGTAAAATGGATTCCGAAATTCAGGTAAGTAATGTACTGAACCATTAAGAATCAGAGAAATAGTACCTGTTCACATTAAATTTGGTGATTCATGATTTGTTAAAAAAAAAAAGTGATTCCACTAACAATGTATAGGGGTCTCAACTGCAGCCCCTGACATCACCAAGGCCACAAATAATGAGGTCTTGCCATTTCTCCTTTACAAATCAATGCTCCCACTAACACTGCAGACTTTTAGGCCCTGATTCTCAAAGGACTTGCCATGTACGCCGTCGTAAGTCTGAATGAGAGCCGTTGTATCTATGCGGCTGATTCTTAGAATCAGTTACGCATAAATTTGGCTAAGATACGAGCGGCGTAAGTCTCTTACACTGTCGTATCTTAGGGTGCATATTTACGCTGGCCGCTAGGTGGCGCTTCCGTAGATTTCCGCGTTGAATATGCTAATGAGCTAGATACGCCGTTTCACGAACGTACGTGCGCCCGGCGTAGCAAGATACGTCGTTTACGTAAGACCTACGCCGGCGTAAAGTTACCGCTCATAAAGCAGGGGTATGTCATGTTGTGTATGGACGTCGGAAACGTCGGAACAGCGTCGTGTTTTACATCGTTTGCGTAAGTCGTCCGTGAATGGGGCTGGACGTAAGTTACGTTCACGTCGACTAGGCATTGAGCGGGCGTAATTTAATTTGAAAATTCGACGTGATACTGAGCATGCGACGTTCGAAAAAAGCGTCATTTACATGGGGTCATGATTAGTTTACATAAAACACGCCCCCCCTGTTCCTCATTTGATTTAGGCGCGCTTACGCCGGCAAAATTACGCTACGCCGCCGTAACTTTAGACGCAAGTGCTTTGTGAATACAGCACTTGCCTCTCTAAGTTGCGGCGGCGTAGCGTAACTACGATACGCTACGCCCGCCTACATTTACGCCGCTGACTGTGAATCTGGCCCTTAGCGTCCAAGGGCCAAGCAAAGCATAGGGTCACAGGTTGGGCTACTGGGTTGTACCAATTTTCTTGAATCCATTTTTCTTTTGGTTCATGTGTTTGAATTACTTGATGCTTTTTACCCTTAAAGGGGAGTTCCACCCACAATTTCACTTTTTAAATATAAATACCCCTGTAATACACAAGCTTAATGTATTCTAGTAAAGTTAGTCTGTAAACTAAGGTCCGTTTTGTTAGGTTGTTACAGCATTTAGATAGTTTATAATCTAGAAACAGACCGTGGCCATCTTAAGTGTGGGCATCATGAAGCCAGACTGTATGACTTCCTGGATTTCAGCTTTGCATATCTCGCACATGCTCAGTGCACAAGCAATGTAATAGGTTTCAGTCAGGTTTGCAAGGACTACTGGGAAACATGATGCCTATCCCAGAAACCCTTGCAAATAGCCTAGGCAAATAAGGAGGAGGAAGTAATGAAGGACTACAAAATAAAGGTATTTACAAGCAACAAATTAAATAAAAATTGTCCATTCTGAACACTATGAGATTAGAGCATGCAGCACAGACAAACATAAAAAAATGGGTGGAACTCCACTTTAATATGTTTCACTTTTTCGATTAATTTTGTCAATGAGCGGTGTGGGAAACTTTGGGAATACTGTAATCTTTGTAAAAAAGCTAGAGTAATATTTTGTTCTTTATTTCATCAATAATATAGCATTTATAATACAAGGACTTGCATTCTAAGGCACTGGTGCCCAACCTGCGGCTCTTTGGCACTTTCTGTGCTAGTCTCTAGTGTTGAGCAGAATATGCCATATTCGATTTCGCGATATATCTCGAATATATATTCGAATATTCGAGATATATTCGCTAAATTCGAATATTCGTGATATTTTATCGAAATGAAATTATTGCGATTTTTCGCTATTGCGAATGCGAAAATAATTGCGATTTTTTGATAACTGCGGTAGGAGCACTCTGATTGGCTCAGAATATTCGTGATATTTTATCGAAATATCGCAACATGCGAATGCGATATTTATTGCGCAATTTCGAGAAATGCTGGAGGAGCGCTCTGATTGGCTCAGAATATTCGTGATATTTTATCGAAATATCGCAACATGCGAATGCGATATTTATTGCGCAATTTCGACAAATGCTGTAGGAGCACTCTGATTGGCTCAGAATATTCGTGATATTTTACAATACAAAATAATTGCGAATATTCGGCAAATGCGGAAGGAGCACTCTGATTGGCTCAGAATATTCTTGATATTTTACAATACAAAATAATTGCGAATATTCGGCAAATGCAGAAGGAGCACTCTGATTGGCTCAGAATATTCTTGATATTTTACAATACAAAATAATTGCGAATATTCGGCAAATGCAGAAGGAGCACTCTGATTGGCTCAGAATATTCTTGATATTTTACAATACAAAATAATTGCGAATATTCGGCAAATGCAGAAGGAGCACTCTGATTGGCTCAGAATATTCTTGATATTTTACAATAGAAAATAAAAAGTGTTTTGCATTGGTGGTGATTCTTTACTCTATCCATCTGTCACAGCCGTTTGTCAATCAAACACCTTAAAGATTGAACACGTTCATGCTGCATGCTTTGGACTTTTTTTCACTTCACATATCAAAGACATTTTATGAAAGATTATTTTTCTATTATTGGGACTAGATTTCTTTATATATTTGTTTCACTGTGTATTTCACAAGTTATTTGCGCTTGCTTATTTTATAATTTGCCCACATGTCTTGTCACTAGACATATTTTTTATTCTTGTAGAGCGACTCCATTTTCTGTCATGTATTAATTTATGTTGTATAACATTTTTGAGTTGCTGCTGTATTCTCCCCTTTTTTAAGGTATGCGCAATTTTTTCCTTCTTACAAAAAATAATAATATCAAACATACAAATATTCATAACATACACATACACAAAGCCCCCCCCTTTTGCATCAGAGACAATCAGAGTTCTCCTACCACAGTTATCGAAAATTCGCAATTATTTTCGCATTCGCAATAGCGAAAAATCGCAATATTTTTTTTTTCAATTTGGCAACATAAAAGGATCGCCTCAGCTTAGCTACTCGGCCCAGGGTCTCTAATCATACCAGCAATGCTTTTAGACGTCGATAGGATGTGATCTGTTTTAAAAATCAAATTGAAAAAATGCGAATATTCGGAATTGCGAATATTCACCGCGAAATTCGAAATATAGCGCGATTTCTCGAATATGCTATATTCGAGCCGAATATTCGCAATGCGAATATTCGTGAGCAACACTACTAGTCTCGGGGCCCCTGCAGTTTCTCCCACATTGCCATGTAATAGCAGTGACTTCTAGCAGTCTTATGGGGTTGATTTACTAAGGACAAATAGGCTGTTCACTTTGCAAGTGCAGTGGCACGCTGCAAGGTCATTATTCCCAGAGCTTAGTGAATGAAGTGAAGCTCTGCTGACTTCTATCACTCAATCATGTGCAAGCAAAAATGTATTTTGAAATTTCCTTGCACGTGATTGGGTATTCTTTGCAAATGGTCACTACCAGGGCTCGACAAATCCCGGGCGCCAGGTCGCCATGGCGACTAGAAATAGGGTCCTGGCGACTTGGCTTAGAAGGGGGGCTTGGCTTTGTGAGCTGGTGCCATCTGGTGGTGGCCGTTGGTATTACAAGTTAAACAGCAATTCTAATGTAATTTTTCACTATTTTCACTGCCATCTTCTTCCCTCTAATTAGAACCCCCAAACATTATATATATTTTTTATCCCAACACCCTAGAGAATAAAATTGCGATCGTTGCAATACTTTCTGTCACGCCGTATTTGCGCAGCGGTCTTACAAGCGCACTTTTTTGGGAAAAAATTACACTTTTTTTAATTAAAAAATAAGACAACAGTAAAGTTATCCCCATTTTTTTAATATTATGAAAGATAATGTTACGCCGAGTAAATTGATACCCAACATGTCATGCTTCAAAATGATGTCCGCTCGTGGAATGGCGACAAACTTTTACCCTTTAAAATCTCCATAGGCGACGTTTAAAAAATTCTACAGGTTGCATGTTTTGAGTTACAGGTCTAGGGCTAGAATTATTGCTCTCGCTCTACCAATCGCGGAGATACCTCACATGTGTGGGTTGAACACCGTTTACATATGCGAGCGCTACTCGTGTATGTGTTCGCTTCTGCGAGCAAGCTCGTCGGGACGGGGCGCGTTTTCTGGCTCCTAACTTTTTTAGCTGGCTCCTAGATTCCAAGCAAATTTGTCAACCCCTGGTCACTACATTCACTAAGCTCTGGGGAAAATTTCCTTGTAGAGTGCAACTTCACTTGCAAAGTGAACAGAGTATTTCCCTTTAGTAAATAAAATCCTAAATTTCCACAAGCTTCTCCCTAGTCTCCAACAACTCCTATAGCATATTCACAGTCTCACCATTTGTTGTAGTAGTCGGGTAGTCTTTGACCATCTCATATTGCATGCCTGTCACCTCCAACCGCTTTCTTTAGCAATACATTCACTAAATATTAGGTGTGGCCCTTTAGTGATGCCAGGAATCACACCTGGAGTCCTCCATCAAGGGAGTTGACCATCAGTGTTCTAATGGGCTGAAAGGGAAGGTGAAGTGGCTAATGGTAGCTGCTACTTCACTGTTAATAAAATAATATGCCACTGCTACCCTGTACGCCTTGTGCCAGGATTACAATACCAGCCATTTGATCTGTTCCAAAGAGGAGAATCAAAGTCCAGTATGGGCATTCAATCCACTTTGAAGGCAGAAAAGTAGGCACGGTAGCAGTGGTGTGTTACATCACGAAAAGTTTGCATTATGGAACTCTTGTCTAAAGAGGGCTGTTGAGTCTTCTGTGGCATCCCATACTCCAAATCTATTGCTGTTTAAAGGGGTTGTAAAGGTTCGTTTTTTATTTTCTAAATAGGTTCCTTTAACTACTTAAGACCCCGACCTTTAGGCAGCTAAGGACCTGGCCAGTTTTTGCGATTCTGCACTGCGTCGCTTTAACTGACAATTGCGCGGTCGTGCGACGTGGCTCCCAAATAAAATTGGCGTCCTTTTCCCCCCACAAATAGAGCTTTCTTTTGGGGGTATTTGATCACCTCTGCGGTTTTTATTTTTTGCGCTATTAACAAAAATATAGTGACAATTAAAAAAAATAAAAAAAAATAAAAATGCAATATATATAAAAACAAATTTTTTTTTCCCTCAGTTTAGGCCGATAAGTATTCTTCTACATATTTTTGGTAAATTTGCAATAAGCGTTTATTGATTTGGTTTGCGCAAAACTTATAGCGTCTACAAAATAGGGGATCGTTATATGGCATTTTTATTATTTTTATTTTTTTTACTAGTAATGGCGGCGATGTGCGATTTTTATCGTGACTGCGACATGATGGCGGACACTTTTGACACCATTTTGGGACCATTGTCATTTTTACAGCAATCAATGCTATAAAATGCACTGATTACTGTAAAAATGACACTGGTAGTGAAGGGGTTAACCTGTAGGGGGCGCTGAAGGGGTCAAGTGTGTCCTAGGGAGTCATTCTTACTGTTAGGGGGTGTGGCTATGAGTGACACGTCACTGATCGCTGCTCCCGATGAGAGGGAGCATTCGATCAGTGACATGTCACTAGGAAGAACGTGGGGAAATGTGTTTACACTGACATCTCCCCGTTCTTTAGCTCTGTGACCTGATCGCGGGACGCCGGCAAACATCGAGTCTGCGGGCGGGGTCGCGAGGAGCCGCCGGTGGCGCGCGCGCGTGACCACTTGGTGACACGTTAAAAGGGGACGTACCTGTACGCCCATTTGCCTAGCCGTGCCATTCTGTCATCGTAAAAGGTTGTGCGGCGGTCCTTTAACTGATTGCCGACCAGCCGCCAGTTATATGGCGGCAGGTCGGCTCTGCTGGGCGAGAGCACATTGCTATATGTCACCTCGCCCAACAGCCAACAGGGGCGCACGCACGCCCCCGACTCACACGCGATCGCTCGTTACAGAGCGAGGACCGGGAGCGGTGTGTGTAAACACACCACTCCCGGTCCTGTCAGGGAGAGAAATGCTGATCTTCTGTTTATGAAAAGCGATCAGACATTTCCCTCAGTCAGTCCACCCCCTTCTACAGTTAGAACACACCCAGGGAACATAATTAACCCCTTCCCCGCCCCCTAGTGTTAACTCCTTCACTGCCAGTGGCATTTTTACAGTAATCAATGCATTTTTATAGCACTGATCGCTTTAAAAATGCCAATGGTCCCAAAAATGGGTCAAAAGTGTCCAAAGTGTCCGCCATAATGTCGCAGTACCGAAAAAAATAAATCGCTAATCGCCACCATTACTGGTAATAAAAAGAAATTAATAAAAATACCCCCTATTTTGTAAACGCTATAACATTTGCGCAAACCAATCAATAAACGCTTTTTGCGATTTCTTTTTTTACGGAAAATATGTAGAAGAATACGTATCGGCCTAAACTGAGGAAAAAAAATGTTTTTTTATATCTTTTTGGGGGATATTTATTATAGCAAAAAACATTATTTTTTTCAAAATTGTCGCTCTATTTTCGTTTATAGCGCAAAAACTAAAAACCGCAGAGGTGATCAAATACCACCAAAAGAAAGCTCTATTTGTGGGGAAAAAAGGACGCCAATTTTGTTTGGGACCCACGTCGCACGACCGCGCAATTGTCAGTTAAAGCGACGCAGTGCCGAATCGCAAAAAGTGCTCTGGTCTTTGACCAGCAATATGATCCGGGGGTTAAGTGGTTAAGCGGTTCACTGCAGCGGAGAAAATCAAATCTCCTGCTCCATCGGATAGGGCTGTGTGGCAGAGATGTGTAACTCTATGCATTAGGTCATGGGTCTTCAAACTACGGCCCTCCAGTTGTTCAGGAACTACAATTCCCATCATGCCTAGTCAGGTCTGTGAATGTCAGTGTTACAATGCCTCATGGGATGTGTAGTTCTACAACAGCTGGAGGGCCGTAGTTTGAGGGTCCCGGCACTAGGTTGACAATTGGCAGGTAAAATATCTCCCATCCAGTATATGTCTTCCACTTGTGTGTTTAGCCGTTTGCCTGCAGTTCAGCTGTAGGATTTATCAAGATGTGTGTGATCTCATGTATTCAGTTATCAGTTATAAAGGATGTTTAGCCAGAAAAGTCAACAGACTTTGTTCTTCTTTAGGATAAACTGGCAAGCGAGGATATTACGAAAAAGAAACCTGAAGACCGAGTTCAGGAGCCTTCACTTAGACGGAATGCTGGAAGCGGCAAAGACCTAAAGAATAATAGAGATCGGGAGATCAAAGGCCCAGCAAGAGATGCACTAAGAAGTACAAAGCCTTCCGCTGGGGTCTCCGCCAAGGTTCAGCCCAAGCCTGGTGCTGGGAAGCTCCCAGGACAGCAGAGCAGAGCCTCTCTGAACAAAGGTGGAAAGTCAAAGGTGAGATCCATTGGGGATTCACTACTAAAGTGGTTCTTCTCCTGCAAACATCTGCTTTGCCTTCACCAGGTTTTCCTTCATAATACACAATGCTTTAAAGTTCTTTGTCATTCCTTAAATCTTTTACAGTATATGGATATCGGGTCTTAAGAAGGTTTTAGGGCTTTGCTAATTGTAATTACTCAATTGCTCTTGTCATTTCTTTCTCAAAAGCTTTAGAAAGTGCACTTTTTTCATGACTCACAGTGACACCCAGTGGTGAAAAAGGATAATACAGTGTAATTGATCCTCACTAATAGCTGGATTCATAAAGAGTGCCGCATCTTTAAGGCGGCGTAGCGTATCGTATTTACGCTACGCCGCCGTAAGTTAGATAGGCAAGTACTGTATTCACAAAGTACTTGCCTCCTAACTTACGGCGGCGTAGCGTAAATGTGGCCGGCGTAAGCGCGCCTAATTCAAATGAGGATGGGGGGGCGTGTTTTATGTTAATTACTCGTGACCCGACGTGATTGACGTTTTTTGCGAACGGCGCATGCGCCGTCCGTGTACATATCCCAGTGTGCATCGCGCCAAAGTACACCACAAGGACGTATTGGTTTCGACGTGAACGTAAATTACGTCCAGCCTACGTCCGTCCTATTCACGGACGACTTGCGCAAACAACGTAAAATTTTCAAATTTCGACACGGGAACGACGGCCATACTTAACATTGACTACGCCTCCTAGGGGCAGCTTTATCTTTACGCGGCGTATCTCTTACGGAAACGGCGTATCTTTACTGCGACGGGCGCGCGTACGTTCGTGAATCGCTGTATCTAGTCATTTACATATTCTACGCCGAACTCAACGGAAGCGCCACCTAGTGGCCAGCCTAAAAATTACACTTTAAGATACGACGGCGTAGGAGACTTACGCCGCTCGTATCTTAGCCTAATTTAGGCGTATCTGGTTTCCAGAATACGCTTAAATTAACGCCGGCGTAGATTCAGAGTTACGTCGGCGTATCTACTGATACGCCGGCGTACATCTTTCTGAATCCAGCTATGAGGCTAGGTAAACTCTTGCAGTTGATCCAAGTTTTACCACCCCCCCAACCGCTCCCCCTAAAGCTGTAAAGGCAGCGGATAGGGGTGTATCCCCCTGTCACATTTGGTGGGCAGTACTACCTGCCAAACGCTACCCATTTAGCTGAGGTCATTGGCACAGCTAGTTCAACAACCAAGGCACCAGATCCAAGCACTTGGTCCTCTGGGGAATTTCACATGCATTTAAAAATTATAGTGATATATCTTTTTTTTTAAGCTAATCACCTTCATAAACCTAAAAAGATACTGTATCATGTTTATGGTTTTCCTTTAATGCAACTCCATATTCAACATAGAAAATATGACTGAACCTGAGATTCAATTTTATTTCTCATTTCTGCATGATAGTTCTCAGTGCTATGGCATAAAGAAGTGTTGCTGCCTCTTAAAGGTCCTGTATGGTGGAAATGGCTGCAAAATACATTAGAATTAAGTAAACACTGCCCTAGCATGACACATGGGCCATCCATCATCGCTAATCCATCCAACACTTCAACACAGAAGACCCCCACAGTGCTGGAGATGTTTGGATAAAGCCTGAGCTGTTAGAGACCTGCAGCAGGTAGCCAGTAAATCATTGTCAGCAGTATTACTTGGGGAGATCTATGGGGCCCTAGTGCTGATGTACCATCCGTGTTGATTATGTGCACTGTAAACCACTTATGTGTCACATTACCTACTCTTAGTCTGTAGATCTACCCTTTTCACAGCAGAGATTCCTTTGGAGTTGAAAGGACACTTGTGTTTAAATGTTTCAGCATAAGCAGAGATATAGATAGATTATATATATAATATATGAAAGTTCAAAGGGTGAGGTGCACAACGGTTTATGGAAAGTGTGCAAGCAATCTGGCCTTCCCAAGGACCAAAATTTAGAAAAAAGAGATGGGATATCCCCTTCCTGTTCCAACATGACTGCGCACCTGTGCACAAAGCAATGTCCATAAAGGCATGAATGAGCGAGTTTGGGGTGGAGGAACTTGACAGCCTGCACAGTGTCCTGACCTCAACCCGATTAGAACACCTTTGGGATGAATTGGAGCAGAGACTGCGAGCCAGGCCTTCTTGTCCAACATCGGTGCCTGACCTCACAAATGCACTTCTGGAAGAATGGTCAAACATTCCCATAGACACCCTCCTAAACCTTGTGGACAGCCTTCCCAGAAGAGTTGAAGCTGTTATAGCAAAGGGTGGGCCAACTCAATATTGAACCCTACGGACTAAGACTCATGTGTGTGTGTAAAGACACAGGCGTCCCTATACTTTTGGCAATATAGTGTGTGTGTGTATATATGTATATATATGTATGTGTATATATATATATATATATATATATATATATATATATATATATATATATATATATATATATATATTGCATTTTTTTTATTTTTGAGATAGCAGGTGGTGCTTTAAACTAATTTTCACATGTTTATTCACCACTTCCCATCAGGATAGCAGAATGACGGCTGGGCGGTGGTTCAGTTATCCTGACTGGACATCATATGACGTCTTTCAGGAAAACAACCAGCGTGCGATCAGTGGTGCGGCTTGTCAGTCTGACACACCTCAACACCGATCTCAACACGTGATCAGCGGTGTCCAATCATGGCTGATCACAGTGTAAACAGGAATAGACGTCTCACAGACACAAAAGGTGTTGTAAAGGCAAAACATTTTTCCCCTGAATAGCTTCCTTTACCTTAGTGCAGTCCTCCTTCACATACCTCATCCTTTCATTTTGCTTTTAAATGTCCTTATTTCTTCTGAGAAATCCTCACTTCCTGTTCTTCTGTCCGTAACTCCACACAGTAATGCAAGGTTTTTCCCTGGTGTGGAGTGTTGTGCTCGCCCCCTCCCTTGAGGGGGGAGGGGGCGAGCAGGAGAGTCAGGACGCCCACTAACACACAGCTCCTTTCTCTATCTGCAACATAGTGTCTTGACTCTCCTGCTTGCCCCCTCCCCCTCAAGGGAGGGGGCGAGCACGACACCAGGGAGAAAGCCTTGCATTACTGTGTGTAGTTACAGACAGAAGAACAGGAAGTGAAGATTTCTCCGAAGAAATAAGGACATTTAAAAGCAAAATGGAAGGATGATGTTAGGGGATTTTTTTTTTTTTTTTACCTTTTCAACCCCTTTAAGGAATAAAGTGTATTCTTTATTATTTTATCTTCAAGCAAGCCCTCACTGTCTTCTAATGCTAGCATAGAAGCAATTTATCTGGATCAGCGCAACCTCAGTAATACATTGGGAATTGTAACACAACCTTACACGGTGGAGATTACTTGTAATGTTGCTTCGGGCACTGGATTCTGCATTGGTGCTCACCATGGCACTTGCTGCAGCATGTTAGCATTGGGGTGCTATACAGGTTCAGAGCTGTGGTCCATTGCTGTGGAACCCAGTCCCTGAAGACCCCTTTCATGGTATGCCCACCATGCCTGGCCTTTATAGTCCAACGTCAAGTTTGGGTAAGACAGGGTCGCCCTGTATCCCGCAGTGTTAACTTTTAAAAATTAGCGCTAGGATTCAACCACTCAGAGTTCAGTCTCAAAGTGCATGACCAGTGGTATTATGTAACATCTAGTCCTTCACCCATCACCACTTCTGCCTGGAGCCCTTATAAGGTACGTAGGCATTACTCACACCTTTTTTCCCCATAAGGATTCATTACAGGGTGGTCTTCACCTTATCCTATACTCCGCAGCCTATTCCATGGGTACCCCACAGGGGAATATCCTCACTTGTAGTTATGGCAGAGACCAGGTGAAAGGGATTCAATGCAAAATCACAGGCGAGCATTTACTCTTCTTCACTAAACGTTAGGTGCAATCTTATCCCTCAGATTTGGGGCCCTCCTAAAAACTGTTTGTCTGGAAGTATTTGTTTAAGGGGAAGAATCCCGCTTAAGGATATCCCAGTGAAGCTTGATGTTTCTCTTAACCTGACAATTCTGCATGGAGAAGCGGGTGATAAAAGGGCAATAAAGATTTGGTGTGGTACTTTTTATTCCTATTTACACCAATTCATATTTCCTATTTTGCCAATAAGTTTATATTGCTGATCCTATCGTGGGACTAGGAATTTGAATCAAAATATTTCACTATATAGTTTTTTTTGTTGTTGTTTGTTTTCATTTAAGATTGGACTTTTTTTTTTCATTTTAGCGCTTTTTTGGACTTTATATTTTAATGTGCTGTCCATTTATAACACAGTATTCACATTTCATTGCTGTTCGTTTACTTTTGGCGCTACACACTTTTTCTAAAGATGACTATAGACGATGAGTTAGCGGATTCCACCATCTACACAAGCTGATCGGGATTCCCGGAGGTAGAAAGTCCGCCGGGAATCCCGGGGGGAAAACCGAGAACCTGCTTGGTCACTTTCTCCGTGTACACACCAGAGGTTTTCCTGTCGGGAAAACTGCGGTGAGAGCTTTGGCCAGGAATCCCGGCCGTGTGTATGCTCCACTGCAGTGTTTCTTCTAGGGAAACTGCCGGGAAAATAACAGCCGGGAATCACGGCAGGAAAAAAGAGAACATGTTCTGCTGCGATTCCCTGCCATGGATCATACACACGGCCAGTTTTCCCGGCCAAAAGCTGTCATGGCAGTTTTCCCGGCAGGAAAACTGGTCTGGTGTACGAGGCATGACAGTGTAACTCCTCTGCTGTCAGAATACACCGATTAGTGCTGCAGATTTAATTAATTAAAATATACCAACAGTCATGAGGACATTTTCGAGTGGTTGAGAGATCATTAGACCCACTCCTCTCTACGGGAATGGCCATATATGGATCTAAATTTGTCCAGTCCTTGCTAAACCGAACAAATTTGGATCCATCCTTGGCCGGCTTTAGTTGGAACCATTGTGTTGCCCTGCAAAGCAGGAAGCAGGGCCTGCATATATAATGGGGGGGGGGGGGGGGAAACGGCTACCCCTATATACAATCGATATACACAAACATTTTTTTTCAAATATCACCATGCCATTATTTATACTTTTATTTATATTCAGCTGATCTCTGTACATATTATATCTAAAAATCTTTTTTCTTTTTAAATAAGAAAGGTCTATGGCTATGACTTTGTAATGCTGATTTGATTTCCAATAAACATCTGTTAAAAAAAATAAAATAAAGGTCTGAGATTTTTCTATTTACTACACAATACACAGTAGTAGTAACTCACGGTGGCCATGTTTTTTTTTTTGTTTTTTTTAGGAGCCTCAGAAGGTTGATGAATCCTTCCTGATTGATGAAGAAGCCTTAAACCGAGTTTATGGGACGCCAGTGTATGAAGGACACCGCAGCACCCTCAAAAAAGGACCATACCTTAGATTTAGCTCTCCCTCTCCCAAATCCAAACCAAGGAGGCCTAAGGTTGTAGAGACTGTAAAAGGTAAGTGGCTTCCAGTTATATTTATATATATATATATATATATATATATATATATATATATATATATATATATATATATATATATATATATATATATATATATATATATATATATAAAATGATTTGTCTTCTGCATGCCATATCTGCCCAAAAAAGGATTATGTGCTTGTAACTGCTAGTCTTCTTTATTTTTTTTTTAAGGGTATTAACATTTACAGTTTTGTGATTAAATAGACTAGCATAACGTCTTGAGCACCAGACCTAAAACTAAATACCCATTTGAAATACACATAGGGTAGTTCACATATCTGCCAAATGATCTGTTCTTCTGCCCATCCAGTTTTGTAATTCATACATATGTGCCAGGCAGCACAGTCAAATGTGTGACACTGCTGTGGAACAGTTAAGGATAACAGTGAGGTTACCGCTCTGCCTGCAGTCTGCTGATTGGACAATGGAGAAGCAACAACAATAGGTTATCGGCTTTGCCCACTGTGGTCTGCTCTCCGGTTAGCATGTTTATCATCACCACATTTACATGCAGCAGAGCTCAATTGAATTCTAGTACCGCCCTTCTCTCCTCTAGTCTACGTACTGCTGTGCAGGAGATGGCAGAAGGCTGATATTGGGAGCGATTCAGGCAGTTGTGCAAGCTGTATTGAAAAATGTACATCTAGGAAATGTGCAGCTGTGTTCAGTGGTGTTTTTATATCTGTCTGGCATTCAATTTTAATGTAGAAAGGATTTTTAATTTTTAAACTTCTGCTGCTGTTGTTGTGAAATCATTAGAGCCATTATGACTTATTAACCACCTATTAAAGGGTTTGTTAACCCAGCTATATAAGACTATGCCAGCCCCTCTATTAGAGGCTGGCATAGCACACAAGGTTAGTAGTTTTTGAAAAACGAGTGTTCTAAATGCCTAAAGTTGGAGACAGACACAGAGGGAGATGACAGGCAGGAAGGAGAGAGTGAGGGAAGAGCTGAGAAGACAGATACGTATGATGCAGGTATGTACTCTGACCACGGGGATCAAGGCTAAGCAGCCCTGATTTTTGTAGTCGGCCACAGAGAGGACATACAGGAAGTGCCTGGTTCAGGGATTTTTTTCCCCTCCAGTTTAGAGGGGGCAAATTACACAGTACAAGCACTGTGCTATGTTATCTGCTTTAAGGGACCAGGATCTGTATATTTTTTTTTTTCTTTTTGGGGTTGACAAACCCTTTAACTGTCTTTTTATTAAACTACTGTTTTACGTGGGGTTTATGACGTCACATGTCCCCCACTGGGCTCCAGAAAAGGATTTTACAGTGAGCACAAAAATCCTATATGTCAATGGTTTATGACCATTCTTTTATATATTTATTTTTATATATATATATATATATATATATATATATATATATATATATATATATATATATATATATATATATATATATATATATATATATATATATATATATATATATATATTTAAAGCAAAATGTGTTAACTGTAGTAATCTTTGGCAATCGAAAATTATTTTATATTCTAAATACCCAAGACTTTCTGTTATGTTTTATATGAGTGACTGCAGATCATTTTTCTTTACACATTATTAAAACTAAGTCTTATAGTGTTCTCTGTATGTATTTTACAGGTGTGAAGTTAAAGTCAACCAAGATGCAGACAGATTCTCTTGAGACTGAGATAGCGATTGCCAGGGCGAAAGCAACCAAATTTTATGTGGCAAAGGAATATAGACCTCAGTATTTATTCATTCCCTCTGATGAACCCAACACATCTATTCCTATGGAGGGACAGCTCATGCAAGTTGCGATTCCTCTAGGTAAAGTATTCTTTGAAATAATAATAAAAAAAAAGTATTTATGTATAAAAGATCCCACCACGCAGCTGTCCAGATGCAGGGTCTTATTATATCCAGAGGGGAAGGAAAAGTGAAGAAGTTACACATCCAAACTAGCCGAATGTAATGTTTCCTATTCCATTCTGTCCTCTATCTCTTTGGTTGCTCCAGTTGTTATAGGCGAGGTCTGCAAAATAAATAATGCATCGTGCACACAAACATGGCGTACAATGTGGCTGAATTTTCTGTGCCAGGAATGACCAGTACAGCGTACAGCTGCCAGTCAGTCTATACAAATCAATTGCAGATAGTGTGTGTGTGTGTGTACATACATACATACATACATACATACATACAGTGGATATATAAAGTCTACACGCCCCTGGTAAAATGTCAAGTTTCATTAAAGGCGGAAAAAGTTCTGAAATGATTTATCTTAGTCTCCTTTTTTTACATCACAGAAACCTGACATTTTAACAGGGGTGTGTAGACTTTTTATATCCACTGTATGTGCAAGTTTCAGTGGTTGCATGCATACAGGACTGTAGGCGCCTCCCCAAACACAGGCAGTCCACATCCCTGTATGCACAGTGAATATGGGGCTTAAAGCAAAGTTTCACCCTTCACAATGCAGCATTAATGTGCATCCTTAAAATGAATTGGCAATTTATTTATTTATTTTTCTGCTCACTTACCCGATTTATGCCTATATCTAATTTTGCTTCCTCCTTTTTGTACGTCACGTCTGCTTTTGCATTGGCTCCTGGGAGTTATTGGTCAGCTTGTCATGGCATTGCTCCTATAACATTTAGGACACTGTGGCTTCAGATGCCTACACTAGAGATGGCCACGCTGTGCAGGAACTTCACAAAGTAAGAAAACTATGCTGCACAAATATGGCCATAGTTTACAGCATACCTTTGTTACATTGAATGAAGCATGAATATTCTAGGGGTATTTTTATCTTAAAAGTCATATTTCGTCCGGAACTCCACTTCGAGGGTCAATGGTCCTGTTGCCACCACTAAGGCCCTTTCACACGGGGCGTATCAGTAATGATCCGCCTCCGTGTGTCGGTAAGCTCAGCGGGGATCGCTCCGTATATCCCCACTGAGCCGGCGGCTGACAGGGCGGTCCCCGCACACTGTGCAGGGACCGCCCTGTCTTTTCTCCGCTCTCCCCTATGGGGGGGATCGGATGAACACGGACTGCGTGGGTGCAGTTTGCGGGCATCTAGCAGGGTAAGTCTCACTGTCCAGGCTGTCGAGTGACGTCAAGAATTTTGATCGATCAAAAAAATTAAAGATTAATCGAGGAATTAATCTTTAATTTCCCCTACTTTAAAGATTTGTCTAGGTACTAAAAAGGTTGCTTCTATGCATCTGGTTGCACAGCTAGCTAGTTGGTATCTTCTGAGTGACCCTAAATCTGCTTACTTCATTATTATACTTGCGTAATATCGTAAAAAAGTAGTACTGGCTCAGACAACCGGGCAACTCCTTTTTTTTTTTTTTTTAAGGCAATGTCAGCAATGACAGATTGCATACATGCAATACATATTCAATTTAAAGCCAATCAGCATGTAGGCTTTTCCCTCTCCCCAATTGATTCTTGAACGTAGTGTATGTAGGCTATTTTTTGACTCCTATTGAATTCAGTGGGGCCAAAAATGCCCCATTCTGCTTCAAAAGTAGCTAATGTACCTTTTTAAGCTTCAGATGTTAAAGTAAAAGCGTCTGAAGTGTGAACAGCGACAATGTAAAAGCATGAGATTTTTGTTGTAAAGCATTTTGGAGCTTTGAGCTACAAAACGCTCTGTGGTGAAAGGCAAACATACATGCTTTCCAATGACGTCACAGTACCAAAGTTATAACGTGCATATTATGTATTTTATTGTATAGAAAAAATGTGAGTCCACATGCAAAAAAGGGATCTTGTTATATGTAATTTATTACTCTGATTTCAGGAAAGCCACGAATTGGTACTACAGTTGCTTTTCCTTCATCTGTAACTCGCACTAGACCACATCCAGTTATTGTCAATGTGTCTGTTCCACCGCAATCCCCTAAGGCACAGCCAAAAGTGGTGAGGCCCAACATAGCGGTAGTGGAGATGAAGTCTGAGAAGAAGGAACCACCACAGCTCTGTGTCCAGGTATGGCTTGTATTGTGTCTATTAAAATACAAAAATGTGCATTTTTTAATATTGATGTTTTTCATTTTGACCTTTGATTTATTTAGGGGTCCTTCATCCACCTCAATATCAACATGTTACCAACATGGTACACACCCTTTCTAGGCCATTTGTGAGTTTAATGCTGTATTAACTAAATTATAACTGTGCCACAGATCTTATGAGTGAAAAAAAATCTTATGTAGCTGCTATCCGATTGATAGTCATTAAAAATAAAGTGGACAGTGCTATCGTAAAGCTCCAAAAACTCTTATGAAAGTGTCCAGTGCTGTAAATGCAAAATTCTAAATATAATTTAACAATAAAGTGTCCCGTGCAAAATAGTGTCCATGCAAGGCCACCCCATCACAGGAAGCTGCATTAGGTGGACTTCACTGGCAGCCTCAACAGGTATTTGTGGGACTTTGCAGGGGGACAAAAAACTGTATACTTATAATTAAGTGTGGCAGTATATATGCACAGTGTATATGCACAGTTAAACACAGTAAGTTTTACTTTATGGGACGCCATGGCTCTACTTTAATATCAGTCTGACTGTATAGATTAGAGGTCCTGATTGGCTGTTTCTGCCTGAACTGCCTAAACGGCCTATCAGGTCTGGTCCTTTACCCTGGCCAACAGAGGAATCAAAACTTTTAAAGTGTATGTAAACCCTAACAATTAAATTATGTTATTTGCTCCCTTTTTGGTCTGTTAAATTAGCCAGGAAAGGCATTTTGCTACATCTATTTGATAAATGCAAACAAATCATCTGTTGATCCTGCCAGGAATCCTGTGAGCTGTTAACTTCTAAATGTATACTCTGTTTGATTTTCCAGAGTTTGTGAAATCCTCAAAGATTACAACAGTAATCAGTAATTTTTGCACTGCTCGGAATGGTGCTAGAAGGGGAGGCTCTTGCACAGAGCTGACAGGCAGAGAGGGGAGAGGATGGGGAAGAGGAGGGCAGAGGAGAGAACAGATGACGGAGGCACATAAACTGACCACATTGTCAGGGCTCAGCAGCCATGATAAACCGTGGTCAGTTTTCTGGGGGGAGGGCCGAACCAGGCAGGATAAGCTAGGTATTTTAGGTGATAGATGGGGCCAAATTAAAGGCACAAGCACTGTGCTGTTATTCATGCTTTAAAAGGAACAGGATCTCTTTCTTCTTTTTCTGTAACAAGCAACTTTTTAGGAGCTCTTCTCCCCTACTAAAGCTTTTTGGCTATTATCTTCATTAATCATCGACTCCCATTGTACAAACTTATATACAAAGCCAGGGGTTGCCCTCGTAAATTCCATAGGATCTGGGACTTATGGGTGAACTTGGAATGCACTATACCACCTAATATTCAAGGTACTGACTAGAGCCTAGAGTCTGTTGTTGAACTCCTTTTTTTTCTTTTCCTTTAACTGTTGTATTTGTATACACTGTTATATTGACATTCTACATTCTATGTAGAAATGAATTTGTGTTGCATAACTGTTCCTTCAGTCCTTGAGTGAGCGTGAGTGAGTGAATAACTTGTATAGTGCTGCAAATGCGAACTAAATCGTCTCAAGGCGCTTATTTCCATCCAGTGTCATCTAGATCCTTCAGAAGAGATGGGTCTTAATTTTTTTTCTGAAGGCCCGATGGTTTTCTTCCATGCGGATGTTTGTGGGTAGAGCGTTCCATAGCCGTGGTCCTTGGACTGCACATCTTCGTTCTCCCTTCAATTTGTATCAGGACTTGGGGATGTGAAGGAGGTTTTGGTTGGTTGATCGGAGAATGCAATTGGGGGTGTAGTGTTTTATTTTCTTGCACAAGTATCGAGGAGCATTTCCTTGTGTGCACTTGTGGGTGAGACAGAGGGTCTTGAATGTGACCCGATCCTTTACGGTTAGCCAAAGAAGGGTCCTCAGGAAAGGGGTGATGGATTCCCAGGGTTTTTTCCCCTTACCAGTCTGGCTGCCGTGTTCTGAACAACTTGTAGGTGCGAAATCTGGTATTTGGGTAGTCCTATGTAGAGGGCGTTTGCGTAGTCGAGTCAGGAATTGATGATTGTTCCAACTACTACTGCTATGTCCTCTTCTCGGATGAAGGGTGAGATCCGCTGACTACTGATCCTATTTGTGCGTCCATCGACATTTCAGAGTCAAAGATGACTCCAAGACTTTTGACTTTGGTGCTCGGGGTAATGGTCTATCCAAGCATGGTGGGTGGTGTCCATGAAGTCTTGGCTTTTGTTTTTCGATTTGCGTGGAGGAGAAGAAGTTCTGTTTTTGGATCCATTGAGTTTGAGGGAGCTCTCAGTCATCCAATCTTCGATCAATGTAAGGCATTTTTCTAGTCCGTGATATTGGACTTGACCCAAATGTAATAATTGTACATTCTATGTATTCCGTACTGTGATACTTGAGCACTGTTTGCTCTATCCTATTTGCACTTGTAAATTTTATGTACAATTTCTATGTATAATACTTTAGAAGCTCTTTAATATTTACATTTTTGTTTAGATTAGTTGTTGATCTTGTGATTCTCTGACATCTGTGATAACATTCTTGTTCCTTTTCTAGGTTTTGCCTTGTGTTGACATTGATAGTATAGCCAGTGACAGCCCAAGCACAAGCCAAAGAACACCGAGTGCGGAATTGGTGCCTCCTACCCCCAGCCCTGTCCAGCCTGACATACAGGTAGGGATATGAGACACTATTCATTACTTTGTTTACTTTGTCAATACTCTGTCCACCTAAAAAAAAGTGCAGGGATTCATGGAATTGGGCAATAATGCTGTGAACGTAGGGTGGTTTTCAGCAATTTGAACAGGGCCTATAGTAGGGTCATAGTAATGGCATATTTGCATGGTGGTTGATAATGAAAGATGTTTTATATCAGGTCTAAAGAGTGCTGTGTGGGAAACCGGCCATCGAGAATTATTAAAAGAATAAGCTTATTAACGTCACATGTTTTCAGGCTTTTCCATTGAAGTCTATGGGGCCAAAAATGCTTGTAACCTGCCAAAAGCTCATGTACTTTTTTGAGGGACAGGCATTTTGCTTTAGATGACATTGAAATAAATGGGATTTGGCTTGTTGATCGTTTTTAGAGCTTCAAGCAGAAATTCGCTAACACTTTCTGTCATCAATTCCATCTGCAGTGCTTGTATTTCAGGAAACCTACCACCACTTTTTATGATTGCAAGATTCCTATCATTTTCAAAGTGGTGCGTGTATTATTTATTCATTACAGGTACTTATAGAGCACCACACAGCGCTTTACACATATATTGTACATTCACATCCGTCCCTTCCCACAAGGAGTTTACAATCTAAGGTCTCTAACTCACATGTCTACATATTGTCAGGGTACTAGCTCCATCTCTGACAGATTCCCGCACATGCCCAGTAGAATGACATTTCGGCGCATGCCTGTGCGTGGTTTGCGCGCACGCATGCGCGGTACGGCAGCGCGCCGTGTGCGTGGAAGCGCGCACGTGCACGTATGCGGCAACCCTGGGGCCAATCAGAGGCCGGACATTCCTATTTAAACCAGCAGCCTTCCCTGAACAGGTTGCTGGTTTGTCTTCAGCTCCTATGTGTTTACCTGTTGCCGTACCTGCCTGTTTTGACCCGGAATTCCTGACGACTCTCCTCTCACCTGGAACCTCTGACCCTTTGGCTAACGTTACCTGGATTGCTGTTGTCTCCTGCCCCTTGACCTTAGCTTGCTCTCATGGACTCCCTCTGAACTCTCCTGCCCTTGACCCTCGGCTTGTGACTCGGATTTGCCCTCATCTCCTGTGGACCCTACCAGACTCACCTACCAGTTCCTGCCTGACCAACGCTTGTCTCCAGTCTTCTGCACCTGCCCTGCTTCTGTCAGCTGCACCAAGTCTTCCTGCCAGCTCCCGGCACCGGTGCCTCCTTGTGCCGTCCCTCCTCTGTCCCAACTCCAGGGAGTGGTCTGCACAGGGTCGCAAAGGTGAGCCGCCCTCAGCATCTCGGTCTCGGTGAGTACAGGTTCTGACACATATACTGGGGCCAATTAACCTACCAGCATGTCTTTGGAGTGTGGGAGGAAACCCATGCAGGCACGGGGATAATATGCGGACTCCAGGCAGGTAGTGCTGTAGTTGGAATTTGAACCAACAACCCTAGTGCTGCTAGTCGGAAGTGCTAACCACTTAGCCACTGTGTAAGTAGAGTTCACTAGCAGTCGCAGTCATTTGAGCAATTACCATTTATTAAACCCAAATGCCTGATTTTGATTTTAACACCCCTCTACGATATTAAAGTGATACTGTTGCATTGCCTATGTAGGGCAAAGTGACGGTGTCTCTGCAAAGACCCCCATCCCAGTTATACTCACTTTGCCTGTGCTCCCTCACAGTTCCTACACCCATTACAGCCAACACTGAAATACCAGTGACCAGGGGGAGTGGCACTGTAATTTTCTTGGTCCTGTGACAGTGCTCGGCCTAGCAATTGACTGCTAGGCTAAAGCACTGTCACGGAGAGGAGATATACCCAGATTTGTCAAATAGTGTCTCCATGAGCAACAGAGGTATGATTGGCACGGGAGTGCTTAACATGGTGAGTATAGAGGGGTCAAGGGGAGCCAGTTGCAGAGACACTGTCACTTTGCTCTGCATGGCCAAGGTGTCGTCTTTTTTTTTTATTAAAGGGAGGCATACATGAAAGAGTTACCATATTTGCCGGTGTATAAGGCGACCGGGCGTATAAGACGACCCCCTAATTTTACATTTTTTTTTAAGATTTTTTGCCTGTACTCACCGTATAAGACGACCCGCCTTCTGAGGCTTCCCACACTTCATATTTCTTCCTTCTGGAGCCATATTCTTCTTCCTTCTTCCTTCTTGCTGGAGCTGGAGCCAATCACTGCGAGCGATGTATTCTATTAATGAATAGAGGCTGTAAAATCATCAGCCCACTCCTCTCTGACTCTCAAAGCCAATCCGAGCAGGCTACTGTATGTAGCCTGCTCGGATTGGCAGAGGTTGTTACTCCAATCCGAGCAGCCTCTGTATTCATTTGAATACACCGGGATTGGCCAAGTGGTATATAATGTATATAGCCAAAGCTACATACAGTATTACCGCACATCCAGCAGGCATCCGAGCAGTTGACCCGGCGTATAAGACGACCCCTGCCTTTTGGCCATTTTTTTTAAGTGTAAAAGGTAGTCTTATACGCCAGCAAATACAGTAAGTTTAATATGAATAATCCTATATGTGTATGTAAATGTTTGAAAAAAACTACTTGTTACTGTTTATAATTTGTAATTGTATAAGTACATGGGGGCAGCCATAATTATTTATTACATATGCAAGCTCTGCTTCCTGTGCCTTGTAGAAAGAACAGTGGCCTGGCATAGAACACCTGGAAAGGGTTACCTATGGCAGCAGTAATTGGGTCAATCTGAGTTCATCATAAAATATCCAAATTTTATTTAGTAAATCCAAAGGATTTTTGAACATAATAAAAAAAAAAAAAAAAAAAACGGTAAGTAGAACAGTGCAGTTTTCCTGTGCCTTGTACTTTCTCGTATCTCATTGCAAGTCTGGTAGGGTATGTGTAAAAAAAAAAAAAAAAAAAAAAAATGGACACCCTCAATGTTACTTGTGTTGTGTAATCTTGGCCTAGGCTTTAGTTCACATACAAGGATCAGTTAGTTGCATCTGTAATCTGTATCGTAGAGGAGTTAATGAGTTAAGTGTTTTCATTAGAACCACCAGCATTGATAAATTATTCATATCTTAATTACTCATACAGCATAACAAACATACTTCCCGTGAGCACCGACTGCTTTTAGTGGTAATTTATTCATTCTTCATCTAGTTTCTGGCAACTTTTCAATAATGTCAGTAAACCTTGCATGTATCGGAGTAATGGGAAACATCTGTGTGAATTGTGATAAAACAAGCTGTTTCCATAACACGAGACAACAGATTAAATTACAGAATGAGGCTGAACATGAATAAAACTCAGGCGTCCGGGAACAGATCTGCGTTTCACTTTTGGATACATAAAATAATCTTCACACTACTTCTTGTCTGTAATGTATTAAAGCGAAGGTTCACCCTAAAAAACAACTTTCTACCATGCCATCCAGCATACTAGCGTCAGCTACAGTATGCCTTTATTTTTATTTTTTTGCGCTGTACTCAGTTTAATCCATTAGTTTGGTTTCAGACTCCCGCGGGGAGTAGGCGTTCCTATGAAGAGGGGAACATGATTGACCGCCGGCTATGGCGCGTCACGCGTTCCGAAAATAGCCAGAGTAGGACTCGGCTCTTCATGGCGCTATACGGCGCCTGCGCACAGACTAGGAGCTGACTACGCAGGTGCCGTGAAGAGCCGAGTCCTATTTCGGCTATTTTCGGAACGCTTGACGCGCCATAGCCGACCGTCAATCATGTTCCCCTCTTCATAGGAACGCCTACTCCCCGCGGGAGTCTTAAACTAAACTAATGGATTAAACTGTGAGAACAGCGAAAATAAATAAAGGCATACTGTAGCTGACGCTAGTATGGTCGATGGCATGGTAGACAAAGAATTTTTTTTTTTTTTTAGGGTGAACCCCCGCTTTAAGGCTCATTCAGTAAAAGCAGCACACAGCGCAATGCAGTGACTCTTTTAGAACCAATCAGAATTATTCTCTTAGCTGCCGTGACTAGAATAAACTGAAGTCTGACTGGTGGCTATGGTTTATTGTTTTTTACACAGTCTTATATAATGGGCTCAATAAATTAGTTAAAGTGGATGTAAACCCACTCTCATACTTTCTTTTTTTTTATTAGGTAGAAAGTACATACAATATTTCATTCACAGACAAATGGCCTGTTCCGGCCCAAGAAAAATATTTTATTTTCCAGTTTTAAGAAAACCCCAACCCTAACCCAGCACCACCCCCCCGCCCTACTCGCCCTCTTCTCTCTGATTAACCGTCTCGCGTCATGTCTCCCTTTGCCTATTGCCCTTTCTGCTCTATACCATCCTGTCTGCAAATCTCTGTTTCAGCTTATATTTTATAACAATAAAAGCAGTGCGGCACAACCTAAAATGTAAATATAAACACTAATAAATAATGTCCATGAGAAGAAACAGTCCACAAGTGATTGTGAAAAGGCACAATGAAAATGACGGCATGCAATGTGGATCAAACGTGGCCAGAAATCCCTCCATCGCACACAGAGTGGCCTCTCACCTCACTGATTCGTCCTATAATAGGTCACATGGCTTACAGACAGCATAGAGAACAATTGCAACAGCGATGGCTGTGGGTGACCTCTGTCATGACTCCTCCCCCTCGTACGCGTTCCGTCCGTAGGCAGGACTTCGTCAGTGCAAGGTAGGATGACACAAAAAGAGCTTATAGCGGAGGGAGAAAGCAGCACACAGATGTGACACTTAGTGCTTTTAATTGAGACAAGTGCACACTATGAAAGGATATGCTTTGTAGTTATTTCATGTCTGAGGTTTACAACCACTTTACAGTAGAACTGTGTTCAGACAATTATTAGTATAATGATAGGGATGGAGGCAGAGACCTCTTTAGGCTCTTGCTTCATATTAAGTCCCAAAAAAAAAATGTCTTTTGTTTAAGACTATGTAAAAAAACGTTAAGCGTCCTCTCATGCTTATACAGTCTGTTGTGGTGCATTAATGCATGCTAAAGTATGTTATGTTAAGGCAATCTGTTTGATATGAACGTGTTGTCAACAATCCTCAACAGGCTAATTAACTTGCATATTTTTCCTGATGCAGCACACCACAAAGCACAATGTACACTTTTATTGTGCGCTGTATTGTGCATTGCATCACGATTAGTGGTACTGCAGTGCATCACACATAGAGATGTACGTTGACTTTTGTAAAGTATGTTTTCCGCAGTGCATAAGTGTTAATGGGCCCAAAAACAAGCCCACCTGTAGCTGTAGCTACTATAGAGTGATTCATCCCCAAGTTTGGCAGCTGAGACTTCTCGGTATTGCCGTCATCCTTTTCTCTCTTTCTTAGCAGTGAGTTGGCTTCCAGCAAGCCTTCTAACCTAAACGCAGAAACAGACACACAGGAGGAAAGAGAGAGAGAGAAGAATGCCGAAATCCAACTCTACAAACCTCACTACTTCTGTTGTAATCTTTGAGGATTTCACAAACTCTGGAAAATCAAACAGGGGGTCCCCGACTTACGAACGCCCGACTTACGACTGGGCCTCAATGCCGGCTGCTTGTGCTCCACGATGGTCTCGGATACCATCTTGCCACATTTCACATTGCAGTACTTCATGTACTGCATGGCCAGAAGAGCCCCAGAAGCGCCCGGAACATCCCACATTACTGCACAGGCATAAGCCGGAATATCTCACATTCCTGCGCAGACGGAAGTTACACTTACAAGCAGTGTTCCGACTTACGAACAGATTTCACTTACTAACAAACTGTTGAATCAATCATGCAATAATAACTATGTGTCTATTTATCCTTTACTATAACTATATATATATATATATATATATATATATATATATATATATATATATATATATACACTATTACATCTGTATTACTGTATATGAGTCCCTTGTTTGCTAGTATATAAGACCAGAGTGTATATTAGGCTTACGGCTATAATGCTAGTTATAAAGACAGAAGCATTGCTATTTATTTCCTTCAAAGTAGGAACATCACATTCTAACAGAAAATGTCTATGGCCTAATAAACAATACTGGCAAATAAGATAGAAATATACTCAACACTCGCTCTCCTCCCTGGCTGAGCTCACAATGTAAAAAGAGGCGAAGGCTTCGGCCTTGGCCACATGGCTAGGCCAAAAATACAGGCCAGGCTTCCATGAGGCTTTGGCCAGCCGAGATCCTTACTAACCAAGCGTCCAAGAGAACAGAGAGCTCGGAGTTCCAGCCACTCACTCATCACTCATTCAAAAACTCCCTCCCATTTGCCTTTGGACCAATCACTGTTCATAGGGCAGCCCCTTCCCCCAGCTGGCTTGCAGGATATTGTCTTACACATCTAAGCCAGGCCCCCCTGCTGTGCAGATTTTGCCGTGAGGACAAAAATCCTCTGTGCCTTTTAAAGGTTGCAAGTGTCATTCGTTGCACAGCCAGCTGAATTGCTCTGCAAAACAAACCTACAGTCCTTATTGCGTTCGTAAGTCGGGGACCCCCTGTATACATTTGGTAAAATACTGAAATATATGTTCACCTTCTCACAAACCACATTTCAAACCGATAGTTGACTAATCGCTACATTCCCCTCCTGTCTTGAGTTTCCCTACCGAACACTGAGACTACCTTTCACTTTAAGGACCAATAGGGAGGCTCAAGAGTCAGGGAAAGATGGGACCAATGTTGTCTTGTATGAGAAAAGTTTAGGGCTCCAACCTATACTTTTAGATCTGCTGATTATTTTGACCTTCAATTTTTATTGTCAGTAACTTGCATTTTTTTATCAATGTAATAATTTTAATTAGCCTATTTTTGTGATCGGTTTACTTTACATTTGATTCGCTTTGTTTTAAGATGCCTGTAAATGTCGAAACTGAAGAAGAAATCCTGGCCCTGCCTGGCACCTCTTATGAAGAACCAGATTTCTCTGAGGTAATACACAGCTACAGATTGGGGAACGTGTGTGACTGTACATGGTCTGTTCTCTTCCAGTTAAAATGACTCTCTAATGAAATCCTTATTCACCAAATCTTTGTTTTCTAGGAAGAGGAAGAAGATGAAGCACTTTTACCACCAACCTTAATGTTGGAATTAAGTGGCAGAGGGGAGACGCATGTAACCCAACATGATGGAATTCCATTCCCTCCAGTAGTACCCCCTCTACAAACCATAACTGATATTCCAGATAGGAATGAGATCTTGGTAAACAGGCTCATCAGCTGGTGAGCCATTCTGCCATTTTTTTTCTATCCATGTATTTGTATTTGTCCACAAAAAATGACATTTCCCATTTATTGGATGTACTCATTAACTTCTCCTGTCTCAGGTAAACCATCAGTAAGATTTCCACATGTCTGTCCCCAGTTTCCCATGTAATCATGAATTTCGCTGTACTTAGGAAGGTTGCATCTTCTGTATTAGGGGCTTCCATGTATTTTCTCTGCATGAAGAGATTTCCAATGCTTCAAGCTGTTACTAAGGCTCATCAGATGTGTTCTCATGCATAAGATTAGCATATCGGGAATGTCTTTTTAACTACTGCAGGTTCAGGAGTTTCCATGTGCTTTGGGGACACAGGACAGCTGTACCTACTATAGCGCCATTACCTTTTTCTGTCCTATGTGCAAATTATTCCAGTTCTAGTAGTTAATTCCAAAGAGGATATAAGGCCAACCTCTGTCATCGTGGACCATTTTCAGATTTAGTCAAAGTAAGATGCCAATGTCAGACTTGGTTGAAAATGGCCATACATGAAGACATTGAGGGGAATGTCATCAACACTGGAGCGGGCAGAATCTGGAACAGCTGTGCATGGCACCCTCAGCTACTATCTTCAGCTTTTTTTGGGTAAGCTTTAAAATGAAAGAATCAAATTCACTGCCATGCACAACTGGTCCAGTTTTGATCATTTCCCTTCAGTTTCTCATGTATAGAAAGAAAAAAGAAATATGGAAAAGTTTGTTCAATGTTGTATTCCTCTTTTTTTTTTTTGTAGCAAAACTATAAAACAGCCTATCATTTTTTTAACAAGAAAAATAGGCATAATGAGGAGCAGGTCAAAGAAATTACCAACATTCAGCCCTGTACACCGGAAAGGGTCTTAATGTGTCTGTAACTTGACAATGACATTGTAAGGTTGTATAATCGCTAAGGTTGTCCCGATACCACTTTTTTAGGACTGAGTACAAGTACCGATACTTTTTTTCAAGTACTCGCCGATACCGAATACCGATACTTTTTTTTAAATGTGTCCCCAAATGCAGCCATGTCCCCCCCACAAATGCAGCCATGTCCCCCCCCCCACAAATGCAGCCATGTCCCCCCCCCCCCATATATGCAGCCATGTCCCCCCCCATATCCAGCCATGTCCCCCCCCTATATCCAGCCATGTCCCCCCTATATCCAGCCATGTCCCCCCTATATCCAGCCATGTCCCCCCCCATATCCAGCCATGTCCCCCCCATATCCAGCCATGTCCCCCCCATGTGCAGCCATGCCCCCCCCCATATATGCAGCCATGTCCCTCTTACCATACATGCTGCCGCGCCGTGCCGCCGCTTGGTTAATACGGGCGGGGAACATTACAGCTTTCATTTGAATAGCTGTAGTCTTTCGCGCCGCGCTGCGTATAGACACTCCCCCTTGCTCGGAATTGGACAGTTCACCCGAGCAAGGGGGAGTGTCTATATGCGGCACGGCGGGAAACACTACAGCTATTCAGATGAAAGCTGTAATGTTCCCCGCCCGTATTAACCAAGCGGGGATGTGGCGGCGGGGGGGGGGGGCAAGTATTCTATTTCGGTATCGGGGGTATTTGCGGGAGTACGAGTACTCCCGCAAATACTCGGAATCGGTACCGATACTAGTATCGGTATCGGGACAACCCTAATAATCGCCAACAAAAGTACCAACCTTGCACCATGTATAGTAATTACTTCTTATAGTGGCTTCTTCTTATAGTGGCAGCATAATCCAGAGATAAATATAGTTAAACCAGAGGAGCATTATAATGTCCCTTAGGGAGTTTAAAGCTGCGTTATGCCAGGTAAACAGGATATTAAGCTGGGAACAATCATTTCCAGCAAGAGAGCCACCGGTTGGAGCACCCATGCAGTTACCAACTCTCATTTTTTTATGTTAGGGTGAAGCAAGAAGTAATAGCTCGTATCATCGATGAGAGGCATCCAGTGACCACATCCAATGATGACCAGTCTAACGGAGCCTCAGATGCTGGTATGTATATTTTTTGTTGTTCTATATATTCTAATACATTACATGGTTGAGTATTTAATGGCATCTGACCATAACGCTTATAGCCAAACGTGTATAGACACCCCAAATTATTAAAGTGGTTGTTAAGGCATATTTTTTTTTACCTTAACCTTCCATGACACCCCCCCCCCCTCCAAATACTTACCTATCTTTATCCAGTTCTGAGCCCAGGAACAGCAGTGCTGCTTTCTCTCCTTACAGGCATCGGAGGCAGCAGCGGTAACCATTGGCTACTGTTGCTGTCAAGCAAATCTTGTGAGCAGAGAGCGGGGGGGCAAGCCACAACAGGCTGCGCTCTGTGTGTGTCCTTCACAGCCTGACCTACTATGTGCTCCTACTGAGGAGACTTAAAATGCAATATTATAGTTAGGACTGCAGTATACAGAGAGCCTTGACGGGGCCTGCAGCTTACACATGCATTTGCAAATGCATGCAAGTAAACCTCTGTTTTTAACATACACTGTTAGACAGGTGAATTTGGTTGGTTGCTAATTGGTCGGTAAGTTTGAGCCTGAATATTCCATGTTTTAGCCTGGCCTACTATGTTGGCACTCAGGAGAAGCCAATAGCGCTGGCAATGGACCCCGGAAGAGGAGGTTTAGGGCCACTCTCTGAAATACTTTAATATTTTGGCTGAATGGGAACAAATTCGAAATCTTGTAGAAAGCCTTACCAGGAGGGTGAAGGCTGTTATAGCCACAAATGAGAGGGGCACCTCCATGTAAATGCCCATGGTTGTGGAATGTAATGTCCAGCAAGCTCATGTAGGTGTAATGTTCAGGTGTCCTCAGTCTTTTGGCCAAATATTGTATAGAATATGACTCTTTGCACATTTAAAATGTACAACGAGCCCCTAGCTTCTTAAAGCTAAAAACCTTGGGGGGTCTGTATGTTTCTAATGTCTTCCCTATTGACTGAGTTTTTTTCTGATGAAATATCTTTTTGCTTTTAATTTTTTATTTTTTTTATTCCGTACAGTTATTTCAGAGATCATCTTCTTGTTTGTAGTTGGAGGTAAAGTCTTGCCATTTTTTCTTTTTGCAGGTGTGGATTCCAGTTTAATTCGCAACTATGTCGAAGAAGCTTTGGCAGAGATTATCGCCATCATGCTGAGAGAGGCTCGAGCTGTGCCAACTCATTCTCTGGAACAGCCTGATGTGCAGGTAAATAAGTATTGAATTTTTATGTTATATTTTATCATTTTGTTTTACTTATTTATATCAGTAAGGGTCTAACACTGTGTTATGAGTAAGAGCAGTTACGACATCCACCATTTTGACACTAAAGCTTACCCATGGTGGATGCCGGCAGTGAGGAAGGGAGGATGGTCGAGTGTACTTTGTTGGTGATGTAAGCCGTTAGCAGACACTGTCACTTTGCTCTGAGTGGACAAAGTGACAGTGTTTTCAACAATAATGCTTTTTTAGATGAAATCTACCCAAATTTGGTCATTTTATTTAGAAATTAATATGTAAGCTGTGGCTAAATGAAAGAAGCATTTGATGGTAGCACTGATCTTCCCAACTGACTTTGTAAAAACTAAGATTTCTATTTCCTCCGTTTTTCTTTTTGCACTAATTTAAGAATTTAGGGCCGGATTCACAAAGCACTTGCGCCGACGTATCTCGAGATACGCCGCGTAAGTGTAAATATGCGCCGTCGTATCTGTGCGCCGTGCCCACAAAACTAAATACGCCTGAAAATAGGCTTCATCCGACCGACGTAACTTTCCTACGCCGGCGTATCGTTGGCGCATATTTACGCTGGCCGCAAGTGGCGCTCCCACAGATTTTCTATGCGCATATGCAAATGAGGGAGATACGCCGATTCACAAATGTAGTTGCGCCCTGCACATAATATACGCGCTTTGCGTAAGTCGTACGTCCGGCGTAAAGTTATTCCCCATATAGGAGAGGCGCAAGTCATGCAAAGGTATGGACCAGGGAAAACAAGCCGTCGTATCTTTTGTCGTTTACGTTGTACGTGAATATGACTAGGCGTAGGTTACGTTCACGTCGTAGGCAGTGATTTACGTATCTTAGACAGTTGTTTCAACGTGATTCTGAGCATGCGCACTGGGATGCGGCCACGGGACGGCGCATGCGCCGTTCATTTTAAGCACTTCTATGGCGCTTGGCCCATCATTTGCATGAGGTCACGCCTCATTAGCATGCCTCAAGCCCACTTCCACCTACGCTGGCTTACGCCGAAGAAACCCAGCGTATCTTTAAGAGGGAGTGGGAGCAAGTGCTTTGTGAATCCAGTGCTTGCCTCTGTGCGCTGCGCCGGCGTAGCGTATATTAGATGCGCTACGCCTGCATAAATATGCGCCGATGTATGTGAATCCGGGCCTTGGTGTTCGCTCGTGGTTTTAGTTTGCTCCGCCCCATGAGAAAAAAAGTAATATCTTTCTAATGGCTAGGCTAATTATTTTCTTGATCTTTAAACATTCAGAATTCCATACAGATATTAAAGCAACTAATTAAAGCAGCTCTGTAATCATATTATTTCGTTAATTATCTTTTTTTTTTTAATGGAAGCAGTGTAAGTTCCTGAATCTGAACTGGTATTAGCCTCCTGCAGTCTACTATACAGCAAGCATGCTGAGAGGAGGAGAGATTAGAGAGATAAAGAAATAAGTGAAAAATGATTACTATATCAACACAGAGTTGTACTGTGGACACTACAAAGAAATAAGGTGCCACGTCCCATTTAGAGTGGAATAAAATTGGATAAAGAGAGCTTGGACTTTTTAGGCACAACAACACAAATGTTAGCAACATGGTAGCAATCTAATATTGCCAACATGAACATATGTGAGTAGAGTACAGAACAATTACCGAGCGCAGTACACTCGTGTATTGTAGGGCAGTCTCGGCTCCTCCCGCGCTGACGTCCTGGACGTACAGGACGTCGGCACGAGAGTAGCCGAGCATTGCCGACAATACACGAGTGTACTGCGCTCTGTATATGTCGGCGCAGTATTCAAACTCGGCGCGGGAAACGAGCGGGGAGGACGCCGCAGAAGGACGCCGGACCCGACGAACAGGACACCCGAAGCCGCAGACGGACCCGACGAGGCCGCCGATGGACGCCGCGCAAGACACCAAAACTGTAAGTACAAAAAAACTTTTTTCCACAGGAATTCGGGGCAACTTTAGGGGTGCGCGCTATACCCCGATAAATACGGTATGTCATAATGTAGGTGTGTAATATGGATCATCAAGTAAAGAAAGAAGGGAGTCGCCAGTGCCCTGGGTCTCCAACCAGGGACCCCAGAGTTTAGAAAACCTCCCTGGGCACCCTCTCGCCTCATATGTTTTTTTGTATAAAGGTAGGCTCTAGTTAACCAGTCGTTTCCACTAACCTATGTGTAATAGGTCATTGTGTATCTGGGTTCACATCCTTCTAATGGCCAGGCTCCCATGGAGGATTATAAAAAAGTCAGTATGTTACACATAGGTGGGTATTAATCTGAAGACAAAAATTATGTTTAGTTTTCCCTTTTTACAGCCTGGCCCTGATGAGATTGCATCAATTCCCACTCCTCAGAGCACACCTCCTGCTTCTCCCCTGCCTTCACCAAGGGAAAAGTCCATCATGAAAACACCTGAACCAGTTCCCACCCCTCAGAGCACACCTCCTGCTTCTCCCCTGCCTTCCGCAAGGGAGCCGTCCATTGTGAAAACGCCTGAACTATCTCCACAAATATCAGTAGAAGAACCAGAAGAGCTTGATGACCATGGTAAGTAGTTTGCTAATATTGGTATCTTCTCATATTTGTGATTTCAAAATGAGGAGTATATTATGTTTTTTAACTTTTAGTTCATTATGAGATATGGCACCATTAGGTTTATGCTGCTGAAAATTGAAGTCAACATTAGCCTTATGCCGCGGAGACACGATCGGAATTTCCAACAAGAAAAGTTCGATGTGAGCTTTTGGTCGGAAATTCCGACAGTGTAGGCCCCATCTGACTTTTTCTGTCGGAATTTCCGACAGCAAAAATTTGAGAGCTGGTTCTCAAAATTTCCGACTGGAAAAGTTCTTGTCGGAAATTCTGATCGTCTGTATGCAATTCCCACACGCAAAAAAGTCACACATGCTCAGAATCAATTCATCGCATGCTCATAATCATTGAACTTTTTCTTGGCTCGTTGTAGTGTTGTACGTCACAGCGTTCTTGACGGTCTGAATTTTTGTGTGATCATGCGTATGCAACACAAGTTTGAGACAAAATTCTGTCGGAAAAAAAATCCACGTTTTTCTCGTCGGAATTTCCGATCGTGTGTACGTGGCATAAGACAAAAGATGATCAGATGTGGCCAAATATTTTCCTGCATCTGCTGATGGTCCTCATGCCTTATGCCCTGTACACACGATTGGTCAATCCGATGAGAACGGTCTGATGGATTTTTCCATCAGTTAACCGATGAAGCTGACTGATGGTCAGTCGTGCCTACACACCATCGGTTAAAAAAACGGTTGTGTCAGAACGCGGTGACGTAAACCACGTATGACGGCACTATAAAGGGGAAGTTCAAATCCAATGGCGCCACCCTTGGGGCTGCTTTAGCTGATTTTGTGTTAGTAAAAGACGATTTGCGCTTTTCTGTCTGTTACAGCGTGATGAATGTGCTATCTCAATAGCGAACGCTAGTTTTACCAGAACGAGCGCTCCCGTCCCCCAATTTAGTCTGAGCATGCGTGGATTTTTAACCGATGGACGTGCCTACAAACGATCGTTTTTTTTTTCTATCGGTTAGGTATCCATCGGTTAATTTTTAAAACAAGTTTGACATTTTTTAAAGAATGGATAAATAACCGATGGGGCCCACACACGATCGGTTTGGCTGATGAAAATGGTCCATCAGACCATTTTTATCGGATTGACCGATCCTCTGTACGCGGAATTAGGGTACTGGCAGACGGTAGCATGCATCTTGGCCAATTGTTCATATAGGAAAAGAACATTACCGAGTAATAACTATCATAGATTGTTTGCTCCCTGTGACATTTTCTTGTCTGGGGGGGGGTGGGGTTAGCATATACTTTTGCTTTTTCCCCTGAAGACCTGTTGTAATCATATTGGTTATCATTAACCTTGCCTGATCTTTAGGGTTTTCCCAATACTATGCTGCATCTAAGAGGTGTCTCCCACCCCTCTATATAGGCACATATGGTTAGCCAAGCACATGTTTCATGTTCATTAAACTGAATACTTGAAGGGCCTAGAGGCATTTGGATCATCTTCAATAGGCATGAACATACACACACGCATTATTTATTGCATAATTACAGAAAATAAATATTGCGAGATATCTGCAACACGATCAATATGTCTCTAATGTCTTTGGTTTAATATAAAACCCTGTCAATTTTCTTATCATTCTTTTGTAGCAGAGAAGAGTCTTCCGGTCAAGGTTGACACACCCCCAATAACTCCAGCACCTTCACCCCCCAAAGTTGCCACTCCCACACCTGTCCTATCCGAAGAGAAAGAACCACCTGCTGTTCAGACTCCTCCTCCCAACCCTTGGGGTGAAATAGAGCTTCCATTGGAAGAGGAGAACCCCCACTCTCTCACGGAAGCTGTTGAGTTTAAAGATGCAGCGTAAGTATAAACTTCACTAGCATTAGGTCCAGATAGTTGCTGGGCATTATCATATCTGGCTGCAGGTTTAAATTTTCTTCTAAAATCTACATTCACAGCTATGTTATGATTCACGCTATTAACATCCAGAGGTGTAACCTGTTATTTTATTTTGGTGTGCAGAAGTATTTCACAAAATATCTAGATCGCAGGTGTCAAACACCAGGCCTGCGGGCCGAATCCGGCCCTTTAGGCCACTTCATGTGGCCCTCACACTTATCCTGCAGCTGCAGGAGAGTTCCAGCCCTCTTCTGTTCCTCCTCCAGACCCTTACTTTCTGCTTTCAAGCAATGCATCTAGCTTCTTCCTAGCAACAGCATAAGGAAAGGGGGTGCACTGTGATGTAAGGGAGAGTGGGGGACTCGGCTTCTGATGGTGGGGTGGCTCTTGATATCTAATGTAAGGGGAGGGGATGCGCTGGACATCTAATCTTACAGATACAACTGGCCCTTTTGAGGGCAATCATAATGCTGATGCGGCCCACGATGAAATTGAGTTTGACACCCCTGACCTAGATTGTTACATTTCTTTAATTCCTGAAGAGCTGTCTATTGTCATTGCTGCAGCTAAGGACAAACAGCTATGGTACCTCTTCCTAGCAGAAATAAAGTGTAATCACGCCTTTAGTACGGTTACGGTATATTGTACTTCTTCCTGCGCACAGACTTATACTTTTCTGTCTTTTAGTAAAATATGTCAGATGAGGCTGCACACCAGAGTATTAGCTTGTACTCCAGAGCTTTCTATAGAAATGAATAGGATTGCAGAGTGCATGCACAGACCTGGCCTATAATTTTATAGCTATAGCGTTTATGAAGAAAGGGTAGCTTTCACACGATATTGTACAGCAACCTGCATTCCCTTTCTTTTTAAAGTGAACCCGTGGTTTACCCACACAGGGCAAAGCCACAGGTATCTATTAACTTCTTCCCTCCCCATGAGCACATGCTTCCCTTTCAATCTGTTAGATCACTGAAGTGAAGAGAAATGCCTGGTATGCGGAGGAGCATGTGATGGTGGGTAAGGATGGACTGAAATTCAGCCCAATTTTCATCTGTGTGTAATCCTTCTATCGGTAGATTGTCTTCTGTTCAACAAACACACTTGAAAAATGTCATTAATCAGCGGCTGCAGCCGCTAATCGGTGTATTTTAACAGCAGAGTATGCCTGCTGTCAGAATACAAAGTTGCACCAGTATTTTTGTGGATTGAATGGTGTCAGCCCTGCCCAGTTGCTTTTGCTAAATTATTGAACCCCCCATTACCCTTCTCTCCACAGTATAGGAGTACAAACGTTGTTCTCTAGTCCAAGATAAGAATTAGGAGAGATAATTGAGGTAACACAAGAAGTGAGCAAATGTATATATGCTCTACATTTCGGACAGGTATTGTTTTAAGTTACCAGTTATAACAAAATGCTTTTAATGGTATATTTAACAGAACAAAAGGGGGCAAATAAGAGGAGTTAAATGTTGTATACTTATTCTGTAATGAGCTGTTTGCAACTGTCACACAAGCTTACTTAGAAAAGTGTTTTTTTTTATTGTGTCTTGAGTGTTCTAGAACTTTGTAATTACATAAACACCTATTTATTTTAGTGTAATGACTGTGGCTGTAGAAGAAGAACCAAGAAGCTTAATCTCTGCTGCCTCATCAGAGAAATCTCTCACATTGTCACCTAAACAGAGGACTCCCTCGCCAGCGCCTTCTCCAGCGGTGTCTGCACCTTCCACGGATGAGAGTAGCTTGACCGTCACTGTAACCGAGTCTGATACCACAGACAAACCCATCTCAGAAGGGGAGATTGTATATAGCTACGGACAGATAGCTGTTGCTCGAGGTAAGTTCTTCAGTATGATGTCTGGGGAAAGAATAGTTCTACAGATGACTACACACTATACCATCTGATTGCACAATCTCTTTAGATCTACAATCAACTATGTAGGGCCCTACCTGATTTGAAATAAATGCAATGATTTGTTTAGGCTTCTTCTCATTTTACATAGTATTGTAAGTCTAAAGAGCCATACACATGGGCTGAATATCGGCTGGCTTCTGTCGAAGGGGCATGTCCGAAAAAGATCTGCCGATTGGCACCCAATCAGCGCTCTGAGCCAATGGTTGAGAGCACTCACTAGTGTATTCTGACGGGGGAGGCAGTCCCCCATCAGAATACAATAGCTTAGTGGGGAGATTGCTGTACTAACTTTGGATTGTGTACTCTGTGTGTACCAGACTTTAGGCTCGGTTCACATATATGCAGGTAAATCGCACGCATGCACCCAGTGATTGTAACCCCTGTTGTTGTGTTTCTTTTTTAAATGTTTTATTTTTTTTACTAATGGGCAGCATGCCTCCTGATTTCAGCAGTCACCTCCCCTCCCATTTATAAGCTGTTTCCTCCCTAAGCAAGTACAATGATCTCCCTTCTGAGCTGTTATGTTTTGACAGGGGAAGGCGGGAAGGCCCCCCCCCCCCCCCCCAGCCAGAACACTCTGATCAGCGCTTTCTGCCATTTGGCTGAGAGCGCTGGTCATGTGTTGGCCGGCTTCTGTCGGACAGGGTGGCATACACACGGGCTTTCCTTAGGGGGGGCTTTCCTTCACACTGTAAAATGTATACACAAGATCAGTGAGATAAGGAAGCATGTTGGCTGATAGGCCTATGTCAGACTAATAATATTGTAGCTGCAATTTGTAACCAATGAAAGTCTATGTAGCATAATTGCTGAATTTATTTCAATTTTGAGCCAAAGAAAGAAACACAAGATTTCAGTATCTTCATGTTATCCATTGCTGCAGCTACAGGCATCATTCAGATATCATTATTTCCAGCCGGCGATTCTCTGCACGATAAGAACGATCATAGTGGCAGTTTCGCCGCTTGATTGTTCTTATAGGAGACAGGAGGGGACAACCCGTCTTGCCGCCATCCGATGCTTTTCCGAGCTCTCCCGTGCCATCAGGGACCCGGAGAAACAATCGTCTGGCGCCAGATGAGGACCATAGAGATTCCCGGTCTCTATGACCGTCGGAGGCCCGGGCGCGACGTTATGATGTCACGCCCGGGCTCCCGGATGTAAACAAAGCCGAGTTTGCGGCTATCAGCATGAGATCGGTGAATTTTTTTTCTCGATCTCATGCTTTCCAGCCTGGAGGAGAGATGTGGGGTCTTATTGACTTGTCGCATTCGATTCCTATTACAAGGGATGTTTACATTCCTTGTAATAGGAATAAAAGTGATAAAAAAAAATTAAATGTTAAAAAAAAGTGCAAAAAAAAGTAAAATAAAAAAAATAATAAATTTTTTTTTTTGCCTATGGAGATTTTTAAGTACCGAAGTTTGGTGCCATTCCATGAGTGTGTTTTTTAAAGTGTGACATGTTTTGTATCTATTTACTTGGCATAACATCATCTTTCACATTATACAAAAAAATTGGGCTAACTTTACTGTTTTTTTTCCAAAAAATAGGCTTTGAAAAATGATTGCGCAATACTATGTGAAATAAAAAGACCGCCATTTTATTCCCTAGGGTGTCTGCTAAAAAAATATATATAATGTTTGGGGGTTCCGAATAATTTTCTAGCAAAAAAAATTATGATTTTTACATGAATGAGAGAAGTGCCCGAATAGGCGCGGTATGGAAGTGGTTAACATAAGAGTGGGGTACAAATGGATCATGTGAGTAATACTGATGCTATTACTTAAAGTAACCATCTCCATTGAAAATGGATTTTAAAATGACAGCATAAAGGAAGTGAAGGCCCTATCAAGTACCTGGATGCATCTTAACCGCTTCCCGACCGCCGCATGTACATATACGTCGTCAGAATGGCACGTACAGGCACATTGGCGTACCTGTACGTCCCTGCCTTTCCGCGGGTCGGGGGTCCGATCGGGACCCCCCCCCCCCGCTACATGCGGCGGTCGGATTCCCTCGGGGAGCAATCCGGGACGACGGCACGGCTATTTGTTTCTAGCCGCTCCGTCGCGATCGCTCCCCGGAGCTGAAGAACGGGGAGAGCCGTATGTAAACACGGCTTCTCCGTGCTTCACTGTGGCGGCGTATCGATCGAGTCATCCCTTTTATAGGGAGACTCGATCGATGACGTCAGTCCTACAGCCACACCCCCCTACAGTTGTAAACACACACTAGGTGAACACTAAATCCTACAGCGCCACCTGTGGTTAACTCCCAAACTGCAACTGTCATTTTCACAGTAAACAATGCAATTTAAATGCATTTTTTGCTGTGAAAATGACAATTGTCCCAAAAATGTGTCAAAATTGTCCGAAGTGTCCGCCATAATGTCGCAGTCACGAAAAAAAAAATGTACGCTCTATTTTTGTTTATAGCGCAAAAAATAAAAACCGCAGAGGTGATCAAATACCACCAAAAGAAAGCTCTATTTGTGGGGAAAAAAAGGACGCCAATTTTGTTTGGGAGCCACATCGCACGACCGCGCAATTGTCTGTTAAAGCGACGCAGTGCCGAATTGTAAAAACCCCTTGGGTCATTTAGCAGCATATTGGTCTGGTCCTTAAGTGGTTAAAGTATATATAAACCCAATCGATAAAATCTCTTATATGTATTTAACATGTAATTTCGAGTTTATCAATCTTTTTGAATATTCGGCTTTCCACAAAAAATAAAAAAATCTGGTTATCCTGCTACGAATGTCTTTGGGCACTTTTTATTCTGGGGTCACAACAGTCTTGTGTTCTTCTGCATGACCCTGTTGTCATTTTCTGTAAACTGGTCTAGAGCGCTGATATGCAGTTGGTGCTGAAGCATATGCGCGTCAGGGAACAGCGTAAAAAATGCCAGAAGACATCACCAGTGCTGAGGTGCAAAAATGGGAAGAAAAAAAATATTTAATGGGGAAAAAATATATATATTGTTTTTGATATACAGTGCAAACTAAACCTTGTCCAGTAGGGGGGTTATATACTGTATACAGAAACCTGTAATGTTGATGTGTGTATTTTGGCTTTCCTGGCAAGTTGAGGTTGACCCAACCCCTTCTGCGTTGCTAAAACTTCCTATTGCGTTTTCCACTTGTTTGGCAAAATCGGAGACCAATAAGGAGTTGTGGGAGGTTGCAAGCCTGTCTTAGTATTTGCTTAGAAAGTCCAGATCTGCTTATCAAAATCCCCAAATGGTGCCCCCATGGTACTCGGATTTATTGTTATTTTAGAACTCTTTTGTAATCCTTTTTTGCTTTTAAATGCAGTTTTCAATATTGTAAATGTGTGTAAATTGTACAATTTGAAACATTTGTCTGTTTATAGATTGTAGTTCTGTATGTGCTTCAAGGTAGTCCTATTTCCTCATCACATGCTGCCTTTCACAGTTGAGGAGCACAACATGATTTTGCTTTACTTCTCGTATTTCTTCCAAACCTGTGGATGATTCTTACCACTGGGGACTCGCTGAAAGCTTGTCCATCACGGACCAAATGTTTGCAGTTCAGGTTACACAATGTTCAGAAAACAATATCATTTCCAAGACTTCTCCTTCAACTGATCATCTTACACCAGTTGTTCTGCACAATTTTACTGGCTATTATATAGATAAATGTTATAAAATAAATGTTCAGGTTTGCATGATTATTGTTAAACAGCCATCTTTGTTTAACAGTTCATTAATCTTGATTGTGGATTTACAGTTCTTTTTATTTCTTACAGCTTTAGCAGAAGGTGGTGTTGTTTTTCCAAACCTGACGGAGAGCTTATCCAGCACTCTACGGGATGCCAATGATATGGTAAGAGGGTCAATGAACTCTTGTTTTTATAGGAAAAAAAAGTAAAAGAGGATCAAACCCACAAATGCTATGCCCACCAAGTATCTGTAAAAAAAAATCAGTATTTGTCTTTTGTTGGAGCAACCTTTCTCAACTTTTTAGGAACCCCTAAAAGAATTTTCATGCCTCTGGGAACCCCTATTAACAACTGTTTACAGTAGTTCTCTGAATTCTACCCTTGCAGGCTGTTTAAAAGAGCACAGTGTCATCCTGCTGGCTTTGCCAAGTGGTGATGGCCCCAGAACTACATGGGTACCATCAAATAGGAGAGGTCAGTCAACCACAGCTGAAGGAAATCATAGTAACCCCTGGGGGATCCCTAGTTCTGATTTCCCCTGTGAGAGAATTGAACTTTATATTGATTGGTCATATAGATCTCATACTTTGCCCACCATGCTATGGCCAACACACACTCATGCCGCGTACACACGATCGTTTTTCGGCATTAAAAAAAAAAAAACGTTGTTTTTCAGCATGTCCAAAAAACGACGTTTTTCCAACTTCATCATTAAAAACGATGTTGCCCACACACCATCGTTTTGGAAAAATGATGAACAAAGCGCGGTGACATACAACATGTACGACGGCACTCTAAAGGGGAAGTTCTATTCGCCTTTGGGCTGCTTTTAGCTGATTCCTTGTTAGTAAAAGACGATTCGCGCTTTTTTGCCTGTTACAGCGTGATGAATGTGCTTACTCCATTATGAATGGTAGTTTTACCTGAACGAGCGCTCCCGTCTCATAGCTTGCTTTTGGGCATGCGCGGGTTTAAAACGTCGTTTTTGCCCACACACGATCATTTTTTACAACACGAAAAACAACATTTTTCAGAAGCCGAAAAACGATGTGAAGCCCACACACAATCATTTTAAATTGCGTTTTTAAAAACGTTGTTTTAATTCATGACGAAAAATGATCGTGTGTACGCGGCATCAGAGTTGGAATCTTTTTTGCAATGTTTATTCACCATAGCCAAAACCTCAATAGTGTCATTGTATGCCCTGCAAATCACATCTTTTAGGTTTGGAACTCTGGATGTTAAAATAAAACCACAAAACACACAGTTCAAATTCTTTTGTGTTTACTGGAATACTTGCCAAGGGATTTGTAATCCTGTACTGTCATTCTTGTGATTTATACACTGCACAACCAGACGGGACGGGAGAGATACATTTCTTTCCTGGTTCAGCAATTCTGCTTCATGTTTTGTGACTTCCCTTGTCGTCTCTCTACTTCGGGTCTGACCATTGGACCATAAATCGGCATCTTCAGCTCTGTCCATTGATCCGGAAAACAGAGTAAGAAGTAGCAATGTGATCATCCTGTCTAGCAGAGGTATGTATATTACCAAAAAAATATTGTTTGGCAGGTAAGGGTCTGTGTAGGCATGTTTATCATATCTGAGAGACAAGAGGAACAGTAAAGGTCACACAAAAACAAGCCAACATCCCTAACTAGACCAAAATAAGCAACTTGATTCCCATTAGGCAACCTCTGTTACAACACCTCTTATAATAACATATCTCTTTATTTTGTATCCAGGTAATAAAATATACTTTATAATGGCTGATGCATAAAAATGACTTGTACAATTACCATGACTGCCCATGTATCTTTATAGGGGGAAATTAGTTACGGTATATAGTCATTATTTATAGCTTTATTTTGTAGATCCCGATATCGGCTGATCTGCACACTGCTGTTGTCATTACTGTGGCTGGAATAATGGAGATTCAGGGAGAACTGGGGTGACCTTGCTCCTGGGCCTCAGTGTATGCATGCCTCTCCCGTTGGGTAGTTTTTTATGGCTGGCTGGGTGTGTCAAATGAGGGGCCGTCCTGCAACTTGGCTTTTAATTTCAACTGAATCTTCTTATGCATGGTTTGTAATACAAAATATATGTTCTACCCATCAACCCACAGAGATGGACAATTGAAAAATGTCAGATTTGGCCCATGTATCAGGGATCTACCAAATAAAGCTATACAGGATGAATATATAACACATCTCCCCATACAGGGATATATAGGCAGTCATGTTAAAGTGGAGTTCCACCCATAAATATAACATTACATCAGTAGTTTTAAAAAAATGTCATTAGTCCTTTAAGAATTTATTTTTTATTTTTAGATGCCTTCAAAGTGTTATTGCTAGGCAGAATAGTTAATCTTCCCACTTCCTGCACCTAGGTGCTTAAGCTTCCTAACCTACACCGCACAGACTCCTGGGAATGTAGTGGGTGTAACTTTCCAGGAGTCTATGCACTCCCCAGTCTCGAAGAATCATGTGACTTGGACAGTACAGGTGCTGAAACCTGATCTGAAACCTATTACACTGCTTGTGCAGCACTGAGCATGTGCGAGATCTGCAAGGCTGAAATCCAGGAAGTCATACAGTCTGGCTTCATGATGCCCACACTTAAGATGGCCCCAGTCAATTTCTATTTTATAAAGTGTCTAAATGCTGTAACAACCTAACAAAACGGACTTTAGTTTACAGACTAACTTTACTAGAATACATTAAGCTTGTGTATTACAGGGGTATTTATATATAAAAAGTGAAATTGTGGCCGGAACTCCACTTTAAATGTATAAGTATTTGGTTATGTATCAACCGTTATAATATACGGTATATTTTATTATACCTGGATATAATTAAAGAGATCTGTTTTTTTTAGTGTTGTAAACGTAGTTGTCTAAAAAGGCCCAAAGGAATCAAGTTGCTTATTTTTGTTTACAGTGCAAGAGCAGCTTGAATGAGGTCAACTGCATGTTCACCTATAATGGACCTTTTGAGTGATCTCAACAGGGTCTCAAATTGCTATCTAAAGCAGGCTGCATTTATTCATCAACACAGCCCAGACCTATTGACACTGGCTCTAAAACCATAAACATCAGAGTAGATGATCTGCCTATTTAGTGGTTTACCCAGAATTCCGTTTTAAAGTGGAACTTTAGGTCTGCACCTTTTTGCAGGTATAGCTATGTAAAAATGCTAAAAAGAGTGTAGCACATAAATGTTAAACCTCATTCAAAGAATAACCCTAAGTGTGTCACTATTGGTGCTATTCCCACAATGTGCAAAATAAAGCTCTTCCACCACTATTTTGGCAATCTAAAAGTTCCATGAAAGGGTCCTATAAAGAGTAAAAAATTCCTTGATGAATGTTGAGTCTCAATATGAATATCCATCCACTGTTCAATAAACTATAAAGTGCTAGTATTCCTCCACCCTAAGACCCCTTTGACACTGAGGTGCTTTTCAGGTGCTTTTGTGCCTGAGAAGCTCACGAAAACCTATTTCCGTTAAGGTCAATGAATGCTTTTACACAGGGGCGGTGCACTGGTGGGGAGGTGGAAAAACTCCTGCAAGCAGCATCTACGGAGCATGTTTGGAGCGCTAAAAAGTGCCTCAAAAGCTCCCCTCTCCATTAAAATGAATGGGAACTGCCTGAAAAGTGCTTCAAAAGTGCCTCAAAATGGTTCTTGCAGCAGTTTGTCATGTGACTTTCAAAAAAGCGCACCGTTAACGCCTCAAAAGAATGGGTCAGTGAATTCAAGCATGGTATTGTGATAGGTTGCCACCTGTGCAATAAGTCCATACGTGAAATTTCCTTGCTACTAAATATTCCACAGTTATTGTTAGTGGTATTATAACAAAGTGGAAGCCACTGGGATCAACAGCAACTCTGCCACAAAGTGGTAAGCCATATAAAATGACAGAGCAGAGCGGGGTCAGAGTATGCTGAAGCGCATAGTGCGCAGAATTCGACAACTGTCTGCAGAGTCAATAGCTATAGACCTCCTGTGGCCTTCAGATTAGCACAACAGTGCATAGAGAGCTTCATGGAATGGGTTTTCATGGCCGAGCAGCTGTATCCAAGCCTTACATCACTAAGTGCAATGTGGTGTAGTGGATAGCACTTTTGCCTAGCCGCAAAAGGGTCGCGGTTCGAATCCCAACCATGACACCACCTGCTTGGAGTTTGCATCTTCTCCCTGTGCCTGCGTGGGTTTGCTCTGGGTGCTCCGGTTTCCTCCCACACTCCAAAGACATGTTGGTAGGTTAATTGGATCCTTTCTAAATTGGCCCTAGTATTAATGTGAGTTAGGGACCTTTAGATTGTAAGCTACTTGAGGGTAGTATGTGAATGTACAATGTGTATGTAAAGTGCTGTGTAAATTGACAACGCTTTATAAGCACCTGAAATAAATAAAATGAAATGGAAATGAATAAGGGAATTGTCTGTTTACAGACTGTTGTCCTAAATTCTTACTGTTGGTACGCTCCTTTTGACAATTGTTGTCCAATTTTCGACCAACAAATGTTGGATGAGAAGCTAGTAAATTTTCGGCCGAGAATAGCTCCACGTCTGATTTTTGTATGGTCAGTAATCAAATCTGTCACACAAAAGTCGAAAGTACAAACACGCATGCTCGGAATCGATGCTTACCAAACACGATATTAGCAGAAGGGGCCCAAAGGGTGGCGCTCAAGAGCTGAAATTCCTCGTAGTGCGTCACTATGTTCGTGTTTGTGGCACGACAATTGTGCAATGTTAGTATGCAAGACAAGATCCTGGCACACGCCCTTTTGACAAAAATCAGACGCTGGGTTGGCCAACAATCGTACCGTTTGTACGAAGCTTTAAAGGGATTGTAAACCTTCGTGTTTTTTCACCTTAATGCATCTTATGCATTAAAGTGAATGTAAACCCTCCATACACCCAGTGAAGTGAACAGCCTCAGACTATACACATAGATTAACCAAATCTCCCTACATAAGTTTTATATGTTTATCTGTTGTGTTCACATTTATATACTGTTTAGAAAGTTGAGATCGTGTTAGGAGACTTTCTCTTCCTGGTAAACAAAGAGTGTGATGTCTGGGCATACAGCCAAGATAACCAACATTGCCGATTGGAAGAAAGGCACACACCCCCTCTCCTCATAGGCAGAGACTATCGGAGCTGTTTTGTAATCGGAGCTGCTCCCTGCTAATCTATTTTAGCAACCTCCTTTGACAAGATTCAGGTTGCTTTTGTCTAAAAGGTCAAAAAATAGTTCTCAGGCTGATAACAGGGGAACAGTTCAGAAGAGAGCTAGAAGACTTAGCTCATTGAAAAGAGATAACAAAATACTGCAGATATTTGTGCCCAGCTCAAATTTCATGAATCGGGTTTACATCCACTTTAAGGTGAAAAAACACCTTGCACTGTCCGCCCCCCCCCCCCCCGTTTTACTTACCTGAGCCCCGAATTTCCGTGGGGGCGATCCCACGTCGCTCTCTCCACTGCTTCTCTGCTATTCATTGGACTGATTGATAGCAGCATAGCCCCCGCCGCTGTCAATCAAATTCGATGACCTGGGGGGCAGGACCGAGTCATACATTCGGTGGCTATGGACGCCGAGTGTATGACTCAACAGCGCGCCCACAAGGTAACCCCTCGGGAGAGAGCTTCCCAGAGGGGGTCATCTTTTGCGCGGAGGAGCCGTGAGAGCCGCTGTGGGACTGCAGAACAGGAGGATCGGGGCCACTCTGTGCAAAACAAACTGCACAGTGGAGATAAGTATGACATGTTTGTTAATAAAAAAGTAAATAAAACTGCTGTTTAGGGGCTCTGGGCTTTAGCAAAATGGCAGCCCCAGTAAGAAGAAACCGTAACAATGCTGGAGGCAATTTACAGCAAATGTTCCTTGCTAAAATAAATCTGTATTTGCCGGTGTATAAGACGACTGGGCGTATAAGACGACCCCCTATTTTTCCAGGAAAAATTTTGGTTTTGGGATATACTCGCCATATAAGACTACCCCCTTCCTACTAGTCTTTCTGGAAGCTGAGGGGTAGCCGGAACAACCACTGACAGGAACAGCCGCTGACAGAAACAGGCTTTTTTTCAAATCTCACTGTGCCATTACATGCCTCCACTGTACCATTACATTACATGCCCCCACTGTGCCACCACTTGCCCCCACTGTGCCACCACTTGCCCCCACTGTGCCACCACTTGCCCCCACTGTGCCATCACTTGCCCCCACTGTGCCATCACTTGCCCCCACTGTGCCGGCCAAGACGATCTCCCTGCCTTATTTTTTTGCAGATTCTGGCTTCCAGGCTGTGGGCATCCATGATTCAAAAGCCACGCCTTCTCCTCAGACTGTTCCGTGATAGGCGGAACACAAATTTTCCCAGCAGGGCCTCTGTTCAGTGTTCCGCCTATCACGGATGTCCTCTCGTCCGAGGATGAGAAGGCATCCGTGATAGGCGGAACACTGAACAGAGGCCCTGCTGGGAAAATTTGTGTTCCGCCTATCACGGAACAGTCTCAGGAGGAGGCGCGGCTTTTAAATCATGGATGCCCGCAGCCTGACGGAGACTGTCATCGGCGTATAAAACGACCCCCGACTTTGGATGCATTTTTTTGCATTCAAAAGGTCGTCTTATACGCCGGAAAATACGGTATTTTTTTTTATCAAGTTGTTATGGGTAAGGTTCCGCTTTTGCACCATTGAGTGTGGTTTCCATTCGTATTATGTTATGAGTTTTCTTACCGTTTATTGGCTTTTGCCATGTAACTCGTTGTGTAGCTGTAAGGATTTTATTAAACAGAAATCCTTTTATATGAACACATGTGACTGTTTTTACATTAACATTCCATCTGAAGTTTTGTCTGACTGCAGCAGTACTTAAGTGAGAAAGTCATCCTGCCAATAACAAGCGGCCTTGTTCTCCTCCTGCAGGAATTTGACCCCCCCAGTGAAGGACAGGTAATACAGGGACCTCACAGAGGAGCACATCGGGACCCCATCCTCTCGCTTTTAGCCAAATTTAATCAAGATCTTGTTGCGCCACATGAGGCTTTCTACCATCTCGAGGTACGTTCCGCTCCTCCATTCTGGCATCCAGCAATAAAACACCGTTATGTAAACTGATAGCTTCTTGGAAATATGTGTGTGGCCGTCATGTATTAGCAATTTTCACCTCTATTTTTAGAAGCTATTTTAACAGCAGCTTGTTATTCATGCCTGTAACCCCACATGGCATGAATCCTACCAGGCTTTCACAGAATAGTTTTTATTATTCTCTGGAAGAGATTGTTTATATTGCTCTTCATTGTCGTCTTTTTTTTTTTTTCCTAGAGCTCCGGAGAGGACAGCAGCTTGGGGGAGATCAGCGAAGGTCAGAGGCCAAAGCTGACCACGGCTGCAGAGCAAGTCCTGGTGGGACACTCTCTGTTTATGGATAGGCCTTCTAATGTTGGCCAGACTGCTGGACAACCTCCGAATCGTCCGTCGTCCCCTGGACAATGCACTAATATACCAGGTTATACACATCTACTTGAATTAAAGCACAGAACTCCTAATAACTGTTACCGTATTTGCCGGCGTATAAGACGACCCCCTAATTTTCCAGCTAAAATGTTGGTTTTGGTATATACTCACCGTATAAGACTACCCCCTTCCTACTAGTCATGCCTCGCCTCACCTCACTGTGCCATTACATGCCAGACTGTGCCACCATTACATGCCAGACTGTGCCACCATTACATGCCAGACTGTGCCACCATTACATGCCAGACTGTGCCACCATTACATGCCAGACTGTGCCACCATTACATGCCAGACTGTGCCACCATTACATGCCTCACTGTGCCACCGTTGCATGCCTCACTGTGCCAGCGTTGCATGCCTCACTGTGCCACCGTTGCATGCCTCACTGTGCCACTGTTGCATGCCTCACTGTGCCACTGTTGCATGCCTCACTGTGCCACTGTTGCATGCCTCACTGTGCCACTGTTGCATGCCTCACTGTGCCACTGTTGCATGCCTCACTGTGCCACTGTTGCATGCCTCACTGTGCCACTGTTGCATGCCTCACTGTGCCACTGTTGCATGCCTCACTGTGCCACTGTTGCATGCCTCACTGTGCCACTGTTGCATGCCTCACTGTGCCACTGTTGCATGCCTCACTGTGCCACTGTTGCATGCCTCACTGTGCCACTGTTGCATGCCTCACTGTGCCACTGTTGCATGCCTCACTGTGCCACTGTTGCATGCCTCACTGTGCCACTGTTACATGCTTCACTGTCTCACTGCATGTCTCGATCCCTTACCTTATCCCTGACATGCTAAATCTCTGACCGTGGCCGTTCATTTTCAAAAGCCGCGCCTCCTCCTTCTGCTGTTCCGTGATAGGCGGAACACTCAGCTTCCCAGGAGACACTGTGTTCAGCGTTCCGCCTACCATGGATGCCCTCTCGCCCTGCCTATAACGGAACAGCAGAAGGAGGAGGCGCGGCTTTTGAAAATGGACGGCCGCGGTTAGGTTATCGGTGTATAAGACGACCCCCAACTTTTAAGAAAAATTTCAGGGGTTAAAAAGTCGTCTTATACGCCAGAAAATACGGTATTCTTTTTTTTTTTTTTTTGTGGTTTGTTGGATAAATCGGGGAAGGATTACATCATCTGTTATGTATATATTTTTTTTTTCAGTATTCAAGTTGCATGGTGCAACTAAGGCTCCGTTCACATCTAGGCATTTGGGGGGGAGACAATCGTGGTCAAATCGCACAAATGGAATCGCAGGACGCCCGTCGCCCTAAAAAAGTTCATGTACTTCATTCGGGCGACAGGCATGAAATCGCGGGAAAATCGTGCCACATTTTTGGGGTGCTATTAAAATCGATGGGCAACGCACGGGCGTCCGGCGATTTTCCGCTATTGCAAATCACGGGCACGAACATGCTGATTTAGCTTGTGATTCTGAGATGTGAACAGAGCCTTAGTCTAACGTGGAAATACAACTCAGTAAATCCTTTAATACCCACCAGCTCTGGGGTCATTGGACAAGCATTGAAAACACTGCCAAACTACACCTTTGCTACCAATGTGAACCAAGCTTAAAGCAGGGCTCGACAAACCCCAGACGGAATTAGGGACCTGGCTCTTGGGGCGGCACAGCTGGGGTACCCTGTCTCCGTGCGCACCCCCCCTCGCGATCGCGTCGGGCCGTGCCAACTGGTAATTGAGGCCCGGCTTTGCGGCCTTCTGCAGTCCTATGGTTCCTTCTGGAATCTGTCGCCCTCTTGTGGTGGCCGTTGGTATGACAAGGCAACCAGCAATGCTAATGGAACTTCCCTGCCAGTTTCCATCTCCTTCCCTTTACTTAGAAGTTAGAACCCCCAAACATTATATATTTTTTATTCTAACACCCTAGAGAATAAAATGGCGGTCGTTGCAATACTTTTTGTCACACAGTATTTGCGCAGCGGTCTTACAAGCACACTTTTTTTTTGGGGAATTTTTTTTTTTTTTTTTTATTAAAAAAATAAGACAACAGTAAAGTTAGCCCAATTTATTTTATATTGTGAAAGATCATGTTATGCCGAGAAAATTGATACCCAACATGTCACACTTCAAAATTGCGTCCGCTCGTGGAATGGCAACAAACTTTTACCCTTTTAAAATCTCCATAGGCGACGTTTGAAAAATTCTACAGTTCTAGGGCTAGAATTATTGCTCTCGCTCTACTAATACCTCACATGTGTGGTTTGAACACCGCTTTCATATGCGGGCGCTACTCACGTATGCGTTCACTTCTGCACGTGAGCTCGTCGGGACGGGGCGCGTTCCTGGCTTCTAACGTTTTTAGCTGGCTCCTATATTCCAAGCAAATTTGTCAAACCCTGCCTTAAAGCTTAGTACACACAAGCCCAATGTCTGGTGGCATCGGTCTGTTCAGTAGAAACCAGCCGACATTCGGCCAATGTGTTGTACTGCAGCCGAAGTTCATTCCGGAGTGCTGACTGGAGAGTTCTGGCAGAGGGGGGGGGGGGGTCAAAGCCGTCAGAACACAATAGCACAGCAGGAGAGATCGCTGTACTAACATCAAATACTTAATATACAGCGGCTCCTTCTGAGCTGTTTTTTTTTTTCCCGTCCAACCTACTGTGTACTAGGCTTAAGTGTGTTCTATATCCCACAGAGAAAAAACATTGATGACAATTAAACGGTTAAAATGGTTTATGTTGGGCAATTCTGTAAGAGTGTAAAGAAAAGCCACACATAAAAGGCAATTACCTACAAAAGCAAATTACGTGAAATATTAAAGCGGGGGTTCACCCTGTTAAAAAAAAAAAAAAATGTTTTTTTTTTATTAGACCATTACATTCGGCATCGTAGCGCGAGCTACGGTATGCCGGTCTTACATTTTTTATCCCCGTACTCACTGCTATGGCTCATTGAAGATTCCGGGGAATGGGCGTTCCTATGGTGAGAGAAGGTGATTGACGGCCGGCCCTGGCACGTCACGCTTCTCCGGAAATAGCCAAAATAGGCTTGGCTATTCACGGCGCCTGCGCATAGCCTGTGCGCAGGCGCCGTGAAGAACCGAGACCTACTCCGGCTGTCGTCGGGGAGCGTGACGTGCCAGAGCCGGCCGTCAATCATCCTCCCTCTCCATAGGCACGCCCATTCCCCGCGGGAGTCGGATTCTTCAATGAGCGATAGCACAGTGAGTACGGGGATTAAAAATTTAAGACCGGCATACCGTAGCTCGCGCTACGATGCCGAATGTAATGGTCTAATGATGTGAAGGAGGGTGAACCACCGCTTTAACTTTGGGTGCAATCACAGACACTGCATGTGATTTGCTGTGCACATCTAATGCGATGTCTGTGCTATGCAAATTCAGCCATACAAACGGTGTGGCTAAAATCGCATTGCATTCGTACCAAAATGGTGCAGGCCCCTTGTTTTGGTCCACACTGGAATCCGAGCGCATGTGTGTTTACACGCATGTCCTACGATTCCTGTACCATTTTACAGTTCGCACTGCGATCTGCGGAAGTAGCATTTTGCAGGGAACCCGCACAGGAATGGCAGGGTTTCCTGCAGCGCACCAGTGTGAACCGAGTCTTGATCTCTGAAAAAAGCCATACATGCTACTAACAGATTCTGCAGTCTGCTTTAGATTTACCAAAACAATGTAATGGCGGGGCCTACCTAAACAATTCACGTAATTTACATATGAGAAGGCAGGCCCATACACAAAATAGTTGTTGGTATATTAAAGCCTAGTACACACCCCACTGTACTAACCATCCAATGTTGGTACAGGGATCTCCCCAGCTGTTCTATTTTGTTCAGACAGGAGGAAGCCCCCCCTTCCCCCGCCAGGACACTTCAGGGAGTGCTTTCAGCCATCGGCTAAGAGCGCTGATCGAGTGCCGACTGGAAGCCGGTGGAAACGGCTGCAATACACACGGGCCAAATGTCAGATAGTTTTTATTGAACCAGGAGATGTCGCCCAACATTGGCCCGTGTGTACAAGACTTAGGAGCACATTTTTACAGTCAGACTCTAACTTTTATGATCAGCTTTATAGTTTGTTTAAAAAGCAGCCATAGCTTGAGTATAAAAGCCTGTCCCTTGCCAACATGCTGTAGAGAAGGGACCCGTGCTCTCTATGTAGAAGCACTGTTCTCTCTGCAAAGGTCTGACATGCCCCCTACTGAGTCAGACCTATAGGAATGTCGGGTCTCTGCAAGGGGCCGAGAGGACAAGGGTTATTCTCTGCAGCATGCTGGCAGGGGACAGGCTTTTTTTCTTCTTTGCTGTGCTGAACTGTTATGCCGTGTACACAGTCAGAATTTCCAACAACAAATGTTCCATATGTGCCCAGTAAGCAAGTGGTTAAAATGTGACAGTAGCTGCAGGGAAAGGAACCCCTGTTCACTGTCACAGGGAAAGAGGTGAGCAGGGCACCAGATGGAACATGTTACACCTATTATTATTTCAACTTTTATTGCCTCAAACTAGCTTCTCTTATATATCAGGATATAATGGTATCTTTAATGAATTGTCTTACTTTACAGAAGGTGATGATGCAGATAATATTAGCTCTGGTCCAATGAGCATCGGGGATTTAAATGCACAGCTCTTGCCTGTTCATTATCCACATGCCGACAATCCATACCAAATACCATCTGTGCCCAGGGACACCTCACAGGTGAGGACATGAATGCTTTGTTCTACACACATTGTTTTCTACAACATATGCTTTACATTTGGGTCTGTTTCTACTTGTGGAACTAACTCTCTCTGCATTTTATGGTCTGCCAAGAAGAAAAGACTTGTTTTATCCAACTCCCAGAACTCAAAAACAACTATTTTTATTGTTGTACTTTTTCAAAATATTTATGCTTTTAATATTCGATTTTCTAAAGCTGGCCAATGTCTTTCAAGTACCTTGGATGGCGTTTGTTTTGGTTATACAAATGCATCTAGTTTGACTCTCGGATTGCGTAGTCAGGCCTTTTCAATAAGGGCTCTTTCACACGGGCGGCCCGTTCAGGTCCGCATGCCAGTTTTTTTAGGCAGACTTGAACGGGCGTCCCGTGCTACTCTATGGAGCCGCGGTGACATGCCCGCTGACATCCGACCCGCTCCGATCCGCCAAAGTGTGACGGAGGAAAAACCTACTTTTCCATCCGTCTGGTGGATCGGATGAACACGGACAGACGGTCCGTGTTCATCCGATCCCCCCATAGGGGAGAGCGGAGAAAAGACAGGGCGGTCCCTGCACAGTGTGCAGGGACCGCCATGTCACCCGCCAGCTCAGCGGGGATTAACGGAGCGATCCCTGCTGAGCAAGCGGAGGTTCACGGGGCGGATCAGTAATGAAAGTGAAAGGGGCCCAACTTGGAATTACAAAAGTTGAATCAACAGCCGTGCTCCGAGATCAGATGAGTGTGATTCTTAAGCCTCATACACACGATCGGACTTCCAACTAACTTTTTCGTGGATTTTGCTCTGAAGGGCGTTGTCCCTGAACTTGGTATGCATACACATGGTAGGACAGCCAACAAACATTAACGTAGTGACGTAATAGACGCACTACATGTTTTTTTCACCCTTTGGGCAACTTCTGCTATTGTTGTCTGATCTTTAGCATTGGTTCTGAGCAAGTACTTTGGACTTTAGTACACATGATCGGATTAGCCGACGTAGGAGTTGGGAGTAGGCAGGCCTCCCCCAGAGGCAATCTGCCACCTTTCTCCATGCCCCGGGTGGCAATGGCGGGTGTGTGAGGGGGTCCTCCCACACAGCCCGCCCTACCTGCTCCGCTTTGAAGCCCAACGGGGCAGAGGGACTCCCTATAAGGGAGTGAGAGGATCTAGCCCACTCAACCAGCCCCGTTAGTCCTTCGCCACTCTTTTTAGAGACCGCGTGGTCAAAGTGCGTGCATGTTAACCCAATTTCGAGTGGGTGTAAGTGTGGTGGTTTTTGTGGGAGGGGGTTGGGCGTACTAATCCGGGGTGCACACCACCAATGCAATTAGCTTGCGCACACCAATGTTTGCAACAATTTGAATGGTGCGACTTTTGAACTGTCAAGTTGCATGACAAATTGCACTGGTGGGAATGAGGGCTGAAGGTTAAACCTTGAAAAGCAGTCTATTTGCTGAGTCGGTTTTCATCCAGACGTTACTGTATTGCACCAGTCCACCCCACTACCATTTTGTTGTACTCCCGTGATCCTGGAACACACTGCTTGCTGCCTCTCATACACAGAAAGACTGATGTAAGAAATACCTATACAGAAAATTATATCTCATCCGCTTATCAGATGCAAGCCTGCCTTGAAAGTTTGATTTGTGATTGCTGGCATAGGAAGTAGAGAAGGGTTCTCGCAACAGCTCTTCACTCTTCCTGTTCTTTTATAGAGTCTCTATGGAGTTGGACAACAGCGCTATCTCAGGCAGCATCTGCCAGTGTCACGCTCCTGATAGAAGAGGCTATAAGCTGTTTGTTGCCTTTTTGATGGCATTAACTTGCCTTTATACAAATTGAAAGTTTAAAATGATGGGCAGTACTTGTGATACAACTGCTTCTCTGTTGCATGCTGTTCCTGGAAATGGAGGGGAATGAGATCATGTCAGCTGCATCTTCATGTGTATTAGCACATAACTGACACCAAGTCCAAGCTAATTAGCAGCTACGTGCAACTGACTAGTTTGCATATAGACAGTCGCCAGTACTGCAGCTGTTGCTGAGCTGTATTTACCAGACCAGGGAGGCCCATCAACAAACTTCACTGAATGCTCTTTATATCTCTACTGGCCTCATAAAATAAATTATTATTATTATTATTATTATACAGTATTTATATAGTGCCTACAGTTTGCGCATCGCTTTACAATGTAGTGTGGTGGCATTACAATACAGTTCAATACAGATAGAATAGGGGTGCCCTGCTCCTGGAGCTTACAATCTAAAAGGATAATCCTTTCTGCAAAAAATAAAAAGTTAGATTCTGTTGCCATTCATTTCAACAAACTCACTTTACATAAGATGAAGTGCATTTAAAGGGGTTGTAAAGGTTCATGTTTTGTCACCTTCATGCATCCTATGAAAAAACATGACGATTACCGGCCCCCCAGCCCCCCGTTTTACTTACCTGAGCCCTGTGTAGCGAATGCGCTCTTCCTTTGCCCGAGCTTCTCTGCTCTTCATTGGATAGATTGATAGCAGCGCAGCCATTGGCTCGTGCTGCTGTCAATCAACTTCAATGACGGGGGGCGGGGCGAGTCCTGTAGTTGGCGGCTATGGACGCCGAATGCAAATCCCCTTGGGAGAGTGCCTCCCAGAGGAGGTTAGCTATTGTGGGGAGGAGCCGAGAGAGCTGCCGTGGAACCCCAGGAAATGGCGCTCGGGGCCACTCTGTGCAAAGCGAGCTGCACAGTGGAGGTAAGTATGTTTGTTATTTAAAAAAAAAAAAAATCTGAACCTTTAGTATCACTTTAAAGTATTTTATACATGTTATTTATTTGTAAAATCCGCCTTGTATAAACCTATATAAAAGCCCTGGGACTGCCACTGGGTGCCCCAGAAACATTCCCCTTTGCAGTTTTCCTATCGGCTACATAAAAATTTATATAAGGAGGTAAGGGGCAGAGGAGCTGTGCCAGCACAGACAGTAATGGGACACTCCCAAAAAAAATTAAAATACTTTGACATGGAAGGAGGGAATTGTGTGAGGGAATTTGATAGCAAGTTCGCAGGCACAGTACACGCGATTTAAAAAATAGTTTATAGAAATTTTAAAAAAAAAGGCATTTCAAATACTTGAATTTTTCTCTGCTTTTACCCAGCAATTTTTAAGTTGGAGACAAGGTTTACAAGGTCTCCTTAAAGGGTAACTCCACTTTTGTGGAAAAAAATAAATAAATATATATATATATATATATATATATATATATATATATATATATATATATATATATATATATATATATATATATATAATATTTTTAATTTATTTTTATAATATATATATATTTATAATATTTTTATATAATATTTTTAATTGTGTGTGTGTGTATATGTGTATATATATATATATATATATATATATATATAATATATATATATATATATATAATTTTGTATATATATATATATTACAAATTATACAATTGCTACAAAATCCATGTTGTAATTTAAGGTTATAAAAAATGTACTTTCCTCTTCAGTCTACAGCCATTGTAATTTTTGTAATTTTCTGTACATTATTGGTATACAGAACCCCTCTAAAACTGTAATTTTCCTGATGTGTGATTTAGCTTACAGATTTTTCCAGAAGTCTGCACTAAAATACAAATCAGATTTTAGGCATCACCTGCAATGTAAATGTAAGTTTTTGGAGAGATACTCCAAGGGTTAATCACTTTGAAAGTGATGCAGACACTGCAGCTTTTCCCATTAGAACACATAAATTGCATCAACTGGTTAATAATGAACCAGACCCCCCTATTCAGAATGAGTATGCAATCATTCTTCACAGCAAAAAAAGGTAGGAATCTGTTTGCAAAGTTTTGTTAAAATCCCTGCAATCATCCAGAGGGGCGTTTTTTTTTTCTGAACAAAAGTAGAGTTACTCTTTTTAAAAGTAAAACTTTTCCTGAGAGAGGCAGCAAGATTACCATTGCTTATCTCTTTTGGAAAAATGCTAGTTGCTTGGCTACTATGCTGGCTTAGATACTTGTTACAAGTATGCGGATCAGGAAAGTCAGTAGTCCACATTCTGCATATTAATTGGTTAAAGACATCTGGAGAAAAAGTAGTCGGCAATGGTATCCTGCAGCTTTTTTAAGGGGCCCCCTTGTCTCTAACAGCAAAGCAGATGTCATATCTGTGTGCATCCATGGGCAGTTTACCTCTGAACCAGGAAAATGTTACATCTCGCTCTGTGTAATCTGTTAATTATCATAATTCTGTAAAGGGAGAGGGTCTCGACACATTTTTTAGGGGGATTCTGCACAATCTCAGCATGGCAGTTCACATTCTGATCTCATTAGACTTGCAGCATTGATTCTCTGGGTAGAATCACTGGTATTAAATTGCTGTTATTGAAAGGTCTCATGTGACCTGGACTCATTAGTGTCGGTTCACACAGGGGCAACACGACTTCCAGCGCGGCTTTGCGAGACGACTTCAGCGCAACTTCAAGTTGCCTCCAGGACAGGCGACTTTTCCAGTGGCCAATCAAACAGTAATCATCTCTGTGGGAGGGAGGGGTTTGCCTGAGAAAACAATTTTCTCTTCCTGTAAAGTTGCTTCAGTTAAGACAGTGGGGTAGATTCAGAGAGCAATTGCGTCTGCGTAACCATAGTTACGCAGCGCAATTGCTTACTTGCCCCAGCGTATCGAATGCTCCTGATTCAGGAACCTCGATACGCCGACTGCAGCCTAAGATATGCCTGGCATAAGGCTCTTATGCCGTCATATCTTAGGCTGCATTCTTACGCAGGCCGCTAGGTGGCGTTCCCGTAGTGGTCAGCGTAGAGTATGCAAATTGCATACTAACGCCGATTCACAACCGTACGCGCGCCCTGCGTACGCAGTTTGCGTACGTCGGTTTTTGCGTAAGGCTGCCCATGCTATTAGCAGGGGCAGCCAATGCTACGTATACCCGTCGTTCCCGCGTCGCGTTTTTGAAAAATTACGTTGTTTGCGTAAGTGATTCGTGAATGGCGCTGGACGCCATTCACGTTCACTTTGAAGCAAATGATGTCCTTGCGACATCATTTACCGCAATGCACATCGGGAAAGTTTCCCGACGGAGCATGCGCACTACGTTCGGCGCGGGAACGCGCCTAATTTAATTGATCCACGCCCCCTATGGGATCATTTAAATTGCGCGCTCTTACGCCGGGCATTTTTCAGGAGCGCCCACGCAATTTACGGAGCTACTGCACCGTGAATCAAGCGGAGCGCAGGAAATTTACGGAGGCGCAGCGGCAAAACGGTACGCTGCGCCTCTGTAAGAAATGGGCAAATGTACCTGAATCTACCCCACTGATTCGACTTTGGAGGCAACTTCCATTGAAATCAATGGGTACAAGTTGCCTTGAAGTAGTACAGGAACCTTTTCTGAAGTCGGAGCGACTTCAGTGGTGTGCATTAAGGCGGCTCTCATTCACTTCAATGGAATTTCTCATGTCGCGCGACTTGGGGAAACACAAGTCAGATCCCAAGTCGCTGTAGTGTGAAGGGCACTTAAAGCGATTATAAAATAAAAAAAGTTCTTGTTTGTTATTTTTTTTACAATAAAAACAAACAAACATCTCTATACATACCTGCTCTGTGCAAAGGAATTGCACAGAGCGGCCCTGAACCACCTCTTCTTGGGTCACCAGGGCCGGACTTACCATTGGCCTTGACTGGGCTCAAGCCCAGGGGCCCCACCCAATAGGGGGCCCCCTTTAAAAAAAAAAAAAAAATTTTTTTTTTTTTTTTTTTTTTTTTTACTGGTCCGGAGGTCCCCAGGGGCCCGGAGGCCCCCAGGGCCCCGGACGGCAACCCCCCTTTTTTTTATTTATTTTTTGTAAAAAAATGTTTTTTTTTATATATTTTTTATTTTTATATATATATATATATATTTAATTATTATTATTAAAGGGCCCAGGGGTCTCCAGGGCCCTGGATGGCAACCCCCCTTTTTTTTATTTATTTTTTGTAAAAAAATGTTTTTTTTATATATTTTTTATTTTTATATATATAATATATATATATATATGTATATATATATATATATATTTTATTATTATTATTAAAGGGCCCAGGGGTCTCCAGGGCCTCCCGGATGGCAACCCACCTTCTTTTTTTATTTTTTTATAAAAAAAAATTACATTTTTATATATATATATATATTTTTTTTTTTTTTTATTAAAGGGCTCAGAGGTCCCCAGGGCCCCATGTGGCAACCCCCCCTTTTTTATTTTTTTTATAAATGTTTATTTTTTTATTTTTGTTTATTTTTTAATTTTTTATTAAAAGGCCCAGAGGTTCCCAGGGCCCCCCGGATGGCAACCTCCCTTTTTTAATGTATTTTTTATAAATGTTTTTTTTTTTTTATTATTAAAGGGCCCAGAGGTTTATTTTTTCTTTTTATTAAAAGGCCCAGAGGTCCCCAGGGCCCCGGATGGCTACATATATTTATATATATTTGTTTTCTTCTTTATTTCTTCTTTTTTTTGTAAAGGCCCCCCCGCTTCTCAATTTGCGGCAGCCCCCACGCTTCTCAATTTCAGGCGGCAGCACCCCCACCCCCCCTAGGTTCTCTGCTTCAGGGGGCCCATGCCTTAAGCTGTGCAAGGGGCCCCAAAATTCCTGATCGCGACCCTGCGCATACCTCCCAACACGCACGAATTCTGTGGGACTTTCCCGCACAGACAGCTTCTTCCCGCAGTCCGGCAAAAGGGTTAATTTTCCCGCACTGCAAGAGGAGGCAGCACGGAAGCAGGAGGAACCGGAGTGGTGTGTGGAGGACTGTGGCTGCTGAAGGGAAGATAGCCGAGAGCCGGGCTAATGACAGTCTGTGGCCCCGGCTGTTGGCACAGGTGAGAGGCACCCCCCCCCTCAACAACTGCAAAATCCCCCCCCCGCTCAACAACTTTAATGCGCTCCCCCCCGCTCAACAACTTCAATTCGCCCCCCCCCGCTCAACAACTTCGATCCCCCCCAATTCTCGGCTCCAGGGGGCCCCTTCAACACTCAAACCCAGGGGCCCCCACCACCCTAAGTCCTGCCCTGTGGGTCACCCACTGGTGCTCCTGGCCCCTCTTCTCTATCCAGTGCCCCCATGGGAAGCTGCAATTGTGCATTCTCGCATCCAAACCCCACTGCTGTGTTCATTTAACACGGACCGTGGGATTCGGACCCGCCCTCCGCTCCCTCATCACTGGCTTTGATTGACCGCATTGGCAGCCAATGGCTCCCTGTGCCCCAGCATCAATCTATGCCATGTCCAGCCCCTCCTCTGTCCATCCATCCCGCTGTCTTCTGGGAGACACACAGGTCCCAGAAGACAGCAGGGACCACTCAAATTGTGCATGCTCAGTAGGGAGCCAGGCTGTGAAGCCGCCAAGTCTTCACTTTCTAATTCCCTTACTGAAGATGCCCATGCCTCCACCCGCAGCAGAGGGACGGGTCGGCTTTGGGCGAGGACATCACGGGCGCCCTGGACAGGTAAGTGTCCTTATTTTAAAAGTCAGCAGCTGCAGTATTTGTAGCTGCTGACTTTAGATTTTTTTTTTTTTTCAGGCGGAATCTGCTTTAAGAACAATCTACAAGATAAAAATGTTTAACCTTCATGGGTTAATCTTTGCCTTTGCCACCAAATCCTCCTTTATGAAATATTGCAGGATGTGAATCACAAACTCAGATTAGTCTCAGGGATTTGAAAAGCAGTCTATAGGCCAACTTGCTACATAAGGTCCCCAGATGGTTTGTTCAGAAGCGAGAGTGTGAATTGGGCTTTAAGTGATGGCGGGGTCTTCTTTACACTTACATAATGCTACAAGCAAGCAGGGTGTTTTATAAGGTGCCATTTTAACTGCTTTGCTGCCAGCCTAGTACTTATTGGCCATTCTAGGAAAGGAGAGTGCCACCAAATGTCACTTATAGGATGCACTGTTTTCTCATTCTTAGTCAAATTTTAACACATACTGTAATTATCACAGGGTCCCGGACAGCCTCAAAAGGAACATCAACCAGTGCCTACCCGCTTTATACAAGTCGGCGTTAAGTCAGCTGAAGAGCTTCACCAAGGTAAATGTTTGTCTGAGTTTTAACAGGCAGAGAGGGTTTAGCAGAGGAAGTTTTGCTATGCACATGCTAAGTGTTCCGACACTGATGTGAAAGTTAATTCAGCTTGGAGGCGTCAGACACCCCTGCTGAAAGAATGCAAGACATTCAACTTGTAAACTCAAAAGATGGCCACCAGGTGGCAGAACTGTTTCTTCAACAACACGCTGAAGTCATTCAATGTGGTTTTGGCCTATTGTCTGTGGTTTTTAAGAAATTACATTTTTTTTATTGTTTGCCAAGAAACAATTTCATTTGAAACAAATTCTCTGCAAAAATGGATTTAATTTTTTTTATTGCAACGCTGCTCTAAAAGTATGAAAGGTAAGTGGTATACACAGGGCCGTCTTTAATATGGTTTGGGCCCAGGGCAAAATTTTTTTTGGGCCCCCCTCCAGCTTATTTTGGGCCTGGCTGGTTCACATGTATGTATGCAGATAAGTCACAGCAGACAGCAGAATGGACAGACAGTGCTGCATTTCAGTGCTTGATGGGCATAGGCGTGCCGTGTGCGCAGCCTATTACATGAGGCATGCGATTTTCTTTGCAGGAAACGCAGGCATGGCGGCCCATTCAAATGAATGGGCTGCTGTGCCTGCGCAAATGTGGGCCGCCAAAACACATACATGTGAACCAGCCAGGCAGGGGTCAAGTCCTGGGGAAAAAAGTGTGGGAACTCCCACCCAAGATCTACTCCCCCCACCAAAAAAAAAATGATACGCACATATGCATAATTACTAAACCGCATTTTTTTTTTTTTCGATCCACTGTACCTTAGTAATCCTTTGTTACTGCCCGCTTCCTGTATATGGATTCATCGGGTAGTGTGCGGGTATTCCATCACTTCCTCGATGCCGCAATGTCTCCTGGGAGCTTTTGTCATTGTTCCCAGGAGACATTGCGGAGGTCTGCCGTGAGTTATCGTGGGATTTAGAAAGAACTTTAAGCAAGTTCTTTCTAAATCCCGCGATAACTACCTGATGAATCCATATACAGGAAGCAGCCAGTAATATAACGGATTACTAAGTTTCGCCTGCCCCTGACAGTGACTCGAGCTGGGCATCACCGCTTAGTGAAGGATTGGCTCAGGCGGCTCAGCTGCTCTAGTCCTGCAAAGGGAACTGCGTTCCTGCTGTGAAAAAAGTGCAGGGACTCCGTTCCCACGCGTTCCCGCAGGACTTGAGCCCTGCAGCCAGGCCCAAAATAAGCCCATCAAGCAGTTAAATACAGACAGTAATGTCATGTACTCTGAGGCTTTACTCAGCCTGGACTGCAAGTCTGGTCTGTGATTTAAAGAGTTCCTCTATTTTACACATGGCATGGGGGTCCATTGGTGCTAAAGCAGAATGGACAGACGGTGCTGTGACCCCCATGCCATGCCATGTGTAAAATAGAGGAACTTTTTAAAACACTGACCAGACCTGCAGTGAATCATCAAATATTATAAAGACTTTGGGCACACTCTACAGAAAACTTCAATTTACAATATAGATTAGCAAACAGTGACATACCTTGAGGAGCAGGACATGAAGAAGTCAGCCTCGGGAAGAGCAAACTGGGGATGTTATAAAATCACATTCTAATTCACTTTTATATGCAAGCAGCACCCAGTGGCAGGAAGGGAGAAGTGCACGTCTAAAGGGAAGCCAGGGGTGCTGTACATTTTAAAACACTGGGAAGGGAAGCAGTACTGTCACTGGCTGCGTGCCGCTGATGATTTTCAGCCTGGTTTGTGGGCAGCACAGGGGCTTAACGGGAGGCAGGGCCACCATCAGGAATTATGGGGCCACTTACACAGCTTCAGGCATGGGCCCCCTGGAGCAGAGAACCGGGATGGGGGGTGCTGCCGCCTGAAATTGAGAAGCAGGGGGGGGGGGGCTGCCGCAAATTTAGAAGCGGGGGGCCCTTTACAAAAAAAGAAAGAAATAAAGAAAAATATATATAAAAAAGGGGTGTAGCCATCCGGGGCCCTGGGGACCTCTGGGCCCTTTAATAAAAAGAAAAAAAGAAATTAAAAAAATATATAAAAAATATATTTTAAAAAGGGGGTTGCCATCTGGGGACCTCTGGGCCCTTTAATATTTTTTTTTTTAATAAAAATAAATTACAAAAAAAAGGGGGTTGCCATCCGGGACCTCTGGGCCCTTTAATTAAAAATATATATAAAGAAACATTTATAAAAAAAAGGGGGGGTTGCCATCCAGGGCCCTGGGGACCTCTGGGCCCTTAAATAAAAAATAAATAAAAAAAATATATAAACAAAAAAAATAAAATAAACATTTATAAAAAAGATAAAGGGTGTTTGCCACATGGGGACCTCTGAGCCCTTTAATAAAAAAAAATTATATATATATATATATATATATATATATAAAAAGAAAAAAAAAGAAATAAAATATATAAAAAAAATGTTTTTTATAAAAAAAAAAGGGGGGTTGTCATCCGGGGCCCTGGGGACCTCTGGGTCCTATAATAATAATAATAATAATAATAATAATAATAATAATAAACATTTTTATATATATATAAATATATAAATAAAAAGATTTTTTTTTTTATAAAAAAAGGGGGGTTGTCATCCGAGGCCCTGGGGAACTATGGGCCCCTGGGGACCCCCAGACCTCTAAAAAAAAATTGGCCCTTTAATAAAAAATAAAATAAAAATATATTAAAAAATTGTCCCTTTAATAAAAATATATAATTTTTTTTTATTATTTAAAAAAAATAAAAAAAATGGGGGGTTGCCATCTGGGGCCCTGGGGTCCTCCGGGCCCCTGGGGGCCTCCGGACCCCTAAAAAAAAAAAAAAAAAAAAAAAAAAAAAAAAATTTTTTTTTTTTTTTTTTCAAAGGGGGTTGCTTTGGGCCCCCAACAGTGACAGGGCCCAGGGCACCTGCCCCATTTGCCCTGCGGTAAAGACGGCCCTGGGTATACAGTAAAATAGTATTTGTTTTCCTAGCCACAAATGCATTCAATTCCAGACAATATGCATTTATGTATGTAATCAACCTTTGGCCTTATGTATGAAATAAGAAATCCGTGTTCTACTCAGAAAACCAAGGGAACAGTTTGGATTCTGCCTCCGCACTAGAGAAAGTATAATCATCTTGGAAAACAAATAAAGCTGGGAACAATGGGGCAGATCCACAAAAGAATTACGCCGGCGTATCTATTGATACGCCGCGTAATTTTAAAGTTCCCGCGTCGTATCTTTGTTTTGTATCTACAAAACAAGATACGACTGCATCTGGGATCGAAGCGACAGGCGTACATCTTAGTACGCCGTCGGATCTTGGGTGCATTTTTTCGGCGGCCGCTAGGTGGCGTTTCTGTCGAATTCCGCGTCGAGTATGCAAATTAGCTAGTTATGGCGATCCACAAACGTACGTCCGGCGCATTTTTTTACGTCGTTTGCGTTCGGCTTTTTCCGGCGTATAGTTACCCCTGCTATATGGTGGCGTACTCAATGTTAAGTATGGCCGTCGTTCCCGCCTCGCATTTTGAATTTTTAACGTCGTTTGCGCAAGCCGTTCGCGAATAGGGATTTGCGTAGAATCACGTCACCGTCGTAAGCATTGGCTTGTTCCAGTTTAATTTTGAGCATGCGCACTGGGATTCCCCCACCGACGGCGCATGCGCCGTTCCAAAAAAACGTTGTTTACGTTGGGTCACGACGTATTTACATAAAACACGCCCCCATCACATCGATTGGAATTGCGCGCCCTTACGCCGCCAAAGATACACTACACCGCCGTAACTTACGGCGCGCATTCTTTAAGGATTCGAAAAAAAAAAAAATTATGGCTGCGTAGTGTATCTGAGATACACTACGCCTGCCTAAAGATAGGCAGATCTTTGTGGATCTGGCCCAATGTCGGTTAGCTCTTTTAATTCAAAGATTTTTTTAATTTATTTGAATTTTCAATTTTTTTTTTTTTAACCACTTCCCACCCGCAGTACGTTATATGACATCCTGGGCTTTGAGTGGAGATATCTGAATGATGGCTGCAGCCATCATTCAGATATAAAAAAAAAATTCTACCTGCGATTCCCTGCACAGTAAGAACATAGCGGTAGGATAGGATGTCCCCTCTTACCACCCTCCGGTGCTTCTACCGGCTCGCCCGTGCAATCGGCAAGCCGGAGAAGGAATCCGCCAGCGGGGGAAGTTAACCATAGAGAATACTGAGGTTCAGATGGTCCCCGGCAGTCTCTATGGCTCTCTGAGGCACGGGTGCGACGTTATGACATCACGTCTGGCCTGGCAGTTAATGCTGCCACATACTTGGCTGGAAAGCCGAGATCGTTTATTTATTTTTTGATCTCTGGCTTTCCAGCCTGGAGGAGAGATGTGGGGTCTTATTGACCCCACATCTCTCCATAAAGAGGACCTGCCATGCACTATTTCTATTACAAGGCATGTTTTCATTCCTTGTAATAGGAATAAAAGTGATCACAGAACAAACAAACAAAAAAACAATACATTTTTTTTTTTTTAAAGTACTCCTGTCCTCGCATGATCGCAGGCAGAAGCAAATGCATATTTATGCCATGCCCACTTATGTAAAAGGTGTTAAATCCACACATGTGAGGCATTGCCGCAAATGTTAGAGTGAGAGCAACAATTCTGTCCCAAGATCTCCTCTAACTCTAAATAGGTAACTGTACCGAAGTTCGGCGCCACAACACGAGTGTGCGCAATTTTAACGTGTGACATGTTGGGTATCTATTTACTCGGCGTAATATCATCTTTCACATTTCCCCAAAAATTGGGCTAACTTTAGTGTTTGTTTTTTTTTTTTTTTTTTATTCATTATAATAACGTGTGACATAAAAAGTTACAACAACCACCATTTTATTCCCTGGGGTCTCTGCTTAAAAAAAAACATATTTTGGGGGTTCTGAGTAATTTTCCAGCCGAAAAATTATGATTTTTACATATAGGAGTATATTGGCCCAAATGGGAAGTGGTTAAAGAGATCACTTGAAAATGTCTAAATTGTACTGGACATGAAAAGCAGACATAGTTGTCCCTCCTCCCCCTTTACTATTTAGGTCCTCCCTCCTCCCCTACTATATAGGTCCTAAAAGGCAGAAGGGTTTTTTTTTTTTTTTTTTTTTTTTTTTTACCTGAATGCATTCTATCACATAGAGCTTTCTTTTGGTGATATTCAATCGCCACTGTTTTTTTTTTTTTTTTGCTAAACAAACAAAAAGAGACTGAAAATTTTGGAAAAAAATGTTTTTTATATTTTGCTATAAAATTTTGCAAACAGGTAATTTTTCTAATTCATTGATGGGCACTGGTGGGGCGGCACTGATGGCGCTGCACTGATAAGTGACACTGATGATGAGGCAGTGATGGGCACCTTTTAGCTGCACTGGAGGGCACCTTTTAGCACTTATTTCTTGTGGTTGAACTGGATGACTTGTGTCTTTTTTTTTCAACCTGACTAACTATGTAACTATGTGCACTAAGGGGACCAATGTCCCTCTACTAACAGAAGCTGGTTAACGGCTTTCTTCCTTTCTTCACGCTGACAGCTTGAAGAAAAAAAATCCAATAACCAGCTTCTGTTTACTTCTGCGATCAGCTGTCATTAGCTGACAGCTGATCATGTGGTAAAGGACCCGCTGTGATTGGCCATTTGCCTTGATCAGTCGAGTCAAGGCATGGCCCCCTCTGCCCCCCCTGGTGATACCACCTAGTGCCCCTACATTTAGTGCCGGAACTGCGTTCCCCCACGTTCCTGCTGAAAAAAAGCCCTGCTTTAAATGCTCTTTACTGTAAACTTGTCAGCTAGTGCTACTCCAGCATGAACCCTAATCTCCAGGCCACAAGTACCCTGTTCTCCACACTCCTTGCTCTATGTTTATTGTAACTAAACTCCTAAATCATTTAGTGTCATTTTCCTAATGTCAAGGTGTGCTTAAACCCTTCCCATCGAACATGCTGTACTTTGAAACCTTATATACTTGAATATGCGTACCTAACATATACTTATAGCAGTGTATTCAGAATTTTTTTATTTATTTTATTTATTAATGTGTTTTATTCTTAAAATAACCCATTTAAGGAAAGTTTATCATTAGCAGAAAAATGTACTGTAGACAAAGTGGAGACTTTGGTACAATTTATGTCTAATTTTGGGCTTTGTGGCACGCTTGAGTCTTTGCTCAGTTTATCCAGCTGGTTTCAGTGATTTAATGCCCTATTATTTATATAGTGGCAAACCCACAGAGACTGCCTCTATAATGTGACTTTTTACATTTGGCCAATGGAATATTTTCATTTTATTTGAGGTTTGTGGAAGAATGGTCCCGACCATTTTTCATTTGATTGATGATGTGGATCGGCTGAATTGAATGGCATTTTCTTATTGCTGTATTTAAAAAAGAATTTAAGATCTGGCTAGGTGACTATTAAATTATAAGAAACACTTTCTCACTTATCTAAAGGGTGTATTTATACCAAACAGCAGGCGGATACAGCGAACACATGCCTGCAAAGACCATTGAGGATTTTAGGGCTAAAATTCTAATTTGCAGGATGTTGGATAGAGTGTGATGTATCCTCCATTGGAGTCTGCAGGCAAATCATTAATGTGGACCTGTCCCGATCTCAAAGGTTTCTTATGCCTTGTACACACGGTCTGACTTTTGACCGTGCAAAAGTCCTCTGTGAGTCCGTTGGAAGTCCGGCGGAAAGAAAGAGAACAGATTCTGTATCTAAGGTCCATCTGACTTCTGACAAAAAAAGTCAGATGGAGACGACACACGGCCAGACTTTCCGAGGGGGAAAAAAGCCTGTCTGACTTTTTTTTTTTCTCTCGGAAAGTCCGACCATGTGTATGAGGCATAAGGTACCATTGTGCTGAAGGTTAACTCTTTCATGTTGGATCCAGGCTTGTATATGTGCAGCCTCAACATCTACTTAGTTGTAGATTAAGCCCCTCCTACTGTCATTTGTCTGTCAAATTCTAGAACTTCAGTGGAAAGTTGTACCGTGTTTCCCCGAAAATAAGACCTACCCCGAAAATAAGACCTAGCGTTATTTTCCAGGAGGGCTGCAATAAAAGCCCTACCCCGAAAATAAGCCCTAGTTTAAAATGTTTGTAACATCCTATAATCCACTCTATTACAGTAGTATATAATGTACAATGTGTGTTTTTCTGTAATATAATTGCAGGGAAAAGGGCTCCGGCGGGTCACAGAAGCGATGAACGAAGGTATTTGGCACAATTATATTACAGAAACACACACATTAAACATTATATACTACTGTAATAGAGTGGATGTTAGGATTTTACAAGCATTTTAACTCCGTTTACACTGGGGATTCCTGTCAAGCAGGGAGAGAGAGGGGGAGAAAAGACAGCACATTACATGTTAAGACCTACCCCGAAAATAAGCCCTACTGTGTCTTTTGTTGCCAAAATTAATATAAGACCCAGGCTTATTTTTGGGGAAACACGGTAGTTGTTGCATTTGCAGGTTAATAAGGGGGGGCGTCTGTGGTACCAAGGGTACTTGGATGAAGTCAAAGCTCCGTGTATAGTTTTGGGCTAGGATCCAACAGGGTCTCCATCCATATAAAGAATCTACCTAAAGACCAACACATCTACCTGCAAACACTGCAAGGTACCTGAAATTTAGTACTGTTGTCATCTTAGAAGCATCTAAGCTTACAGTTAGTTTCACTCTTAAAGTTGATTCTATGCCCTCTGCAGACCTTGAATGCCAAAGGTCAGCTCCAGCCTGGTGGGTATAACATTGCCACGTTTAAATATATTAATATGAAAGAAAATGAAAATGCTAGAAATCGAGATGAGCAGGACTTATTTCAATAAATGTTATATGGTAAGATTATTATTATTATTTCAGGTACTTGTATAGCGCTGTCAATTTACACAGCTCTTTACATATACATTGTAAATTTAAATCAGTCCCTACCCTCAAGGAGCTTACAATCTAAGGTCCCTAACTCATATTTATACATATGTTAAGGCCAATTTAGACCGAAGCCAATTAACCTACCAGCATGTCTTTGGAGTGTGGGAGGAAAATGCAGTACCCGGAGGAAACCCACGCAGGCACAGGGAGAACATGCAAACTCCAGGCAGGTAGTGCCATGGTTGGGATTTGAACCAGTGTTCCTTTTTTGGACAGCAAAGCCACCTAGAGATTGGTTTCACAGCAACATATTTGGGATGCACCGGTCAACCCTAACATGGCTACCAAGCAGCACAAGAGAGTGGGGTACTCAAGGATGTTTCTAGGATGGTGAAAGATATGCACCACCCTTGGTCACTCCAAGGAGAGAATAATGTGGTACGCCTAGCATGCCATAGAGAAGGATGGGTGTGGTCAAAATGTTCTAACCCAGATATTTAAAGTGGATGTAAAATCAATTCATAAAATTTGAGCTGAGCACATATAACTGCAGTGTTTTTGTTATCTCTCTTCAAAGAGCTAAGTCCCGTAGCTCTCTCCTGACCCGTTCCTCTGTTATCAGCCTGATGACTCCTGACAAATTCTCGGACACATCAGATAAAAGCAGCCTGACATTTCTGTCCTGGGAGGTTGCTATAAATAGATTAGCTGGGAGGTGGCCCTATTACAAAACACCGCTGAGAGTCTCTGCCTATGATAAGAGGGTGTTTCCTTTCCTCCAATCAACAATATTGGCTATCTTGGCTGTATGCCCAGACATCACACTCTGTGTTAAACAGGAAGAGAAAATTTCCTAACATGAACTGAACTTTCTAATAAATGTGAAGACAGCAGATATACATGTAAAACCTATGTAGGGAGATTTAGTTCATCTCTGTGTATCATCTGAGGCTGTTCACTTCACTGGGTGTATGGAGGGTTTACATCCACTTTAAAGATGCCTGTTTAAATATGTGTAAAGCACCAAGCACAGGTCAGGAGTATTTAATGCTTCTGAATCAAAAATGACCCCCTCATCCCAATACAATCCCACCCAACCTAGATCACAAAATGTAATTAAACAAAAATGATACCCTTCATCTAAATTGTATTTAGCAGACTTGGCATTGCATTAGCTGGTGAGTGCCAGGAGCTCTGTCCTTGTGAAAGCATGCTTCCCCCCCCCTTCTGTTTGTGAATGATGGCGCTGATACGTTCTTTTCATGCTCCGTTCCCCACTTAGCTCCTCTCAGAACTGAAGCAAATGGTCTAAGAAATTGCTTTAAAAAGTATACTCGGCTCTGTGCTACACAGTCCTCACAGGAATTTGGCAGTCTATTGACCAGGAATAGAAGGCGACAAGTTCATTTATTTATGTATAGAAAAAAAAAAAACGGGCATTAAAAGACCCCTCAAACAGCTACTGGCCATGGCAACTGTATTGCATACATGCATAGATATCTGGTGTGCTTTTCCACTGTGCACTATGCTAGTTATATCTCTTAGCACTTCTCTCCCACCCTTATTCAGTAATTGAATGATATTTGCAGTGAGTGAAGCAAACAGATAAGGGCTGCCTTCTCCCCCAGTTGTGTGCTGCATAAAGGCTTTGCAGGGATGATCTGACCAGTGCCTCCCTACTCGGCACCTTGTCCCCTTGTTTATGGGAATGCAAACTGACTAGATCTGACCAGGGGTGGATCCAGAGTCTAGTCTCAGGAGGGGCACTGCCAGAAAATAAGATGTTTTTGCAGGCAATTTATTTGGGGAATACCTGGTGTTGGCGCTTCAATCATCACGGCACCATGGTTGTTATGGTGTCGGGATGTTTGTAGCGCATTATTTCTATTATTGCATTGTTATAGAAAATGAAATCGTTCAACTCGCCGTGATGCAGAATCAGTGGGACCCCCGAGTGTGTCACTTGCCACAGTCGCCTGCCACCAGATGCAGATTGTCCACTTGCCACAAGTTGTGGATTGTCCACTTGCCACATCACCTGCCACACATTGCGGATTGTCCACTAGCCACAAATTGTGGATTGTTCACTTGCCACAAGTTGCAGATTGTCACTTGCCACGTCAACTTCCACGCGTTGCAGATGGTCCCCCTGCAATAAGTTGCAGATTGTCACTTGCCACGTCACCTGCCACACATTGCGAACTGTCCACTTGCCACAAGTTGCGGATTGTCCACTTGCCACGTCACCTGCCACACCTTGCGGATTGTCACTTTCCTGCTTAGGTGGGGAACGGGGATTGTCATTTCCTGTGTCCCGGAGTCAGGCAGTAGAGAGATGATGTAATCTCTCTGCTGCCTGCACAGTAAATGAGGGCAGAACTGCCGGGATGCAGGGTGGGCACCGGGTGGTGAGAGATATCATCTCTCTGCTCCGCCCCCGGCTGATTGGCCAGTCCACTCACCGAGCCTGCCAGCTTCCTATCTCTCTTTCACACGCCCGCCGAGCCGCCTCCGCTCGAAAGTCAGTGCGACTGTGTCAGTGTCGCGTGTACGCCGAACCAACCGCCGGCTCAACCACCACGCCGCCCGCACACTCACTCGCAACTAACCTATCGGGAGGGGCAATTGCTCCTGGATCTGCCCCTGGATCTGGCCAGTTTGCTTGTTCGCAGAATTACGAGCTTGCTGAGTTTGGGTTGAAGTTATGGCTCATTCCTACTGGGGCGCTGCCATGGACTCAAAGCAAGTTTGGGTTCATATGAGGAGGTCTCCTATTTTCTGTAAGTCACTCTATAAATGAAAAAAAGTAACTGTACTTGTATACTATTATGTACTGTCAAATGCTGCTGGGAATTCCCTATTCTGCAGCATCATACTCCTTACGCCATGCATTACCTTTTTAAATAACGCGCCTCCTCACTCTGAATATCAAGCTGTACAGTAACTATTCCACATCGCCCACACTCCATGTGCCATGCTGGCTTATTATGTATGGTGCATTTTACATCCTAATATCCAAAACTCTCATTGTCAACAATAAATTCTATTTTTTAGTGACGATGACACCGTGCAATGCATATACACCCCCCCCCCCCCCCCCGTTATATCAACTCCTTTGCCAACTTCTCATGATGACTGGAAGGCCATCTGGTAGAATTCAATGATAAATGCCTTTCAAAAAGGCATTGGTTCAAAATATTTGTTGAATTCCGGATCTCGATCGACTGTTGGTGTTTCCAATGACACAGTGGAATAAGGAGGAAGAACAGAGTTTAGAACAGAGTAGGTGCAGTTGTCTCAAGGAACCATAAAAACAAATTATTTTATTAGCCGCATGTAAAAAAGGAAAGTAAGGTTGAAATTTACTGTGGATTACTACACTAGTTCCGTTCTAAATTCATATTGGTAATTCTGTATTTAGGGGAAAGCATAGTTGTAACACAGGTATCTTCAGTGTTATAAATAAAGACAGTAGAAAATGCACACATTTTTTCATATTCCCATGTATAGATGCTTTAATGAACAAGTGTTATGGGTGCTTTTGGATACCAACCATATTGGACCGATTGCCATTCAAATAACATTGGTTCACAATGCTGGCTAACAGTACATTGACAAATGTGCTGAGCAGGATGCAGATTCACTCTGGCCAAGGAGTTGGGCAAGTGTGAAGTGATCTGGGATGGCCCAGGCAGAAAGGACAATTGGACCTCCTTCACACCTGAGCGACACTAAGCGATGCTGTTTTATTTTTATTTTTTGGAGAGCCATTTATTTTGAATAGACCTCCCACCACTACAAATACACGCCAAAGAAGAATATGTACTGTACCAATTTTTTGCCAGGCACATTTGACATTGCATGTTTTGCAGTGATTTTTGTGCATTTTGTTGCATGACAATCGTGGCAAAATCAGTGTTTGGGGGTGCCAATAACCAATTGCCAACTGCGCTATAGCCGAATGACGGCTACAGCGTGATCGTCCTGTTCTGAGAGGGAGGCTATTGACATCCTCCCAGAACTGCGCCTGCTGTAGCACACACTGGGTGAGCTCTATGCTCCCTGTGTCCTTCAGATACAGCTGATCACAGATTGGGGCAAAGAGCCAATTGCAGCAGCTCTTTACCATGTGGTCACGATGTAAACACATCTCGCGGTTATCGGCATTCTTTCCTTCCTTCCCCCGCTGTCACCGATAAGTGTGAAAGAGGGGACATCTACACTGATAATCGGGGCACTGATCATCAGTGTCCTGATGATCAGTGAAGGATCAACACTGCCCATCATTGCCACCTATCAGTTCCCATCAGTGCTGCCTATTGGTTCCCACATATAAGTGCAGCCTCATCAGTGTCTCCTCATAAGTGTCCAGGGCCGTCTTTACCATAGGACAAACAAGGGCAGCTGCCCAGGGCCCTGTCACTGTTGGGGGCCCAAAGCAACCCCCTTTGAAAAAAAAAATATATTTTTAATATATTTTTATTAAAGGGCCAATTTTTTTTTTTTAGGAGTCCCCAGGGGCCCGGAGGACCCCAGATGGCAACCCCCCTTTTTTTATTTATTTTTAAATAAAAAAAAAATATTTTTTTAATATATTTTTATTTTATTTTTTATTAAAGGGCCAATTTGTTTTTAGATGTCTGGAGGTCCCCAGGGCCCCGGATCACAACCCCCCTTTTTTTTATATAAAAAAAACTTTTTTTATATATTTCTTTATTTCTTTTATTTTTTATATATACAAAGGCATGGCAGCCCATTCAAATCAATGGGCTGCTGTGCCTGCACAAATGAGGGCTGCCAAAACACATGCATGTGAACCAGCCAGGCCCAAAATAAGCTGGAGGGGGGGCCCAAAAAAAATGTTTGCACAGGGCCCAAACCATATTAAAGACGGCCCTGTAAGTGTCCACCAGTGCCATCTCATCAGTTCCTATCAGGGCACATCAGTAAAGGAGAAAAATGTACCTGTTTGCAAAATTGTATAACAATCTTAAAAAAAAATATATATATTTTTTTTATCTTTTTTTCATTTGTTTAGCAAAAGAAAAACCAGTGGTTATCAAATACCATCAAAAGAAAGCTCTATTTTTGTGGAAAAAAAAATATAGAAATTTTGTCATTCACAGTTGGACTGGGCAGGAAGTGGGTTAAAGTGCCCAGTAGGCAAGCGGTTAAAGCGGGGGTTCACCCGTACATAAAACTTTTTCCCCTTAGATGGATGCTCGTTTTGTCTAGGGGAATCGGCTAGTTGTTGTAAAATATGAGCTGTACTTACCGTGTACGAGATGCATCTTCTCCGTCGCTTCCGGGTATGGGCTGCAGGACTGGGCATTCCTATTTTGATTGACCGTCTTCCGAGAGGCTTCCGACGGTCGCATCCATCGCGTCACGATTTTCCGAAAGAAGCCGAACGTCGGTGCGGCTTCTTTCGGCTACTAGTGACGCGATGGATGCGACCGTCGGAAGCCTCTCGGAAGACTGTCAATCAAGAAGGAACGCCCGCTCCCGAAGACCCATACCCGGAAGCGACGGAAGAAGATGCATCTCGAAAACGGGTAAGTACTGCTCATATTTTAAAACAACTAGCCGATTCCCCTAGACAAAACGAGCATCCATCTAAGGGGATTTTTTGAAAAATGTTTCTTATGGATGAACTCCCGCTTTAAGAAATAATGGCGATTCTGCCTGCGATTCCAATACACTTGGGTGTGAACGGGGCCTAAGAGACTTTTGTTGATTATGAAATTCTGCTACAAAAGGTTAAGTTAACCCTTTAAAAGCTGTGTGCATTTCTAGCAGATTAACAGGCCTTTGTCTGTATTTCTAAGGTCTCTAAAGGGGTAAAACGTGGGGAAATATTCATGTATTTGAAAGAAGTACTGTTTATAGCTTTTTTTATATTTAGTTGGCTTCATTTAGTAACTCCAACTGTTCCCATTCAAAATAATGTCCTGCTTTTCCATTAGACCTGAGTTCTTCTTTATAAGCCTTTTTTTTCCTGCCACTTAATGGAACACATATTTTGAACACGTGGATCTTCCCTTGTTCTAGGAAAAATTAAAAAAAATGTAACTTGCCATTTTCTACCACCTTTCATTTTTTTTTAAGGACTTATGCGTGCGGAAAGCCGGTCCACGCTCCATTTGAGAAAGGCTATATATCTATCAGCAGTGGAACAAATTGAGTCTGTTACTGTAGGAAACAGGGCAGAGGATTGACAGGAAACATTAACTCTAAGATTTCATAAATCGTATGCACACAACAATTAGGAATAATGAGGAATTCTTGTACATTTGGGCTGACAGGAACAGAAAAGGCTCTGTCTTTTATTTTGACCCAGTGGTGATTGCTTCAATGCCTTCCCTGCTGTAAGTAGCTGGCTCGGCAGTGCTTAGTCTGGACCGAATGGCTGAAATAAGACATTCTTGTTCCTGGCTGCCGGCTTCGGCAAATCATTGTCCCTTTTGGTTTCCCACTGGGTTTAGCTGGAACAAAGTCAATAAGCCTCTGTAAGGCTTACTTTTCAAGTTTTAATGGAAGGTTTTTTTGGCTGTGGGGAGAGTGGGAGACGGGGGCCTGACCATCGAAGTGCTCATTCTGTGGTTAAGCACACAGCGCAGTTTGTATGTGCAGGTCAGTGAGCTACAATGCGGCCTCCTGACTGAGTTCTTCATCTGCTGATTTTGACAAGTGGAAACTGTTTGTTTGGCTTTACAGCCGCCTGTCATTTTCTTTATTGAGCAAACTGCCTGTGGCGTGCAAGAAAAGAACAGTTTTGCTGTATTTTTTTCTTACTTTCCAAAAGCTATTTAAATTTGCTGATGAAGCAATAAAGCCCAACTACAAAAAAAAAATTGGGTAGATTCACACAAAATGACCTAAAATTAGGACGGCCTAGCCTAATCTTTTTAGGCAACACCGCCGTAAATTATTTCGGCTATTAGTGATTCTCAAACCACTTACCTGTTAATTTTCGGCGGCGTAGCCTAAAACGAGCGGGCGTAAGCGCGCCTAATTCAAATGACTTGTTTGGGGGCGTGTACTATGGAAATGAGGCTTGACCTCAAGTTTTTCGACGTTTTTGCGTACTGCGCATGCGCCGGGCGACTACATTTCCCAGGGCGCATTGCGGCTAAGTACGCCGTACGGCCCTATTGATTTCGACGCGGACGTAAACGACGTAACTCCCGATTCGCAGACGACTTACGCAAACGATGCTAAAAATTCGAACCTCGCAGCGGGAACGGCGGCCAAACTTAACAATAGTTAGTCCACTAGAGCATAGCTCTAAATTTAGGCGGCCTATCCCTTACGGAAACGACGTAACTCGACGGTGTAGGCCCCTCATTTACATAATCTAGGCCGGCCGCAATGTAAGCGCCACCTAGCGGTAAGCCAGAACATTGCAATCTAAGATAGGACGGCGCAAGCCGTCCTATCTTAGATATGTTAAAGTGTATCTCTGTTAGAGAATACACTTAAACATAGGTCGGCTTAGATTCAGAGTTAGGTCGGCTTATCTGTAGATAAGCCGGCCTAACTCTTTGTGAATCTACCTAAATGTTTTTATTATTGATTTTTTTTTTTTTAGCTTAAAGGAGTGTTCTGGGCAAAAAAAAAAAAATATTAAAAGCTAGCAGCTACACATACTGCAGCTGCTGGCTTTTAATAAATGGAGACTTACCTGTCCTGGTGTCCCTCGATGTTGGCATCGCAGCTGTGTTTCCCATCAGCTGTTGGGTGCTGCCGTCGCCATTGCGGGTAAGGGAACCTGGCAGTGGAGCCTTTCGGCTTCACGCCGGGAACCCTAATGCACATGCGCGAGGCCCCGCTCCTCTCTCCTATTAGCCCGGCGGCCAGGGGAGGAGGAGGGAGCTCCGCAGTGACGTCGCGGCCGGACTCCCGGAAGTGGGAAAGGATACCTGTCTTCGACAGGTATCCTGTCCCCCTGAAAAGGTGCCAATTGTGGCACCGGAGGGGGGGAGGAATCCGATGAGCGGAAGTTCCACTTTAGGGTTGAGCTCCGCTTTAACCACTTCAATACTGGGCACTTTTACCCTTTTCCTGCCCAGACTAATTTTCAGCTTTCAGTGCTCTCACACTTTTAATGACAATTGCGCGATCATGCTACACTGTACCCAAACAAAAAAAATACAAATAGAGCTTTCTGTTGATGGTATTTAATCACCACTGGGTTTTTATTTTTTGTGATATAAGCAAAAAAAGAGAAAGTTTAGAAAAAAAACACTTATTTTTTTTATTTTTTGGTTTCTATTATAAAATTGTGCAAATAAGTAATTTGTGTTCATAAACTTGGGCCAAAATTTATACCGCACATCTTTGGTAAAAAAGAACCCAAATTAGTATATATTATTTAGTCTGTGTGAATGTGATGGGCTGCAGTCAGGTACTCCCGATGGGCTGCAGTCAGGTACTCCCGATGGGCTGCAGTCAGGTACTCCCGATGGGCTGCAGTCAGGTACTCCCGATGGGCTGCAGTCAGGTACTCCCGATGGGCTGCAGTCAGGTACTCCCGATGGGCTGCAGTCAGGTACTCCTGATGGGCTGCAGTCAGGTACTCCCGATGGGCTGCAGTCAGGTACTCCCGATGGGCTGCAGTCAGGTACTCCCGATGGGCTGCAGTCAGGTACTCCTGATGGGCTGCAGTCAGGTACTCCTGATGGGCTGCAGTCAGGTACTCCTGATGGGCTGCAGTCAGGTACTCCTGATGGGCTGCAGTCAGGTACTCCTGATGGGCTGCAGAGAGGTACACCCAATGAGCTCCAGGCAGATACTCCTGGTGGGCTCCAGGCAGGTACTCCTGGTGGGCCCCAGACAGGTACTCCTGGTGGGCTCCAGACAGGTACTCCTGGTGGGCCCCAGACAGGTACTCCTGGTGGGCCCCAGACAGGTACTCCTGGTGGGCCCCAGACAGGTACTCCTGGTGGGCTCCAGACAGGTACTCCTGGTGGGCTCCAGACAGGTACTCCTGGTGGGCTCCAGACAGGTACTCCTGGTGGGCTCCAGACAGGTACTCCTGGTGGGCTCCAGACAGGTACTCCTGGTGGGCTCCAGACAGGTACTCCTGGTGGGCTCCAGACAGGTACTCCTGGTGGGCTCCAGACAGGTACTCCTGGTGGGCTCCAGACAGGTACTCCTGGTGGGCTCCAGACAGGTACTCCTGGTGGGCTCCAGACAGGTACTCCTGGTGGGCTCCAGACAGGTACTCCTGGTGGGCTCCAGACAGGTACTCCTGGTGGGCTCCAGACAGGTACTCCTGGTGGGCTCCAGACAGGTACTCCTGGTGGGCTCCAGACAGGTACTCCCGAGAGGCTCCGCGGTTTGTTTACATTTGTGATAGGCTGTGATTTGGCCACAGCCGGTCACATTTCATTGACTCTTTACCCTGATCGGGGATGAGCTGTGTCCGAGGGACATTCCTCGATGGGCGCGCAACAATCAATGTGACCAGGAGGGCATCCACCCAGAGAGAGGAGAGGTTCCGCCAGCATCATCTTGCCATAGGCCGGGCAGGAACCAGTTAAAGTAGAGCTCTGGCCTGTCAATAAAAAACTTGTGCACTTATTATATGTGCACTTATATGCACTTACAGCTGTCCCCCTGCAAGGTCTCACAAAATGCTGTAGAGCTTGCCAGTTATGCCTAATGCCATTTCCTGTGAAGGGGTGGCAACGATTTCAGATTTCAGAGCAGCATTGCCATTCTTATGTAGATACTGCCTTTTTGCACTTCAGTAAGATGAGAAGACGTTGTGGGAGCGTGGCTATCAGCATTGTCACTGCTGTTTCACAAACATGTAGCTTGTCAATCAGCACTTGGCCACACCTAGCCTTCTTTCATAGCCTTTGCTGCTAAAATCAATCCGCTGTGAGCTGCATTGTCGGGGGGAAGAAAGTGTGTGAGATACAAATGGTAGCATGAAGGAGCGTTTGGCTCAATCAAGGCTAGTGAAGGAAGTTTGTTTACTCTATAGTAACTAGATTTGAGACTAGTCTATATTGTCTTACATGATCCTTTTATATTGTACTTTAATTTGGAAAGTGTTAGGATCTCTGCCAGGTGTTTATTTACAGTGTTACTGAACCCATAACAGTAAAATCAGTCTGTATATGCAGGAAAGCATGCTTGTTATATTCACTGTGGAACCTAAGAGGTTAATCCTCTGCTTTGTGTGAAAAGGCTGTTTGATTCTGTCTTCTCTGATCCTCCCCTCTTTCACTGTCCCATAATAATTTCCTGATAAGAGTCTATGGAGTCAGGCTGCACATGCTCAGTTTGGTGTGTATTGCTAGATACATTTTCATCATTTCATCACTCTTGTGTCATGCCAACATTAAAGCATCCTGAGACCATTCATGTGTGGGGTTGCTTCTCAGCCAAGGGAGTGGGCTCACTCACAATTTGTCCTAAGAACACAAAAATGAATAAAGAATGGTACTACCTGTACAAGAATGGGCTGTCATCAGTCAGGATGTGGCCCAGAAGTTGATTGACAGCATGCCAGGGTGAATGGCAGAGGTCTTGAAAAAGAAGAGTCAACACTGCAAATATTGACTCTGTATAAACTTAATGCAATTGTCAATAAACGCCTTTGACACTTATGAAATGCGTTTCATTATACTTCAGTTAACCATAATAACATCTGCCAAAAGATCTAAAAACACTAAATCGGCAGACTTTGTGAAATGTAATATTAATATTTGTGTCATTCTCATAACTTTTGGCCACAGCTGTAGACTTTGCATCTACAGTTTGATGATGAGTAGACTCTCTGCAGTTACTAATGATGGGAAATGCCCACAAAGCTGATAGTATCATCATGCTGATCAAGGTTTCAGCTGATGTGAAGGAGTTAGCTGCAATATTAGTTTATTTATGGAAAGAAAGGGGTAATAAAATGAGACTTGTTTTGGTCACTGAGTCATAAATGTGTGTCTGGGTTAGGAAAAAAGTCTATCATATAAATCATTAAGGCCTCTTGCACATAGGCGCTTGAGATTGTCCAATGTAAATTCCAGCGAATTTCTCCCACCCGGAAAGCCCTGGTTCTTGGTACAGCCTCCCATAGACACAAATGACTTTGCGCAGCTGTACTTGGGTATACGCCAGTGCTCCTATAGCATACAGGAGTATGCAAAAAAACATGATGTATATGGGCAGGTGTACGCAGCACCTGGGCTTTTCGGCAGTGGAAGTACGCTGGTATTTATGTTGCAGGCAGGGGCAGACTGACCATTTGGGTGCCCGAGGGCCCCATGCCACTAAGGCCCTGTACACACGATCAGTCCAAACTGATGAAAACAGACTGAAGTTCAGTTTCATCAGTCCAAACCGACCGTGTATAGGCCCCATCGGTCTGTTGTCCTTCGGTCCAGAAACGGAGAACCTGCTTTAAAATTGAACTGATGGACGCCTGACCGATAGGTCAAAACCGATGGTTAGTACGCAAAAGCATCGGTTCCAAACCCGGGCATGCTCAGAATCAAGTCAACACATGCTTGGAAGCATTGAACTTCATTTTTCAGCACGTCGTTGTGTTTTACGTCACCGCGTTGGACTCGATCGGTTTTTGAACTGATGGTGTGTAGGCACATCAGACCATCAGTCAGCTTCATCGGTTAACCGATGAAACTAAACTTCAGACCGATTGCATCAGTTTGGACTGATCGTGTGTACAGGGCCTTAGGGGCCCCATCAGGGTTGCCAGCCTCAGTAAAACCAGAGACAGTATGTAAAAATCTGTGTTTTTAAAAAAAATCCCAAGATTATAGCTGCCCTGCCTCTCCAGTATCTTTGAGTGTTTGTATGTATGTGTATTCTGTGTGTGTGTATACTGTGTATGTATACTGTATGTATGTGTATATTGTTTGTCTATGTGTGTATGTGTATACTTGGGGGCCCCATAATCTTCTGTTGCCTGGGGGCCCCATAATCTTCTGTTGCCTGGGGGCCCCATAATCTTCTGTTGCCTGGGGGCCCCATAATCTCCTATTGCCTGGGGGCCCCATGAGTTGTCGGTCCACCCCTGGTTGCAGGGGCTCAAGCAGCCATGTACAGGCCTATTTAATTAAATTAAAAAATATAACTAAAGAACTACAAAAATGAACATTTTTGTGTTTGTTTCATTCATTTTGTAGTTTTTATTGAGTAGCACAACAGTCATGCATGGGCTAAAGCATCTGATACAGTTTTCAAACAATTAGCAAGAGAGATGAACAAACATTCACATCAGAAGATTATCCGGACCTATTAGCAAGATGTAGGTTGAAGGCCCTTTATGAGCTTGGACTAATAGGTGGCCTGAACCACCGAGTGAGAAGATATGTCTGCATAGGAAAAGATGGGAGGGGTGGGGTGGAGAAAAGCCTGAAAAGAGGCAAATTAAAGTAAAAAGTGATGGAATGAAAGTGACTAGAAAAGGCCAGAATAAGTGTCAAGGGCAGAGGTCAGAGTAGGGAAGACAAAGTACAAACGAAGGGGTGCCGGGGGTGGGATACAACAGGGTGCATCCCCTACAGACTCAGGCCAGAGGGCAAGTTTAAGTGGACTATAGACCACTCATGCTACGTACACACACGACTGTTTTTCGGGTTCTAAAAAATTACGTTTTTAAGGGTCTAGAAAAAACAAAGTTGTTTTCAACCCGATCATTAAAACGGCCTTGCCTATACACGATCGTGAAAAAAAAAAATGCTCTAGCAAAGCGCGGTGACGTACAACACGTACGACAGCACTATAAAGGGGAATTTCCTTGCGGATGGCGCCACCTTTGGGGCTGCTTTTGCTGATTTTGTGTTAGTAAAAGATGATTTACGCTTTTCAGTCTGTTACAGCGTGATGAATGCGCTTATTCCATTACGAACGCTAGTTTTACCAGAACGAGCGCTCCCGTCTCATAACTTGCTTCTGAGCATGCATGTTTTTTTCACGTCGTTAAAGCTCACACACGACCATTTTTTTACAACCTTAAAAACAAGGTTAAAAACGTCGTGAAAAAATAGAGCACGTTCGAAATTTTTAATGCCCATTTTTTAGATCGTCCACACACGATCGTTTTTAATGACATAAAAAAAAAAAGTAATTTTTTAGAACCCGAAAAACGGTCGTGTGTACGCAGCATCAGGCTAGAAGAGTTCAAAGATGGTAGGACATAAGCAAGCCAAAGTTCCCATATTTTGAAACATTTTAGATTGTGTGCCATTAAGGATGTTGGACAGTTTCTAATTACCCAACATCAAGTTCAAATGGTCTTGGACATGTTTCACAGCCAGAAACAAATATGTAGCCGGTTTCTAGTAGTATGAAAAGAGGCCCTGGATTGTGTAATGGAGGCGGACCAATCTCACATCCTTATGTACTATTACGTGAAACAGGGTTTGAAGAAGGCCAAAAATTCCGGACCAAAACACTGTCCGCTTTGGGAAAAGCCACCAAATATGTAGTACATCACTGTGTTGTCCACAACCACTGAAACACCTGTCTCTGTAGTTCCGGGTGGCATGAGCTATTTGAGCTTCTGCCCAATACCACCGAAGAAGAAGAACCATGTAGGCTCTTTCTGAGATGGATGTATTACCGCATTTCTGGACCAGTTTTTTACCAGTCCTCCAGTTACATATATATAAAAAGTAAACTTTTTTTCACTTTTAGTGAGAAGTCTGTGTACATGCCATCACATACAGTAGTAATATCTGAACTCTGTAATTTTGGTGCGGTGACGAAGTGTTTTACGTCTTTGGGACACAGTGAAGCGTAGGTTGCATTTTCTGGCTTCCTGCAGCATAGTCTTAAATGGGAGCAGATGGCAGTAAAGCGTTTGTAATGGGTTCCGTTATCATTGTACGCACATTCCTTTTTAATGAAGGAAAATAATGTGTTATTGCCAGCCAGCTTGGCATTTCTACCCACACTTTAAATACTTAGCTTATTATACATTTTTTTTCTACCCTTTTATGACTCCCTGAAGCTTTTAGGCCAGTTTTAAAAGCATTATTTTTAAATAAAGGAACATACAGAGATAAAATTGTTGCCTGTGGTGTGAATTGTTTTATTTCATATTGGAATAGAGTGGACTTTCTCATGCCACAGCGTCAGAGGTGTGCTTTCCCTTATTAACAGTACAGTAACATTAAGCTGGTGGGCAGTATGACTACAATATGCAGTAACCCATGGCTATACTTCAGGTTTTTAAGTTGGGAGCACACATGCGTGGCTATTGAGCAATGGGTAGTGCTTGTTCCTGTGATGGGGTGAGTACTTAATGTATGCTATGTTTTAATGCCATGCACACACAACCGTTTTTCATGACGAGAAAAATTAAATTTTTTAAAATGGTCATTAAAACAATCATGTGTGGGCTCCAGAGCATTTTTCTCGACGTGAAAAATGGGCATTAAAAATTAAGAACATGCTCTAATTTTTCTCGTCTTTTTTCACGTCGTGAAAAACGGTCGTGTGTAGGCTTTAACGACGGGAAAAAAACGTGCATGCTCAGAAGCAAGTTATGAGACGAGAGAACTCGTTCTGGTAAAACTAGCGTTTGTAACGAAGATAGCACATTCGTCACGCTGTAACAGACTGAAAAGCGCGAATCGTCTCCGACCAAACTTTTACTTACACAAAATCAGCAAAAGCAGCCCAAAGGGTGGCGCCATCTGAATGGATCTTCCCCTTTATGGTGCCGTCATACGTCACCGCGCTTTGCTAGAACCTTTTTTATTTTCACGATCGTGTGTATGCAAGGCAGGCTTGACAAGAATCACGTCGAGAAAAACTTCGTTTTTTCCAGGACATTAAAAATGGTTGTGTGTACGCGCCTTAACAACTAGGCAGAACAGAGGAATGCTAACAATATGGGTGCAGCAAATGACCTACTGATATGACAATTACATGAAGCAATATATTTCAAAACTGCACAGGTTATTTTTTAGCAACTGGGGCCTTTTGACTGCATAGTCCTCTATTCAAAAGATGAACTTTGCCTTTAACAGGTAATATTTTGTACCTAAGCAAGCCTTTCAGCAAAAATAAAACTATGCCCCTATCTTTTGACATATCGGAAGACTTCCCAACCTACCTTGGAATCTCAACCCCTATGCCTACAGTACGTACTGTACCTTACGTATGACAAGATTATTTAAAGGGGTTGTAAAGCTTTAAGTTTTTTCACCTTAATGCATCCTATGCATTTAAGGTGAATAAACATCCGATGCTTACAAGCCCCCCGCCCCCCCCCGTTTACTTACCCGAGCCAACGAAAGTCCTGCGTTGTGAACCCGCTGGCTACTCGCCCCTGTCTTCTCAGCTGTTCTCGGCTCTTCATTGGAGATTGATAGCAGCACAGCAATTGGCTGCCGCTGCTGTCAATCTAATCAATGACGCGTCGCTCTGGGCGGTGGGGCCGAGTGATACACTTGGCCGCCGACTGTATCATGGGAGTGTGCCCACAAGCTAACCCCCCTTGGGAGAGTCCTTTACAACCCCTTTAAGGTCTGGACCCTCTGATTCCAGTTTGTTGGAAACCGGTGTCTTGTCGAGCTTGTTCCTCCATCGATATGGTTCCTGCCTCGACTGCGCAGGTGCAGTAGGCGGCCACGGAAATCTATGAGCCTCAACAGCTGATTGTCAGCTATAGTACACGCCACTCTACACAGCAAGGGGCGGATGTGATATTGAGCAGTGCTTTTTTGATTGGTTATCCACGCCGCTCTATACAGCAAAGGGCGGATGTGAGACGTCTATTTTATTGAGAAAAAACATCCCCCAAAAAAGGACTGCTCAGTATCACATCCCCCCCCCCTTGCTGTAAAGAGCGGCGTGGATAACCAATCAAAAAACCACTGGTCAATATCACATCCGCCTCTTGCTAGCCCTTGCTGTGTAGAGCAGCGTGTACTATAGAGTGTATAATCGGCCATCGGGAGCAAGCGGGTCTACAGCTGATGAACAGCTGTTCCGGCTCGAATTGCGCCTGCACACTCTGGAGGGAACCATATCGATGGTAGGAAACAGCTCGCCAGAACAGGGGCAATCCCATTTCCTGCAGTTCACTAGGCTATGAATGATTTCATCCAACTCCCACTGGTTTAGTTCTATTTGAAGCCAAACTTTTTTCTTCGATAAAGTAGGGAAGGGCTAGAACCCAACTATGTCCTAATGGAGAGTTTTCCCTTTACTGTCCCATAGATACATCAGAAAGTAAAGGGAAAACTCTCCAAAGTAGGGAAAATCTTTGAATAGACAGTTGCTACTGCAACAAGTGTCCTTATTGGACAATTTTCCCTCCATTCCTGTACCAATGCAATTCCAAATGTTGGGTTTTCCCTTACTTTTGGTCTTGGTGGCAATAATCATAAGGACACATGCAAGTCTCCCCAGCAGGGACCCAGAAAGTAATGCCGCGTACACACGATGGGTCAAACCGATGAGAACGGTCTGATGGACCGTTTTCATCTGACCAAACCGATCGTGTGTGGGCCCCATAGGTTATTTATCCATAGGTTAAAAAAAAGCAATCTTGTTTTAAATTTAACCCGATGGATACCTAACCGATAGAAAAAAAACGATCGTTAGTAGGCACGACCATCGGTTAAAAATCCACGCATGCTCAGAATCAAGTTGACGCATGCTTGGAAGCATTGAACTTCGTTTTTTTCAGCACGTCGTCGTGTTTTACGTCATCACGTTCTGACACGATCGTTTTTTTAACCGATGGTGTTTAGGCACGACTGACCATCAGTCAGCTTTATCGGTTAACCTATGAAAACGGTCCATCAGACCGTTCTCATCGGATGGAATGATCGTGTGTACGCGGCATAATACAAACTTGAAAGGGTTGCTAACCATTCCGTACTCTATCCCAAAAAAGTTTTCCTTTTGGGTAAACTTTATGGTCTAATGTGTACAGCTGCGAAGGCTGAAGAAGTCTTTAAACATAAAATGTACAGGGAAGACTTAGGCCTCATGCAGACGAACATCTATAGACTACAATATAAGTCTGTAAGTCTTCTAACGTAACCTACCTATCTTTCCCATGTCTGACAACCAGCAGGTGCCGTGTAGAGCCAACCATACAAGTGAATTGCTGTATGCAGTCCTGCGCCCGGGGAGCTGCAGGCGCTACTTACAGCTCCCGAATACTATTGAATTGCCGTACGTGGCCATATTTGTGTAACCGCTGATGGCTTCTGCATCAGTGTTTATCTGAGCATGCTCATACAGCATAATTCTTTAAACTGGGAAATGCGCCTTAAAAAAATGTGTGGGCAAACCCTGATACAGAAACCATCTGAAATTACACCTGTGCAAACGCATACAGCAATTCACTTGTATGGTTTGCTCTACACGGCTCGTGGGACATGGGCAAAAAAGATGGGCATCATTGGTGTGCGCAGCCTATGGCATTAGGGTGTGCACCTCTAAGTTCCAACACTCCACTCTCTCTCTATCCTGAAATAATGGGGGAAGGAGGGGTGCAAGGGAGCACACGGGGACCTGGGCAGCAAAAAGAGGAGGAATAGGGACAGGAGGAGTGGCACATATTGGTACTGATCCCTGTATTTTCCTCTCGTGACAGCAGAATGTTGGCGAGAGGGAGAGAAGGAGAAGCCGGTTCTACTAAATACCAACCTCGCCGCCCCTCCTGTCCAGGTTCTGGCGGTTGGTAAGGAAGGTTTGTGGTTTACCTGTCATCTACCTACAATAGACAGGTGGGTCGTGATTGACAGGTTGCCAACCCCAGGATTAGGGTGTGCCCAGGCACACCCCTTGCGCACGCCTATGATGGGCATGTTATGTTAGAAGACTTCTAGACTTATATTGCAGTCTATAGATGTCCGTCTGCATGAGTCAAGTCTTCCCTGTACATTTCCCTTATAAGCTATGTAAACCCCTTTGTGTCCAGCTCCCAGTGCCTGAAGCATGTAGAAGCATCTGGCTTTTGGCAGTTTTGTTACTCTCACTTTTAACTTTTTAGCTTGCCGTTGTCTATAAGAATTAGTGTAAACAATAACTTCAGAATGCTATGCTAATCCTTGGTTTTAATATATCTATATGTCCGTCTGTACATTTTTGCTAGCTGCTTTTTTATATAAACCTTCTTGCGATTTTGCGTTAATGGCCTTTTGGTAGCTAAATGACAGAAAGAGGGAAATGGCCAGGCTTTCCAAAAATCAATGAACAGTGAAGCAGTGTGCACTTTTTTTTTTTTTAAAGACTGATCACCCTAAGGTGCCTTTTTCATCTTTCCCAGATATAAACAAAGTCCGTATATTAACAATGACTAGTTCTGTTCCAGGCTGTCAGTATGGTGGATGTGCAGCTGTAGAACATCACAGACATGAAAGCATATCCTGTCCACTCCTTCTCGCCTTAACCTCCCCACCTTCCTAGCACACAAGAGGAGATCTATCCTTTCCCCTGTATTGATCATCCACACTAAATACTTTCCCATGTTGTACAAGAAAAGTATAGTATGGTACATTTTTTTTTTTTTGTACCAAACTTGCGCCACACATTTGTATTGCAAGGTCAAGCTGAACTCCTATATGTAAAACACACATCTAGATACCCTCAACACATAATAAACAAGCCTAGAACTGAAGGTAAGTTTTCTTGTCATTGTACAGCTAGAAGTGCCAATAGAAGATGGCAGTGAAATGATACAATTGCTCAGTGATTCTTCTCTAGGACCCACATAAAGATTCATGCTCTGCGAATTTCTACTTTTTATTCTTGGATCTAGCTGTATTTCCTGCTGGCCCGAAGTGAAGGACACTCATAGATCAGAGCAGGACTGATCGATCTGAGCACCAGGTCTGAAATATTTAGTGCATGGTCTGGATTTTTTTTTTTACTTGCAGAATGATTTTCTCTGAAACGAACAAGATAAAAATGAATAGCCAGTCAAATGATAAAATAACAGCTTTTGCTGAAATATTCATCTTGATTTCTCCACTTTTTTTTTCTGCCGCCTTATCTGAGATTTTTTATTTATTTTTTTGCATGAAACTGGAGTTGCCCTAATATATATATATATATATATATATATATATATACATACATACATACATACATACATACATACATACATACATATACAGTACAGACCAAACGTTTGGACACACCTTCTCATTCAAAGAGTTTTCTTTATTTTCATGACATTCTCTTGATGAGCTTCAAGAGGTAGTCACCTGGCGCAGCACCCCATCACTCTCCTTCTTGGTCAAATAGCCCTTACACAGCCTGGAGGTGTGTTTGGGGTCATTGTCCTGATGGATGGAATAGCATGCCGCTGCAAGATGCTGTGGTAGCCATGCTGGTTCAGTATGCCTTCAATTTTGAATAAATCCCCAACAGTGTCACCAGCAAAGCACCCCCACACCATCACACCTCCTCCTCCATGCTTCACGGTGGGAACCAGGCATGTAGAGTCCATCCGTTCACCTTTTCTGCGTCACACAAAGACACGGGGGTTGGAACCAAAGATCTCAAGTTTGGACTCATCAGACCAAAGCACAGATTTCCACTGGTTCAATGTCCATTCCTTGTGTTCTTTAGCCCAAACAATTCTCTTCTGCTTGTTGCTTTTCTTTAGCAGTGGTTTCCTAGCAGATATTCTACCATGAAGGCCTGATTCACACAGTCTCCTCTTACCAGTTCTAGAGATGTGTCTGCTGCAAAAGGTGGCTACTTTGAAGAACCTAGAATATGAAATGTATTTTCTGTTGTTTCACACTTTTTTGTTATGTATAATTCCACATGTGTTAATTCATAGTTTTGATGCCTTCAGTGTGAATCTACAATTTTCATAGTCATGAAAATAAAGAAAACTCTTTGAATGAGAAGGTGTGTCCAAACTTTTGGTCTGTACTGTGTGTGTGTGTGTGTGTGTGTATGTATATATATATATATATATATATATATATATATATATATATATATATATATATATATATATAAATTACAATTTCAATTTTCAAAATTGCACTGTATGTGTCTCTCCTTCCCCCTAAAGCCCCTTCCAATAAGTGGTTCACGGTTCCTTGGTATGATATAGGCAGGCAGGGCCGGTGCTACCACTAGGCAAACTAGGCAGCTGCCTAGGGCTCACTGCTGCCTAGGGCGCCCGGCCACTGGTGTTCCTACTCTCTTCTCTCTGCAGCAAACAACTATTTCTCAGAATTCGCAGGCAGCCACCGCTACGTTCGCACGTAGTGTCAGAGGCGCAGACATGGGGGAGGACTGTGTCTTTTTTTCCCGACTCCCAAATGCATGGAAGCAAGCAAACATTCATTGATGGGCACTGGTAAAGATGCATTTGATGGGCGCTGGTAAAGATGCATTTGATGGGCGCTGGTGAGGCCGCAATTGCTTTTGATAGGCGCTAGTGGGCTGCATTCCATAGGCGCTTCATTAAAAAAGGTGAGGTATACATGGTCAGGGCAAAGGGGGTGTGGTCAGGGGTGGAGCCAAGGGGGTGGCAAAATTAGGTTTTGCCTAGGGTGTCAAAAATCCTTGCATCAGCCCTGTAGACAGGGTATTGGGATTTCATGTCTCACATAGCCTTCTGCAGTCTATGGTCTAATGTAGGAAAGTACCTTGGCACTGTCATTTCTGTGGGGCCTTTCACTAGCTTTTGAAACTGAAGGATGAGCAGAGCAGTAAGCCACTGTCAAACTCAAGAGGGGGTGCTGAAGGAGGGGTGCACAGAGCTTTTTTTTTTTACTGTAGTCCAGGGGTGGCCAACCAGTGGCCCGGGGAGCCCTCTGATGTGGCCCGCAACCTCCTGCTCTGGAATGGTGGGTTGACATGCCCAGATCGCAGGTTGCCGACCCGCCATACCACAGCATCCATGTTGTGAATGAAGCTGGTGGTAGAGGAAGAAAGCGGCTGCGGAGCAGAACCCCATAAGCCGATGATTCCTCTACAGCGCCGGCTTTTGCACATGTGGAGCCGATGGCAAAGTTCAGCTAACCCGCAGGATAGACACAGGTGCACTACGCTGCACCCGCAGTGTGGGTAAACCGCAGCACATCAATGAGAAAGCAGTCTTGGGCTCTTTTCACACGATCAGCCCGACCAAATGTGGCCCACAATTCACCTCTATAAAGCGACAGGTGTACGTTTACGCCCGCCCACCTCCAATCCGAAAAACAGAAAGGAGTTTGTCCCCTTTCATCTGGGTGGATTGAGAGGCCTATAGAGTAGTCGTGACCGGTCATCCGCCTGCTCTGCTCATTGTGGCCCCTGACTAGTTACCAAGTTGCTTAAGTGGCCCTCGCTCTTCAAAAGGTTGGGCACCCCTGCTGTAGTCCCATTGAAAAGGAGCACATGACAGCTGATAATTGCAGAGGAAAACTTTAAGCACTTTAGCCCACTTCAGCAAACGCTATTACTGGCAGGATCTCTAGAAAACCAATGGATACAAATGTGCTTAAAAAAGTGTACGCAGTAACGCAGTAATGTATGACGCTATGTAAGTTATGAGGTTTGGTGCTGCCCCCTCTAACCTTGCCACCCATGAGTAGGGCTGGGGAAAAAATCTATTTGAATCCTGAATCTAGTTGCAAGGTCAAATTGATTCAGGTTTTAAAAAAAAAATGGTGTTTGAAAAATTATTACACGAATACTGTGCAAGATAAAAAGTTGCAATGACCACCATTTTATTCCCTATGGTGTCTGCTAAAAAAAAACATATATAATGTTTGGGGGTTCTGGGTAATTTTCTAGCAAAAAAATTATGATTTTTACATGAAGGAGAGAAGTACCAGAATAGGCCCGATATGGAAGTAGTTAATTAATAAGTTTATAGACCACTTTAATATGTATATTTGAGGTTCTCTCTCTGTATGCCAGGTAGTTCAATCAGAATCTGTGCTGAACAACCATTGTGAAAACTTTAAAGCTAGCCATATACAGCTCCAATTTCGGCTGATTACGCTACAATTTGAGCTACGGGTGGCCCTCACAGCACCACCTGGCTCAACAAATTCCATTTAGAAATGGACAGAGCTGGGTGGAAAATGATTGGCCGAACAGTGACTGCCGCTTTTCTGATTAGTTATTGTTTGGGTATTCAGACAACCACAGGTTATATTTGATCATATTGTATTATTATAATAACTACAACCACTGATCTGGGAAAATTCTGCAAATATATTTCTGTTAATAATCTGTATAAGCTGCCTACACACACATTGCTTTAACACCCCAGACATTCCCTAACCTGACGCAGCTGAAGATCTTATCAATACCTTCATTGTGCCAATGTGACTAGTATGTGATGGCTGTGACACAATCTGATAAGTTGAGATCACCCAGCTTTGTGTCAGCTGGTCCTCATTTCCTGGCTAAACATTACTATTCAGGCATCATGGCTAGAACACATCACACATACACTCGCTGATTAGATTATGCGTTTTTCTTTTTCAGTACAATTACATTCCAGAGACTAAACAATAACATTTAAAGCAGGGGCAGCGATTCCGTTTGCAGTTCCACCTAGTAGTGTTGTCTGCTCTACTAGAGTAGGCCAGACATAGGCAAATTCTGCCACCTGGGATGGACATTTCCAAGTCTAAAGCCTGGTACACACTATTATTATTATTTTTTTTCATTCAACGCAATGGGCTACACGGAAAATAACTGAAGGGCTTGGGTGGAGCTGCTATACTAACAATCCAATATTAGTACATCAATTTCCCCCTGCTGAGATATTGTGTACTGACAGGGCAACAGCCCCCCCCGCTATAAGATACCAGTTGGTGCTCTCAGCCATTGGCTGAGAATGCTGATCGAATGCCGATCGGCAGACCTTTTTGGTCATACCCCTTTGACAGAAGCCCTGTGTGTATGGCCCTTAACAAGTGAACGAGTGATGGCCAGTAGAGTAAAAAAAAAACGTTAGCCAAAGTAGACGAGATAAATTTTTTGGACTGAGTTTGTTGATGACTTCTAGCTTCATTAACCACTACAGATCCGCGCTATAGACAAAATACCTCCTGCAGCGCGGACCTGAAGTGCCGAGTGGACGTCTTTAGACGTCCTCTTGTTGACATTACCCGCGCGCGCCGCTGGGGGGCGCGCAGCGGGTAAACACTGTCCCGGCGCATCGTTGGGAAGCCGATGCGTGTACCTGGGGGCCGCGATGTCCGCCGGGTACACGCGATCGGCGGGAACACAGCAGGGACGTGGAGCTCTGTGTGTAAACACAGAGCTCCACGTGCTGTCAGAGGAGAGGAGACCGATCTGTGTCCCTTGTACATAGGGACACAGCATCGGTCACCTCCCCCAGTCGCCCCCTCCCCCCACACAGTTAAAACACACCCAGAGAATACATTTAACCCCTTCCTCACCCCCTAGTGTTAACCCCTTCACTGCCAGTCACATTTACACAGTAATTAGTGCATTTTTATAGCACTGACCGCTGTATAAATGTGAATGTCCCAAAAATGTGTCAAAAGTGCCCGATACGTCCGCCGCAATATCGCAGGCCTGACAAAAAAAAACGCAGATCGCCGCCATTACTAGTAAAAAATTAAAAATAAAAAATCATAAATCTATCCCCTATTTTGTAGGCGCTATAACTTTTGCGCAAAGCAATCAATAAACGCTTATTGCGATTTTATTTAACAAAAATATGTAGAAGAATACGTATCGGCCTAAACCGAGGGAAAACATTTTTTTTTTTTTTAAATGGAATATTATTATAACAAAAAGTAAAAAATATTGTGTTTTTTTTCAAAATTTTCTGTCTTTTTCTGTTTATAGCGCAAAAAATTAAAATCGCAGAGATGATCAAATACCACCAAAAGAAAGCTCTATGTGTGGGGAAAAAATGATAAAAATATAATTTGGGTACAGTGTTGTATGACCGCGCAATTGTCATTCAAAATGCGTCAGGCTGAAAGCTGAAAATTGGTCTGGACACGAAGGGGGTTTAAGTGCCCAGTAATGAAGTGGTTAATGGGTCATCCATTCCATTGTTATGACAAACCTGGAACTGGTCCTTCAGACCATTTTAGATCTATCCACTTCTAACAACCAAGCAGATACACCTTCACTCTCCTTCTATTCTGATTGGTTGCTACAAGTCGACTGAAACGGTGCACGTATAGGGGGCAAACTGTTTTATTGATGCACAGAGTAAAGTAAGTGTACATCTGCAGGATGTGCCTCATACTGCTTTACATGTGCAAGGCCTAAGGTAAACATAGAGGCAGCCATTGCTGACTTCCCATTTGCCTGGTTGTCATGCTAGTTCTTTGGCATTGGTACCCAGAGCTGCTGACCCCAAATAAGAATGTAGAAAAGGACGTCTGATATAGGTTTTATTTTCCAGGTCTGTATTCTTGTTTCAGGTGTACCCTATCATGCATGTCCGTATCAAATTTTGAGGCTATTATAAGGGCTTTCCACTTTCCCTGCTCGAGTTTTAATTTATTTGATATTCTGGGAAGTGTAATAAGTGCAACGGCAACTCTGCAAACTCCTAGTGAGACAGAAGGATTTATGGCACAGAGATCGCACTGTCCAATTGGGTAGCGCAGCACCGCTCACGCATGCGCAGTGAGTGCCCGACCGTGAAGCCGAAAGCTGTCACAGCTGGGTGCCCACAGTTGGGATGGAGGCGCCGGCGGAGGGGGGGGGGGGGAGAGGAGCGGAGCGGCGCTGGACAGTGGAGCAGGTAAGTGTATGTTTATTAAAAGCCAGCAGCTATGCTTTTTGTAGCTGCTGACTTTTAATAAACATCAAAAAAGGCTGGAACTCCGCTTTAAGTACCCAAAACCTGTATAATGCCATGGACTTGCTCAAACCACTAACACTCTTAAAATACAGTGGGACCATGGAGAAGGCATGTAGCCACTCTCTAACAGGAAGTTGGATTACAACAGCAACCCCAAAAAAATGGGGGGGGGGGGCGGTTTGGAAAAGGTTGAGCGCAATAGAAGGTAATTTTTGGAGTTAAAGTGGTACTAAAGGTTCACGTTTAAAAAAAAAAAAAAACATGTCATACTTGCCTCCACTGTGCAGTTCGTTTTGCACAGAGTGGCCCCGATCGTCCTCTTCTGGGGTCCCACAGCGGCTCTCCCAGCTCTTCCCCACAATTGCTAACCTCCTCCTGGGAAGCTCTCTCCTGAGGGGGTTACCTTGCAGGTGCACCCCCATGTCATACACTTGGCGTACATAGCCGCCGAGTGTATGACTCGGCCCTGCCCCCCGGCGGCTGCGTCATTGTATTTGATTTACAGCAGTGGGAGTACAATGGCTGCACTGCTATCAATCTATCCAATGTTTACCACAGTGTAGCATTCCCTTTTCTTTTAACAACACTCTGTAACATCTGGGAATTGAAGAGACCAATTGCTGGAGTTTTGGGAGAGGAATGTTGTCCCATTCCTGACTGATATATGATTTTAACTGCTCAACAGTCCTGGTCATCTTTGTTGTATTTTTCCTTTCAAGATTCACCAAAACATTTTATTTGGTGAAAGGTCTGGACTGCAGGCAGGCCAGTTAAGCACCCAGACTTTTCTACTACAAAGTCATGCTGTTGTCATATATGCAGTATGTGGTTTAGAAAGTGGTTCCAAAGTTTGAAGGTTTTTTACCTTCATGCATTCTTTTCATGAAGGTAAAAAAATCTTCAGTATGCAACTTCCCCTGCAGCCCTCTAATACTTACCTGAGCCCAATTGCGATCCAGCAATGTGCACCTAAGCGACTGCTTTCACAGGTCTCTGCCTCCTCATTGGCTGAGATATGGCAGCTGGAGCCATTGGCTCCCACTGTTGTCAATCACAGCCAGTGAGGAGGGAGAAGGGGCGGGGCCAAGCCACGTTCTGTACGTTCTGTATGTCTTATGGACACACAAAGGTGGCTCAGGAACGAGACGAAAAAGAGGAGCCAGGAGCCCCGGTGAGGGACCCAAAAGGAGGAGGATCGAAGCTGCTCTCTGCAAAATATTACACAGAGCAGGTAAGTATGAGAGGTTTGTTATTTAAAGAAATAATAAAAAATAAACTTTTAATATCACTTTAAACATCATGTTTGGGTGGACTGATCATTTAAGGCACCGTACACACGGTCGGACAAAACCGATGAGAATGGTCCGACGGACCGTTTTCATTGGTTCACCTCTGAAGTGGCCGTACGGCCTGATATGTGTACACACCGTCAGTCCAAAATCCGATCGGGTCAGAACGCGGTGACGTAAAACACACGACGTGCTGAATAAAACGAAGTTCAATGCTTCCAAGCATGCGTCGACTTGATTCTGAGCATGCGCGAGTTTTGAACCGATGCTTTTCTGTACTAACCATCGGTTTGGTCCGATGGGGCAGCGGTCCATCGGTTCGGTTTTGAAGCATGTTTTAAAATTTTGGACCGAAGGAAAACAGACCGATGGCCTATACACGCGGTTTGGTCCGATGAAAATTGACTTTGGTTTATTCTCATCGGACCAAACCGACCGTGTGTACGGGGCCTAAGGGATGAGCTGCTTTTGCTTTTGTGTTTTATGAACGAGAACATTACAATAACATGGCTTGCTTTTAAGCAGTGTGAGGTAAACCAGTGACTGCTCTGTTTCGGTAGTGTTTAATTTAAATTTATTTTGCTGGTATCTATCATGTTCTGTGGGCCATGACAAGATCTAAAGTTGACCATGCATGTGATCAGGACCTCTGACCCAACTAGGAACATTAGGCATATGACCAAGCCATATTTTGATTTGGTCAGAAATGGCAATCTCACATTTTCCACCTACACTTAAAGGAGTTGTAAAGTACATTTTTTTTCACCTTAATGCAATCTATGCATTAAGGTGAAACAACATCTGATGCTGCCGGCCCCCCCTCGAGCCCCCGTTATACTTACCTGACCCCTAGAAAGTCCCGCGCGGTCCCAAGATTCTCTTTGCCGCTCAGTCTGGCCGCTGATTGTCTAGAGCGGATGGATTGAGAGCAGCGCAGCCATTGGCTGGCGCTGCTGTCAATCACATCCAGTGACGCAGCGCGCCGAGGGGCGGGCTGAGTGATACAGTGAGCGGCTATGGCCGCTCGCTGTATCACGGGAGCGCGCCCGCAATTACTCACCACCATGCGAGCTCTCGCATTACGGTGGTCAGTATTTGCGGGGAGGACCAGAGACAGCCACCGAGGGACCCCAGAAGACGTGGATCGGGGCCACTCTGTGCAAAACGAACTGCACAGTGGAGGTAAGTAGAACATGTTTGTTATTTTAAAGGACATTTTTTTTTCCTTTTAAAGGAGTGATCCAGCCTTTTTTTAAGTTTCTTAAAAGTCAACAGCTACAAAAAGTGTAGCTGCTGGTTTTTAATAAACAGACACTTACCTGCTCCACAGTTCCAATGACGTGCCGGCCGGGGCTCCGCTCCTCGCCCCCTCTCGCTGGCCGGCGTCTTCATTTCTAGTGTGGGCACCCGGCAGTGACAGCTTTTGGCTTCACGGCCGGGCACCCACTGCGCATGCGCAAGCGGCGCCGTCCAATTGGACAGGCGCTCGCCTACAGGGAGGGGCAGCCCCTCGGCGGAAGGAGGAAGTGGGACAGGAAGTCCCACTCCTCCTGACCCCCCACTACCTCCCCAAAAAAATTACATGCCAAATGTGGCATGTAAGGGAGGGAAGAAGTGGATTAAGCGGAAGTTCCATTTTTAGGTGGAACTCCGCTTTAATAACCCTTTAACAACTGAAACACTTGGGGATAATATAATTAATTGTACAGTGGCTGCAGATACAAACAAATGCAGTCCGATTTTCCATCCATGTGTCGTATTGGTTGGGACATTTGTTTGCTCTGTCCGAACAATGACAACTTCATGCAGTATAGAAAGGTAAAGAGAGGTGAAAATGTAAAGCTGTAGCAGTTCTATGCTGTCCAGACTCGGTTTCATACCTTGCCATGTATGTGACAGGTTCTCTGCTGAGCAGAATCACAAGCTTGTGAGTTGTGAATTGTATAGCTTGTAAATTTTTCGGTTTTTCCAGGAAGTGCGGTTTCTCACTTGCTAGTCAAATGGTGGAAGTGAGCTCAGTATTTTTTTAGGTAAGTGTGAATCCCAGTATGAAAGGTGACGCTGCACAAATTACAATGTGTTTGTTTTACACTGCACACCTCTAAAGTGCTTGTACTGGATCCAATTTGTATTGCATTTACTGGCTGCATCAAAGTAATGTTTGGAATTTTGCAAAGCAGCATCCTCTAAGTACACTGAATTATTTACTATATGGTGACATGTTGCAAATACACCTGGCTTTGTTCCTGCCTTTTGACATAGAAGTAAACTCCTTTTCTAATTACCCTGCAGGCTTCTATTAGAATGTTCAGTCCTTGTTCCAATAGTTTGCTTTGTTTGCTTACAGTATAGTTAGATTACATTAAGAAGCTTCAGTACAAAAATAAGAATCCTTATTGTAGCCATGTGACTGTAATTTCAAAATCCTATTGGACATATTGGCTGATAACGACTGTCCCTTTTTAACCACTTGACCACTGGGCACGAAAACCCCCTTAATCACCAGACCAATTTTCAGCTTTCTGTGCTCTCACAATTTGAATGACAATTGCATTGTACCCGTCTGAAATTTTTGTCCTTTTTTTCACACAAATAGAGCTTTCTTTTGGTGGTATTTGATCACCTCTGCGGTTTTTATTTTTTGCGCTATAAAAGAAAAAAGACTGAAAATTCTGTAAAAATAAAAAAAAAATTCTAGTTTCTGTCATATTAGCAGGTTATTTCTCACACACAGCATATGCATGCCACAAATTACACCCCAAAACACATTATGCTATTCCTCCCGAGTATGGCGATACCACATGTGTGAGATTTTTACACAGCGTGGCCACATACAGAGGCCCAACATGCAGGGAGCACCTTCAGGCGTTCTGGAGCACCCAGGCCAATTCTGACATTCTCTCCTACATGGAAAAATCATCATTTATTTGCTAGAAAATTACATAGAACCCCAAAACATTATATATGCTTTTTTTTTTTCAAAGACCCTAGAGAATACAATGGCGGTTGTTGCAACTTTTTATCTTGCACGGTATTTTCACAGCAATTTTTTGAACGCATGTTTTTTTTGTGCTTAAAAAAAAAAGTAAACTTAGCCCAATGTTTTTGCATAGTATGAAAGATGAAGTTACGCCGAGTAAATAGATACCTAACATGTCACCCTTCAAAATTGCACACGCTCGTGGAATGGCGCCAAACTTTGCTACTTAAAAATCCCCATAGGCGACGTATTGCAAGGTATTGCAGAGTATGGGGGGTATTGCAGAGTATGGGGGGTATTGCAGAGTATGGGGGGTATTGCAGAGTATGGGGGGTATTGCAGAGTATGGGGGGGGGGGGGTATTGCAGAGTATGGGGGGGTATTATTGCAGAGTATTGGTGTTATTGCAGAGTATGGGGGGGGTATTGCAGAGTGTGGGGGGTATTGCAGAATATTGGGGGTATTGCAGAGTCTGGGGGGTATTGCAGAGTATTGGTGTTATTGCAGAGTGTAGGGGGTATTGCAGACAGTATGGGGGGTATTGCAGAGTATTGCGCAGGGAGGGATGGCTGGATCTGTGACTGCAATTGTCACAGATCCAGCCCACAGCTGCTGCTGCTGCCACCCGCTCCCCCCCCCCTCTCCTCTCACACTGTACCGAACGGACCGTACAGAGAGGAGAGGGAGGAACCGGCGTCATTACATGACGCCGGTTTGTTTACAAGTGATCGCGCCGTCATTGGACAGCGCGATCACGTGGTAAGGAGCCGCTTCCATTGGCTCCTTACCGCGATCCTTGTTGCTGCGGGTCCCGTGGACCCGGCGAGCGACGGTGATCGCGTGTGTGCGCCCGCTCGGGCGCGCAAATCTGATTCTCCGGGAGGACGTATATTGACGCCCTCCCAGAGTAAGGGAACTGCCTTGTAGCCGTATTTCGGCTATAGGGCGGTTACCAAGTGGTTAAAATAAAGATCCTTATCCTGGTGTTAAGCTTTGTGAAAGTGAGCCTAAAATCTGTTGTTGGCCACTTGAATGTCATCTATACTAGAATTCATGACTAGTTAATGCTGGCCCACCATAAAGAAGCAGCTGCTCAACACCTTTTCTTCTAACCTGTGAGTGGCTGGATCTGCTAGAGACTTGGCTGGTCACGGTGATGGGCAAGTAGAACTACCATGAAACAGTAAAAACTTTCATACACTTTTAAATACTGGTTGTTGATTATCGTCTCATATACGATTAAAGGCTTTTCTCATCGAGAAAACTGCTAGGGTGCATGCACACGACGCGTTTTCTCGACTAATATAAGAAATGACAGTTTTCTCGTCGTAAAAGCGGTCGTGTGTACGAGGCATTAGAAATAAGTCATAAATGGTGACTCCTATATATCCACCATTATAGGTTGCACAGAGCAACCAGTCATATTCAGGCATTCAGCAACATCCATTTTTTCAGGGCAGGATTGTATTTTATTGGTGGATTTAAGATGGTGTGTGCAGTTTCTTTTGGCTATGTTAAGTTGGGCCCTAGCTAGTGACTGATCTTGGCATCAACCATACCTAAAGCTGGACATACACTGTTATTTGTTAAGATTCCTCCATCAACACAAATGAGGTGGATGGGGGAATTACATTTCTATCCATCCATGGCCAGCGTTAGATGCCTGGGTGATAATTCTGACAATATATAGCTAAGGGATGACTGTGGCAGAGTACCAAATCTCATTAACTAGTATTTCTGCAAGCAAGTAATCATTATAGCTTAGTGAATTAATGTGGGAGAGTAGATTCCCATGCATGACTTTTACCTATAGGTGAACCTATAGTAAGGCTTACCTATAGGTACAGTAATTATTTCCCTTAAGCGTGCACCGTTTAGGAGATATTTACTTTTGATGCAGCTGGTGACGTCACCGGCGCATGTGCTCTGAAGGAACAGTATACCATGCCGTTCAATCATGAATTATTATGAACAGATGTTCCCGCGTACATGAGTGGGAGTGACGTCATTGTGGCTCCGGCCACTCGCACAGCTGGAGTCCACAAACCTGGAAGGAAGACCGGGTGAAGATGGAAGCACCTGAAGATGGAGGGCTTTGTTTTAAGGGATAATGTGCAGTGAGAGGAAATTAAGAGAATTACTTGGGGACCCCCAGGTCACCAGAACTAGTGTCCCTATTGGAAGATTTCCCTTCTATTACTTTTCTGGGGACTATATGGGATTTTCTTTTACGTTCACTTTCAATGTTAATAGTAAATAGGACAAATAGAGAGGGTGTATCTCCTTAATGGGAGCACACACAGAAATAATCCTCTCCACTCTCCACAGGGTCCTCCGACTTCCAGTGTCTAATGCCCTGTACACACGAGCGGAATTCCCATCAGAAAAAACATCCAACTTTCGCTCAAGCCTTCCTTGCATACACACGGTCACACAAGTTCAGTAAACTTTTGACTGCCAAGAACGCGGTGATGTAAAAGACTACGATGAGCCGAGAAAATTAAGTTCTATGCTTCTGAGCATGTCTTGATTTGTTTCCGAGTATTCGTCGGAATTTTACGCGTCAGAATTTGTACACACAATGGGGAATTCCGTTCTGATTTTTTTCTGACGGGAAAATAGAGAACCTGCTCTCTATCTTTTTTCAGCAGTTTTTCCGTTGGAAAAAGTCTGATGGAGCATACACACGGTCGGGATTCCCGACCAAAAGCTCTCATCTGACTTTTTCCAACGGGAACACCGATCGCATGTACGGGGCAGAAGGGACAAAATACGGGCCTGGAATAGAGCTAAAGCTTGTTTAGTATCTTCCTCTACCTGAAGATCATCCACTATGCCCAATAGGCAAAGTTTGGCATTGGTAAGAAGCTCAACTTGGACCACACAACCAACCGGGTCCTCTACCTTCCTCCAATATATGTGTAATTTCGGGCATCTCCACAACAGGTGGATCTTTAGTTATACTTTAAACCTAACCTTTTATCTTCAATATCATATTTGGACTTTTGTAGTTGGGCAATTGCAGCTTGCTTTTACATGCATACTTTCTTCTAAGTGACTCCTGCATTTTTATGTACTTTAAATGGAGTAAAAATCGGTTTGACATGATCCCTATAATGGAGTGACGACTGTCTTCCAATAGTCCTCCTTTATTGTTGCTCTGCCACATGTGCTCCGCAGCAGTGCAGACACACATTGCACAAGTGTGGTCTACCTTAGTCATTATTAGTAAGCCGGTCCAGAACAGCGGCATGCACCTAATGCTGGAGTGGCTTCATGTAGACAGGAAGTGTCTGAAAAAGGCCACAAATGACCAGCAGCACAGAGATACAAAGGGGTAGATTCACAGACAAGATACGACGGCGTATCTCCAGATACGCCGTCGTATCTCTGCGCCTGATTCATAGAATCAATTACGCATAGATTTCTATTAGATCCGACCGGCGTAAGTCTCTTACGCCGTCGCATCTTAACTGCATATTTACGCTGGCCGCTATGGGCGTGTACGCTGATTTACGCCTAGAATATGTAAATCAGCTAAATACGCAAATTCACGAACGTACGCCCGGCCGACGCAGTACATTTACGCCATTTACGTTAGGCTTTTCCTGGCGTAAAGTTACCCCTGCTATACGGTGGCGTAAGTGCGGCGTACCAATGTTAAGTATGGCCGTCGTTCCCGCGTCAAATTTTTAATTTTTTACATCGTTTGCGTAATTCGTCCGTGAATGGGGCTGGACGTCATTTACGTTCACGTTGAAACCAATGACGTCCTTGCTGCGTACTTTGGAGCAATGCACACTGGGAAATTCCACGGACGGCGCATGCGCCATTCGGGAAAAACGTCAATCACGTTGGGTCAAGCCTGATTTACATAACACACGCCCACCTCTTCACAATTTGAATTAGGCGGGCTTACGCCGGCCTATTTACGCTACGCCGCCGCAACTTTCTTTTAAGAATACGGCACTTGCCTGTAAAAGTTGCGGAGGCGTAACGTAAATGGGATACGTTACGCCCGCACAAAGAAACGCCGATCTACGTGAATCTACCCCAACGAGTTTAAAAAAAGGTGATAACATTATTTCATAGAATAAAAATTGGCAAATGATGATACATGGTGCGAGTGATGCAAGTAATTTTGAAAACAAACATCCAGTAAGAGGTTTTTTGATCAATGGCTTTTTAAAGCCATTGATGTTTGGAAGCAGGGGGCTACCTAAAAAAGCAGATATTTGGTTTTCCTTGGAAGGTCTGCTTATACTTCATGTGCCAGATGTCTGCATCTACGATTTGGAAAGGTGGTGCAACTAGAACTTTCAGCACAAAGTTATGTCCAGTCTACATACATCGTTTTGGTGTAATTTATTGATGCCATAAACATGTCTGACAAGCAAGGAAACTCAAGCCTTTTCCTGATGATCTGTCTTTTAAATATGGCTGTGTACACACACATCTCCTGCAATACCTGAAATAAAACTCTGTAATGAGCAGCAATCAAGGAGAGATCATTTATAGCCCTGGTGTGGGGAGAAATCCATTTATTTTCCAGCTTTGCCACATGGCCGTTGCTTGTTTGCATCAGCCGTGCCTGTCTTATTGTCTTCTGGTTATTCTCTGGGGTAGTGGTCTGACTTTGGTGAATGAGCCAATTGTTTTCCTTTGTGTTGCCCATCAACTCAGTCCCCCATCTGGTTTGCATCAGACTGTTTTCACAGCCAGCAACTGCTGCCTTTTCTATATCCTGACACTCAAGGGCCCCCTGCTATCAAAGCATTACTGCGATAGCATGTGTGTCTGGGTCCATACAGCTGTGCCGTACAGCTTGAAACTATTACCCGAGAAATACTAACTTCGAACTTGAACTGCCTCGTCCATTTATAACAAATAATATATACATACCAGTTAGCATGAGGACTGTCACACCTCTGTGCATTCATTGCCATGACGGCTAATCCATTCTGTGTCATGGGCCTTCTTGCCTTTCACCAAGGCTAATGAAAAATAACTTGCTATATTGTATTATGACATTGAATTTTAGGCAGACTTGGGCTCTAGAATTTGTTAGAAGAACATCAGTGCCCGCTGCTCGGCAGTACCAAAATGTACACCTGTAGAACTTTGCAAGAGAAAATATAAAAATTGCTCGTCCAACCATTCATTGGTGCCTTCATAGATTCTACTAATGTCAATGGGGTAGATTCAGGTAGCAATTACGCCTGCGTATCCATAGATACACAGCGTAATTGCTAAGTAGCGCCTGCGTATCGACTTTCTGTATTCAGAAAGCTCGATACGCCGACTGCAGCCTAAGATATGACTGGCATAAGGCTCTTATGCCGTCATATCATAGGCTGCATTCTTACGCTGGCCGCTAGGTGGCGTTCCCGTAGTGGTCAGCGTAGAGTATGCAAATTGCATACTCACGCCGATTCACAACCGTACGCGCGCCCTGCGTTCAAATTTTACGTCGTTTGCGTTCGTCGGTTTCTGTGTAAGGCTGCTCATGCTATTGGCAGGCGCAGCCAATGCTAAGTATACCCGTCGTTCCCGCGTCGCGATTTTTGAAAATTACGTCGTTTGCGTAAGTGAATCGTGAATGGCCATTTACGTTCACGTTGAAGCAAATGACGTCCTTGCGACGTCATTTACCGCAATGCACGTCGGGAAAGTTTCCCGACGGAGCATGCGCAGTACGTTCGGCGCGGGAACGCGCCTAATTTAAATGATCCACGCCCCCTACGGGATCATTAAAATTACGCGCGCTTACGCCGGCCACTTTTACGGAACGCCCCGGCAAATTACAGAGCTACCGCTTCGTGAATGAAGCGTAGCGCAAGTAATTTACGGAGGCGTAGCGTAAAAACGGAACGCTGCACCTCCGTAAGAGTGCGCAGCCCTACCTGAATCTACCCCACTGTCCTAATCTTTGCACAAAGAGCTTTGTGTGTAGGGTTCATTTTTAAAAGTACATGTGCATATGACTACTTTTAGATTTTTCTTGGCCAGGAGATAATTCGATGATTAGAAACATGTTCATTCCTGATAGATTCAGCAAAAAATTCCATCCTTTCCCTTTTGTGTTTTTTATTTTTTTTTATTTTATTTTAATTTTTTTTAACCTTGGTCAAAACCAGTTGTCAACTCATCCCCTTTAATTTGGAGAATGGACAGACTGGTTCGAGATTATAGAAAGGCGACAGTAACTCAAATAACCACTCGTTACAACCAAGGTATACAGAACACTATCTCTGAATGGACAACACATCAAACCTTGAAGCAGATGGGTTACAGCAGCAGAAGACCACACCGGATGCCCCTCCTGTCCGCTAAGAACAGGAAACTGAGGCTAGAATTGGCACAGGATCACCGAAATTGGACAATAGAATGGAAAAACGTCGTCTGGTCTGATGAGTCTCGATTTTTCAGCTGCGACATTCAGATGAAATGGTCAGAATTTGGCGTGAACAACATGAAAGCATGGATCCAGCCTGCCTATCAACAGTTCAGGCTGGTGGTGTAATGGTGTGGGGAATGTTTTCTTGGCACACTTTGGGCCCCTTAGTACCAATTGAGCATCATTTAAATGCCACGGCCTACCAGAGTATTGTTGCTGACAATGTCCATCCCTTTATGACTACAGTGTACCCATCTTCTGATGGCTCCTTCCAGCAGGATAATGCACCATGTCACAAAGCTCAAATCATCTCACCACTGGTTTCTTGAACATGACAATGAGGTCACTGTACTCCAATGGCCTCCACAGTCACCAGATCTCAATCCAATAGAAGCACCTAGGAGTTTGTGGTGGAACAGGAGATTGGCATCATGGATGTGCAGCTGTCAAGTATGTAGCAACTGCGTGATGATACCATGTCACTATGGACCAAAATCTCTGAGGAGTGTTTCCAACACCTTGTTGAATCTATGACACAAAGAATTAAGGCAGTTCTGAAGACAAAAGGGGGTTCAACCCGGTACTAGCAAGGTGTACCTAATAAAGTGGCTGGTGAGTGTAATAACTTTTGGACTTTTTCATGTGTTATTGCCAAGAAGTTCAGGAAATGCCTTAAAAAAAATGGAAACTGTTTTTTTTTTTCCTATGCCCTTTATGCAAAATGACCTATACCTGGGGACGAAAAGATGAAATTATTTCTGGTCAGGAATGAGTGGTATCCTAGTGGAGGAGGCTCTGCCTGCTTGGCAGAGGTAGAAAGATTCCCCTGGGTGGCCAGCAACCTGTGCCCCATGTCGCATAGGCCTCAATTGTTTTGGCAACACGACCTGCAGAATAGGCCTAGAAATGGGTGAAAGCATGTTTTCCTACATAGACTGAAGACCCAGACGAGTGATCGCCATCACAAAAAATAGACTGGGATTGGCTTGACATCCCGCCACAAGGGGGCACTACAATACTAATCCATGGCCCTGTGCTACTATGGGCACATGTGAGTCTTGAATTTGGTTACCGATTTGTCTATGTAGTCACTGGTTCAGTTTATAATTCTTGAAATACTGTATCACATAGGCAGAATTATCAGAATGTTGCAGCCATTAAGGGTTATGACACATTACGCATGGGAACAGGCCCAGCATTGAGTCACTTGACAAATTCTATTGTCCTGTGGCTGACCTACACAGCACACTAATAAAGGTGAAGCTATAATGAGGACGTTGGACATTTATAGGAGTATAAACCACTTAATGAGGACATTAGGTGTGAGTGGTTTAATCTCTATTCACATAATTAAAGCTCCAGCAGTGTCAGACAGACAGCTGAATAATATGAGGTTTCAAATTTTTTTTCCTGTCAAAGTGTGGGCGCAAAGTTTGTATTGTGCAATTAGTATGGGTGTTCAAGATTTTGACTCAAAACTTCAACAAAGCCGGTAATCAGCTCATAGCGGGAGGAGAAGAAAAAAAAAAGCTGATCACTGGCGGCTGTCATCAGGACATCGGTCCCGATCAAGGAGAGCACCTACCGGTGCCCATCAGTACCGCCTTATCTGCCCCCATCAGTGCCATCTTATCTGTGCTTATCAGTGCCTATCGGTGCCGCCTCATCAGCGTGTGTATGACACACAACTGTATTTTCTCATCTGCAACAAAAAGGATCATTATCTTGGACTAGAGATATGCCTTTCTTTGATAGAAAAGTGGATGACAAAAAGTGGATGACAAAGTTCTGTTTTTGAGCCATTGAGTTTAACTCAATGGCTCAAAAACAGAACTTCTCCTGTTTCAGGCCAATCGGAAGATTCATCCCGCAACAACATGGACGCCCCCGCCCATTCTGGGTCAATCCATCACCCCCAGCACCAAAGTCAAAAGTCTCGGAGTCATCTTCGACACCTACATGACAATGGATGCACAAATAGGGTCAGTAGTCAGCGGATCGCACCATCTGCTGTGCCTTTTACGCAGACTCACCCCCTTTATCCCAAAAAAAGACATAGCAGTCGTGGTGGGGACACTTATCAACTCCAGACTTGACTATGCAAATGCCCTCTATCTTGGACTCCCCAAATACCAAATCACTCGTCTGCAAGCCGTTCAAAATACGGCCGCTAGACTAGTGACTGGGAAAAAAACATGGGAATCAATCTCACCTTCGTTGAGATCCCTTCATTGGTTGCCCGTAAAAGACAGAATCACTTTCAAAGCTCTCTGTCTAACGCATAAGTGTATTCTGGGAAATGCCCCCCAATATCTATGCGAGAAACTAAAAGCTCACAACACCAATCGCATTCTGCGATCCACCAACCAAAATCTACTCCAGATACCCAAAGCCAGATACAAGTCCAAAGGAGAATGAAGATTTGCGGTCCAAGGACCCAGACTATGGATCGCTCTACCAACCAGCATCCGATTGGAGGTAAACCACCTGGCCTTCAGGAGAAAGATCAAGACCCATCTCTTCTGAGGGCCCAGGGAATGGATACCAAGCGCCCAGAGGCGATTCAGTTCGCATGTGTTGCGCTATATAAGTTTCTCACTCACTCAGCGCATATCAATGAAGGAGAAAAATTACCTGTTTGCAAAATTTTATAACAAACTATGAAACATGATTTTTTTTTTTTTCAAAATGTTTCCATCTTTTTTTGTTTAACAAAAAATAGAAAACCCCAGCTCTGTGTGAAAAAAATATATAAAAATGTCATTTGGGTACAGTGTTGTATGACCGCGCAATTGTCATTCAAAATGCGTGAGTTGAAAATTGGTCTGGGCAGGAGGGGGGTTTAAGTGCCCAGTAAGGAAGTGATTAAACAGATGCAACAAAACACAGTTAATGGTATATTTGGCAGACCAAGAGGAGCACCTAAGAAAAGTTCATTGTTTGGGTTTACATACACGTAAAGCTATACTACACGGGTATTTTTTGTGCCCGGATTTGGACAAAATAAACCATACAAAAATTGTATTGACCTTTTCCCCATGTTGCCTTTTAAAATGCTGCAAGTACAGAAAAATACACATTGATCCCCCTAATTTCCTGTAATGAGCTGACAATGTTCCCCTGTCTGTGCTCTCCTCTACTGGACTACAAAACGGCTATCTCCAGCCTTCCCTGCCCCTCTGCTCATGAATATATTGAGGTTTTGCTCAGCAAACCAGTGCATCTTTCTTCACTTCCAAGGGCCTGTCTACAAACTTTGTGTAGGAAATGGGTTCTTGTAAGATGCATTTCTGGGGGTGTGCCTAAGCTAGTAGGAACTGAGCTCCTAACAGCTGCGTCTGCAAGAACTTTATATGCTTGGTGATAATGTCTCGGGGAGTAATAAAATCTGTTTCTTGCTACAGCAACAATTTTCAAAGGGGAAATAATGCTGGGACATGCTCTAGAGTAGGGGTCTCCAAACTTTCTAAACAAAGGGCCAGTTTACTTTCCTTCAGACATTAGGAGGGCCAGACTGTGGCCATTGGGAGAAGAAATGGTCCCGACATCAGTGGGGAAAAACAATGCGTCATTAGGAGGAATTGTGTCCCATTGTTGGTGTCAATGGAAAGAATTGTGTCCCATCATTGGTGTCATTGTCAGAAATTGTGCCCCGTTGTTGGTGTTATTGGGAGCAATTGTGCCCCTTCACTGGTGTCAATAGGGCGAACTATGGCCCATCATTGGTATCAGTTGATGAATAGAATAAAAGCAAGCAAAGGGCCGCAGTTTTTTGGAGACCACTGCTGTAGATGGTAAGGTTGGGGCAGCATTTCTCAACTTTTTTTTTTTTTTTTTTTTTTCAGTCCATAGCACCCTTTAAAAGTATGCAACATCTTGAGGCACCCCATTCTAACAATGTTATTTTATCCATGGGACAATACACACATGCCTTGATGTAAAATAATTCACATTAGAAGCTCCTTCCTTCATATCAGAGGCCTGCCTTTATATATGAAAGCCCCATCACATCAGAGTTGCCCCTATGCATGTGCCTCCCCATCACAGATCCCTCTCCTTACATCAGAACCCAACCTATTGGCTCCAGCAGCGTGGCAGAGCACAGGAGGTGGAGGAGGTTTGAAGACTTCCTAAAGCTGGTGGCTGGATCAGTCATACATTGGTGCATCATAATAACAAAGAATGACAAAAGAGGAAAATGCAAGCAAGTGTAGTATTAAAATCACAGTTTAATGGCAAAATACACCGTTACACTCACAAGAAGTAAAATCGTGCTCATCTGTAGATTGTTACATCCAGGTCTCTCCTAGCTAGAAAGACCTGGATGTAACCATCTACAGATGAGCCTGATTTTACTTCTATCTTATGAGTGTAATTGTGTTTTTTGCCATTAAACTGTGATTTTTAATACTACACTCAGGTGGCGCTTCCTGTGTTTTCCCCTTTTCTCATCCCAATCACAGAGTTGGCTCTCTCTGAGTACAGCTGCTGTCATTAATCACCAATCCCTGTTCTTATATGGACCTATTGACTATGCACCACATATGATTATTCATTTACATGTTCACAGTTGCACTACCATTTGCGCTTAGTTTTTCATTTCACTATAGCAAACAATGATAACCTGTGTCCTGGTCCTAGAATGTCATTGGTTGTTATGGTGCTGGTGGCCGGCCAACCTACACCATGGCACCTTATGATGTTGATCTAGGGCAAACTGTTTGTGGCACTGGATTGGAGTTTGGGGCTACATTTGGGTCATACCTGTACTGTGCAATACCAAAAACAGTTTTGTATTAATGGGGCTTGATTAGATAGAAATTTAAATAGATGTTTTAACTAAACCTGCACATTGCATAGTTTGGTAAATCCAGAGGACACTGTATAATCAGTGTTATGTGTGTGGCTGGCTTCATCTAGGTCAGTGGTCATCAACCCTGTCCTGCAGGGCCCACTAACAGGCCAGGTTTGCAAGATAACTGAAATACATCACAGCTGATATCATTTGCTCCTCAGTGATTACAGTATTCTAGACTGCATCTCCCCATGGTAATACATAAAACCTGGCCTGTTAGTGGGCCCTGCAGGACAGGGTTGATGACCACTGATCTAGGTAATATAAAGCTTATTGATAGAAATCCACCTAATTGGGACATCTGTTGCTACTTTACAGTTACCAGTAGGGTTGTCCCGATAGCACTTTTTTTAAGTACCGATACTTTTTTTCAAGTACTCGCCGATACCGATTACCGATACTTTAATTTAATCTCATGTGACAGTGGCACATTTGTTAGTAGTAGTAGACAGCGGCTCCTCTCCATTCATTAACTGAGACATCGTAATTACAGGAGGTTACAATGTTTCAGTTATGTGAATGGACAGAGTCAGTGATCACTGACTCTGTCCATTCAGAAAACGAAGGAGCTGGATTTACCGTCTCCTAACTCCGCTCTCCATCCTGACAAATCGAGGGGGACAGATGCACGGAGGGGGACAGCAGCACGGAGGGGGAGATGAGAGGGGACAGATGCACGAAGGGGGAGAAGAGAGGAGAGGGGGACAGATGCACGAAGGGGGAGAAGAGAGGAGAGGGGGACAGATGCACGAAGGGGGAGAAGAGAGGGGAGGGCGACAGATGCACGGAGGGGGAGAAGAGAGGGAGACAGCAGCATGGAGGAGAGATGAGAGGGGGACAGATGCACGGAGGGGGAAAAGAGAGGAGGACAGATGCACAGAGGGGGAGAAGAGAGGGGGACAGATGCACGGAGGGGGAGAAGAGAGGGGAGGGGGACAGATGTACGGAGGGGGAGAAGAGAGGGGGACAGATGCACGGAGGGGGAGTATAGAGGGGAGGGGGACAGATGCACGGAAGGGGAGAAGAGAGGGGGACAGCAGCATGGAGGGGAGATGAGAGGGGGACAGATGCACGGAGGGGGAGAAGAGAGGGGAGGGGGACAGATACATGGAGGGGGAGAAAAGAGGGGGACAGCAGCATGGAGGGGGAGATGAGAGGGGGACAGATGCACGGAGGGGGAGAAGGGAGGGGGACAGCAGCATGGAGGGGAGATGAGAGGGGGGCAGATGCATGGAGGGGGAAACGAGAGGAGGACAGATGCACGGAGGGGGAGAAGAGATGGGGACAGATGCACAAAGGGGCAAAAGAGAGGGGGACAGATGCACGGAGAGGGACAGCAGCATGGAGAAGGACACAGGAGAACGGAGGGTGACAGCAGCATGAAGGGGGACAGCAGCAGAAAGGAGGGGGACTGGAGGAGGCTACGGGGACAGTTAGCGGTGATCGTGTGTGGGAGAATTACATGGACCGATCACCACTGATTTTGATAAAGCAGTTGAAAGCCGCGGGGTGGGGTCCGGGGAAACGGGATGGCTGTCAGACTTTGAAATCTATACAGGGTGATCGGTGCTTCTAACTCTCCCACCGCACTGATCAGCCAGACCCAGGTATCGGGTGAAGCATTGGAGCATTTGCCCGAGTACATCATGCTCGGTATCGATGCCGATACTAGTATCGGTATCAGGACAACCATAGTTACCAGCATGCTGAAGATTCTCACCACCTCATACACATTGCAGCAACATCAGTGCTTAGTGCACCATCTTGGTGTCTGTTAGTCAGCCACATTCTCTGTATAGTACAGAGCAGACCCTGACTTCTGCAAGAGGCGGTAATCTTTCCTACTGTCAGTATCTGTCATAAAGCAGATATATTCAGCTCTTTGCAGTCGTTTGTGGGTATCTCACACTTTTGGAATGATTTCCTAGTGGAAGACTACAAACCTCACATTAGAGTAAATAAAACAGAGGTGTTTGCCAGATTTGAAATGGACCCAGTGGGAGGAAGATGTTGGCAGCACATTATCTGTCATGTTAAGTAGCTGCCTATTTTTAGTACACGCCAGCATTTTTATGTCTTTACCTCTTCCCTTGTCACCAGGATAACACTACTCCCCACTGGTTCCCAACCTTTATCATGTCCTTAAACCCTACCCCCCCATAATGTATGCTCTTTCTCACAGACTATAGATATGTTAATAAATAAAACCACTGTCATGAAAGGCATTAAAAATATTTTTTTATAGAATGTGTTATTTTATAATTATTACTATACAAGATTTATATAGCACAAACAGTTTGCATTGTACTTTTACAAAACAAAGGAAGACAGTTACAATACTACGTAGTTCAAGAGAGTGGAGGATCCTGCTCATGAAAGCTTACAAGAGGTAGGGGAAAGTGGTGCAAAAATGTATAAGTTAGTTGGAGAAGGTAGAACTGCAGTTTTAGGTGGAGAAAGGAAAGACCCCCCTGAAGAGATCCATTTTCAGGGATCGCCTAAAGGCAGACAGAGTATGCAATAGCTTGACAGATTAGGTTAGTGAGTTTCAGAGGAAGGGAGAGGCTGTGAAGTCCTGAGGAGGTGACAAGAGAGCTGGAGAGCAGGAAGTCTTGGGTGCAGTGAACTATATGGTTTGGGTGATACTTGGAGATGAGGTTGTTCGTATTTTTTAATTGCATACAATGGGAAAGCAGAAGCCAGTGGAAGAATTGACAGGTGGTGGACAATGATCGATTAGTAAGGTAGGTAAGTCTAGCTGTGCAATGTTGGCCCATCCAGAAAAGAATTGCAATAGTCAAGGCGAGAGAAGAGAAGGAATTCTTGGCTTTGTAGTGTCGTTGGTTAAGGCAGAAAGATTTGGTCTCTGATTGCATGTGGGCCTAAAGGAGAGGTCAGAGTCTAGGACAGGGTTTCTCAACCAGGGTTCCTCCAGAGGTTGCAAGGGGTTCCTTGAGCAATGAGCAATGTTTACCTCTCGGATAAGTTCCCACTGACACCATTGATCTTTTTAGCTATCTGTAATTGGGTAATTCTTTCCAATGACCACAAGTGTAAGAAGCATTCTTCCTACTGACCATCACATTAATGTATTTATTTTGGGTACTTGTATAGCGCCGTTAATTTACCCAGCGCTGTACACATACATTGTACATTCAGATCAGTCCCTGCCCTCAAGCAGCTTACAACCTAATGTCCCTAAAAAACTTTCATACATACTAGGGCCAGTTAAGACAGGATATGATTAACCTACCAGCATGTCTTTAGAGTGTAGGAGGAAACTGGATTACCCGGAGGAAACCCACGCAGGCACAGGGAGAACATGAATACTCCAGGCAGTGTATCATGAGTTGTAGATCTAGTACATTTTAGCGAGGTTTCCTGAGAGCAGGAAGTTACTTTATGGGTTCCTCTGTGTTAAAATGGTTGAGAAAGGCTGGTCTAGGATAATACCTAGCACCCTCGCATGAGTAGAGGGGCTGATAAATTCCCAGCTTAACTTACCGCCCAACCTGCAACCAACCAAATTAAACAGTGCACTTTCTGGCATGTTGGGGGGTGCCTAGGCACTTCTGTGTCCACAATCTTATAGCTGTATATCTGCAGTGTGAGATGTAAGGCTTTGTTGCCTTTGACTGCTAGTCTCATTAGATTAGGAGTAAGGTCTAGAAATGTCACTACTGTGATGATCACTGTTCTCTTTGCTGGAGGCTCTGACTTGAGGAAGCAAAGCCGTATGCCATTACCAAGACAGCCACTTGCACAGAGAGACAGTACAGAACACGGTCAGTGTTGGAGAAAGATCACCTGCAGAGAAAGCCTCCCCCTGCCTTTTTATTAGGCACAGCTTCAAGAGCGTTTTTTTAACAAGAGAGCTTCAAGAGCGTTTAGTTCATCTTGAAGGGAGGAGGATCATTTTATGTGGAATCAAAGATCGCTCCCTCTAGTGCTTAATCTTCAAATTGCTTTATTATATACAACTCCGGAAACATGAAGGAGTAAGCATTTAAAAATGTAAAAAACGAAACACTAAAATAATAGAGATTTGTAGACCGTGTGTACATGGCCCTGAAAAACAACAGAGTGCAAGTGTGTCCATGAATATATTGACCTGCTGCTGCCATCAGAGATCCTGGGCTTATTATTAAATGGCATATGAACAATAATTGATTTTCAAATGGTCTATCAGTTGTTACAAACATTTTTCCTTTGTATTTAACAGTCATACAAGGAACACATGAAGATACAGACAGAACGCGTGTTGAACCCAGTGTTTACTTCTCTTCCAAATTTTCAGGTATTTCTTTATAGTACTTACAGGTTTGCCTCTGGTCTCCTGCTCTGCAGCTCTTTTGCAATACTAATATTATTAAAAAATGTCTGACATTTTCCCGTTTACTGACTCTCTATAACTGTTCCTGCATGGAGGTGGTCATCTCGGTAGTTTCAGGGCTCTGCTTCCTTGCATTAGAGCCTCCATCAAGAACACTGATCAGCACAGCAGTGATATCAAATCGAACACCTAATCCTCTGAGACTAGCAGTGATGCCTTGGACACAGTCGGACTTTTGACCGTGCAAAAGTCTGCCGTGAGTCCATCGGAAAGAAAGAGAACAGGTTCCCAATCTAAGGCCCATTGGACTTCCGAAAAAAGTCAGTGGCTACACACGGCCGGACTTTCCTAGAAAAAAAGCCTGACTTTTTTCACAGAAAATCTGGCCGTGTGTACGAGGCTTCTGTGTTTACAGTGACAGCGGGAGTGGGAAGCAGGGAGTGAGAGCCGACGTTGTTGCCAGCTGAAAACTGCAAAAGCCCCATGATATATCCTGGTGGCTCGAATGCAGCCCGCTGGCCTTGTATTTGCCATATGTAAAAAGATGAGAAGAAAACTGGTCTGGTAGGCTGCCAAGAGGCCTACAGTAACATTAACCACTTAAGGACCGCCTCCTGCACATTTACGTCGGTAGAATGGCACGGCTGGGCACATGCACGTACAGGTACGTCCTGTGCTAGTACCCAGCCGGGACCGCGGGACCCGCTGACCCGATCGCCGCTGGAGTCCCACGATCGGTCCCCGGAGCTGAAGAACGGGGAGAGCTGTGTGTAAACACGGCTTCCCCGTTCTTCACTGTGGCAGCAGCATCGATCGTGTCATCCCTTTTAAAGGGGGACACAATCGATGATGTCACACCTACAGCCACACCCCCCTACAGTTGTAAACACACTTCAGGTCACACATAACCCCATCAGCGCCCCCTGTGGTTAACTCCCAAACTGCAACTGTCATTTTCACAATAAACAATGCATTTTAAATGCATTTTTTGCTGTGAAAATGACAATGGTCCCAAAAATGTGTCAAAATTGTCCGAAGTGTCCGCCATAATGTCGCAGTCACGAAAAAAATCGCTGATCACCGGCATTAGTAGTAAAAAAAAAAAAAATTAATAAAAATGCAATAAAACTATCCCCTATTTTGTAAACGCTATAAATTTTGCGCAAACCAACCGATAAACGCTTATTGTGATTTTTTTTACCAAAAATAGGTAGAATACGTATCGGCCTAAACTGAGGGAAAAAAAAGTTTTTTTTATATATTTTTGGGGGATATTTATTATAGCAAAAAGTAAAAAAATATTGAATTTTTTTGAAAATTGTCGCTCTATTTTTGTTTATAGCGCAAAAAAAAAAACACAGAGGTGATCAAATACCACCAAAAGAAAGCTCTATTTGTGGGAAAAAAAGGACGCCAATTTTGTTTGGAAACCACGTCGCACGACCGCGCAATTGTCTGTTAAAGAGACGCAGTGCTGAATCGCAAAACCTGGCCGGGTCCTTTAGCTGCTTTTTGGTCCGGGTCTTAAGTGGTTAAAGGAGCTGTAGGAATATCTAGTACTAGCAGTGTGGTACATGTGACAACAATCTCCCATATTCTTCATATGTCTGGGCTATGGGGTAGAGTTGCAAGACGGAAGCCTTTTCTTGCGAAGAAAAACATCCAAGCCCGGCTAAATTTTCAAAAACACACCTGAAGTCTCCCAAAAGCATGTGGACATTTTTTGTTATAGTCTGATAAAAACAAGGTTGAACTTTTTGGACATAATTCCAAAAGATACAGAATGTTTGGCACAAAAACAACTCTGCACATCACCAAAAGAACACCATACCCACAGTGAAGCATGGTGGTGGCAGCATCATGCTTTGGGGCTGTTTTTCTCCAGCTGGAACAGGGGCCTTTACCAAGGTAGAGGGAATTATGAATGGTTCCAAATACCAGTCAATATTGGCACAAAACCTTCAGGCTTCTGCTAGAAAGCTGAACATGAAGAGGAACTTCATCTTTCAGCATGACCTTGACCCAAAGCATACATCCCAATCAACAAAGGAATGCCTTCACCAGAAGAAGATTAAAGTTTTGGAATGGCTCAGCCAGAGCCCATACCTGAATCTGATTGAAAATCTGTGGGGTGGTTGGTTCATACGAAGCCCTGCGAAATAAGCTCTTTAGAGGAGTTAAAGATCCACATCCCCTAACTAGATCTATGCGCATTTTAATCGGAGCATGGGCAGCAGTTGTCCCCTATGCTAGGAATGACTCGGGACACTATTCTCCAAACACTCCCTCTTAGATGAGCCCCTCTCTACCGAAATTCCAGCCCATTCCGGATCCTGCTCTGTGGGCTGGTCGTCATGTTCGCAATCTAACCCATATTTGTGAGGGTGGGGCATTACAAACATTTGACCAAATTAAAATAACATTTGCCCAACTCCTATTTCTTTCAGTTTCTCCAGCTCCGGCATGCTTTTGCTACACAAATTTGGACATCTCCTTTACTTTTTTGCCATTCTGATATGGAATGACTCCTTCGGGATGATTCCCTTAAAAAAACATTATCGTCCATTTACAGCCAACTGTACATCATGGACTGGCATTTTAACAGGGGTGTGTAGACTTTTTATAGCCACTGTAAATGTGACCTAAGTGAAATGGATATGGGAAGTATGAAGTTTTAAACACACTTGTGCGGGTGGTTGCAAAAAGCACTGTGACCATGCGATTTCCCTGCGACTGCAGATTTAAAAAGGGGCAGGAACCCTTTTCCTGCAGGTACAACAACTCAATGAAGTGAATGGGCTGTTGTGCCCACGCAAATGTGGACTGCACCGAATGTAGGGGTGTGAACCAAGCCTAAATGCAAACATAAAAAAAAAAAAAATTAAAATACTCAGGCAAGGGTTGCTATAACAAAACAATAAACATTAAAACAATAGATTGCCTTTCAGCTAATCACAAGCATGGACAAAAGCCATTTGCCTCAATATTAAACATCCCTTTGTGGAACTTGTGTGGCTTTTCTTGGAAAAAAAAAAGATTCCCCCCCCCCTCCAAGAGGTGTGGCATGATGGAGATTACCGTTTTACAAGAGTCTGTTGAGTGATGTGCTATTATTATGATTGTTCTACAAGAGTCCTCAATAAGGGGTAATTCTCCGAGATCGTTAGGGCCAAAGAGATTCTTGTTTTTTTTTGTTTTTTTTATTAAAAGCTTTTTATTTCTTTACTGAGATCTGGTTTTATAGTGGTTGTCATTTAGAAGCCATTTCCTTTCAGCATCCTGTATTTGAGATGTGAATCTACTAGGCCTCGGGCAAGATTGCTGTTACAGTGTAATTACCCGCTCTGCAGCTTTGCACATCACATTGTCAGAGCAGAATACCTACTGCTGGTGTTGTCTGTCTGTCTTATACATGGTAATCAGGTTGCTGCTGACAAGTATTTATAGAGGGGATGTAACTATATGCAACAAGCACCAGGTAGGAGTAGAACACTGAGCTAGAGACTTGCATCACGTCGGACAATCTTGCATGTACCCAATCAGTACGCTTTCCTATTGGGTTCTGTAACAAAGAGTTACAGGTGGCAAAGCAGTGTGGGTTCTTTGTCCATAGAAAGGTTAGGATATCTGTATGGTATATATAGGGCATTAGTGAATTCCTCTTCTTCTGACGACATATCTTAACCACCTCCAGTCCGGGTTTGTAAATATTTTATTATATCTTTTCATGTGACAACACTGAAGAAATCACACTTTGCTACAATGTAAAGTAGTGAGTGTACAGCTTGTATAACAGTGTAAATTTGCTGTCCCCTCAAAATAACTCAACACACAGCCATTAATGTCTAACCCGCTGGCAACAAGTGAAAATGTTCAAATTGGGCCAAAGTGTCACAATTTTCTGTGGCAACCATTATTTTCCATCACTGCCTTAACCCTCTTGGGCATGGAGGTCACCAGAGCTTCACAAGTTGCCACTAGAGTCCTCTTCCACTCGACATCACGGAGCTGGTGGACTTTAGAGACCTTGCGCTCCTCCACCTTCTGTTTGAGCATGGCTCACAGATGCTCAATAGGGGTTAGGTCTGGAGACATGCTTGGCCAGTCCATCGCCTTTACCCTCAGCTTCTTTATCAAGGCAGTGGTCATCTTGGAGGTGTGTTTGGGGTTGTTATGCTGGAATACTGCCCTGCAGCCCGGTCTCCGAAGGGAGGGGATCATGCTCTGCTTCAGTATGTCGCAGTACATGTTGGCATTCATGGTTCCCTCAATGAACTGTAGCTCCCCAGTGGCGGCAGCACTCATCTAGCCCCAGACCATGACATCACCAGCAGCATGCTTTACTGTAGGCAAGACACACTTGTCTTTGTACTCCTCACCTGGCTTGACACCAAATCTCATCAGACCACAGCACATGGTTCCAGTAATCCATGTCCTTAGTCTGCTTGTCTTCAGCAAACTGTTTGCCGGCCTTCTTGTGCATCATTTTTAGAAGAGGCTTCCTTCTGGGATGACAGCCATGCAGACCAACTTGATGCAGTGTGTGTGCGCCTCTGCAGCAATGCTGGCATCACTCATACGTCTATTTCCCAAAGACAACCTCTGCATATGACAGTGTGGTCGACCATCGAGAGGCCTGTTCTGAGTGGAACCTGTCCTGTTAAACCGCTGTATGGTCTTGGCCACCGTGTTGCAGCTCAGTTTCAGGGTCTTGGCAATCTTCTTATAGCCTAGGCCATCTTTATGTAAAGTAACAATTCTTTTTTTCAGATCCTCAGAGAGTTCTTTGCCATGGGGTGCCATGTTTAACTTCCAGTGACCAGTATGAGAGAGTGAGAGCGATAACACCAAATTTAACACACCTGCTCCCAATTCACACCTGAAACCTTGTAATACTAACAAGTCACATGACACTGGGGGGAAAAATGGCAAATTGGGCCCAATTTTGACATTTTCACCTAGGGGTGTACTCACTTTTGTTGCCAGCGGGTTAGACATTAATGGCTACATGTTGAGTTATTTTGAGGGGACAGAAAATTGACACTGTTATACAAGCTGTACACTCACTACTTTACATTGTAGCAAAGTGTCATTTCTTCATTGTTGTCACATGAAAAGATAAAATAAAATATTTACAAAAATGTGAGGGGTGTACTAACTTTTGTGAGATTGTGTGTGTGTGTGTGTATATACGCGCACACACACGTAAATCCCTCACATTTTTGTAAATATTTTATTATACCTTTTCATGTGACAGCACTGAAGAAATTACACTTTGCTACATTGTAGTGAGTGTACAGCTTGTATAACAGTGTAAATTTGCTGTCCCCTCAAAATAACTCAATACAGGCATACCCCACTTTTAAGTACACAATGGGACCAGAGCATGTATGTAAAACGAAAATGTACTTAAAGTGAAACAATACCCTTTTTCACTTCTAGGGTGTAGTGTGGGATCAGGGGGCTGTAGTTGAGGTCTCAGGGGCTGTAGTGGAGGTGTCAGGGGCACACTGGAACAAGGCAGGCTATGCTCTCTGAGCTTCAGCTCCTTCTATTGTAGCTGTAAAATGTCTGTACAGTACTTGTGAGGCCCTTTACATACACTCACAGGTATGTCCTTACTCGCGAGTGTATGTAAAGTGAGTGTACTTAAAGCGGGGTATGCCTGTACACAGCCATTAATGTCTAAACCGCTGGCAACAAAAGTGAGTGCACCCCTAAGTGAAAATTTCCAAATTGGGGAAAAATTTGCCATTTTACCTCCCCGGTGTCATGTGGCTTGTTAGTGTTACAAGGTCTCGGGTGTTTTTTGGGAGCAGGTGTGTTAAATTTGGTGTGATCACTCTCACTCTTAGGCCGCGTACACACGATCAGTCCATCCGATAAAAACGGACTGAAGGTCCGTTTTCATCAGTCCAAACCGATCGTGTGTGGGCGCCATCGGTCAGTTATCCTTCGGTCAAAAAAAATGAGAACTTGCTTTAAAATGTAACCGATGGACGCCTAACCGATAGGTCAAAACCGATCGTTAGTATGCAAAAGCATCGGTTAAAAACCCGCGCATGCTCAGAATCAAGTCGACGCATGCTTGGAAGCATTGAACTTTGTTTTTTTCAGCACGTCGTTGTGTTTTACATCACCGCGTTCTGACACGATCGGTTATTTAACCAATGGTGTGTAGGCACATCTGACCATCAGTCAGCTTCATCGGTTAACCGATGACCACGGTCCGCCGGATGGACTGATCGTGTGTACGCGGCCTTACTCTCTCATACTGGTCATTGGAAGTTCAACATGCCACCTCATGGCAAAGAGATCTGAGGATCTGAAAAAAAGAATTGCTGCTCTACCTAAAGATGGCCTAGACTATAACAAGATTGCTGAGACCCTGAAACGGAGCTGCAGCATGGTGGCTAAAACCATACAGCAGTTTAACAGGACAGATTCCACTCCGAACAGGCCACAGGCCTTGCCATGGTCGACCAAAGAAGTTGAGTGCACGTGCTTAGCGTTCTATTCAGAGGTTGTCTTTGAGAAATAGGAGTATGAATGCTGCCAGCATTGCTGCAGATGTTGAAGAGGTGGGGGGTCAACCTGTCAGTGCTCAGACCATACGCCGCACACTGCATCAAGTTGGTCTGCATGGCTGTCGTCCAATTGGATGCAGGGGCTGTTTGGATGACCCTTTTCCACTTGGCTGCTTCATTTTTTCAATCAAAGGACGTCAGACTGGAGGTGGTCGATTCTGGATAAAAAAAGGATGTATTCAATAAAGGTCCCTTTACGCACAGTACCCAATCTGGCTACAATCTAATGTTTATAAGTCACAAGAAACCATTGGCACAGGCATATCTGGGGGGAAAAGGTAAGCTTTGTCCAATCACTGAAAAGACAGCACTTTCTCTGCATCTTAACAAAAAAGGTCAACAAATGTAAGCCCTAATGCATGGGGAAGCCCTGGTCAGCGAGGACCATTGAGTTTTCTACATACCCGACCACTCTCTATAGTCAATGGCCTGTGTACAGAAAGGAGGTAATCTGCAAAATACAGTTACCATTTGATAATCCTATTTCAACTCATCTGATTTTCCTATTGAGGGTGTGGTTTACAATTTACGCCTATTGCATTTGCATATTAAGTAAACCAATTAGACTTGATGAATAAATAAATACATAAGCCAGTATTAAAGTGTTACTAAACCCAGGACCCTGCATCCACTATATCTGGTCTTCCACAGTACACAAAGCATGGAAATTCAATTATTTTAGTAAATACAGTGGAACCTCGGATTGCGAGTAACAGGGTTGACAAGCATTTCCCAATACGAGCAATTACTTCTCGTAAAAATCTTGACACAGTTTGCGAGTGTTGTCTCACAAAACAAGCAGGACTCAAGCCTCTGCGGTGTGCAGAATCGCATTTGGCCAGAGGTGTGGCAGCATCGGTGACACTCTGAGCCGCTTAAAAATACTCGGAAACACTCATAAATACTCAGTTTCCAAGGCTTTCTGGGGGTTTCCGCCGGACCAGAGCGATTTACAAGTCTCTCCGGGGCCGCTTATAAGAGGAATTTTCGTTCTCCTCTGACTGTCCTATGAGGCTGCATGACCCCTTACTTTCTGTCAGGATAGTGCTGATTAAATACTCTCTAGCAATACACACCAAATTGAGCATGTGCAGAGTGCCTCCAAGGCTCTGTTCTATCAGCAGATGGATTAGGGACAGTAAAAGAAGGGGAGAATCAGAGAAGACAAGATCAAACAGCCTTTTTACACAATGCAGAGGATTAACCTCTTAGGTTCCAACGTGAGTTTAGCATGCATGCAGACTCATTTTACTGTTGTGGGTCTAGTAACACTTTAACCACTTCCGGACCACCCCATGTATATGTACGTCGGCAGAATGGCACGTACAGGCACATTGGCGTACCTGTACGTCCCTGCCTAGACGTGGGTCAGGGGTCCGATCGGGACCCCCCCCCCCCGCTACATGCGGCGGTCGGAAACCCGCGGGGAGCGATCCGGGACGCGGGCGTGACTATTCGTTTCTAGCCGCCCCCTCGCGATCGCTCCCCGGAGCTGAAGAACGGGGAGAGCCGTATGTAAACACGGCTTCCCCGTGCTTCACTGTGGCGGCTGCATCGATCGTGTGATCCCTTTTATAGGGAGACTCGATCGATGACGTCAGACCTACAGCCACCCCCCCCTACAGTTGTAAACACACACTAGGTGAACCCTAACTCCTACAGTGTACCCTGTGGTTAACTCCCAAACGGCAACTGTCATTTTCACAATAAACAATGCAATTTAAATGCATTTTTTGCTGTGAAAATGACAATGGTCCCAAAAATGTGTCAAAATTGTCTGAAGTGTCCGCCATAATGTCGCAGTCACGAAAAAAATCGCTGATCGCCGCCATTAGTAGTAAAAAAAAAAAAAAAAATAATAATAAAACTATCCCCTATTTTGTAAACGCTATACATTTTGCGCAAACCAATCGATAAACGCTTATTGTGATTTTTTTTTTTACCAAAAATAGGTAGAAGAATATGTATCGGCCTAAACTGAGGAAAAAAATGTTTTTTATATATGTTTTTGGGGGATATTTATAATAGCAAAAAGTAAAAAATATTGCATTTTTTTTCAAAATTGTCGGGGAGCCACGTCGCACGACCGCACAATTGTCTGTTAAAGCGACACAGTGCCGAATTGTAAAAACCCCTTGGGTCATTTAGCAGCATATTGGTCCGGTCCTTAAGTGGTTAAGAACTGAACCCTTGTACTAATTGTCCTTTTTTTATACAAATATAGTTTTAAGATGTTATTCTTGTAGAGTGTGAAAATTCTGTCTTTGCTCTCCATTACTGCAGCATTTACACCACTGGGAGGCCTCATTATTCTGCCTGGTTTAAGGTGTAATTTACCCTAACACCTGTGTTCTTCATTACATTTCCTGTCTCCTTTCAGCTCTCTGTTATTCTGCCAATAATAACTGTGCTCAGTTACCTTCCATCTCTCTGGATGGTGATAAACTAGAACACCTTGGCCAGATTGTGCAGAACGTGTAAAATACACAGTGGGTTCAGGTGCTGCAAGGTACTTACAGTAGTTGTACAACACTGAGTAAAAAGTCCACCTTTTCTAAAAAATGATTTCAATCTCATATTTATATACTGCTGTCATATTCCACACTTTTTTTTTATACCATAAAGATTTTATTGGAAAAGACAAAAAAAAGTATTTTTGACAGACATCATCAAAACATCAACAGAAATAAAACGGAACATACAGACCAAGGAGCTGGAGTTCCATTTAGGACACAGTTACATATTATGCACTCCTGGAAAGGCCCAAACAGGATTTTCAGTAAACAGCATGAACATCAACAATACATGTAGCATAGGAGCTAGATCCCCCGCCCACCATGAAGGATCATGTGAGTCTGGACTAGCTCCAGTGATTTCTGTCCCGGTGATCTGCCGTGCTGGTTCCAGCTATCGTGGAAGTTCCAGCGCATGCGCAAGCTGATGTACTGAGATGGTTCCAGCTAGCGGGAAAGTTCCTTCAAGGACTGCGCAGGCGCAAATTTGCTGACGGGAATCCCCGAACCGCGGCCGGCATCCAGGGCGACGTGGATTTCGAGGTAAGTGGCCAGTCTGCCTCACGTCCTCGCTGCGCTCGGACGGCTCGCTCCGCTCGCTCGGCCTCCTGGCTCTTTTTTTAACATCCTCCAATCCACGGTGATGTTAAAGAATGAGCCTGGATGCCGGGCAAGGTTCGGAGATTTCCGTCGGCAAGTTTGCGCCTGCGCAGTCCTTGAAGGAACTTTCCCGTTAGGGGAACCTTAAGGACAAGTCACCGGCATGGCAGATCAGGGAACCCGCCACACCCGGTCCGAGCCATCCCTTCAATATTGTGTTTCTCTCTGAATAGCTACATACCCCTGCGAGGATGTAGGGAAGGAACACCCAAAAGCAGACCCATCCTCCCATCGACCCCTCCCAACAAGTCACTTATATCCTGAAGAAAAGAGGAAAGAAGAGGGGGGGTCAGCGATATAGACGATATAGACGGGGATTGCTTGCGACGTTTTCTTAGCGCAAGTGTCCGAAAAGGTGATGGGGATACCACCTGCTACCCTCTCCGACTATCTCATTTGGGTATCAGAACAAGCAAACTGTATCACGCACCAAGCGTTACACCGGACTGCGCAACAAAGTCTCGTTTATCCAGCAGTCTGTGCTAGATAACGTTAATCTGCAGAGTTTCGACATTTAAGCCAGTCTTCCCAGACATAGGTAAATCTGGAAATTCTATCCTGTGCAGTATATATCAGCTCCTCTATCGCTACAATATGGTTAATGCGTGCCACCCACTCTTTAGTAGATGGTGGCACCACAGCCCTCCAGTGAACAGGTATACATAGTCTGGCTGCGTTGATCATATGCAACGCCATATTCCACACTTTTAACCTTTCACATCTACCTGTGGAAGTGAAAAAAATAATTTGGTGAATGGCGTTTGTCTGCACTGCAAGAACGACAGTCACCGCTACGAGAAAATAATTTCTATGTGTCCACGTCGCAATGCAGCGCAGTCCAGACCTGCACATTAATACGGCTACAATCACCTCAAAAATGATGCAGAATATCAACCAAAACTACAGAAAAAAAACCCACATAAAACAAAATGTTATAAATTGAGTTGCAGTTCAGTGAGTAAAATAAGTATTCGATCCCCCAAGAAAAACATGACTTGGTACTTTGTGGAGAAGCCCTTGTTGGCAAGCACAGAGTTAAGACGTTTCTTGTAGTTGGTGACCAGGTTTGCACTTATCTCAGGAGGGATTTTGGTTTTCATCGGATGAACCGATCGTGTGTACAGGGCATAAGGCTTACCTCCACAACTTGAGCGGTTTAGGAGATATTCAGAGTGTATGCAGCTGGTGACGTCACCGATGCACGCACTCTGAAGGTCTGGCATACCGTGTCGGACCTTCAGAGCCCGTGCCATAAAGCCTTAGGAGTGACGTCATCGCGCCCCCAGCCACTCATGTAACCTGAGACCTTTAACCTGGAAGGAAGACCGGGTGAAGATGGAAGCCCTCTCAGAGTTGACGGCAAGGCGCTGGAGGGCTTAGTTTTAAGCAAAGTCCCACATAATATGCGATGCATACTAGCACATTATAACATTGCCTTGCCGGGGAATATTTTTTTGTTTTCTTTAACTGTGGTATACTACCACCTTTAATCATATAGTACATGATACAGGCCTGGTATTCATAGACCCTGGGTTATAGGCTGGTACCTTCATGTGACTAGAGCACTGGTAACTGTCATGACATAATGGTCAGCAGAGAACACAGGAAGTTACCATCCTGCTAGATTTCAGGATTGGCCGGTATAGCAAAACACTTTCTATGGTACATTTAACAGACCAAAAGGAAGCAAATTACAAAAGTTCATTCTTAGAGTTTACTTGGGGTGGCTGTTCTTTTGCATCGCTTATGTATAGATTTGGAAGTTCCGGTTAGCTAAGTAAAAGCGGTTGCTAGCTATATACATTGAGCACCTTGTTATTTTAAAAGCGCATTATTGCAATCTTAAAACAAAGACTGAGATTACCTGTGGGTTTTGAGAGTAACATATGTTATCTGTTGGGTGTGTTAATAGGAGCTTCTACCTACAGGGTGGTAATGTAAGCTGCAAGGAAATCTTTCCTGATCCATTCAAGCCCATAACAAAATAGAAACAAAAACTGCCACTGCACAGGCAATGTATTTTCTTTTGTACAGAAACAAAGCTGTTCTGTATACAATAGCTAGTGTGATGGGGGTTGGTGTGGAAGATTGGATCTCATGTACATGAATGTTTATGGACATAAGATAAATGTCACCATATGACCTAAACTGGTGACGGCCCACTTGCCTATCGGTGCATCAGTCTAGTTTCTACCCCAGAAAAAAGGGCTTGTACCTCAGTGGGACTTCTACTGCTGGGGTTTGGAAGGGTTCCTCTTAGGCCCCGTACACACGAGGAGACATGTCCGATGAAAACGGTCCGTGGACCGTTTTCATCGGACATGTCTCCTGGGAGCTTTTGGTCTGATGTGTGTACACACCATCAGACCAAAATCCCAGCGGACAGAGAACGCGGTGACGTAGAAGACACCGACGTTCTCAAACACGGAAGTGCAATGCTTCAGTGCATGCGTCGAATCAATTCGACGCATGCGCGGGATTTCGGGACGCTGGTTACACGTCATAACCAGCGGACATGTCCGATTAGGTGTACTAACCATCGGACATGTCCGACGAACATGTTTCCAGCAGACAAGTTTCTTAGCATGCTAAGAAACTTTTGTCCGCTGGAAACCTGTCCGCTAGGCCGTACACACGGTCGGACATGTCCGCGGAAACTGGTCCGCGGACCAGTTTCAGCGGACATGTTCGACCGTGTGTACGCCGCCTTATGCCCCATACACATGAGCGGAATTTCCACCAGCATAAATCTGATGTGAGCTTTTCATCAAATTCCGACCGTGTATTGTACGTCACCACGTTCTTAACGCTCGAAAGTTCAGAGAACTTTTGTGTGACCGTGTGTATGCAAGCCAAGCTTAAGCGGAATTCCGTCAGAAAAACCAACATTATCCTGGAAAGTACTTTCCTAAAAGACATGGCCCTCCAAACCAGCCTATTGCATTGGGTGGCTGATCTTTGAGCAACGACTATCATCCATGTTGGATATCTTTAAGCAATCACGGTTTCCCTGAGAAGCACACCTGTGGTATCTATCTATGCTTCCCATTCTTGCCTGCATTGACCTAAAGATGCTCAGGATATCTGAACAAATATAATTGCCAATAGCAAGCAATCTGAGTTCTTGTGTTTTGTAATCAGCTGGGCATTCTCTTTATGAATGATAAAAGTGAATACTGTAGTTCATAACTCTAGTTCATTACACCGGATAGATTACTTGGGTGTGTTTAATACTTTCACCCCTGTTCCATTTTTTGGTCTGCTGTTAAAAAAAAAAAAAAAAAAAACGACTAAAGGAATCCAAATCCTGCAATCCGCTGAGAAAACATAGTGGATTAAAAAGAAAATATTTGCAAAGGTTGAAAAGCCAAAGTAGAGGCGTGGAAGACTGACTCATATGGTTCAGTGTGTTGGATCAATGCAGTGATGTTACTCCTTTGATGGCATTATTATCGATTATTCAAGTTTAGCTTTTAAACTACATATACTGTATGCCAATAAATGTATTTTCCAATATTTTTTGGTTTTATTCAGCCAGTGTTTTGATCTGAGCACCAGATTCCTGACCTCCAGTGTTGTTAACCAGTACAAATGAAGTAAATTTGATTGGCTCTCCCTCTCTTAGTACTGCTGAACAGAGAATTGCAGGGAGCAAATTTTAAGGCACATTGTAATACTTTTACAAGATGTACTTAAAGCGGAGTTCCACCCCAAAATGCAACTTCCGCTTTAAGGAAAGGTGACCCCCTGACATGCCACATTTGGCATGTCATTTTTTGGGGGGGCGTAAACCTGAAGAGAAAGAAGTTCACCCCCCCCCCCCACTCGACAGTCATCTGGGACACATCACAGGTCCCAGATGATTGCCCGGCCAGTCAGAGTGCACAGCGCGGTTTGCACATGTGCTGTGCGTGTCCGGCTGTGAAGCCAAAGCCGAGCGCCCACAGTCACAATGCTGGCGCCGCGTAGAGGAGGGGGAAAGGAGAGCAGTTTCGTTCCCCCGCATCGCTGGACCCTGGACAGGTAAGTGTCCGATTATTAAAGGGTCACTAAAGGAATTTTATGGTTTCATGTCCTCATTGTTCGTTTTTGCTCTGATGTTGCTGTAATCCTTCTCTGTTCTGAACAGTCTGTTTCCTGGTGAAAAAAGTCATGGGAGCTTTCTCTCTGTGGCACTAATCAAGGAGGTGTGATTATTGTGTGTCTTAAACCCCTCAGAACCAATCACTTTCGTTTTACATACCATCACTGCCCTCTATTGGCTCTGTGTCTCTGTACTTCACAGAAGCATGAAACTAGATGCATAAACAAAACTGAAACTACAGGTACATTATATGATTGATTTTTATCTATTTTTAATCATTTTTTTAAAGGAATCGGTTAACTATTATGTCTCTATACTCTGTAAATGGTCATTTCAGCAAAAAAAATAAAAATTCCTTTACAACTCCTTTAAGTCAGCAGCTGCAGTATTTGTAGTTGCTGACCTTTTTTTTTTTTTTTTCTTTAGTCGGAACTCCGCTTTAAAAATACATAAGATTATAAGCTTTCTTTTTTTTCTCTTAACGCTTCCCTTTAAATGTCCCATCTTTTATGAACCAGAGCAGTTTTTACAGTACAACAATAGGAATATTGAACTGCCAGTTTGTCATTAGCTGTGATACATACAGGTCTTATTGAGCTCCATTCACAAAAGCAGATCTCATGCGATATTCAGGTGTTTTCCCAAATACCGCATGTGATCCTGAAAATGGCAATTCACTATTGCTTTAGGCGGTATTTACCACATAAAGTAAAAAACGATCAGTAAATGCTTTATGTAAACAAACAATCTTAAAACACTCAACATTTATAGAGTCCTCAGTAATATTGTAGCAAACTCTATATTTGGCGTAACTTCCACATATTGTTCATGCAGGAAATGGAGTGATGTAGAGGAATACGATAGTGTTGAATATAATAATCAGTCTTAATCCATGCACCTTCCACCAAAACTTCACCACATGATGGGGTCTCCCCTCTAGGGGATGCACTCAACAAAATTCTGAATATAATGCACCTTGATAACACTGATCATCCACCGCTGTATTTTCCACTCGATATAATAATCCCACTTATGCAGAGGGTTCGGTGTTCATATGTGGAAAGAAATATATTGTCTGCATAGTGTAATATTGCTTTAAAAAAGTTTATTAACAATTCCCAAAACCCCTTACATAAAATGCCTACCAAAAGTCATTGTTTCTCAAGCAAAATAGAGTGTGAGCGTGATCGCTCGGTTACCGCGGTAAGAAGGAAGAGCCGTCTGTGTACAACAGTCGTGTGCGTTTTACTTTCTGGTTTTCCCTGCGGTACGTGGAGCGCACGCGTCACTTCCGGTATAGCCACCGAGATCACATCACTGATGCATTTCGTCACTTCCTGACCTCATCAGAGGGCAATTGTTGGCAATTGTTAAACTTTTTTAAAGCAATATTACACTATGCGGACCATATATTTCTTTCCATATATGAGCACCGAACCCTCTGCATAAATGAGATTATTATATCAAGTGGAAAATACAGCAGTGGATGATCAGTGTTATCAAGGTGCATTATATACAGAATTTTGATGCATCCCCTAGAGGGGAGACCCCCTCACGTGGTGAAGTTTTGGTGGAAGGTGCATGGATTAAGACTGATTATTATATTCAACACTATCGTATTCCTCTACATCAGGAGTCTCCAAACTTTTCAAACAAAGGGCAAGTTTATTGTTCTTTAGCCTTTAGGAGGGCCGGATTGTGGCCAGCGGGGGGCAGAAAAAGCCCTGGGCCCAGCATTGGTGAGAATATATATGGCCTCATAGTTTACGATCAGTAGGATAAGGTGTAGTGCCCCTATTAGTAAGAGTAATTGTATCTCATCATTGGTATCAGTGGAAGAAAAAGTGCCCCCTTGTTGGAGTCAGTGGGAAGAATAGTGCCTCATATCAGTGGGAGGAATAAAGCCCTGAGGGCCGGATAAAGGCTAGCAAAGGGCCACATCTGGCCCTCGGGCCGCAGTTTGGAGATCCCTGCTCTACATCACTCCATTTCCTGCATGAACAATATGTGGAAGTTACATCAAATATAGAGTTTGACTAAAGCGCTGCTACAATATTACTGAGGACTCTATACATTTTGAGTGTTTTAATATTGTTTGTTTACATATTTTTTACTTTTAAGCAGCTGCTATTTTTTATCAGTACTTTTTGCCGGTTAGCATTGTATATGATCAGAATTTTAGACCTTTTATATACACAGACATTTCATATATGTATTATATGTTCCATATATATATATATATATATATATATATATATATATATATATATATATATATATATATATATATATACTCTTGTTACAAAGCCTTATTGCTTATCCTTAAGCGCTGGGCGTGCTTTGGTAGGCGATTTTAAGCATCCTTATTAGGGTAAATGCTTTATAAAATAGGCGTTTGAGTCAATTCACAAAAAAAAAATGTGGTAAATAAGTAGTGGTTCTGTTGTGTGATATTTAAGGAACTGGCAGCCACCAGCATCTAGTAAACAACTGACGAGTCATCGGCTGTCAGTGAGGTTCCCCGCTGACAGCTGATGGTAAGAATACTAGCACATTATGACAGCCTGCAGGGGATGCAGTTTGTTGTTTTTTTAATCACTGTTTACTACCGCTTTAAGCAAGCTGCTGGCAGGCTTTCAACAAGCTTCTAGAAGTGCTGAGGCCTTGCATAAAGTGGACAACAGCTCTCCCATTGGAATCTGTTCATTTACAAACTGGAGTTAAATAGTACTTTAAAAGGTTCAACAAAGTTTGCTGAAAGCTCTGCAAATGCTTTGTCAAAGCTTGCTGTTCACACTGCTACTATACAAGCTCAAGCCCCTTTTGAAACTGGCCTTTTTTGCCGTTTACTGACCCAGTTTACTGACTCCCGCGCCGGACGTACTGCGCATGCTCCGTCGGGTAAATTACCCGACGTGCATTGCGCTAACTGACGTCGCACCGACGTCATTTGCTTAGACATTAACGTAAATGGCGTCCAGCGCCATTCACGGACGTCTTACGCAAACGACGTTGATGTTTAAATTTCGATGCGGGTACGACGGCCATACTTACCATGGCTTAAGACAACTAGGGCTCAGCCCTAGTTTTACGCGGTGTAACTCGACGGAAACAACGTAGATTTAGATCGACGGGACGTTCGGGGATCGCCGTAAGTCTTCATTTGCATATTCTACGCCGGCCGCAATGGCCTCGCCACCTAGCGGCCGGCCTAGAATTGCATGTTTAAGATCCGACAGTGTAATTCAATTACACCTGTCGGATCTTAGGGCTAGCTATGCGTAACTGATTCTATGAATCAGTCGCATAGATAGAAACAGAGATACGCCGTCGTATCTAGTTTGTGAATCTGGCCCATAGTACATAAGATTCAAACCATATCTCCCATCACTAAAACATGCTAATGCATTATCAGTTCTACATTTATTGCAATTCTTTAATATTTCATATGTTTTCAAAAGTAATCGCTGAAACTGAAATCTATATTCCAACCAGAGAATGTAACTGCAGACACAGGCTACTGAATGGCCCTAACTCTCCCCCTACACCCACTTGGCATGAAGAAGATAGGGCAGTCCATGTAGGATTATATTCACTTGATTTGGGAGTATTTTTCCTGAAAAGGCTTTCAGCACCCTGACTTCAAACACTTGGCGCTGAAGGCCTTCGAAATCCCGCAAGAATTAGGTTTTTATGATCTAAGAAACCTAGAAGCAGCTGTTGAAACAGTGACATCATAGGATGGTGGCAGCTCTCAATGAGGTACTAGCAAATTCACTTTTAAATGTATTTAATTGTGTTTTTATGTGAGCACAGCCGTGTGTGTGTGTGGCATTCAGTGACTGACTATCCTCCACAAGACATACACTAAAAGTCAAAAGTATTGTGACACCTGCCTTTATGCGCATATGAACTTTAATGGCATCCCAGTCTTAGTCCGTAGGGTTCAATATTGAGTTGGCCCACCCCTTGCAGCCATAACCGCTTCAACTCTTCTGGGAAGGCTGTCCACAAGGTTTTAGGAGTGCGTCTATAGGAATGTTTGACCATTCTTCCAGAAGCATATTTGTGAGGTCAAGCTCTGATGTGGACAAGAAGGCCTGTCTTGCAGTCTCTGCTCTAATTCATCCCAAAGGTGTTCTGTCGGGTTGAGGTCAGGACTCTGTGCAGGCCAATCAAGTTCCTCCTACCCGAACTCACTCATCCATGTCTTTATGGACCTTGCTTTGTGCACTGGTGTGTGGTCATGTTGGAATATGAAGGGGCCATCACGACCCTGTTCCCACAAAGTTGAGAGTATGAAATTGTACAAAATGTCTTGGTATGCTGACGCCTTAAGGATTCCCTTTACTGGAACTAAGGGGCCAACCCAACCCCTGAAGAACAACCCCACACCATAACCTCCCCTCCACCAAATGATTTGGACCATTGTACAATGCAAGGTCCATAAAGACATGGATGAATGAGTTTTGGCTGGAGGAACTTGGCTGGCCTGCCCAGAGTCCTGAGCTCAACCCAATAGAACACCTTTGGGATGAATTAGAGCGCAGACTGCTAGCCAGGCCTTCTGGTCCACAACAGAGCCTGACCTCACAAATGAGCTTCTGGAAGAATGGTCCCATAGACACACTCCTAAACCTTGTGGACAGTCTTCCCAGAAGAGTTGAAGCTTTTATAGCTGTAAAGGGTGGACCAACTCAATATTGAACCCTACAGACTAAGACTGGGATGCCATTAAAGTTTATGTGGGCCAGATTCACAGAAAACTCCGGCGGCGTAACGTATCGTGTTTACGTTACACCGCCGCAAGTTTTCAGTGCAATTGCCTGATTCACCAAGCACTTGCGTGTAAACTTACGGCGGTGTATCGTAAAGACGTCCGGCGCAAGCCCGCCCAATTCAAATGGGGCGTGTACCATTTAAATTAGACGCGCTCCCGCGCCGGACATACTGCGCATGCTCCGTTTTGACATTCCCGCCGTGCTTTGCGCGAAGTGACGTCATTTTTTGAACGGCGACGTGCGTAACGTACTTCCGTATTCCCGGACGTCTTACGCAAATAAAAAAAAAAATTTAAATTTGACCCGGGAACGACGGCCATACTTTAACATGGCTCATCTAAAGTTAAGCCATGTTAAAGCAGCCGTAACTTTGCGACGGGAAAAAATTACTAGCGACGACGTAACGAACACGAAAACCTTTGTGGATCGCCGTAAAACCTCATTTGCATACCCGACGCTGGAAAACGACGCAAACTCCACCCAGCGGCGGCCGAAGTATTGCATCCTAAGATCTGTCGGCTCTTAGGGCTATCTATGCGTAACTGATTCTATGAATCAGCCGCATAGATACACTCAGAGATACGCTGTTGTATCTCTTCTGTGAATCTGGCCCCGTGTGCTTGTAAAGGCAGGTGTCCCAATACTTTTGACAATATAGTGTATCTATAGACCTGCGATGGCAGCCATTTCATCTGTGTGGTCAGTCAGAAGCTGGACAAGACATGGAATATGGCAATTAACTGGAAATTTTGAGTTTTCAGTCTTCAGACATAATTCTTGCTCTGCATTTCTCTACTCCATGTATGAAAGCCAAGTTTCATATAAAACCGGATCTACGCAAATGCTGTAAAAGAGCCAGAACACAAGGAAAATAAGGGGTTTGACTGTAATGCAAGTATGTCAAAGAAACAGAATAGTAATGACACAAAAAAGACCAAGTGATCCATTGAGTCTACCCCATTTATTCTTTTTTTGTGAGTATAGATCTATGTTTGCTCCAGATATGTTAGAATCAACTTACTGTTGACTGACTCACAACCTCTGCAGGAATTCAAGCATTAACTACTCTTTCAGTAAAATAATACTTTCTAAGATTGCGTTTGAATGTTCTTCCTGCTAGTTTGAGGTCATGTCCTTGTGTTCTTGAACTTGACTTATTCCCTTATTCACACCCTTAATGTGTTGAAAGTTTTCAGACGTGTCTCCCCTTCCTCTTCTTTCCTCCAGACTGCACATATTAAAGTGTTACTAAACCCACAACTGTAAAATCAATATGTATGCACTAAAACATGCTTGTTATACTCACTGTGGAACCTAAGGAGTTTATCCTCTGCATTGTGTAAAGAGGGCGGTTGATCCTGTCTTCTCTGTCCCGTCCCCCCCCCTTCTTCCACAGTCCCCGAACCATCTACTGATAGAAAAGAGGCCAGGGGACCAGCTGCACATGCTCAGTTTGGTGTGTACTGCTTTGGGAGAGTGCATGTGATCAGCACCGTCCAGATGGGGTTAGGGGGTCCTGCAGCCTTATAGGACAGACCCCGAAACGTATTATGCATGCTGTCAGCCCATAGCATGTAAGAGGCCAAATTATCAGGGCAAAGCTGGCAGCAATGAAAGCATTCATTTACAGTTCACCAAATTATATATTTGCATACCTCCCAACTTCCTGAAATTCGAATGAGGGACACCTATTAGCAAAAGTATGTAGGCATAGGACACACTCCCTGTCACGCCTCCCTTAACCCCTTCCTTACCGAGTCATTGTAAAATGATGTCGGCAGGAACCCTCCCTCTCTCCGGGGGGACGTCATATGACGTCCTGGGCTTTCCAGGGGGCTCACGCCCGCCATATTGCTCGAGACCCGTTGCGCGTGCCCGGCAGCCGCGATGTCCGCCGAGCACCAGCGATTACCCGCAATCACGGCAGGACCGTGGATCTGTGTGTGTAAACACACAGATCCATGTCCTGTCAGAGGAGAGGAGACCGATGTGTGTTCCCAGTACAGAGGAACACAGATCGGTCTCCTCCCCTTGTGAATCCCCTCCCCCTACAGCTAGAATAACTCACTAGGGAACATATTTAACCCCTTGATTGCCCCCTAGTGTTAACCCCTTTCCTGCCAGTCACATTGAGCCCTGGTTCACACTGGGTACGATTTGGAACGATTTGAGATGCGATTTGACATGTCAAATCGCATCTCAAATCGGCGGCAATTGTCGGCAATGGCACTGTCCTAATCAGTGCGACGCCGCATCTGCGATTTCAAAAAGTAGTTCCTGTACTACTTTTTGCGATTTCGGGCCGCGATTTACATTAAATTACGGCCGAAATCGTGGCAAAATCGCGGCCGCGAAATCGCGGTAAAATGTGTGATTTTACCGCGATTTCGCGGCCGCGATTTTGCCACGCATTTTACCGCGATTTTGAATTCGCAGCAGTGTGAACCTAGGCTCCCACAGTAATCGGTGCATTTTTGTAGCACTAATCGCTGTATTAATGTGAATGGTCCCAAAAACGTGTCAAAAGTGTTCATCGCAATGTCACGGTTACAATAAATATCGCAGATCGCCTCCATTACTAGTGAAAAAAAAAAATGCCAAAAATCTATCCCTTATTTTGTAGACGCTATAACTTTTGAGCAGACCAATCAATAAACGCTTATTGCCATTTTTTTTTTACCAAAAATATGTAGAATATTTATGGGTCTAAACTGAGGGGAAAAAAATTTATTTTTATTTTTTTAAATTGTGATATTTATTAAATCAAAAAGTAAAAAAATATTGTGTTTTTTTTCAAATACCACCAAACGAAAGATCTATTTGTGGGGGGAAAAAAACTCATAAAGATTTCATTTATGTACAGTGTTGTATGACCGCGCAATTGTCATTCAAAGTGCGACAGCGATGAAAACTAAAAATTGGTCTGGGCAGGAAGGGGGTGAAAATACCCTGTATTAAAGCGGTTAAAGGAGAATTGTATAAAAAAAAAAAAAAAAGATTGGGTAAACCCACAAGTACTTTTTACCACTACTATTCCTTTATATTGGCTTTTGTTATTTACAAATGCAGCAATTTAGAAATTGGATGAAACGTTTAGCACGAGGAAACTTTTTTTAACCACTTAAGCCCCGGGCCATTCAGCTAAAGGACCAGGCCCCTTTTTGCGATTCGGCACTGCGTCGCTTAAACTGGCAATTGCGCGGTCGTGCGACGTGGCTCCCAAACAAAATTGACGTTCTTCTTTTTTTTTTTTTTTTTTTACACAAATAGAGCTTTCTTTTGGTGGTATTTGATCACCTTTGCGGTTTTTATTTTTTGCGCTATAAACAAAAATAGAGCCATAGTTTTGAAAAAAATGCAATATTTTTTACTTTTTGCGACAATAAATATCCCTCAAAAAGATATGAAAAAAATTTTTTTTTCCTCAGTTTAGGCCAATACGCATTCTTCTACTTATTTTTAGTAAAAAAAATCTCAATAAGCGTTTATTGATTGGTTTGCGCAAAAGTTATATCGTCTACAAAATAGGGGATAATTTTATAGCGTTTTTATTAATATATATTTTTTTTTTGCTAGTAATGGCGATCTGCAATTTTTATCGTGACTGCAACATTATGGCGGACACATCGGACACTTTTGACACATTTCTGGGACCATTGTCATTTTTATAGCGATAAGTGCTATAAAAATGCATCGGTTACTGTGAAAATTACCCTGGCAGTGAAGGGCTTAACCACTAGGTGGCGCTGTAGGGGTCAAGTGTTCCCTAAGGAGTGATTCTTACTGTAGGAGGGGCGTGGCTTGCTGTGACACGTCACGGATCGTGTTCCCAATGACAGGGAACATGATCAGTGACAGTGTCACTGGGCGGAACGGGGAGATGTTGTGTTTACACTAACCTCTCCCCATTCTATCTCTCCATGAGGCTCACAGAGATCGCGGCGGGCATGCCCGGGCAATAACAACCGCTTCTTAAAGGGGACGTACAGGTACTTCCTTTTGCCTGCCCGTGCCATGCTGCAGATGTATATCTGCGTGCGGCGGGCGGCAAGCGGTTAAAGATAAATAGTGCATTTTATATACACTATATAGATCAGAGTAAAAATGAGGAGGAATGAGGGACATTGGGACATTTTTCCAAATTGGTGACAGTCCCTCGAAATCAGGGACAGTTGGGAGCTATGGGCCAGATTCACATACAATTGCGGCAGGGTAACGTATCGCATTTACGTTACACCGCCGCAAGTTTTACGGGCAAGTGCTTGATTCACAAAGCATTTGCCTGTAAACTTGCGGCGGCGTAGCGTAAATCCGTCCGGCGCAAGCCCGCCTAATTCAAATGGGGCGTGTATCATTTAAATTAGGCACGTTCCCGCGCTGAACGTACTGCGCATGCTCCGTTTTGAAATTTCCCGCCGTGCTTTGCGCAAAATGACGTCGTACCGACGTAATTTTTTGAACGGCGACGTGTGTTACGTCCTTTCCTATTCACGGACGAAAAAAAAAAATTTAAAATTTTACGCGGGAACGACGGCCATACTTTAACATGGCAAGTCTAAATATAAGCCATGAAATAGCAGCCGTAACTATACGCCGGGAAAAGCCGACTAGCGACGATGTAAGAGAATGCGACGAACGCGCGTACGTTCGTGGATCGCCGTAAACAGCTAATTAGCATACCCGACGCGGAAAACGGCGCAAACTCCACCCAGCGGGCGCCGAAGTATTACACCTACGATCCGAAGGCGTACGAAGCTGTACGCCTGTCGGATGGAAGCCAGCAGTCGACGTATCTTGGTTTGAGGATTCAAACTAAAGATACGACGCAGCAAATTTGAAAATACGCCGAAGTATCAGTAGATACGCCGGCGTATTTCTACTGTGAATCTGGCCCTATGTATTTGTAAAGAAAAAACTGTGGAACCAATGTCTTGTCTTCTTATGAAGGGTGTAGAGCAGGGATAGGCAATTAGCGGACCTCCAGCTGTTGCAGAACTACAAGTCCCATGAGGCATAGCCAGACTCTGACAGCCACAAGCATGACACCCAGGGGCAGAGGCATGATGGGCATGATGAGGCTGGAGGTCCGCTAATTGCATATCCCTGGTGTAGAGGATGGCAATAGCTCACTGTGTTATTGGATAGGTCTGAAAACCCACCCCGTGTCTTATTTACCTTTTTACATGCCCAGAACTGACTACACTTTTTCTAATGCCTTGTCCATATTGACATGCTCCGGCCTGACTGCGCACCTAGAAAAATAAAGCTTTGTTTATTGATTGTGTGTGTTCATTGCAGCATAACAACCTATTGTTTACCCGGGCTCAATGGGGGTGCCATTCAGGATGGACAGGATCTAGTACTGTTTGTGAATCTAATAGAATCATCTCTGGTCAAGACAGGAAAGGCTTACCTATTAGTAGTTTGGAGGATGAACTGTAAATCCTTTACAAGTCACTCAAAGTACCCTGGACAAGCAACAAAACGGAAGATTCCATTGACTGGTGCCCTTTTATTATTGATCTGTGCTCCCTGGCTGTGAGCCGTATGAGGACCCTGAGGTTTATAGGAGAAAGGAAGCTAGAACTGGGTAAAAGGGGGAAGCAACCAGTACTACGTTGGCTTCTAATGCTTCAATGCAAACAAAATGCCTTTATCCGTGCTCTACAGTTATCATTGGCCCGGATTGAGGTAGAATTGCGCATTATTTACGGAGGCGCAGGGCACCGTTTTTGCCCTGCGCCCCCGCAAATTTGCTCCGCTGCCTTTGATTCACGGAGCAGAAGCTCCGCAAGCGCGGGCAATTTAAATGATCCCGTAGGGGGCGGGAATCATTTAAATTAGGCGCGTTCCCGCGATGATCGTAGAGCGCATGCTCCATCGGGAAACGTTCCCGACGTGCATTGCGGCAAATGACGTCGCAAGGACGTCATTTGCTTCAAAGTGAACGTGAATGGCGTCCAGCGCCATTCACGAATCACTTAGGCAAACTACGTAAATTTCAAATTTCGCAACGCGGGAACGACGGGTATACGTAACATTGGCTGCCCCTGCTAATAGCAGGGGCAGCCTTACGCAAAAACCGCCGTACGGAAACAATGTAAATTGCGTACGCAGGGCTCGCGCAACGTTGTGAATCGGTGTTAGTATGCAATTTGCATACTATACGCTGAGCACAACGGGAACGCCACCTAGCGGCCATCGCAAGAATGCAGCCTAAGATATGCGGGCATAAGAGCCTTATGCCGCGCAGATCTTAGGCTGCAGTCGGCGTAACGAGGTTCCTGAATCAGGAGCACTTGTTACGCCGGGGCAAGTAAGCAATTGCGCTGTGTAACCTATGGTTACACAGGCGCAATTGCTTCTTGAATCCACCCCATTATCTATAGTTATAGGGGTAGATTCACGTAGATTGGCGTAACTTTGTGTGGGCGTAACGTATCCTATTTACGTTACGCCTCCGCAACTTTTACAGGCAAGTGCCGTATTCTCAAAAAAAAGTTGCGGCGGCGTAGCGTAAATAGGCCGGCGTAAGCCCACCTAATTCAAATTGTGAAGAGGTGGGCGTGTGTTATGTAAATCAGGCTTGACCCGACGTGATTGACGTTTTTCCCGAACGGTGCATGCGCCGTCCGTGGAATTTCCCAGTGTGCATTGCTCCAAAGTACGCCGCAAGGACGTCATTGGTTTCGACGTGAACGTAAATGACGTCCAGCCCCATTCACAGACGACTTACGCAAACGACGTAACTTTTTCAAATTTCGACGCAGGAACAATTGTCAATTTTTTTAACCACTTCCCGACGGCCGTACGACTATATACGGCCGCAGGGTGGTTCTACTTCTCTGGGGCGCCATTATTTGACGTCCGCCCCTTTCCGCGTTCCCGAGCGCGCAGCGGGGAACTTCTGTGCTGGCCGTGTCCCTTGGACACAGCCAATCACAGATCGCCGTGAAAGTTTTTCCCGAACGGCGCATGCGCCGTCCGTGGAATTTCCCAGTGTGCATTGCTCCAAAGTACGCCGCAAGGACGTCATTGGTTTCGACAAGAACGTAAATGACGTCCAGCCCCATTCACGGACGACTTACGCAAACGACGTAACTTTTTCAAATTTCGACGCGGGAACGACGGCCATACTTAACATTGGTACGCCGCACTTACGCCACCATATAGCAGGGGTAACTATATGCCGGGAAAAGCCTAACGTAAACAGGGTAACTGTACTGCGTACGTTCGTGAATTCGCGTATCTAGCTGATTTACATATTTCGACGCGTAAATAAGCGTACACGCCCCTAGCGGCCAGCGTAAATATGCAGTTACGATCCGACGGCGTAAGAGACTTACGCCTGTCGGATCTAATAGATATCTATGCGTAACTGATTCTAAGAATCAGGCGCATAGATACGACTGGCCGGACTCAGAGATACGACGGCGTATCTGGAGATACGCCGTCGTATCTCCTCTGAGAATCTGGCCCATAGTACCCGTGTCTTGTACGCTATAATAGAAAACAAGTTTTCTGATAACTTCTAATCATTTTATGAATTTAACATTAGAAATGGATGTCTAGCTGGGTATTTTTTAACCTTCGCCCACTCTACGATCATTTTGGTATTGCTAATGATAGTCTGTAAAAGGCGTTGTTGATGGAACATCACCTGCAGTGAAAAGAAGCTGCGGATTTTTACTTCCTCCAATACGAGCAAGCCCCCCTGCATTGCCCATTACACAATTTAGCCACTTATTTTCAGAACAGAACTACGGAGAGATTATCAGAAATTACAGTCATTGTAATGTTAAGTGGTTTGTGTGACGCCAACGGCTATGCCGAGCAATTTAATATTTCGGACCTCTGCTGAGCCGGCATAGCGTCACTGGCAAGCTGGAAATAGAGGAACTCGGACTAGAGGAGATGAAAATTGTAATAACTAGCTCAAAGATTTGGATATGCTATTAGAGTGGCACCATCAGGTCTGCAGTAAGCTGTATGTGACTGCTGAATAATTAATTGGGAAGTCTACCAGTATTGCAGACAAAAGAGGGATATACAAAATGTGGTTTTTATTTTAAAGAGACCCCATCACCAGACCATTCATTTTCAACAAAAACCTTCCCATAAGATTATGTTCATATTGTGGGCTTTTTATTTTTCTGTGTAAGCCTTCCATGTGTAGACATCCAAAAGGCCTCAGAGAGCCACCTTGAATGTGATGTCAGCAGCTCCAGCAGACTCAAAGTTGCGACTCACATGACAGGGGTGTCCAACCCGTGGGCCGCATGTGGCCCAAAAGGGTAATGCATGTGGCCCAAATTGTAAACTTGCGGCTATGAATGTTCACATCGGGAAGGATGCTGGGTATGCCATGTTTGGCATAGCACCCGCTGCGGTGGCCGGCGTAGGGCCCAGGAACGTCTGATGGGATGCCGTGTTTGCAATATCACTGGCAGCACATGCAGGGACTCCCGCTAGCTAGCACCAGCCAAGTAAGTGCCACATGGCTGGATCTAGGGGGGTGCTTGGGTGAGCAGTGCCCCATAGATTTCAAATCTGTAGTGATGTTGGGGATACTGTATTTGGCATAGTACCCATGGCAGTGACTGGCTTAGACAAGCAGGGTCCATTAACTTCTAAAGGGATGCCGTGTTTGCAGTATCACTGGCAGCACATGCAGGGATTCCCGCTAGCTAACACCAGCCAAATAAGTGCCACATGGCTGGATCTAGGATCTTTCCGAATTTATTCCATATCTGAGAATACACATGCCACTTGTATTTGAAAAATATTTGATTATGCCTGTATCCCTGTCAATCCTTTTTCCTCCCATTGGGAGGATTTCTCTTCAGTTCTTGACCAAGGTTACCAGTAGAGATGAGCTAAGGTTACTGCCGTACTTGCGGGAAACTATGACATAATGGGATCCCACAAGCCCAATCAGATTCTTCTGTGGAATTCCCTGCCCCACTTCCATACCTGCTGGGGACATCATTGACCTAATACGGCCATCCTTGGCTCCTCCTTATGCACCAGGATCAACAGAAATTTCCTCAGTTGGGGACACTGACCGCGATAAAACCTGACAAAGATTCTAACTCTTCCTAACTACATCCAAAACTTAAAGGGGCTGTAAAGGTTTGTTTTTTATTTTCTAAATAGGTTCCTTTAACCACTTAAGGACCCCTTCACGCCGATATACGTCGGCAGAATGGCACGGCTGGGCACATCTACGTACCTGTACGTGGCCCTTTCAGCCCAGCCGTGGGGTCGCGCACGCACGCACGCGACCCGGTCCGAAGCTCCGTAACCACGTCCGCGGGACCTGCGGACCCGATTGCTGCCGGTGTCCTGCGATCGGTCCTCCGGAGCTGAAGAACGGGGAGAGGTGTGTGTGTGTAAACACACCTTCCCCGTTCTTCACAGTAGCACTGTCATTGATCGTGTGTTCCCTGATATAGGGAAACACGATCACTGACATCACAAGACCAGCCCCGCCCCCCTACAGTTAGAAACACATATGAGGTCACACTTAACCCCTTCAGCGCCCCCTAGTGGTTAACGCCCAAACTGCAATTGTAATTTTCACAGTAAACCATGCATTTTTATAGCACTTTTTGCTGTGAAAATGGCGGACACATCGGACAATTTTGACATATTTTTGGGACCATTTTCACAGCAAAAAGTGCTATAAAAATGTATGGTTTACTGTAAAAATGACAATTGCAGTTTGGGAGTTAACCACTAGGGGGTTAACACATCGGACAATTTTGACACATTTTTGGGACCATTTTCACAGCAAAAAGTGCTATAAAAATGCATGGTTTACTGTGAAAATGACAATTGCAGTTTGGGAGTTAACCACTAGGGGGCGCTGAAGGGGTAAAGTGTGACCTCATGTGTGTTTCTAACTGTAGGGGGCGGGGCTGGTCTTGTGACGTCATTGATCGGTTTTCTATAATGTCGCGGTCACGAAAAAAATCGCTGATCGCCGCCATTAGTAGTAAAAAAAAAATTATTAATAAACATGCAATAAAACTATCCCCTGTTTTGTAAACGCTATAAATTTTGCGCAAACCAATCGATAAACGCTTATTGCGATTTTTTTTTTTTTTTTTTTTTACCAAAAATAGGTAGAAGAATACGTATCGGCCTAAACTGAGGAAAATAATTTTTTTTTTAGATCTTTTTTGGGGGTATTTATTATAGCAAAAAGTAAAAAATATAGGGCCAGATTCACATATAAGTGCGGCGGCGTAACGTATCATCTGTACGTTACACCGCCAAAAGTTTTCAGCGCAAGTGCCTGATTCACCAAGCACTTGCGTGTAAACTTACGGCGGTGTAACGTAAAGGCGTCCGGCGCAAGCCCACCTAATTCAAATGGGACGTGTACCATTTAAATTAGGCGCGCTCCAGCGCCGGACGTACTGCGCATGCTCCGTTTTGAAATTCCCGCCGTGCTTTGCGCGAAGTGACGTCATTTTTTTGAACGGCGACGTGCGTATTGTACTTTCGTATTCCCGGACGTCTTGCGCAAAAAAAAAAATTTAAAATTCGACCCGGGAACGACGGCCATACTTTAACATGGCTCATCTAAAGTTAAGCCATGTTAAAGCAGGCTTAACTTTGCGACGGGAAAAAACGACTAGCGACGACGTAACGAACGCGAAAACCTTCGTGGATCGCCGTAAAAGCTCATTTACATACCCGACGCTGGAAAACGACGCAAACTCCACCCAGCGGCGGCCGAAGTATTGCATCCTAAGATCCGACGGTGTAAGTCAATTACACCTGTCGGATCTTAGGGCTATCTATGCGGAACTGATTCTATGAATCAGCCGCATAGATAGGACAGGAGATACGACGGTGTATCAGGAGATACGCCGTCGTATCCCTTCTGTGAATCTGGCCCATCGATTTTTTTTCAAAATTGACGCTCTATTTTTGTTTATAGCGCAAAAAATAAAAACCGCAGAGGTGATCAAATACCACCAAAAGAAAGCTCTATTTGTGGGGAAAAAAGGACGCCAATTTTGTTTGGGAGCCACGTCGCACGACCGCGCAATTGTTTGTTAAAGCGACACAGTGCCGAATCGCAAAAACTGGTCAGGTCCTTTAGCTGCCTAAAGGTCCGGGTCTTAAGTGGTTAAAGGAACCGATTTAGAAAATAAAAAACAAACCCCTTTAACCACTTCCCGACCGCCGCATGTATATGTACGTCCACAGAATGGCACGTACAGGCAAATGGGCGTACATGTATGTCCTTGCCTTCTAGCGGGTGGGGGGTCTGATCGGGACCCCCCCCGCTACATGCGGCGGTCGAGTTCCCTTGGGGAGCGATCCGGGACGACGGTGCGGCTATTTGTTTATAGCCGCTCCGTCGCGATCGCTCCCCGGAGCTGAAGAACGGGGAGAGCCATATGTAAACACGGCTTCCCTGTGCTTCACTGTGGCGGCGTATCGATCGAGTGATCCCTTTTATAAGGGAGACTCGATCGATAACGTCAGTCCTACAACCACACCCCCCTACAGTTGTAAACACACACTAGGTGAACCCTAACTCATACAGCGCCCCCTGTGGTTAACTCCCAAACTGCAACTGTCATTTTCACAATAAACAATGCAATTTAAATGCATTTTTTGCTGTGAAAATGACAATGGTCCCAAAAATGTGTCAAAATTGTCCGAAGTGTCCGCCATAATGTCGCAGTCACGAAAAAAATCACTGATCGCCGCCATTAGTAAAAAAAAAAAAAATTAATAAAAATGCAATAAAACTATCCCCTATTTTGTAAATGCTATAAATTTTGCGCAAACCAATCGATAAACGCTTATTGCGATTTTTTTTTTACTAAAAATAGGTCGAAGAATACGTATCGGCCTAAACTGAGGGAAAAAAAAAATTTAGATATGTTTTTGGGCGATATTTATTATAACAAAAAGTAAAAAATATTTTTTTCAAAATTGTCGCTCTATTTTTGTTTATAGCGCAAAAAATAAAAACCGCAGAGGTGATCAAATACCACCAAAAGAAAGCTCTATTTGTGGGGAAAAAAGGACGCCAATTTTGTTTGGGAGCCACGTCGCACGACCGCGCAATTGTCAGTTAAAGCGACGCAGTGCCGAATCGCAAAACCTGGCCTGGGCATTTAGCTGCCTAAAGGTCCGGGGCTTAAGTGGTTAAAGGAACCGATTTAGAAAATAAAAAACAAACCCCTTTAAAGAAAAATGTCTTTAGACACTTTGAAATTCTGCTGGCAGCTCATGTTTTTAGGAGTCCAGTTCATCTTCACTTTAAATAAGCCCATATGTGTGAACGTTCTATAACCTGTTCCCAGTAACCATAAATAACAGATCTGTAACATGGCACAAGCGGGGAAAGTTCTAAGATTTAGTATACGCGGTGTGATCAGGACAGTGTGTACGAAGCCGGTAAACGATGCTGTTGCCTTCTCCTTATATGGTAGCCAGACTCTCCATGGCTCGGTGCGGCGGAGTTGCATGCATCGGTTTGTTCTTCATGTGGAGAAGCACTTTCCCCTTTCACAAGAAAACAAAAGCTTTAAAGCCGCTATAAAAGTTTTTCCTTTTTATTAGAACCTCTGTAGTGTGCACACCAGCTGTAATTATAAACACAATGCAGGAAACGGTTCACAATCCAAAATAGTCTCGTGTTTCTTGGCAACATCAAGCGAATATGAATGTAGATGGAGGAAAGAAAGGCCGTCAGATTGTCCCCCCTCCCCACCTCCGCCAACCGTGCAGTGGGTGAGAAGCAGTCAGCGTCTGGCATTGGAGCCGTTGCCAGTGATCCTAGCCAGACATTTAAGGACACAGTCCTCTGCAAATTGTCATTGTCACCTCAAGAACTAAGTGGCTGCTTGGTCAGTGTATGGGGAGGAACGTGTACCTCAAGCAGTCCGCTGACAATGGATGCTGATTGCTGTAGTTGTTAACTCGAAAAAGGAGATCTACAGTAACTGATTCTTTGTTGCTTTAGTCAAATTAGCCATGCCTCCTTCATTTTATATGGAGTATCAGGTGACCTAATTATGTGGTAAAAGCACACGCTAGTAGCAGCTGGAGCTGATTTTAAAATGCAATTGCAGCCATAAAGTAGGGAGACGAAACCCCTAACTGAACGACATTTAAAGCGGAGGTTCACCCACAGCGAACACATTTTCCCCTTCGCTTCATGCTCGTTTTGTCTAGGGGAATCGGCTATTTGTTTTAAAATATGATCCGTACTTACCCGTTTACGAGATGCATCTTCTCCGCCGCTTCCGGGTATGGGCTGCGGGACTGGGCGTTCCTTCTTGATTGACAGTCTTCCGAGAGGCTTCCGACGGTCGCATCCATCGCGTCACGATTTTCCGAAAGAAGCCGAACGTCGGTGCGCAGGCGCAGTATAGAGCCGCACCGACTTTCGGCTTCTTTCGGCTACGAGTGACACGATGGATGCGACCATCGGAAGCCTCTCGGAAGACTGTCAATCAAGAAGGAACGCCCGCTCCCGAAGACCCATACCCGGAAGCCGACGGAGAAGATGCATCTCGAAAACGGGTAAGTACTGCTCATATTTTAAAACAAATAGCCGATTCCCCTAGACAAAACGAGCAGGAATCTAAGGGGAAAAGAGAAAAAAAAACTACAAATGGGTGAACTCCCGCTTTAAGCCCTGTACACACGATCGGTTTGTCCGCTGAAAACCGACCGATGGACTGTTTTCATCTGACAAACCGATCGTGTGTGGGCCCCATCAATTTTATTTCCATTGGTGTAAAAAAATAGAACATGCTTTAAATTTTTTCTATGGATAAAAAAAACGATAGAAAAATCTGATCGTCTGTGTGGAAGTCCATCAGACAAAAATCCACGCGTGCTCATAATCAAGTCGACGCATGCTCGAAAGCATTGAACTTCATTTTTTTCGGCACGTTGTAGTGTTGTACGTCACCACGTTTTGGCACGATCGGATTTTTGACTGATGGTGTGTAGGCAAGACTGATGAAAGTTAGCTTCATCGGATATCCGACGAAAAAATCCATCGGATTAGATTCCATCAGATATCCGATCGTGTGTTCAGGGCTTTAATTTTCTAACTCTGTATATCGTAAAACAATTGTCAATTTTTTTAAACTAAAAGACTTGTATTTACCTTTTTTTACATCCTTGCAATGCAATGCATGAAATTTGCAGCTATTTAGGGCTAGATCCACGTAGCGGATCGTAATTTTATTCCGGCGTATCGTAGTAACGCTACGCCGCCGCAACTTTGAGAGGCAAGTGCTGTATTCACAGCGTCGTATTCACAGCGGCGTATCGTAAATCTGCCGGCGTATGGGCGCGGAATTCAAATGTTAAAGATGTGGGCGTGTTTTATGTTAATTTTACTTGACCCGACGTAAATGACGTTTTTTCGGAACGGCGCATGCGCCGTCCGTGGGGGTATCCCAGTGCACATACTCGAAATTAACCCGCAACAAGCCAATGCTTGCGACGTGAACGTCATTCTACGCAAAGCCCTATTCGCAAACGACTTACGCAAACGACGTAAAATGTTAAAAATTTGACGCGGGAACGATGTCCATACTTAACATAGGATACGCCTCATATAGCAGGGGTAACTATACGCCGTAAAAAGCCTTACGGAAACAACGTAAAAAAATGTGCCGGCCGGACAATTTCGTTCGTGGATCGCCGTATCTAGCTAATTTGCATACTTGACGTGGAAATCGACGGAAACGCCACCTAGCGGCCAGCGTAAATATGCACCTTAGATTCGACGGCGTACTAAGACGTACGCCAGTCAGATCTAGCCCAGCTTCAGGCTTATCTTGTTTTGTGGATAAAAAACAAGATACGCCGGAGCAAACTAGAAGTTACGCGGCGTATCAATAGATACGCCAGCGTAACTTCTTTGTGGATCTGGCCCTTAATGTCTACATATACTCCAGGGATAGCTGCATGGCTTTTATCAGGTCAGGCTTCCTAATGGTGACGACAGTGGACCATGCCAGCACAATGGGTATTTCCATCAGAAGCCAGAGTGACATGGTGACAATGCAGCAGCATAATTGTTAAAACGAAGCTGCGCCCCCCCTCCCCCCCCTTAACAAAAATTAAAAGTCAGCCGGTACAAATACTGTAGCTGATGACTTTTACTATTCGTGCACTTGCCTGTCCAGAAATCCAGTGGTGTCTTCACCCCAGCCGATTCTTGAATTAGCTGTCCCGCCATCTTGGCTAAGGGAAATCGGCAGTGAAGCCTTGCGACTACACAGCTGGTTTCCTGCTGGGCATGCGCGAATCGCGCTGCGCTCTGAATGGGCCGGCTGCCCGGGGAAGGAGGAGGGGGCCGAACTTCCAGCTCACTTCTTTGCGATGAACTCAGCCCGGAAGTGGGAGCGGGTACCGGTTAATACCAAGAACACTCCCCCGCTTCCTTTTACCTTTGACAAAGTACCTCAGGATTATAGGACTGGAGAGACGGGGAGGATTATATTGTGTCCATAATAAATGCATGCGTTTATTATGTAGATAAATTTGAAGCAATTGGGTGATCATATTTACCATAAAGATATTATTTTGTTTTTAAAAACAATAAGGTGTCACCCTATTAAAGCTTAAAATGGATGTAAACCCTCTCTCATCCTTTCTAAACTACTGCCATAGTGCTGATCTATAAGGATATACAAGCCTCCTGCATGTATCCTTACCTGTCAAATGTCTCCCCTCTGTCTGTTATAAGAACTGAAAAACTGTAGATTCTGTGGGTGGGTCTGTTGTCTGGAGCTCTGTGGGTGGAGTTGTGATGTCAGTAGACTCCCCGCCCTCCTCTACGCTCCCCTTGTCAACATGCATTTTTTTCCTGTGTATTCCTTACAATAAATTCTGCTATGATCACTAACATCCAGTCAAAATCCAGAAAAGTAACCACATGACTTCAGAAAAGGAGTGGGGGCGGGAATTGAAAAATAATGCAGGCTACAGGCTAGTGCATGAGATATGTAAATAACCTGTCACTCACAGCAAGGAGGCGGAACGGACTAAGGTTTTTCTCTGTAAGTCTGTTTTATTTCACTGAACAATAAAAGAGGATTGCTCAGAGCTGGATTAACTCTGTGTGGCAACAAAGAGCAGTGAAGGTCACCACATGGACAGTTTGCTAAATCCACATTCTCTGTACAGCGAACAGTGGGATTAGTACTCTAAATAGGTTGTGCACGGTTTATATAGGCTTGGGTCTCTGTGATGCTTTTATTGTTCCTTCCCCTCTGCAGTGCAAAAGAAATTCAGAGATGTGTGTGCCAGCATAAAATATTTTTATGGAAAGTGAGATAACAGAGCACATAGGAGCACATTGTCATCAACCATTTCAGCCCCGGAAAAGAATTTACCCCCTTCCTGACCAGAGCCCTTTTTGAGATTCGGCAATGCGTCGCTTTAGCTGACAATTCCCCAGACGTGCAATGTTGTACACAAACAAAATGTACATCCTTTTTTTCCCCACAAATAGAGATTTCTTTTAGTGGTATTTGATCACCTCTGCGGTTTAAATTTTTTCGATAAAAACAAAGAAAGAGCGCCCATTTTGTAATTTTTTTTTAATATTTTTTACTTTTTGTTATAATAAATATCCCCCAAAAATATATAAAGAAACACAATTTCTTTCTCAGTTTAGGCCGATATTCTTCTACATATTTTTGGTATAAAAATCGCAATAAGTGCATATTAATTGGTTTGCGCAAAAGTATAGCGTCTACAAAAGTAATAGCAGCGATTTTTATCGTGATTGTAACATTATGGCGGACACACTGGACACGTTTGACACATTTCTGGGACCATTGTCATTTTTATAACGATAAGTGCTATAAAAATGCACTGGTTACTGTGAAAATTACACTGGCAGTGAAGGGGTTAACCACTAGGTGGCGCTGTAGGGGTTAAGTGTTCCCTAAGGAGTGATTCTTACTGTAGGGGGGCGTGGCTTGCTGTGACACGTCACTGATCGTGTTCCCGATGACAGGAGAATGTGGATTTAGCAAATTGTCCATGTGGTGACCTTCACTGCTCTTTGTTATACTCATGTTACAACAATAGGCACAGCATCTAGTACAAGAGATATTTCTGTGTGCCAAAAACAATTACACCATTAGGTTTGATTGGTCCATCACTGACTTTATTTGTTCAATATTAGCAAAACAAATTACCACTTACGATTACATAATTTAAAATGTGAATGTAAACCCGATTTTTTTTTTTATTTTTTATGCCAGAATGTAGAGAATAAGATTTCCTATCATTAAAGGGGTTGTAAAGGGAAAAAAAAAAATCATAATAAGCATTCCTCTTTTCACTTCCTCATTGTTTGTTTTTGCTCAGAAGTTGCTCTATTTCTTCTCTGTTCTGTTCACTTCCTGCTTGTCTGATTGTTACTCACCACCGTGATGGGAGGCTTTACTGCGGTGGTCGGTAACGTGCTCACCCCCTCCTGGGAACTACATCTGTGCGGCAGGACGCTGTCTACGTGTTAGAGACTTCAAAGAGGTGTGAATTACTGGGCGTGCCGCAATTTATACTGGGAAATGTAGTTCTTACATGAACGAGCGATGCAAACCAGGAAGTGAATGAGAGAACAGAAACTAGAACGCCAGAGGTGATATAGATGAAGGAATTTAATAGTTATTTACTTGTTTTTTAACAAAATCATTACACTATTCTGTCTGTCTACCTTGCAGACATTAATTTTAGGCAAAAAATGTTTTTCCTTTTAGTGACCCTTTAAGTCCAAAGTGCAAACACGCATGCTCGGAACCAATGCAAAAGATCAGACAACAATACAGAAGTTGACCAAGGGTGGTGGTAAAGAGCTGAAAAACTATGTGATTTTGGGAAAGTTTGCTGAAATAGTTCTGCCGTGTGTATGCATACCAAGTTCATGGCTAACGCACTTCAAACAAAAATCCACGTAAAAGTTTGTTTGAAGTCCGACCATGTGTATGAGGCTTTATGCGCTTTACATAATCATGTCAATTTTGGCCAAAGTGATTTTGCACGTTTTCACAAAGATCCTTCTACAGCCACAATATACTCCCTTCTGAGTCCATCACCAGCCTTGACCTAACTGGAACACAAACAAAAAAAACCTGTACTGAGAGACATCATTAAAGCGGGGGTTCACCCTAAAAAAAAAAAAATTCTAGCATGCCATCAAGCATACTAGCGCGAGCTACAGTATGCCTTTCTTTTATTTTTTGGGCGCCGTACTCAGTTTAATCCCGTAATGAAGTTTCAGACTCCCCGCGGGGAATGGGCGTTCCTATGCAGAGGGAAGATGATTGACGGCCGGCTATGGCGTGTCACGCTTCCCGAAAATAGCCGAAATAGGACTTGCCTCTTTACAGCGCCTGTGCAGTCAGCTCCTAGTCTGTGCGCAGGCGCCGTATAGCGCCGTGAAGAGGCAAGTCCTATTTCGGCTATTTTCGGGAAGCATGAAGCGCCATAGCCGGCCGTCAATCATCTTCCCTCTGCATAGGAACGCCCATTCCCCGCGGGGAGTCTGGAACTTCACTACGGGATTAAACTGTGGGTACGGCGGCAAAAAATAAAAGAAAGGCATACTGTAGCTCGCGCTAGTATGCTGGATTTAATGGTAGAAACGTGTTATTTAGGGTGAACCACCGCTTTAATGACCTACGTCTGAACATGTTCGCTGCCTAGTTCTCTCTGACTAGATGAAGGTAAAATATATTCAGAAACTCTAATCTGCATCTTTGATCTGTTTCAGCTCATTGACATAAAATAATTGAAGTCGTTGCATCGGCATGGCATTTGGACAGTTAACATTAACAGAATGAGAGTTTACTAATGACGGCCAACATATTTGTCTTGGCACAAGTTTCCTTTCAGAATGGGCCTGGTTATCGCAAATGATTCCTAAGAAAAGTGTGAGGGCGCCATAGCTAACCTCCTTCTTAAAATGCTTTTCGAACAGTACAAACAGATGGCCACTGCCCTCAATTATAACTGGTCTTGGCAGCAAGGAGCACTTGGAAGGACCGTGCATGCAAAACATTTTTGTTTATAACGCAAAAAATAAAAAATACAGAGGTGATCAAATACCACCAAAAGAAAGCTCTATTTGTGTGAAAAAAAGGGACATCAATATTATATGGGAACAGCGTCACAGGACCGCACAATTGTCAGTTAAAGTAACGCAAATGCCGTATCGCAAAAAAAGGCCTGTCATTACGGGGGTAAATCCTTCTGGGGTTAAAGTGGAGGTTCACCCAAAAACCTTTTTATTTAACATTAAATTTAGGCTCGTTTTGTCAAGGGGAATCGAGTGTTTTTTTTACAATCGAAGCCGTACTTACTGTTTTAGAGATGCATCTTCTTCGCCGCTTCCGAGTATGGGCTGCGGGACTGGGCGTTCCTACTTGATTGACAGGCTTCCGACGGTCGCATACATCGCGTCACAATTTTTCAAAAGTAGCCGAACATCGGTGCGCAGTATAGAGCCGCACCGACGTTCGGCTACTCATGACGTGGATGTATGCGACCGTCGGAAGCCTGTCAATCAAATAGGAACGCCCAGTCCCGAAGACCATACCCGGAAGCGGCGGAGAAGATTGCTCTCTAAAACGGTAAGTACTGCTTCGATTTAAAAAAAACTACCCGATTCCCCTTGACAAAGTGAGCCTCAATCTACTGTTAAATTTTTTTTTTCGGGTGAACTCCCGCTTTAACATAATGGTAATAAAATAGTAATAAAAACATAATAGGGAAACCTATGTAGCATGCAAAGGTCATTAATTCTGGTATGATGTTATCAGATTAAAGTGTGAATGTAGCACTGGTTGGTATCTTTGAGACAATAAGAGGTCTGTGTACATCTGTAAAGAGAAGTGAAGTGAAGACGCTCCATAAAATTACTTTAATTGGGGCGTAAAAAATCTCCTTGCTTTCTGCTCGTGGTAAATGTAATGGCCAGACATAGGTATTCCAATGTGTACCCAAGCCCTATCCAGACATAGGTATTCCAATGTGTACCCAAGCCCTAGCTTTGCCGATGATTAAACCCTTTACAGTTCATGGCTCGTATACTCTGGGCCAGCCGTCCTCTGACCTTTGACCTTCCCAGGCCCTCACTGGCTGTGTTCAGGTCATCAAGTGTGTTGTTCTGGCATATTTCCACAGAGCAAATTATGTTTTCTTTTCATTACTTTCTGCTTCTTGTTTTCCTCCAGGAGAAGCATCCAGGCCTACTAAAAACATCCCGGTGACCCTGCCTACTATGGGTGAAGCTGACGAGGAAGTCAAAACATCTTTTGTCAAATCTGATTCTTCTGACGCCGATAGTTTTTGAAACATGAATAAGATGCTGGATGCAAGGCCAAATCTATGGTTAAAGCTCAACAGTCGGCTCACCAGATACATCAACAAATCACCTACTCGCTGGAGTCAACCCCTCTCTAACCAGAAGATTAGTGTCTCTACCTTACTAGCAAATGAGAGTGAATCTGGGCCATATAGGGAGCGACTCTTAAGAGAAGTGAAACTATCTACTCAGTGGTTCTTTATTGCCCATTGATATTGGGCCCAAAAAGGTGTGGTACAGTTGGAACATTGAGCATTATTTAAGTCTGATTGGTCTTAACTTCTTGTGTGTCGATCTGAAATTTTTAGAAATGTTATCAAGCTATCTTTTGTGAACTTCAATATACGTTCTCCTTATGTAATTGAGATGAGGAGAGGAGAAGATGTTCATAGCCCAAGTCCTAACAGCAGTCTAGGGTGACAACTCTTCTACACCGTATATAACAAGGTGAATGAGAGTTGTCATCCTAGGACAAAAAGTGTGTTACTGGTAGGATCGCCAGATTAATATAAAGAAAAATAAAGCCTGAAAAAAGAAAACAAATGCGACCACCACGTCTTTTCATATTTTTTGGGGTTTATATACCCCTTTAGAGCTTTTTTGCTATGAGGCTCCATAAACCTTTTCACGCTTGTTGCCCTTTTTGGCAGCTGTGTTCTTGGTCTCATGAAAGTAGAACTTTCCAGTACTAAATTTTTAATGTGTGAAATGTTTTCCAAAATTTTTAATATGAGTATACACTACTGTTCTCCCATAATGGAGCCCTGCAGAGACTTTATTAGTGTTGTGCAACATGGTTCTCTATCAGCCGAGCCCTCTGGAAGCCTTGTTCAGCAGACCTGACTCTTTCATACGTCAGAGTTTACCTTAATTAACACAGGCGCAAGGCATCTCATGAAATCACTTTTTTTGTAAATTATTTTAATACAGATGTTTTTTTTTCTCACAAAATGTAAATCTAAAACGTTTTTTTATTTAAATTGTGTCTCCCCATGGGGAGAATTTCCTTCTGCCCTGGTGACTAATATCAATGTGACAGGAAGTAATGAGAAATCCAAGACATTTTCTCCACTTTGGAGAGATTTCCTATTAATTCTTGTGTCTCAGGATAGGACACTGTACACAGGGGGAAAAAACAGAGATTTTTACCATTCCATACTCTATAGACAACATTTGGCTTTAGGTATACTTTTTAAATCATATGAATAAAAATAAAGTTTTAGCTGTTCATCACATTTTAGGTTTTCAACAACTTGTTGCACTTGGTTTATCAGATATAAAGAACTTAAAAGGTAACAATATATTCTACTAGTTGAGATTTGTTAGACTTGAAGAAATGCCTTATGAATGTATGGAAATTCATGACCATGATTTATTTTTCATGTTTACATCAGCAAAATGCATTTGTTTTTATGATGTGTAAATAAGATTTATAATTTATATTTTGAAATACTGAATTTATACAGATGTACATTAAAATCTAGAAATCCACACGTTTTATCTTTTACATTTGAGTATTTAGTACTGTTCAAAAGCTTAATATAAAAATTTCACAACCTGGGCGATTCATACTGAATGCGATTTGCACATTTGATGAAAAAAAGTGCAAACATAGGAGGGACATACCTTCAGTAAAGAATGCATGGGAAAATTATCAGTAGATACAGTTAAAGGCAGCTTAAGATATGTTGATAACTTTTCCTATAAAAATTGAGCTTTAAGCTGTTTGCTGAGCCTTCGTACTGGTCCATAAATGTGATAAGAAGCCCCTTTAGTTCCTAGAGAGTCTCCAGTGGAGGTGTAAAGCCTCGTACACACGATCCAACTTTATGGCCATAATTGTCTAATGGACGTGTTGTGTCGGATAACCCAACCGTGTGTATGCTCCATCAGACAATTATTGGCTGAATTAACGACAGCAAAAGTTGGCTGTTCATGCTCACCAATTGTTGGGCAATAAATCTGTTACGTTTATCTGATCGTGTGTACGCAAATTCGTCCAAACATCAGTACAAACATGCATGCTCAGAACCAATGCTAAACATCGGACAACAATAGCAGAAGTTGCCCAAAAGGTGGGGCGGTAGTTTGAAGACGATATTTGCACATGTTTAAAAGTAAACAAATCAACTTCCTTTACCTTCCCCGACTGAGCCAAATCCCCATTCTATTGTATCTTAATATGTAAAACTGGCTTTTTTTTTCTTTTTGTCTAAACCCGCATCAATGTGCAAAATTGTATTAGAATGTGGGGCCGCGCTCCCAAATGCCATTTGGGCTAGTGTCCCTTTACATATGTTTGTATAGCAATTTTCAAACTCTGCATATCATATCAAGCCATATAGAACGTCAGCAAAACAAATAGTGCATAAGTCCATAAAGTGTCCTTTGGTATAAATTCACTTACATAGGCTCAATCTGTAATAAAAAAACAGGCTTGTGTTCACATATGCAAAGGACTGCTTCCATAATTAGTGTTCACCACTATGTGCGCCAGTCATCCACATGCATTAGTGATAATCCCCTCATCCGATGTACCCTCACCTGGGGAATAAGACCAACCAATGGTCTATATACACTTTTGTCCCTCTCTGGGGATCTGTTTTATACTGTTTGACTCCTTAGCTGGCGATCTTGAGATTAGAATCGTTCTTCTCTTACACTTCTCTCAAAATGGCCAAATCATAAAGAGAGAAAGCTGGACATAGTGCTTTATTTTTTTAAATAACCGGTTTATTAAACACTAATAGCTGGATTCACGTAGATGTGCCTAACTTTAGGCGGGCATGACCCCACGTAAATGACGTTTTGAACGTATACCAGTGCGCATGCGTCGGATAGAGTGCCTTAGATACGTCGAACACTGCCTACGACGTGAACGTAACTTACACACAGCCCTATTCGCGTACGACTTACGTAAACAACGTAAAAAGATACGCTTGTTCCGACGTCCATACCTTGCATGGGCTGCGCCACCTAGAGAGCAGTTTTATCTTTATGCCGGCGTATGTCTTACGTAAACGGCATCAATAATTGCGACGGGCGTACGTACGTTCGTGAATCGGCGTATCTAGCTAATTTGCATATTCGACGCGGAAATCAATGGAAGCGCCACCTAGCGGCCAGCGTAAATATGCACCCTAAGATACGACGGCGTAGGAGATTTACGCCGGTCGTATCTTAGCAACAGAGAAGCGTATCTCAATTTGAGCATACCGCTTACAGATACGACGGCGCGGATTCGGAGTTACGACAGCATATCTACTGATACGCCGTCGTAACTGTACCTAAATCTGGCTATAAGTATAAAAACACTCACATTTTCCTGGTGCTTAGAGCACCAAACTGTAAAAAGCATGCGGGTATAAGACAATCAGACAGTATTTCCAAGTTATGCTCACAATGCGCGCCTCAGTGTTACGACAGATTGGCCCCACAGGGTCACATGGCCTCCTCAGAGGGATATATCATTGGTATTAGGAGGAGGAATAATTCCCCATCTTTGTCAGTGGGATGAATAGTGCCCAATCATTGGTGTCGGTTTGAGGAATAGTGCCTCATCGTTGGCATCAATGGGAGAAATTGTGCCCCATTGTTGCTGTCAGTGGGAGGAATATTAACCCAAGGGCCAGATAAAGGCAAGCAAAGGGCTGCATTCGGCCCCTCGAGCAGCAGTTTGGAGACCACTGCTCTGGATCAACTGTGGGTATATGATTGTGTATACAGCATGGCGTGTGTTTGTTTTTTGCTAATTGGTTGAACTAGATGGACTTTTTTCAACCTAACTATGTAACGATCTACATGCACATGTGCAGCTTGGTGTACATTCTACAGGGTATTGCGAACAGACAGGTAAGTGTATTTTATTGCACGAGAAACAATGCATGTCTCTTCTGCCTGTTCACAAGTTCTGCTTAAAGTGCTGCAGCATATATATTTTTAAATGAGGGCCATAGTTAGTTATACTTTAACCGCTTAAGGACCGCTGCACGCCTATTTACGTCAGCAGAATGGCACGGACAGGCATATGGGCGTACAGGTACGTCCCCTTTAAGATGCCGCCGTGTGATCGCGCGAAGCTTGCGACCCTGCCGTGAGCCCAACCGTGGGTCCCGTGGACTCGATCGCCGCGGGGATAACCACGATCGTCTCGTGGAGAGATAGAGCGGGGAGATGCTAATGGAAACAAGCATCTCCCCGCTCTGCCTAGTGACAGGACAGTGATTCCTGCTCCGTGTAATCGGAGTGAAGATTAGTGTCATGTCATACACAGCCCATCCCCCCTACAGTAAGAATCACTCACCAGGTCACACTTAACCCCTACAGCGCCACCTAGTGGTCAACCCCCTTTCACTGCCAGTGTCATTTTTACAGTAATCAGTGCATTTTTATAGCCAATTCTTCCGAAGCTGAAGTGTTCAAAGTGCTGCAGCATATATTTTTTAATTGAGGGCCATAGTTCTACTTTAATGTTACAGCATACAATTTTTTTTCAACATTTATGCACTTCCTGCATTGTGGCAACAGGTTTTATTCTGTTCCAGCATGGCTGTAACCCGTGAGCAAAATCCTATCTATTTATGAAGTCATGGTTTGATAAATTTAGTGTGTAGGAACTTCAGCCTGACCTCAACCATCCTGAACACATTTGAGATAAATTGAGCCAGATCTTTTCATCCAACACAAGTACCTGACCTCACAAATTCTTCATTGATTGATTGGGCACAACAGCTTTAAGAGAAGACTAGGGTCTGTTACTTCCACAAGGGGTAGAAACTCTATATAAATGGGATGTCCAACAACTTCATACTGATGAGATGGCCATTTGGTCACACACTTTTGGCCATGTATTGGGATTGATTCACTAAAGGCAAATAGACTGTACTCTCTCTAAGTGCATTAACTTCAGAGTTTTGTAAATGAGGGGAAGCTCTGCTGACCTCCATCATCCAATCATGTGCAAGAAAAAAATGCTGACCCCCCCCCCTTTTCCTGTGGTTGGGTATTCTTTGCACAGTCTATCCGATTTACGTTACGCCGCCGAAACTTAGACGGGCAAGTACTGTATTCTCAAAGCACTTGCTCCGTAAGTTGTGGCGGCATAGCGTAAATCGGCCGGCGTAAGCCCACCTAATTCAAATTTGGATCAGGGGGGCGTGTTTTATGTAAATGTACTGTGACACGACGTGATTGACGTTGTCCGTGGAAATCTCCCAGTGTGCATTGCTCCTAATACGCCGCAAGGACATATTGGTTTTGACGTGGACGTAAATTACGTCCAGCCCCATTCACGGACGAGTTACGCAAACGACGCAAAATTTTCACATTTCGACGCGGGAACGACGGCCAAACTTAACATTGTTACGCCGCACTTATGCCACCATATAGCAGGGGCAACTATACGCCGGGAAAAGCCTAACGTAAACGGCGTAACTTTACTGCGTCGGCCGGGCGTACGTTCGGGAATTTGCGTATCTACCTAATTTGCATACTCGACGCGGAATTCGACGGAAGCGCCACCTAGCTGCCAGCGTAAAAATGCAGTTACGATCCGACGGCGTAAGAGACTTACGCCTGTCGGATCTAACGGCTATCTATGCGTAACTGATTCTAAGAATCAGGCGCATAGATATAACGGCGCAACGCAGAGATACGACGGCGTATCTGGAGATACGCCGTCGTATCACGGTTGTGAGTCTGGGCCATAGTGTATTAATGGCAGCAAGGTAAGCATATCAGTTCATGCACCTGTATCAGACTTTATATTTGTAATATCATTTCAACACTTTTTGCCATTTATTTTGCTACCAATAGCTTATTGATAATGAGCCAGCATGCTCGGCAGGAGTGGTGCTATAGCCATAAAAGGAGGAGGCCGTTTACTTTTTTCTTTCTTTTAAACCTTTCTTCAAACAAGACTTTGGCCCAAACTTCAAGAGAATCATTGCTCACTCCTGAGTGCTTGAAAAATATTTTCTGATACTCATGGCCGTTTCAAGCTCATACAAGAATGAATAATGAAAATAATATTCCTGGCCCCAATTTCACACTTAACATTTATGTACTTTTGGCTTTTACATTTTGAAAGCAATTTGACAATGTGGTTCACCGACTGGACCGGAGCAATGACCCGCAGTAGAAGGCGCTTGTCACATCATCTATTAGTATTCCATATTTTATTAAAAGAAAAACGATTTAAACACGCTCCTTTTCCACATGTGTGTTCAATCATTTGTAATGGTTGAACTTAGAAATGGAGTTTGAAACTCAAAGCAGCAAAACACATTTTATAGACTAAACATTAATTTCTGTAATATGAAAGAAAAATACATTTCCCTACTTCCTATAGTGATTACATCACCTCCTGCGCGGACAGCCACCTGCCTTGGACTTGTCAGCGAATTCTGAGTTGTATATTATTCCGATATCGACAGACAGTTTAAAGAGGCACTGGCCCGGATTCAGATACAATTGTGTATCTATCGGCGGGAGTAACGTATCTCAGATACGTTACGCCGCCCTAAGTTAACGCGGCGTAACGCATGTGGTCCGGCGTAAGCCCGCCTAATTCAAATGTGGATGATGTGGGCGTGCTTTATTAAAATTTAGTGTGACCCCACGTATTTGAAGTTTTTGAATCTGCGTATCTACCTAATTAACGCGGAAGTCACTAGGGGGCCCCATCAGGGTTGCCATGCTCAGTAAAACCAGGGACAGTATGTAAAAATCTTTTTTTTTTTACATCTGTCCCTGATATGTCCAAAACCGACATGCTTTTGATGTGAAAATCCCGAGATTTTAGCTGCCCCGCCTCTGCACTGCCTCCTGGCGTGGCGGCCATCTGTAAGCCCAGGGGCCCTATGATCTTCTATTGCCTGGCCGCCCCATGAGTTGTCAGTCCACCCCTGATGTACTTTATTGGGATTTCATGTGATAGACCAACATATAATTGTGAAGTGGAAGGAAAATGGTTTTCAAAATCTTTTACAAATAAATATGTCAAAAGTGTGGTGTGCATTTATATTCATTCCCATTTACTTTGATACCCCTAACTAAAATCTAGTGGAACCAATTTCCTCCAGAAGTCACCCAATTAGCAAATAGAGTCCACCTGTGTGTAATTTAATCTCACTATAAATATAGCTGTTCTGTGAAGCCCTCAGAAGTTTGTTAGAATATCTTAGTGAACAAACAGCATCTTGAAGGCCAAGGAATACACCAGACAGGTCAGGGATAAAGTTGTGGATAAGTTTAAAGCAGGGTTAGGTTATAAAAGAATATCCCAAGCTTTGAATATCTCACGGACCACTGTTCAATCCATCATCCGAAAATGGAATAAGTATGGCACAACTGCAAACCTACCAAGACACAGCCGACCACCTAAACTGACAGGCCGGTCAAGGAGAGGATTCATCAGAGAAGCAGCCAAGAGGCCCATGGTAACTCTGGAGGAGCTGCAGAGATCCACAGCTCAGGTGGGAGGATCTGTCCACAGATCAACTATTAGCCGTGCCCTCTACAAATCTGGCCTTTATGGAAGAGTGGCAAGAAGAAAGCCATGAGAAGTCCCGTTTGCAGTTCGCGAGAAGCCATGTGGGGGACACAGCAAACGTAGAAGAAGGTGCTCTGGTCAAAATGAGACCAAAATTGAACTTGTTGGCTTAAAAGCAAAATGCTATGTGTGGTGGAAAACTAACACTGCACATCACCCTAAACATATCATCCCTACCGTGAAACATGGTGGTGGTAGCATCATGTTGTGGGGATGCTTTTCTTCAGCAGGCACAGGGGAGCTGGTCAATGTTGATGGGAAGATGAATGGAGCCAAATACAGGACAATCTTGGAAGAAAACCTGTTAGAGGTTAGGATGAGATGGGCCAACTGATAGTAAGAAGACTTTCCCAGAAAATGAAAGGGCTTTATTGGGGGTGAACAGGATTGTGTCTGTGCTAGGGAATCACTCATCCTGGAGTGGTGGAATTCCCAAGTTTAAAGGCACATTGCAAGTCAATAATAATAATAAAAAAAAAGCCGCAAATAAGCATTTCAAGTACTTATTTTATGTTCTTTTTCTTTTTTTGATGTCATGGTCTCTAAAGCCATACTTCCCAAACTTGAAAGTCACAAACTACAATATCTGTGGACACACCGTGCTATTACTATAGGGATGAAAACAGGCGCTCCATGCATTAATTGTCTTGTTGTACTGGCTGTCAATGCACCATCTTGACCAAGAACTTTCCTCAAAGCACACAGCTATTCCTACTCCAGCACAGTAGTAATCATTTCCGGTAAACAGATTAAAGCTGAATTCAGCAACTAAATACGCAATTGAAAAATATTTACACAAGCATGTTTAACTGCCAAAAGATGTGTCATTTTGTTAAGCCAGTCTTGAAACACAGGAAAGTGGGGTTGTTGACCTCACTCAGTGGTGGTCAGCTTTCTTGAATAGGAGCCCTCAAGTGCAGCCACTGAAATCACTAAAGGGTCCTACATAATATTCAGTGCATGCAATGCTACAGAAAACTCTCAGGACACGGCAGACATGCAACAGGCGATGGTTAGAGACTATGGGCATGGACTAAGAGATGGTGGGAGACTGCAGGAGACTGGATTTTTGTTTTAGGAGATGATTATGAACTAGAGACTTATTACACAAGACTGCTAGAAACACAGCGTCTCTCTGCAGGGATGTAGTCCCAAGGGAGGGGGCGGGCACACTGACTAACCCCCAGCCAGAACGGCTCGGATGATGGTGGAATGATGCCGTCCGCGGGGGTATCCCAGTGCGCATGCTCGAAATTAACCCGCAACAAGCCAATGCTTACGACGGTGACATCATTCTACGCAAAGCCCTATTCGCGAACAACTTACGCATACGACGTAACTCTTTCAAAATTTGATGCGGGAACGACGGCCATACTTAACATAGGATACGCCTCATATAGCAGGGGTAACTATACGCCGAAAAAAGACTTACGGAAACAACGTAAAAATATGCGCCGGCCGGACGTACGTTCGTGGATTGCCGTATCTAGCTAATTTGCATACTAGACGCGGAATTCAACGGAAACGCCACCTAGCGGCCAGCGTAAATATGCACCTACGATCCGACGGCGTACTAAGACTTATGCCAGTCGGATCAAGCCCAGATTCAGTCGTATCTTGTTTTGTGGATACAAAACACAGATACGACGGGGCATTTATTACATGTCCGTTTACTGACTTGTAATGAAGCCCTATGGGATTGCAGACGTTAGCGGATGATGCATCCGCTAACGTCCGCAACCATCCGCGTCCGCAAAGATCAGCTTTTGCGGACGGAAGAAAACCCTATTTTTCTTCCGTCCGGCGGGAACGGATCAGATGAATACGGACACACGGTCCGTATTCATCCGATTCCCCATAGGGGAGAGCGGAGGAGAGACAGGGCGGTCTCTGCACTGTGTGCGGGGACCGCCCTGTCCGCCGACAGCTCAGCGGGGATTTACGGAGGAATCCCCGCTGAGCCAAACGGGCTAACGGAGCGGATCAATTACGGATCCGCTCCGTGTGAAAGAGCCCTTAGATTGAAGAAAAAGGTCTTAAAGGAACCTATTTAGAAAATAAAAAACAAACCTTTACAACCCCTTTAAATAATAATAATAAAAAATCAGCACAAGGGGCTTACATTTAATGATGTGTCCCTTGGGTCCATTATCATAGTTGAAAGCTTCTGTCTTCTGTCCTTCCACCCACACCCCTGCAGCAGTACCCTTGCCAGCTCGTTTACACCCCCTTCCATCAATGAAAGGCACCCTATGAATGGAGGGCAAACAGATGACTGAAAGTTCTGCAACCTCCATTGATACAGTGCTTTTCATTGATGGAACTATCGTACAACTTCTATGAATTAAATGTAAGTACCGTCCATTGAACAGATTCATTTGTATTTATTTATTTTTACCAAAATATTTGGTTTTTAGTCATAACATCTAGCAATTGATCCTTACATGGACAAAACAAACTCATTGCAATTGTATGAGCTACAGTAGCAATTAACTAAACACATTTGGGTGTTGAGTGATCATGTAAGATCAGTCGCTACTTCCTGCTACCTGTGTAGCTTACAGTATAGAGACCCATTTGAGTCATCTGTAATGCGAATGATCGCTATGCCTAGCATAGATTAAAAAAAAAAGATCCTTCTCATGCCCCTGCATTAGGGATACTTGCATACATACAGTACTCCATGCTTACGGTTTCCTTATGGAAATAAACAAATGTGAACACAGCATGTACCTTGGAAGATTGCACTAACATAAAGAAACTGGCAAACTAATAGACTATTTCCATTTGTTTCCAATGTGCATGAACAGTTATAGCCAGATTCATAGAGAGTTACGCCGGCGCATCAGTAGATACGCCGTCGTAACTCTGAATCTACGCCGGCGTTAATTTAATTCTGGAAACCAGATACGCTTAAATTAGGCTAAGATACGAACGGCGTAAGTCTCCTACGCCGTCATATCTAAAAGTGTAACTTTTAGGCTGGCCGCTAGGTGGCGCTTCCATTGAGTTTGGCGTAGAATATGTAAATGACTAGATACACCGATTCACGAACGTACGTGCACCCGTCGCAGTAAAGATACGCCGTTTCCGTAAGAGATACGCCGCGTAAAGATAAAGCTGCCCCCTAGGAGGCGTAGTCAATGTTAAGTATGGCCGTCGTTCCTGCGTCAAAATATCAAAATATTTACGTCGTCTGTGTAAGTCGTCCGTGAATGGGGCTGGACTTAATTTAAGTTCACGTCGAAACCAATACGTCCTTGCGGCGTACTTTGGAGCAATGCACACTGGGATATGTACACGGACGGCACATGCGCCGTTCATAAAAAAAACGTCAATCACGTCGGGTCACCCTTCATTTACATAAAACACGCCCCCTCATCCTCATTTGAATTAGGCGCGCTTACGCCGGCCCCATTTACGCTACACCACCGTAAGTTAGGAGGCAAGTACTTTGTGAATACAGTACTTGCCTCTCTGACTTAAGGCGGCATAGCGTAAATACGATACGCTGCGCCGCCTTAAAGATACGCGCCCCTACCTGAATCCGGCTATTAGATGGGTTTTAATAGGGACCTGGGCCCAGATTCACAAAGCACTTACGCCGACGTATCTAGAGATGCGCGGCGTAATTCAAAAATGCGCCGCGCGTATCTTTGCGCCGTATCCTCAAAACGAAATACGCCTGAAAAAAATTTCGGCCAACGTAAAATGATTACACCGGCGCATCTTGAAGCGCAAAATACGCTAGACACACCATTGATTTTCTATGCTAGTATGCAAATGAAGGCGATACGGCGATCCACAAAAGTACGCTTGTGCGGCGTAGGCTACGCCCTGTGCGCATCTGCTAGTTTCAGGGTGAAAAGTTACACCTTATAAAAGCTGCCCTAACTTTACACCAGCCGTGTAAATGTCAGCTAAAGCAACACCGTTAGGGAAGAGCTGAGCACACACACTTGCAGGACAACAATCTGTATGCCAACATGAAAGGGGCATCCATGCTCATAGCTATACTAGTGACTTTAGTAACCGAGGGTACCCCCTCTTCTGAGGGAACAGCAGCCAGGAGACGCCTCACAGAATGCATCTTTGCACAGTAAACACACACATTAAACATGGCATAATGAGAATGCATGCATGCACACCCACTGTGGTCCCTAGCACAGACGTCCTCATCGAATTGGATTAGACCCAAGTACCCCCCATGGTACTAGGGAGCAGCAACGCCCCGCCAAGGCTCCAATTATGTCACTGTGCATTCATACACCATTCACATGGACCTGGGATCACTTCTCCCTGGTCCTGGGGATCCCTACTCCACCAAAACTGAGGGTAACACCCTTTTTTCATCAGGAATGTCACCCCCACATTCATACATCATTCACACACATAAAACAAATCATAATCACAGTAAAAAAAAAAAAAGTACATCCAATATTAACGGCGGCGTGAGCTACGCCTGGGCCGGCCACGGCCAACCAGGGGAGACTCGTGGGGGGGGGAGCAGGGGAACGAGGAGCCTCCCCTGGTGACTGTCCTCCTGCTGGCCTGCCCTCCAAGGCCACGGCTATCCTGTTCAGGCCCACAGTGAGGGCAGCCGTATTGGCCTGGACAGCCTGGGTATTTGCGTGGACAGCCTGGGTCAGGGCACTCACCTCCAGGGACATGCCTGCTGTGGTGGTCTGCAGGTCACAAATGCAAGTTATGACCGCCAACGAGTTTGAGCTCAATTCACTGACCGAGTCCTTAATTGAGCCTAGGCTGTCCTCCATCTGGGCCAAAGTCCGGGTGACCTGACCCAGATGTTGGGTCTGCCGGGCCTGGTCCCTCCGCAGATTGGCAGGCAGAACCTCGGCCACCCCCCTGGTCTTCTGGGTGGCCTTTCTGCCTGAAGATGAGGCTTGTGGCTGGGAGGAGGGGAGAGAGAGACCCTTGGGGGGGGGGAGCCCTGTTGGGGGAGGAGTGGGAGGGGCTACCCCTGATGGAGGCCTGACTGCTGCCAGCAACAGGGGGAGCATCATCCAAAGCCAAAAGTATTTCCCTGGCAAGGTCCATCCGATCATCCCCAACCCCCCCCCCCTCATCCTCCTCCCCCTCAACGTCCTCATGATGTGAGGTGTGGCCACTCCCCTCCCCTGAGGACTCCTGCCCTTCTTGGGGCTCTTCTGCAGCCTGTTGTCCGGGGGATGGTGCAGACTGGCCTGATGGCCCAGCAATCTCCTGGCCATCTGTGGATGATACAAAACATACACAGGTTGGAGGATCCACACACTTGGCACATATTCCCTTCCCCCCCACACATGCTACTGACCAGATAGAACAAAAAAACAAACTTACCTGTCCTCACGGCCTCCTCGGAGTCAAAGCCAGGCAGGCCCACCACTTGTTGGCTGTGGAAGCACCGGGCCACTGCCCACTCCTCCTCAGTCAGCCTGACGGGGCAAGGTGGTCCTCCGCCAGTGCCCGTGGCATGCGCTGTAATCTTAGCCACCTTATCACGGACCAGGCTCCTGAGATCATTGATCTTCTTAGCTATCCCACTGGGGGTCCTCGTCTCCCCCCCCGCATTGATCTCATCAGTAATCTGCTGAAGGATCGCCTTCTTCCTGGCCGGGGTGGTGTCCCGGCTCTCAGGGCCATGCAAATATCGCCCAAATCGGGTGATGGCCCTAGCGAGGATTTGCTTCTCACGCACCGAGAAGTTCAGCTTTCTCCTCTTGGGTGCCATAACACCACACAACAATCAGCACCAAACACACACAAAAATCAGACAGAACAAACAAACAAAAAAATACACAGAACAAACAGAGACAAAAAGACACAGAACAAACAAACAAAAAATACACAGAACAAACAAACACAAAAATCACACAGCAAAAAAAATAAAAAAATAAACTGACAGCTAATACAGACTCCAAAAACCACACAGAAAAAACAGACACAAAAAACACTCAGAACAAATAAACACCTAATACAAACTCCTCTAACACTATCCAATAACTCTTACCTACTACACTCCTACACAAACCAACACACAGCCACAGACAACAGAGCAAAAGCACCTCGCTTCAGGAAAGGGAACACAGGGATGTACTTTTGCAAAGGAAGGGCGTTTGTGTGGGGCTATTTATACACAGGGCGTATTTCACTAAGTCTGCTTGGCCTATTTCCTATCTCACTGATTGCGCCGGGCCGAGTTCTGAGCATGCCCAGTGAGGTGCAGATTCGTGCGCGCATGTGCAGTACGGCCGGCCCTTCATTTGCATGGGGTCACGGCTCATTTCAATGGAGCACGCCCACTTCCTTCCCACTTGCAATAACCCCGCCTTACGCCTCGGTATTTACGTTACACGGGCGCCCATTTGGGCGCAAATGCTCTGTGGATACGGCACTTACATCACAAAATTGAGCCGCCTTAACTTAACTGACATAAGTTAGGACAAACTAAATTTGTGCCACTCTACGTGAATCTGGCCCCTGGAAACAAAAAAAAAAAACTTTTTATGGGTTATCTAAACACACCTGGGTAAACCTTTTAAAGGCGCCTATCATACTTAAATTTGCTATTGATTCCGGTGGAGCCGCTATGCTCACTACTCTGTGAGCCAATGACAAGAAACAATGGGCCAGATCCACAGCCAGCGGGCTTAACTTAAATGTTCCTATTTAAGTTACACCGCCGCAAAATTTCTACCTAAGTGCCCGATCCACAAAGCACTTACCTAGAAATTTGCAGCTGTGTAACTTAAATCCGTCCGGCGCAAGGCGTGCCCAATCTAATGGGGCGAGTCCCATTTAAATTAGGCGCTCTCCCGCGCCGGACGTACTGCGCATGCTCCCAACGCTATTTTCCCGACGTGCTTTGCGCGGATTTACGTTGCGCCGAGTTTTGAGAATCGCGACGGGTGTAAAAGAAAAAAAAAAGAGTTGCGTCAGGAAAAAAAAAAATTGACAGCGACGCGGGAAAGAAGGGTATACTTTTACATGGTGTACTAAGTTTACACTTTGTAAAAGCAGCCCTAATTTTGCGACGGCAAACTAACACTTACGGAAAAAAAAGGGAAAAGGCTTTGTGGATCTCCGTAAGTGCTAATTTGCATACCCGACGCGGAATTTCGACGAGAAATGCCCCCAGCGGCGGCTGAGGTACTGCATCCTAAGATCCGACAGTGTAAAACTATTACACCTGCTGGATCTTAGGAATATCTATGCGTAACTGATTCTATGAATCAGCCGCATAGATAGAAACAGGGATACGCCTGCGTATCCCTTTTGTGGATCTGGCCTACTGGTTGCAGGCTTGTTTTTGTTCGGTGACCCTGAAGCCTGCACTTTCGAGATTAAAATAAGTAGTGGCAATGCCCAAACTACCAACCTAATGCCGCGTACAAACAATCAGAAATTCCAACAAGAAATCCGTCCAATCACTATACGCTTATTGCGATTTTTTTTTTTTTTTTTACCAAAAATATGTAGAATACGTATCGGCCTAAACTGAGAAAAAAAAATTGTTTTTAAAAAATAGGATGTTATAGCAAAAAGTAAAAAATATTGTGTTTTTTTTCAAAATTGTCGCTTTTTTTTAGTTTATAGCGCAAAAAATAAAAACCGCAGAGGTGATCAAATACCACCAAAAGAAAGCTCTATTTGTGGGAAAAAAAGGACGTACATTTTGTTTGGGAGGCACGTCGCACAACCGCGCAATTTTAATTTAAAGCGACGCAGTGCTGAAAGCTGAAATTTCGCCTGGGCAGGAAGGGGGTATATGTGCCCAGTAAACAAGTGGTTAAGCTATCCAGTTGGCCTGAGCTCACAGGAGTTTGATGCAGAGAATGATGTGCCATTAGTGGCATTCTTTGCATCACTAAGTACTAAAAATTGCAAACGGTTGGAGAAGACAAAGAACAATGATAACATGAACCATGTGATTGGCTAAAAATCATCAGGGAAAGATACCTATAGTGATTTTTTATTTATTTTTTAGAGGGGGTGATTGGGGATGACAATGAATCCTGAAACCTCTGAAAACATAGTATACATTAAAATAGTACTTATAGGGAAGATTTATTCATTGACCAAGGTTTTACGCTTTGTTTGGCATTGTTTTTTGGGATCTTCTTGTTCTGGGTCAAGCACAAAAGAGCTCAGTGGCAGTTTGTCATTTTCAGACATCATGCTGAATAGGCCAAGAAAACACAGAACTGATATTATGTGTTAGGGGAGCCATTTTTTCTGCTGTCTTTCATTGCACATGATTAATGGTGGTTAGACATGGCTCACATTACAAGCCTTATCCATGTTTTGAGTAGGAAAGTAAAAACTGGAGGAGCTGCCTGGAGTTGTGTGTTAAGTACTAAAGTTTACACCTGCAAGCCATTTATGCTGAGTATGGTGGACAAAGGGGGTTGTTTTTTTATTAATTATTGAAAGTATTATGGTGATTTATGGCCCATTCTAAAGCCCTGTACCCACGATCAGTCCATCCGATGAGAACGGACTAAGGGACTGTTTCATCGGTTCACCGATGAAGCTGACTGATGGTCTGATGTGCCTACACACCATAGGTTAAAGAAGCGTTCGGTTCAGAACGCGGTGACGTAAAACACAACGACGTGCTGAAAAAAACGAAGTTCAATGCTTCCAAGCATGCGTCGACTCGACTCCGAGCACGCGTGGACCTTTAACCGATGCTTTTGCATACTAACCATCGGTTTTGACCGATCAGTTAGGCGTCCATCGGTTCAATTTTAAAGCAAGTTCTAAATTTTTGGACCGAAGGATAACGGACCGATGGGGCCTACACAACATCGGTTTGGACTGATGAAACGGACCTTCAGTCTGTTTCCATCAGTTTTGACTGACCTTGTGTGTAAGGCCTAACACGGCTATAACAAAATATATCATGGCACGCTTTTTGGCTTCATACAAGCGGTACAAAGCTACTCATATCAAAGTACAGGTTAGGTGGAGATATTGGCCCAGATTCAAAGAGATCTGCGCTATATTTGCGGAGGCGCAGGGCAACGATTTTGCCCTGCGCCCACGCAAATATTTTGCGCTGCCCTCGATTCACGGAGCAGTAGCTCCGTAAATTGCGAGGGCGTGCCGGCAAAATTGCCCGGCGTAAGCGCGCGCAATGTAAATGATCCCGCCGGGACGTCATTTGCTTCAAAGTGAACGTGAATGGCGTCCAGCGCCATTCACGAATCACTTACACAAACGACGTGAAATTCAAATTTCACGTCGCGGGAACGGCGGCTGTACTTTAGCATTGGCTGCCCCTACTATTAGAAGGGGCAGCCTTACGCTAAAGATGCCGTATGGAAACTCCGTACCTTGCGTACGCAGGGCCCGCGCAACATTGTGAATCGGCGTAAGTATGCAATTTGCATACTATACGCTGACCACAATGGGAGCGCCCCCTAGCGGTCAACGCAAGAATGCAGCCTAAAATCTGCGTGGCATAAGAGCCTTATGCCACGCAGATTTTAGGCTGCAGTCGGCGTAACGAGTTCTCTGAATCAGGAGAACTCGTTACGCCAGCGCAAGTCAGCAATTGCGCTGCGTAACCTATGGTTACGCAGGCGCAATTGCTTACTGAATCTGGGCCTCTGTTTCTTTTCAGCAAACCCACACTTAAGGCCCGTACACACAATCTAATTTTACGACAATAATTGTCTGATGGACGTGTTGTGTCGGATAATTCTGGCTGTTCATGCTCACCAATTGTCTGACAATAAATCTGTTTCGTCGGATTATCCGATCGTGTGTGCAAAAAAACGTCTGACTAAAAGTACAAACACGCATGCTCAGAACCAATGTTAAACATTAAGACAACATTAGCAGAAGCTGCCCAAAGGGTGGCACTAAAGAGCAGAAAAAACACATATTTAGGGTTTGTTGGCTGAAAATGTTGTACCGTCTGTATGCATACAAAGTTCACGGCCAACGCCCTTCGGACCAAATTCCACGGAAAAGTCTGATGAAAGTCCGATGCTATTAGGAGGCGCAGCCAATGTTAAGTATGGACGTCGTTCCCGCTTCGAAATTTGAATTTTTTACGTTGTTTGCGTAAGTCGTTCGCGAATAGGGCTGGACATAATTTACGTTCACGTCGAAAGCAATGACGATTTGCGACGGAATTTCGAGCACGCGCACTGGGATTCTTTCACGAATGGGGCATGCGCCGTTCGTAAAAAAAACTTAAAATACGCGGTGTCAACATTAATTTAAATAAAACACGCCCCCCTCATCATCATTTGAATTAGGCGTGATTACGCCGGCCCCATTTACGCCGCCGTAAGTTAGGAGGCAAGTGATTTGTGAATACAGCACTTGCCTCTCAAACTTACGGCGGCGCAGAGTAAATACGATACGCTGCGCTGCCGTAAGAAAGGGCGCAGCTACCTGAATCTAGCCCTATGCTTTTTAAAAAGTTAAAAGAATAAAAGGCTGGGAAATCTATGAGAGAACAAAATAATGAAAATAATTGTATCATAGAAAGCTGCAGTGTATTTAAAATAGATTTATCTACAAAAACTTTCCTAAACATGACATGACACATAAGATCATTGATGATACAGTTAAAATAGGCGTGTCATTATGCGATCACCTTTATTTCCTTTTATTCTTCTATCGTAAAATGCATCCTTTTTAGGCTGAATTCCATTATAAATCTGCGAGGCTTCTTGATATATTGGAAAAAAAAGCCTTACAAACTGTCAACTTGTGTGATAAGCGAAGGAAAAAAGCCAGAATCAAAAGTCTGTGACAATTTGGTGGTTACACACAGCGCTGTATTCCATCAGCTCCTGACAATGAAGAATTGGCTCTGCATGCCTCACTGATCATGTAATGTTATCATTAAAGCCACTCCGCATGCAATGGACACACTGCGCCAATCTCTCTATGTGCTTGTAATTCAGCATGCGGCACAATAATTGCGAGACATATACATAGGTGGGAGCTGTAGAAAGATGCCGGGTGAGAATACATCAATTATTAGAAAGGGTAAAAAAAAATGAAAAACACAAAGCAAATATTTTCTGGGTTTAGCACATCTCTGTGTGTCAACCAGGCAAACCATTATTTCTACCCATCCAGACTGTGGACAGTCTGTAAAATCTGCAGACTAATAAATGCTGTCTGTAAAGTGTGTGGAATACAAATGACTGTATACAGGTTTACGCCCTGCATTTGATTCTTAAAACGAGAAAGTCTTGTGACTCATCTCAGCAGTCGCCCTCCTTTCCTACTTCGTTTTGCAGCTGGATTTGCCGACAAGTGTCCAGATCTGGATAGACAGTATCAGACATCCCAACCGGCAAAAACTCATTTCAGGGAGGCGGTGCTTTACATCCACAACCCCACATTCCCCTTTGCGACAAAATATTTTAGTATTTTTTTTATTTTTAATAATTGTTTTTTTTTTTATTCAATTTGTTTATAAAAAATTTTTACAATGCTTTTTGCGGCGGATGGGGTTGGAGCAGTGGACAGTGTTGGTAGGGCAGGGGAGAGGGGTGTCAGTAGTTTATTTAATTTTTTACACTTTTTTTAATTTTTTTTTGCAATAATTGTTTTTTATATATTTTTGGGGACTTTGGTGAGATATCAGAGGTCTAAACATGTCTCTTTGAGACATGGAAAGGGACTGAGGACACATTCCCCAGTCCCTTTCTGAGCACCAAAGATGGATGAACAGTAGACAGAGGCTCCTATTAATTCATAAACTGAGCAGAGTAAACACGATTTACTCTGCTCAGGTATCACCGGACACAGGAGCGATCTCGCTCACTGTGTCCAAGTCCTGATGTCAGGTCACTCATAGCCAGGTGACAAGTGCACCCCGTTGGGGTCAGGGATGCACCTCAGGGTAGTGAACCCTATAGCCGACTGCTGCTATCAGAGAAGAAGCGCAAACCCAAGATCACCCAGGGCGCGGAGTATAAGACCCAGCTTTGTGTTCACCAGAGCCTCTAGTTGTGAGGATGGCCTTCGCCGCAGCTGGATTTAGGTCGCGACCCCTGGGATCCCCTAGGTCACACTCCACAGGGAGAGAGGGGAAGCAGCAGGCAGGACAAACGGTAGTGATAGGTAGGCCAAGGGCAACAGGCAGACAAGGGTAACCAAGTGACAGGCAAAAGGTCAGGGGCACAGGCAAACAGGAGAAGTCATGGACAAGCCAAAAACGGTACACAGGAAGACAATAGTAGCACACTGCAGACATGAACTTAAGCAAAGCAACACTGTTGAACAGCACTGCAGACCTGTAGTGCAACAGTTAATATAGACTTCCTGGGATGGCCTGGGTGGGGCCATACAGGAAGAGGAAGTGGTAAAAAGGGAACCAGAACAGGGTCAGGCCTCTAATGAACAGATGGAAACAGGTAAGCTGAGAGACTACTCATGACACCTGACAGGAGAGGAGCCGGCTGCTGGGGATGCGGGGGGTGGAGGAGGAGGACAGGGGAGGCATGAGAGAAAATGGGGCCAGAGCAGAACAGGGGGGGGGGTGGAGAAGTACACGGAGGGGGCCAGGGGAGAACAGGGGTGTGGAGAAGGACATAGATGGGGCCCGGGGGAAGAGCACACAGAACAGCAGAGAATGATCGGTGTGGCAGAAAACATCTCCCTGTATAGCTTTTTAGCTGATAGCCACAGGAGGGAGAGATGGAGAAGCGGCTGGCAGCTAAAAATCTATAAAAAGGAGATCAATGTTCACAGCTGTTTTCTGCCTGCACCGATCATTCCCGGGAGATCGGGAGGCGCTTGCTGGGGTGCGGGAGCCGCCGCAGAAATGCGGGAGTCTCCCGCACCTCGCGGGAGACTTGAGATGTCTGCAGTATAAATGAAGAAGATGACACCAATTGTAAAGGGTTGTGCTTTAGTTATGATTTGACTAGCTTGTTGTTTTAGGCATTGGTCTACTAGTGCCTTATGGCAGATACACTTTTGGTCATGTTCATAGGTGTTCTTAGGGGTCTATACATTTTGGGCAGCTAAGCCAATAGGAAAGATAATTTGAGTTATGGCATATGCTACTAATGGTTTCCAATTTGCTCCAAATTTTTTCCCTGCTGATGATCTTGTGATGGAAGTACTAAAATGAATATTTTTGTGTTTTGATTACTTTTCTCCTGAGCTACTCAAATGTTACATATGTATGAAAATATACTACAATGCTGTTACTTTCCTTAGAAGACATTATAGGGTTAAAATCTCGGCTCAGGAAGTGATTAAGTGAAGACAGCTGTTATCCCTCCCTTGTGCGCACTCCTAAACTCCCTCCTTCCGGCCCATCCCATCGAGTGAAGAAGATGGCCCCCACAGACTTTGAAACATGTGCCACGATGCCAAGAACAGACGTCACAGGGGCGTGTAATAAGGGACTATATATGGACTAAGCCAATGAAATGTGTTCACGTGTATGATGTCATTTTGTTGATAAAAAGACTAATAAAGTCCAGCCCCCTCTCTCTGTGGCTGAACGTTGGAAGGTGAAGATGTAGACTGTTTCTCTCTAGGTCTGCATGTTTCACTATTATGATTTGGGTCAACGGCAGAATGGGGTTCGCCCTGAGAATTGTGTCAGGGGTCTCATCTTTATCAATCTGGCCAATGATCTCTAAACTACGACCTGTGGGCCAAATTCAGCCCAAGATTTTATCCAGCCCTCTGATGTAAGAGGGGACTCTGATGGGAACCCTGATGTAAGGGGGATACTGATAGGTACTCTGTTAGGGGGACTTTGATGGGGACCCTTATGTAAGGGGGAATTCTGATGGGCACGTTTATGTAAAGGAGAATTCTGATGGGCTTATTTGGTGTTTTTGGAGTTTTACTGGAATTTTTTTGCTCTTTTGCTCCAGTCGAAATCATATGCTGATTTTAAAAAAAAAAAGTATTCATTAATTTAAGTTTTGATTTGTTGATTTATACATTTTTTTAGAAAATATGTAGACACCCTTGATCAAGGTATTATTTTTTTTTTTTTTAACATCGCATTCTTTAGTATTTATTAAAAAGGAACTAAATGTTTTTTTTTTAAAATACTATTGGTATAATTGCAACAAAGTGAGAGCATGTACACAATAATCACTTAAAACATTTGTTATCCCAACATTTCATATTCCTGATATGTGCCTGTTGTACCATGTATCTTGTATGAGAAAGTATCCTGTTCTCTTTGTATTGCTTCCTTTATGTGAAATCCCTGGTGTTCCTGCCAGCCCCTCTGCTTTTTCTATTAAAAACTGACCACACTAAGCAGGAGAGCACATCATGGTCATTTCTCTAGCTGTGCTAGTATAGCACACCTCTGTAAAGACTGCTGATGAACTGGATCCCCCACTTTTGCACAGCCAGGCACACCAAATCTTCACAGGTACTCCAGAGTCAGAGAACAGTCTGTGACTTTTTTTGTTATTTATTAAAGGTTAATAGCTTGGATAGGGATGGGAGGTTATGGGATGCCCACTTGACTTTAGCAAAACTTCAGTAACAACTTCAGGGACATCTTCTTATATACAGTCTCCTGCACTTCACTTGCTTGCTGGCTTCAGCTGACTCACTGTTAGTTGATCTGACAGTCTCTCAGTCAGATATGAGCAATTGCCCTTTACAGGTAGGAACTCATAGCCCCTTGTTGTGTAGCAAAATAAAGTGATCAGCTTGTATTACTCCTCCTTTGGCTACTGATCCCAGAATCTCCTCTTCAGGTACTGCTAATCCACCTGACTGCAGCTGCCCCTTTTACTAGCCCTCCAGGCTAACTTTCCACACCAGCCCACCCAGCTGACTCTCAGTAGATCTCCTGTGGAAGGATGAAGACTTAGGCCCACTGCTGCCTTTGGGGAGAAGTGGCTATATGTGGCAGTCTCCCCCTTATAAGTCCCCAGCAGTGCAGATCTCATGCTGTTCTTTCTTGCTCCTGTGCCTCCAGGAAGGGCTTCCTCTCATGTGTTATAGCAGGTGCCCTCAAGCACCTGAGCCGCGTCCTAATGCAGGACACCTCCAAGACTAGGGGCATCCCTGAGGGCCACTGACCGCCTCCTCAGCACTGTATCTCCATCTTCAACCTAACTGCCCCTGCTGGTATGGCTCGTGCCTATTTATGAGGTAAGCTCTGCCTTCTGCCAGCCCACTACTGGGGATTGGCCGAAGCCTCATAAATATTCCGGCCAGCTACTCCTAACTTCCTGCCCCCTAGCTCTAGAACATTCTCCAATGTCCCAGAAACAGGGGGAGGCACCAGAGGAGCTGCCAGGATGAGTCATCCAGCCATGACTCGCTGAACCCTGACCCAGATTCAACAGCTCAGGCTTAGCCCTGAGCTAACTTAAATTTACCTACTCTAACAAAACCTACACTACTTCTAGCACACACTAGAGGGTGCTACACTGGGAACTCAGGCTGCTCCCCTGCTATGATCAGACTTATCCTGACATGCCCCTGCTGCACAGCCATTCACTGGGAAGCTCAGTGTGCTGCTACTTCTCCTCCCCCAGCTCTAATGCAGCTGAGGACAGAGGGAATGTGATCCCTTATAAGAAAAAGGGGAAAGGGTATTTATACTGTTTATTTTATATCTATACACAAATGTTTTGCCTTTAATTTCTATTTTAAACTGAAGGTGTGTGTGTGTGAATCACAAGAGCTGCGGGTTCAGCGGATAAATCGTTTTCTTTTGAGTTATTTCCCAAATTAGTTTAGGCTCCTCCAGCTTAAGTATGGATAAGTGAGCTTGATGCAACTGCAATTATCTATAAGATTGTTGCCTAGGTAGGTCATACTCTTTTTGTGGTTGAGCAAAAGACTTTAGTACATTTATAAAATACTACTGAAACCAAACTTTTATAACCTCCAACAGCCTGGTGTGAAACCATGTGAGAGACCCCAAGACAGGTTTTTGGGTTACACCACAGTTTCTGCAAGAGAACTGCCAATATACAGTGAGAAGGTATAGTTGGAATTCCCATTTCCAAAGAAGATGGCGGAGGCACCTCTAACTGTAGCAATATGTAGCAATATGTTTCTAAATGTTGTACCTTCATTAAATGCAATCCATAGAGGATGCAGGAGCACTGCCCCCTCTTGCTCCTGCACCGCCACTGAAAAACAATACATAGATTCATGCATTGCATATGTATTGTCGCCGAGGCCCACTATTCAGATGTCCGGCCCCCTGGTGAGCGCCGACCATCTGAATAACGGCAGCTGGTTGGCTGTGGAAGTGTCTATCAGAGCCAGCGGCTGAGGGCTGTAATCGGCTTCCAAATAGTTAACCAGGGGACGCACGGGGTGTGCGTTCCCTGGTTAACACTGACACGCATCTCAGCCAATCAGGTTCATCGGATCTGGTTACCGGTAACCTGATTGCCTGAAGCGACATCGAGGGCGGGACTACTTCAAAGGGCTCGTGGAGGAGGATCCGAGGATGGCCGACAGAGAAAGGTAAGTGCCGGTCAGGGGGGGGGGGGGGGTCAATCTGGCGGGATTTTAGGGGCAAACTGGCGGCAATTGATGGGCACAGTGGCGAAAATGCCATGGAACAGTGGTGACAATTGATGGGCACAGTGGCGACAATTGATGGGCACAGTGGCGACAATGGCATTGCACAGTGACTGCATTTGGCATGGCACAGTGGTGACAATTGATGGCACAGTGGCTGCGTTTGGCATGGCACAGTGTTGACAATTGATGGGCACAGTGGCGACAATGGCATGGCACAGTGGCGACAATTGATGGCACAGTGGCTGCGTTTGGCATGGCACAGTGGCGACAATTGATGGGCACAGTGGCTACAATGGCATGGCACAGTGGCGACAATTGATGGGCACAGTGGCGACAATGGCATGGCACAGTGGCTGCGTTTGGCATGGCACAGTGGCGACAATTGATGGGCACAGTGGCGACAATGGCATGGCACAGTGGCTGCGTTTGGCATGGCACAGTGGCGACAATTGATGACACAGTGGCTGCGTTTGGCATGGCACAGTGGCGACAATTGATGGGCACAGTGGCTACAATGGCATGGCACAGTGGCGACAATTGATGGGCACAGTGGCGACAATGGCATGGCACAGTGGCTGCGTTTGGCATGGCACAGTGGCGACAATTGATGGGCACAGTGGCGACAATGGCATGGCACAGTGGCTGCGTTTGGCATGGCACAGTGGCGACAATTGATGACACAGTGGCTGCGTTTGGCATGGCACAGTGGCGACAATTGATGGGCACAGTGGCGACAATGGCATGGCACAGTGGCGATAATTGATGGGCACAGTGGCAACAATTGATGGCACAGTGGCTGCGTTTGATGGCATGGCACAGTGGCAACAATTGATGGGCACAGTGGCTGCGTTTGATGGCATGGCACAGTGGCGTCAATTTTATGGCACAGTGGCGACAATTTTATGGCACAATGGCTGCGTTTGATGGGCAAAGTGGCTGCATTTGATGGGCACAGTGGCGGCAATTGATGGGCACAGTGAGGCTGCAATTGATGTTTTTTTTCCTTTGTTTGTGCCCCCCAAAAATTTGGAGCACCAGCCGCCACTGATTAAACGTAACCATATTGCTACACTTAGAGGTGCCTCTCTTCTCTTTTATTCTTAGTTGTGACTTGACATTACTTGTATATCAAGACATCGCTTGTATATCAAGTACATTTTTTTTTTTAAATGTTGCTTGTCTTGCAAAACGCTCTAAAAAAAAAGTTACTCTCAAACTGAGGTTTTACTGTATTTGCAGTGGTGGGGGAGCAGAGAAGCACCAGCCTTTCAATATACAGGCTGACGTAAAAAGTTTATAATCTCTAGAGGTGACCTCTTGGCTAAAAAGTGACCCTGTGGTGATAGGGTCACCGTAAGAGACAACAAATTGACCCAGCCAAATATTGACTCTCATGTCTAACTCAGGGGCAGCTTAGTTTTGGTTGCTGTGACCTTTCTTGCTTTGTTCATCCTAGAATATCACATTTTGAAGTTCCCCTGCAATCCATCAGATCCTTTTGCTCCCATTCAGGGGATCTGTGATCTGCAACAAATGGCAGCCATTCTCCATCAGTTAGTGCCGAGTCCTCTGTGCTGCTTACTGTATGAAGCAGCAGCATCTTTCAGAAATAAACATCTCTGACAGTTGCTGGCAGGCAGGACCAAGCCCTTTCATCTGCTTCTTGTACATTCCACAATGCTTGTAATGTAAACTCGCATTGCTTTGTTCCCATTTTAGATGGGAAACAAAAATAGTTGATAGGAAATGAATGTCAAACATAGCACTTTACTTAGGGTTATCAATAAACTCTGGATAGCAGTCAACTAGTAAATAAGTCAAATATTTACTAGAGTACATTAGGAATAAATGTACACAAACAAAATGAGAACGTTTTGCAGGCTGGTCTGTAGACGGAAAGTATGAGTTGTAATTCCATATTCTAAAGATGACAGTGTTAAACTGTTTATAAAATCAGGATATGAAATTACTATTAAAACAAGGCTGACTCAAAGCTTAAAGCTGAGTATACACTAATATAGCTGGATTCACGTAGGGCGGCGTATGTTTCAGCCGACGTAGCGTATCGTATTTACGCTACGCCGCCGTAAGTTAGAGATGCAAGTGCTGTATTCACAAAGCACTTGCCTCCTAAGTTACGGCGGCGTAGCGTAAATGTGCCGGCCTAAGCGCGCCTAATTCAAATGAGGAACAGGGGGGGTGTGTTTTATGTTAATGAATCGTGACCCGACGTGATTGATGTTTTTTACGAACGGCGCATGCGCCGTCCGTGGACATATCCCAGTGCGCATGCTCCAAAGTACGCCGCAAGGACTTATTGGTTTCGACGTGAACGTAAATTACGTCCAGCCCCATTCACGGATGACTTACGCAAACGACGTAAGATTTTCAAAATTCGAAGCGGGACCGACATCCATACTTAACATTGGCTAGGCCAGCTTTTTGTTTGAATAACTTTACGCCTGAAAACGCCTTACGTAAACGGCGTATCTTTACTGCAAGCGTATGTTCGTGAATAGGCGTATCTCGCTGATTTACATATTCTAGGCGTACATCAGCGTTCACGCCCCTAGCGGCCGGCGGAACTAGACAGCTAAGATACGACGGCGCAGGCCGTCGTATCTTAGCTAGATTTAAGTGTATCTCAATTTGAGAATACACTTAAATATACAACGGCTTAGATTCAGAGTTACGACGGCGTATCTAATGATACGCCGGCTTAACTCTTTCTGAATCTAGCAAATAGAATTTTGTTCAATATCCTTCGCTGTAAGAAAGTTTGTTCATTTTTAAATCATTAGTGGGGTCAAATTGATGTTCATTTTTGACCACGGTGACAAGAAAATTCTAAGGGGTCGGGATGGAAAATATTCCTCGAATGTGCAAATTTCTAACAGCGAATGGTGCTTTTGTTTGGTAAAGTTCATTCATTTCAAAATCAAATGTTTAAAGCAAACTTGTTGGACTACTTTGAACGACGTGTGAATGTTCTGAGAATGTTCGTACAAAATTTTCGTACAGATTTTTGGAAAATTAGAGTCGGAGTCCATATAGTATATAATTCAGAAAAACAACCCAAGAAATAATCTACTTTACAGATTCTAATACACACACACACAAAAAATGTCACACACACAAACACACACACACTATGGGCCAGATTCTCAAAGGAGATACGACGGCATATCTCCAGATACGCCGTCGTATCTCTGAGTCTGGGCGGCCGTATCTATGCGCCTGATTCTTAGAATCAGTTACGCATAGATTTATATTAGATCCGACTGGCGTAAGTCTGTTACGCTGTCGGATCTTAACTGCATATTTACGCTGGGCGCTAGGGGCGTGTACGCTGATTTACACGGCAAAATATGTAAATCAGCTAGATTCACGAACGTACGCCGGGCTGACGCAGTACAGTTACACCATTTACGTCAGGCTTTTCCCGGCATAAAGTTACCCCTGCTATATGGTGGCGTACATGCGGCGTACCAATGTTAAGTATGGACGTCGTTCCCGGGTCGAATTTGGAAATATTTTACGTCCTTTGCGTAAGTCGTCCGTGAATGGGGCTGGACGTCATTTACGTTCACGTCGAAACCAATACGTCCTTGCGGCGTACTTTGGAGCAATGCACACTGGGAAATTCCACGGACGGCGCATGCGCAGTTCGTGAAAAACGTCAATCACGTCCGGTCACAAGTTATTTATATAAAACATGCCCCCCTGTTCCAAACTTGAATTAGGCGGGCTTACGCCGGCCTATTTACGCTACGCCGCCACAACTTACGGAGCAAGTGCTTTGAGAATACTGCACTTGCCCGTCTAAGTTGCGGAGGCGTAATGTAAATCGGATACGTTACGCCCGCACAAAGATACGCCGAGCTACTAGAATCTGGCCCTTAATTGTCAAAAGTGAAACTGGAAATTAATCTGGGCTAATAGAATGGACTTTTGACGGTACAAGTAAATACTGTAGAAAATCTATAAATATTTATTCATAAAAAAGGGGTATACGAAGAAAATGGTATACAGAACTTCGTGAACAAAACAGTACAATATCAGCATATTATCTCAGTACACATTATAGGAAATGTTACATAAAAGCTTATACTTATGCACATATGCTCATGTACATGAGAACATAGAGCACCAGAGGGTATACATAAACTTTTTAATCTTTAGGACTGGATTGGATATGCGGAATGGTAGATCTTGCTTTTACTCGCTTTTACTCAACATGTTTCGCGTACAGGACGCTTCATCGGGAGCATAACGGTCTAATGATAAACATACATGACACAAACAAAAAACATCAAAAGATGTCAATTAGTTAAAGTCTGTTTAGGACTTGTTATTTTCCATTTAGACCCCCAACGTTAATTAAAAATATATTTAATTTCAATTTTTTATTTTTCATTCCCCTACATGTTCTTGTTTTTTATAATTACCTAGGGGTTTGGCTTGACGGGTGGTCTCTGTCTTTCTGAGGGCTTTCTTAGGAGGCGGGACACCAGGATGCTATGCACTGGCAATAACGATTGGCAGTTTTTAATTCCATACATTGTTAATTTTTCTTCTTTTTTTATGTATTTTTATGTTTAAATTTGTTTAACTAATTGAAATCTTTTTTTAATATATTTTTTTATTTATTTTATTTTTATATATATATTATTATTAAAGGACCCCCGGATGGCAACCCCTCTATTTTTTATATAAAAATATTTTTTTTATATATTATATATATATATATATATATATATATATATATATATATATATATATATATATATATTTATTAAAGGGCCCAGAGGTCCCCAGGGCCCCAGATGGCAACCCCCCTTTAAAAAACAAAATACATATATATATATATTTTTTTTATACATATTTTTCTTCTTTATTTCTTTTTATGTAAAGGCGGGGGGCGCTCAGTTTGAATGCCTGCGCCGACATATACCGAGTGCAGTACACTCGGCTACATTCGGCCAGGCTCGGCTTCGCTCGTGCTCACGCATAAACGTCACAGAGCGTGAGCACGAGTGAAGCCGAGCCTGGCCGAATGTAGCCGAGTGTACTGCACGACGGTATATGTCGGCGCAGGCATTCAAACTGAGCGCGGGAAGCGGCGATTCGACGGGTAACAACGCGGGAGGACACCACCGAAGCCGCAGACCTGTCCTTTCCAACCCAACGAGGAGGACACCACCGAAGCCGCAGATGGACGCCGGACCCCGGACCCGACGAGGAGGACACCACCGAAGCCGCAGACGGACGCCGGACCAGACGAGGAGGACACCACCAAAGCCGCAGACGGACGCCGGACCCGACAAGGCCGCCGATGGATGCCGCACAAGACACCAAAACTGTAAGTACTAAAATGTTTTTTTTACAGGAATGCGGGTCCACATTAGGGGTGCGCGCTATACGCCGGAGCGCGCAATACCCCAATAAATACAGTATATATTGTACAATCACATCAGTCATTTGCCCCATTGCCACTACCCTCATGCTATAATCAGCAGTACAAATACAAATAGATTTCACTTTTCAAAATCACAACCATAGCCTTATAAGTTTCAGTATTTTATATATTTTTATCATTAATCATTCCAACCGATTTCTATGAATTCATATGTTTTCCAAAGTATAATAACAATTTTCAAACTAACAGTTGTTTTCATTTTAAGGCCTTTATTCCTAGGATTAACCCTTAGACCTCCAAACTCTTCCTTCAGGGTCTTCCCTCCTTATAACAATTTCCTGTGTTAAAAGACTCAAGCACATCAAGAAAATAAGGTTTGTGTAAGGAATTCCTGTGTATCAGACTCTCTGTTTATTTACGCCCTGAGCTACCAGTTGGGTCCCCTGGGCACAGCCTTACCCTATGGGCCAGAGCTGCGTCCAGATACCACTGAGATACCTCAAATGCTGAAAATTACTTGCAGGAAAGGAGACCACAGACTCATAAGAAAGCAGTTAAACTCTAGTCTGCAAGGTGAAAGGCTAATTCACTCTGGTAATTAATACCATATATCACAATTCACAGTAAGTGGCCATGCTGATTGTTAAAATGGAATAGCATGCATTTTATTTACTTTTTTTTAAAAAGTTTTAAATATTTTATTGCTTTAACATTGGCTATTTTAATATGATGAATCCCAGAAGTAGATTTTCACAGACTGTACATGTAGATTTCTTTCTTTAAAAATGGTCTTTAGCTTGTTTAATACCAACAAGGTTACATTTTTGATGCCCTGAGGCAAAAACAGAGGCAGAGAACTTGAAATAGAGAACATTATTTTCTAAAGAGCATTTAACTGAAAATTAGCACTAAATCATGGTTACCAACAAGCAATTAGAATAAATCTGTCTGATTGGGCAATTTTAGCAATTGTAACAACTAGAGTTTAGCAAGATCTGCAACTAAGTACTTTGTCAGTAAATAACCCTTATTGATTACATAGGATGATGGGACTACAACAGCTTGTGCAGATATTTTTTTGGTCATTACGGGAGCCTAAACTACGGCTTTATTTAGAAATGGTAAACTAGTTCAGGTACTATCTATTAATAATTTGTAACAGAAAGAGTACAATATTTTGAGAGCTTAGATGATAGGTACATTTCGAAGGGGTATAGACAGGCAATTAATCTGTGTGTCTGATTTAGGCCCTGTTCACATCTGGGCGTGGCGTAAATGGTGGCAGAAATTTGCGTCATAGCAAATGCAAGAAAAACGTGCTAAAACGTATGATGTGTGGCAACCCAAACAAGGGTAGCAGTCGTGCCTTTTGTTGCTTGTGTTTCGCAAAATGTGCTTGGCTCAATGTCACAATTTGGTACATGAGCTTCTTTGGCACATGGAAAGGAGGGAGGCCTATTCAAATGAATGGTGCCTCTCCAAAATGTGTTACAAAAACATGCAAAAACCAGGATGCGGAAGGGTGGCTCACATGTCAACAGGGCCTTAGGGGCCTAAGCAATTTGCATACTAGCTGCCCTACCAAACACACATTGTATTTAGGAATCTATCAACATAAACATCATGGGAACTCAACAATTTGGAATGTATGAACAATGTGAAGGCTCAAATGAAAAGGCAGCTGAAATTTAAAAGAGAAGTATATATATATTTTTTACCCCTATATTGAAAAGTACACCATTCCTACTGTGAAACACGTTGGTGGATCGCTGATGTTTTGAGGATGTGTGAGCTACAAAGGCACAGGAAATTTGGTCAAAATTGATGGCAAGATGAATGCAGTATGTTATCAAAAAATACTGGAGGGACATTTGCATTCATCAGCCAGGAAGCTGCACATGGGATGTACTTTGACATTCCAACGTGACAATGATTGCCTCTTTACTTTTGGGGCATAAAAAGGTTGAGAACCACTGGAATAAAGAATTTTTAATGGAAAGGGTTAGACAAACCCATAAGCACTGCCCCAACCAACAGAGGAACAGTTTACAATAGGTAGCAGCAGCAGCAGCAGCCTGTGGGCCCTAGAGGGACATCTGGAACATATATTATTAGTCCATTGACAAATGAACCCCATTATTTGTGGTAATATTGTCTGTAAAGTGCTGCCATGACAGATGATATTCTTTGTTTATTAAAAACACCATCTTCTCCCACGAAGCTCTCTAGTTCTTAGTCAGGCCTGTTCTCAAATTACCTCACAGGTGTGTGAAAAAAACAACAATTTATTTGACTAATTTCTTCTATGCGAGAACCTTTCACTGTATTGACAGGAGGTAATGCTTTGAATGTTGTAAAGGCCACTTTATAGGTCATAAATAACTTTTCCGCAAGGATGTTTTAATATAAATTTAATTATAACACTATATTTATGTAGATTTGCTAAAGAAATCGTTCTCCTTATGCCGCGTACACACGGTCGTTTTTTGTCTTGTAAAAAAAACGTTTTTTCTCATGAAAAAAAAGGACGTTTTTTTAAACTTCATTTTAAAAAATGACGTTGCCTACACACCATCGTTTTTTCAAAATGCTCTAGCAAAACGCGGTTACGTACAACACGTACGACGGCACTCTGTTGCATTCAAGCTCGCGTCATAACTTGCTTCTGAGCATGCGCGGGTATAAAAACGTAGTTTTAGTCCACACACGATCATTTTTTATGACACAAAAAACGACGCTTTGAAAAACGACATAAAAAATTGAAGCATGTTCGAATTTTTTTTTTGTCGTTTTTTCAGAAGACATAAAACGACGTTTTGCCCACACACAATCATTTTAAATTACGTTTTTAAAAATTTCGTTTTTTGTTTTCATCACAAAAGACGACCGTGTGTACGCAGCATAATAGTTCAATGTTTCATTGGGAGTGTTAAGTTCTCATGCATACTGTAGCTTTATTTATCTTATCTTATTAGAAATGTTTTCAAGTAAAATTCAAGCGAGATGCCACATCTGTTCTCACTTAGTTTTTCTTAGCATAGTTTTGGCACAGATGTTTAACACATTAAAGTGTACCTGTTGTAAACTCATACAACCAGAAAGCTGCAGGCTGGGAGAAAACCGATTAGGCGTTCCGATGCCCCAGGAAACTGTGACATGAGTGCAGAAGGCAAATTTATGTGTACTTAAAGCTGAGGTTCACCCAAAAATCAACTTTCTGTCACTAGATCCAGCATACTGCTGACATCTGCAGTATACTGGATTTTTTTTTTTTGTACTTATCGTTTTAGCGGTCTTTCATCACCGGCTCCGAGCGGGGAATCCTGCGGGGAGTAGGCGTTCCTAAATCAAGCGCAGTTGATTGATGGGCTTGGATAGCGCGTCACGCCATCCGAAAATAGCCGAAGTGACTCTCGGCTGCTTACGGCGCCTGCGCCTGCCGTGTAGAGCTGACTGCGCAGGCGCCGTAAATTGCCGAGTGTCACGTCGGCTATTTTCGGAAGGCGTGACGCGCTATCCAAGTCCGTCAATCAACTGCGCTTGATTTAGGAATGCCTATACCCAGAAGGATACGCCGCTCGGTGCCGGAGAAGAAAGACCGCTAAAATGATAAGTACGAAAAAAAAAAAAAAAATCCAGCATACTGCAGATCTCAGCAGTATGCTGAATCTAGTGACAGAAAGTAGATTTTTGGGTGAACCCCCCGCTTTAAAAAAAAAATGAAAAACACAGAAAAAGCTAAATCGATGTTCATTGCAGTGTAAACTGAAGTCTCATTGGGTGCAGCGAGTTACTACAGTTTGCACACTGAGGCCCCATACACACGAGAGGATTTATCCGCAGATACGGTCCAGCGGACCGTATCCGCGGATAAATCCTCTCAAAGATTTCAGAGGATTTCTATGCGATGGCGTGTACACACCATCGCATTGAAATCCGCGCTGAAATCCTCTGCCGATGACGTGTCGCGCCGTCGCCGCTATTATGACGCGGCGACGGGCGCGACGCTGTCATATAAGGAATTCCACGCATGCGTCAAATCATTACGACGCGTGCGGGGAATCCCTTTGGACGGATGGATCCGGTAAGTCTGTACAGACGAGCGGATCCATCCGTTGGAATGGATTCCAGCAGATGGATTTGTTGAGCATGTCAGCAAATATCCATCTGCTGGAAATCCATCCCAGGGGAGATTTATCTGCGGATAAATATCCCACGGAGTGTACACACCATAGAATCTATCCGCTGAAACCCGTTTGCACGGATTTATCTGCGGATAGATTCTATGGTGTGTATGGGGCCTTATGTTCTTTGTACTGAATCAAATGACAGTGTTCCACAGAGTCGACAAAGATAGGATGTTGTCGAATGGTAGAAGAATGGGTTAGCGTGGGACAGAATGGTGATAGAGCAACAGGTCCATCTGAGACACCATGCTGTCAAACAGAGAAGAATGGGTTGGTGAGTGGCAGTATAATGGCAGAAGTGTAGGTTTGGGACAGGATTCCAACAGAACAAAGTGTCAGTCAGTAAAATATGGGCACTTTTCTCCTGCCAGTAAATGCCAGTGACAGAAACAGGTAAAAAATATTGCTGTTGAGCTCGTGTTCAGGCGGTGCCGGAAAGGGGCGGGTTTGGCGGAGGTGGTGCCTGAGCGTGTTGTGTGATGTCATGGTGCAAGGAAGCCAAGCAAAGCGCAGCGGCCAGGAACCTTATGTACAGGTCTGCAGGATGGGAGCAAGGCAAGCCAGGAGCAGGACTGTCAGTGCTGTTTGGACTGGAGAGGACTGAAGGAACCACCTGGCATGAAGAGAGACTGTCATTGTGACTCAGGAGGGGACGTGTCGTGTTGGTGATCTGTACTGCTGCACACTGCTGTCAGTGTCACTGTGAGAGTCAATATGCAAAAAAGTATGACTGGAAAAAAGGCTCAAGTCAAAAAACAGGGCTCCACATAGAAACACACTGCAGCATGTACAAAACCAACAATTTTTATTCAACAATTCAAATGACAATTAAGAAGCATATCAGAACCTTCACCGTACCAATAAAAACATTCATGACAACGTTGTTCATGACATTCATCCATTCAGGAGGCAGTGCAGAGGCGGGGCAGCTAAAATCTTGGGATTTTCACATCAGAAGCATGTCGGTTTCGGACATATCAGGGACAGATGTAAAAAAAAAACACAGATTTTTACATACTGTCCCTGGTTTTACTGAGCCTGGCAACCCTGATGGGCACCCCTAGTGGTAAGGGGCCCTCGGCAGTGCCTGAGTGACTCAATGGTCAGTCCGCCCCTGGTCTGCAGTACGAAATGAAGCCAGGAGGTATCATTCAGTCCATAACTATGCAGGCCGGTAATAGGTGCTAAGAGTCAATGGTAGCAATGGTTACTGAAAGCACAAGGATCCAAGGTCCACAAAATTCAATCCAGCCCCCCTGGGAGGCCCATAATATCAGCCATAAAGGGTCCCCTTGAACGAACAGGTACATTTTTGGATGCCCTGATTAAAGCTGGTGTATACCCCACTTGCACATTTTTACCTACGGGTAAACCAATGAATGGGTCATTGTGACAATATAGGGGCAACTCTGCCTGCACTATTTCAGCAAAGTCTGTTGGCTAATAGGAGCAGAATTACTTTGAAAGCTGAAATCTAAAAACAAGAACGATACTGCATAGAATACAGAATTAGGGATGGTATGAATGTCTTGCCTTTTTCAGTTGATCAGTGTTTGGCAACGAAGAACACAGGTTGTCTCCAAACTGCCTGAGAAAGTCTTACCAGCCAGTAGTATGGCATGTATCATACTAATGGCCAGCATTGCTTGCAGACTGTTTTTAAGAGTGGACCCTTGCTAGGATAGGGAGGTACTGTGAAAGTCAAAATGCTAAAAAACATTTTATTATAACTGCCATTGACAATTTTATGTCTGTTTGAGCCAGGTCACGTCTGTAAACACTTACGCTGGCCAATAATTTTTCTGTATAGACCCCTAAAACGTAAATAAAGCCTCCAAAGATGCTTTAAACATGATGCAAGTGTTTGCCAAGTTAGGAGCTCTACACCAAGCATGAAGAATAATCAAGGTCATACCCCCATCTCCTTCTTTAGGGCTCTTTGGGCCAGATTCACGTAGCCCAGGCGCAACTTAACTTTTCCGATTTAAGTTACACCGCCGCAATTTTTCCAAGTTAGTGCCCGATCCACAAAGCACTTACCTGGAAATTTGCGGCGGTGTAACTTAAATCCGTCCGGCGCAAGGCGGGCCCAATCGAATGGGGCGAGTCCCATTTAAATTAGGCGCGCTCCCGCGCCGGACGTACTGCGCATGCTCCGTCGGGTAAATTACCCGACGTGCATTGCGCTAACTGACGTCACACCGACGTAATTTGCTTAGACGTTAACGTAAATGGCATCCAGCGCCATTCACGGACGTCTTACGCAAACGACGTTGATGTTTAAATTTCGAAGAGGGAACGACGGCCATACTTAACATGGCTTAAGACAACTAGGGCTCAGCCCTAGTTTTACGTGGCGTAACTCGACGGAAACGACGTAGAGTTAGATCGACGGGCCGTTCGGGACGTTCGGGGATCGCCGTAAGTATTCATTTGCATATTCTACGCCGGCCGCAATGGCCTCGCCACCTAGCGGCCGGCCTAGAATTTCATCCTTAAGATCCGACAGTGTAATTCAATTACACCTGTCGGATCTTAGGGCTAGCTATGCGTAACTGATTCTATGAATCAGTCGCATAGTTAGAAACAGAGATACGACGGCGTATCAGTAGATACACCGTCGTATCTCGTTTGTGAATCTGGCCCTTTGTACTTGCCACGATTGTCACTGAGAGAGAAACCGAGGGGAAATCCAAAATTTCAGAGCTGTCCCCAGAACAAGAGGTAAAGGGAAATTTTCCAATGAGGGCACCTGTTCCTGGCACAATTGTCTAATAGAGGATTTCCCTTCACTTTGGGAAGTTTTCTCTAACTTCCAGTTGCATCTCTAGGTTGGGGAGTGAAATTAAAATTTCCTTAATAGTGCACGGACAGCAAAAAAATAAAAAGAAAAAGAAGAAAAGCAGGGGTTTTAACCCTTCTCTATGTTAGCCAAAACATGTTTTAGCTATACAATCTCTGGAAAGTAATCTGTACCTATCTACTGTATATTTTCATAATATGCACAGTTTTGTAATGGGTCCTCAATAAGGTTAACTTTTTATTGCCCATTTCATTGGAGAAGATTACTTGTTGCAGCTCATGCATTACACTTTGGATAAAGTTGGCAAAAAAAAAGCAAACACAAACCTAAAAACCATTTGCACATCTATCAGCAATTTAAGCCCTGGTTTCAGATTTCAGGAAGTTCCAAATTTTCAGACTAAATCAAATTGAATTAGTCTTGGTCTCACGCTGGGAATTCATTCAGTAAAGCGTGACAATATTTTTTTCCTTTATATGATCCTTATATCAGTTCAAGCTAAAACAGGCACAAACTCATTATGCAGCCAGATTAGCATTCCTTTTCAGCCCTGACTGCAGTGTTTAATTGGTTTAGATTGGATAAACACTGTCTGGGAGGGACTTGAACCTCCTATCGCAGCCTTTCTCTTAAACTACAGTGTATGAGAAATTGTAGTGCACTTACCTTTTGGATAAGGGGTGTAAAACAACAAAGGAAAGCAAGGGTCATTCTTAAAAATGACAATTGGTAACTATAACATTCTAGCTAGTGGGCAGCCAGGTGAAGAAAATAAATGCCCAGAAATAATACAAATAAGAGACTTAGCAGGTATGCTTCCAGCATCAGTATAAATGCAAGATGTTCATGCAGGATGGCATTGTAGTGGGAGTAAAGTACTCTTGCCACCCATAAGGTTCTTGCCTATATAATCCAAGGTAACGCCAAAGAGACCTTCCCCCTAAAAGGGTAGGTCTGCCAGGGCCTTTTTAGATGTCTTGTCAGCAGACCAACATTTAAGCCACAGTGCCCACTGAAGTACTGCTGATGATGCTGAGACAGAGAGCTTGAAAAGTACTGGACTGCATCTAAGGATTGGCCAATTCAGTAAGTGTCTGAGACACTAGGGCCGCAGCCAACACAGGCCACTACGCGAACCTGGCATTGGTATACAGTGCGGGAGACCTATTCAACCTTACGGTCCGCAGGATCCTTAAAGGAGGGAGACTCCTCCACTGGTGTCATGCTGCTTTGTTCAACCTAGAGATGGGAGAATACACCACAGGAGGAAAGGTCCACTTCTTCAGAAAGGCCTCCTCAAAGGCTTTGGAACAATAAAGGCATCTTTGGCATTTCCAGTCTTTGGAAATAAATGCAGGGTAAGGAAACACCATAGAAGACCAATCCAGTTTGTGCGCAACAAAGGTGACATCTCATCGTCAACCCCAGAGGGGTCCTCGACTTTAGGTGTCTCTTGCACAGTGCAGTTACCAGCACCTTTTCATGTATGGCAACAGAGGCAGAAGACTCATCCTCGATGTCTGAAGAATCGTGGATTGCATCTTCAGGATCCACAGAAAGTGCAGGGCCTGTGGCGGCAGAGCCTGACTTGGGCTCAGAAACCTCAGAGAAAGAGAGGACCCTTCTTGCTAGCCTTGTGCCTGAACACTACTTCCACCTGGGAGACAAATGACTCCAAGACTTTGGACGTACGTCCAGGGGAATTGAAAACCCTGAGAAACTTGTTGCCTCTGTGATCAGGAAGGGAAACGTGAGCCAGAGACTTCATACTGGCAATACCATACCAGCTGGCAAGGCACCGCCAAGGGAAGGTCCCTTGTTGGGCAGGGTGGGACACACAGCAGAGAGTACCCCAGTAAGGACTGACAAAGAAGTGCTGTGGATTGTCGCCTGTCTATTGGGGCCGCATAGAGGAGTGTGCCCTTCGTGCAGATTCCAGCACAAGGAAGAGCCATAGGAGGAAAGAAAAATGGCCACTGCTGTGCGCCTATGAGAAAATGGCTACCATGAGATCCCTTAGCCTGGCTCTCATGCATGTCTGAGGAAAGGTTTTCCCCAAAATAGCTGCCCCACCCAAACATTGCAGCTGAAGCCCAGGGAAAATGACCACTGATCTTACCAAACATGGCTCCCGTGGCTCCAGAAAAATGTCTGCCAGACCCTAAATTACAGGCAGGGCCTCTACAGGGGCAGCAGAGCAGACCCCCTCCACCCAGGGATAACGATCTTTTTGACCTAATGTCCTGTTCCTGTAGGCGGCACTATAAAACCTTATAGTCAAGGATAGAAGAGTTGTGTCTGTCAGTGAAAGTAAGAGAAAAAGCTATGCCTTTTTTTAAATGACAAGTTGGGGGGGGGGGGGGGACCACTGAAAACTGGAGATGGGCTTTAAAATTTTGGCCATGTAATGGGTCAACCTTGGAACTCTAAAGTTTACTTTTAGGCATTAGGGCCACGTTAAATGTCAAAGTACTTTGCATTTTGACGTCCATCTGTCAGAAGATATTCATGGGTAGCTAGCATTTACAACATAGTTTACCTTTTGACATTTTATGCATCATCACTTGCCTTAGGCTAGGTAACTCCCTGTATAGGCATATCCACAGAAGATGGATGCTGTCTTTTCACACTCCCCTAGTTCATTAGCACACTGGAGGGACTCTTGACCTCAAGTGATGTTTAGAAACACAGACATACTCAGGGTATTCTAATTAGATGCAAGAAGCATGCATTTTCATATTCCCAAGAATCCTATAGTTATGCATATATCCCAGCTGTTCCTTCTTCAGACTAATTTTTTTTAATAGGATACCTGCCAGAGGTCAGCAAGTGATTATAAGATTTAAGCTGCACCCATTCACATCAAAGCCTCTAGCATTACTATGAGGCTACTCCTTCTCATTAGGTCTTCTCAAATCCCTTGTTATTGATCTGTTCAGTATCCAGTTTCATACATAAGAGGTCTGTCTGAATCAATAGCCTTCCATGACTAAATGAAATTCTGTGCTTTATGTCTTTTTCTGTGACATACAGGCTTTGAACATTGTCATCCATATGCCTACCAAAAATTTTAATAAAAAATTGATACAGCCTTAAGGCCAGTACACATGATCAGAAAACCATGAGGAAAATAGCGTTTTCAAAGTGATTGTACCATAATCTGATCGTTAGTACACAGCTTTCAAGGGCCGATCCCAACAGGTCATGCGAAAATATCCAATGGTACAAGCACAATTAGCTAGATTCAGGTAGCCCCGCGCAACTTTAAGGCGGCGTAACATATCGTATTTACGCTACGCCGCCTTAAGTCAGAGAGGCAAGTACTGTATTCTCAAAGTACTTGCCTCCTAACTTACGGCGGCGTAGCGTAAATGCGGTGGGCGCAAGCGCGCCTAATTCAAAGTAGGCTGAGGGGGCGTGTTTTATGTTAATATGTTTTGACCTGACGTGATTGACGTTTTTTTGGAACGGCTACATTTCCCAGTGTGCATTGCGGCTAAGTACGCCACACGTTCCTATTGATTTCGACGTGGACGTAAATGAATAAACCCTATAAATCCCTATTCACGGACGACTTACGCAAACAACGTAAAATTTTCGAATTTCGAAGTGGGAACAGCGGCCATACTTTAACATTGGCTATGCCACCTAGGGGGCATCTTTAACTTTAGGTGGCCTATCTCTTACGGAAACGGCGTATCTGTACTGCGTCGGCCGGGCGTACGTTCGTGAATAGGCGTATCTAGTGATTTACATATTCTACGCCGACTACAATGGAAGCGCCACCTAGCGGCCAGCCTAAATATTGCACCCTAAGATAGGACGGCGCAAGCCGTCGTATCTTAGATAGGTTTAAGTGTATCTCTGTTTGAGAATACACTTAAACAAAGGTCGGCGCAGATTCCGAGTTAGGTCGGCGTATCTACTGATACGCCAACCTAACTCTACCTGAATCGAGCTAAAAAAAATTTCTTGTAGTTTAATCAGTACAGTTTTCATCCAAAAAATACAATATCACTTCCAAATTTTTATTCTGTCATATGAGAATTTTCCTACTTTCAGTAACCTCTTAATTTTCGATATGGAGACTAGCATTCAAAAAAGAAAACAGATGATCATTCATCCAATAATTTCATTGTGTGTACCAGGCTCAAGGCTCAAAGCTGTGAAGTAACAGTGGTATCAAGCTGCAGTATACAGGATCAACCGACCCTTTCAGTAAAGTGTTATAGCTTGTGTATTAGTTAGCATATGATTGGTGGTTATTAAGGCTAATTGATTTGTTATATTGTGTAATGCATTTACGTGTACGTTAGGTGATAAGGCTAATTTATTTGTTATATTGCATAATACATTTACATGTATGGTAGGTGTTAAGGCTAATATATTTGGTATATTGTGTAATGCATTTACATGTATGTTAGCTGCTAAAGTGGTTGTAAAGGCTGAAGGTTTTTTACCTTCATGCATTCTACGCGTGAAGAGAGAAAACCTGTGTGCTACTCCCCTCACAGCCCCCCTAATACTCACCTGAATGTGATTCCAATCCAGCAATGTGCACGAGACACTTGGCTGTCCTGGGACTCCCTCTCCTCATTGGCTGAGACAGCAGTGGGTGCCATTGGCTCCCACTGCTGTCAATTACAGCCAGTTAGCCAAAGAGGAGAGAGTGGGGGAGGGAAGCTGCGGCTCTATGTGTCTTTCGGACGCATAGAGCCGGGCTCAGGCGCGAGCATGCATCAGTGCCCCCATTGCAAGCTGCTTGCTCTGGGGGGGGCACTAGTCAAGGGGGAGGAGCCAGGAGCACCAGCAGGGGACCCAAGAAGAAGAGGAGCGGGGCTGCTCTGTTCAAAACCATTACACAGCAGGTAAGTATGACGTTTTTTTTTTTTTTTTTAAATCCGAGCCTTTAATGTCACTTTTTTTTTTTTTTTTTTTTTTTATCAGATAAAGCTTTTATTGTGTCACAAAGTCAGATGTACAAAAAGAAAATATTGTCATAAACAGTATATTATACATGAATTGGTTCAGGGTACGTAAAGCTTTGTCATTAGCAGTCACAGCAGAGAATACTTATGACAGACGTACCCCTTCCCAGATTTTATCACTGTACACTCTAACAATGAGCAGACAACAGATGAGCAGACACAATCACAGTCAAACACACAAAGGTACTATAGAATAACTAACTACCTTCCAACAAGAAGGTAAACTAACTGGAAATTCTATCATATCAAAGACCCAAGGAATTATAGCGGTTATCTCTGTTAGCTGGCCAGTGAAAGAGGGGATTCTTGGATTATACTTTAATTCCATGATCAAACCCAAAGCCTATAAATTGTTGTGCTATGGTGAGATTAATTAGTAATGGTTTTGAGGAGCTAAGAGGTTACATTTGAAGAAGTAGACTAAGGACTAGTTGGGACGTGTCCCAGAAGATTGCAGGGAGGAAGGAGGAAATAATAAAAAATCTTTATTCTCCAATAGCCACACAGAAAAAAAAACTTTTAGTAGTCCAAGTTGTGTTGTAGGCACGTGCATTTTAGGTGCATTTTACAGGCGTTACTTTTATGCATAAGAGCAAAACTTCTGCTTCCGGACTGCCCCACGTACATTTACTGTGGCCCGGGTCTGCAAAATCACATACCCGTACGTGATTTCGTGCACATGGTTTAGGGAGGCGTGTGATTGGACATAGCAGGAGCCAATCAGCAGGTCTGGCGGCTGATTGGCTGAATCACGATCTCTCTTTTCCTCTAGTGAATCCACTCCCACATCAGTTAGAAACCCCTCCCAGGGAACACATTTAACCCCTCGATAGCCCCCTAATGTTAACCCCTCCCCTGCCAGTGTCATTTATACAGGGATTAGTGCATTTAGCACTGGTCACTGTATTGGTGTCACTGGTCCCCAAAAAAGTGTAAATTAGTGTCAGATTTGTCCGCCGCAATGTCGCAGTCCCACTAAATATCACAGATCGCTGACATTAACAGTAAAAAAATGTTTTTATAAATATAAGTCTCGAAATCTATCCTGTAGTTGTAGACGCTATAACTTTTGCGCACACCAATCAATATATGCTTATTGGGATTTTTTTGACAAAAATATGTAGCAGAATATGTTTTGGCCAAAATTTGTTTTTTTACATTTTTTTCTGTATGTGTATTATAGCAGAAAGTAAAACATATTGTTTTTTTCAGAGGTGATCAAATACCACCAAAAGAAAACTCTATTTGTGGGGAAAAAAGAACATCAATTTTATTTGTGTACAACGTCGCACGACTGCGCAATTGTCAGTTAAAGCAACGCAGTGCCGTTTCACAAAACTGGTCAGGAAGTGGGTAAAACCTTCTGGGGCTGAAGTGGTTAAGGCGCACAAAGACGACACATATGTGTTTGGTTAGAAGCTAGTTTTATCTCTCTGTCGGAATAACTTTTATTTATTTCCAAGGATTTCGCAGTTCAAGGTCATGCTTGTCTATTTTGTCCCTATTACTGACAAATGGTATTTCCTGCTGCTAATTGTTACCAATTTGCATATCATTACATGTGTGGTCCAAGCTGCAGACAGAAGGTTTGTATATAAATTATGCAAATGTGTTTATCTGGTTAATTAAAACAATATATTTGAATTCAGCAGTAGCCTAATCCTTTCCTCCAGAGCAGCAGGGATGCTCTAGAAACATCCTGTAAATACACTTGTGTTTTAACTGCGTACCTTACAGAGAGCTGCACTACAGAGCCAACTGTTCCAGGTACTGAGTGCCATCAGTGAACATAATTTTGCAAATCATGCATTTACAAAATAGTTTAATAAACCTTAAATAACAGTACTTCTTTTTATCAGGACTGACTTTTGGTTATAAGGCACTCTGGGCCAGATTCAGGTACAAATGCAGCGGCGTAACGTATCCCGTTTACGTTACACCGCCGCAAGTTTTCGGCGTAAGTGCTTGATTCACAAAGCACTTGCCTGTAAACTTGTGGCGGCGTGGCGTAAAGCCACCGGCGCAAGCCCGCCTAATTCAAATGGGGCGTGTAGCATTTAAATTAGGCGCGTTTTCTAAGGGTCTAGAAAAAACAACGTTTTTTTCAACCCGATCATTAAAACGGCCTTGCCTAGCAAAGCGCGGTGACGTACGACGGCACTATCAAGGGGAAATTCCATTCGGATGGCGCCACCCTTTGGGCTGCTTTTGCTGATTTCATGTTAGTAAAATACGATTCACGCTTTTCAGTCTGTTACAGCGTGACGAATGTGCCATCTCCATTACAAACGCTAGTTTTACCAGAACGAGCGCTCCCATCTCATAACTTGCTTCTGAGCATGCACAGTTTTTTCACGTCGTTAAAGTCCACACACGACCATTTTTTTACGACGTAAAAAACGACAACGTTAAAAACGACGTGAAAAATTAGAGCATGTTCGAAATTTTTAATGCCCATTTTTTACATTGTGAAAAATGCTCTGGAGCCCACACACGATCGTTTTTAATGACATTAAAAAACAACTTCATTTTTTACAACCCGAAAAACGGTCGCGTGTGTACGCGGCATCAGGCTTTAATGTACACCCGACATTTTAAAACCTCTCCTGAACAATTTAACTTGACAGATAGTATCCAACGTGAATAGAGTTAATCAGCGCCAATCTAGAAATAAAATTTAAAGGATCACTAAAGGAATTTTTTTTTTTTAGCTAAATAGCTTCCTTTACCTTACTGCAGCACTGGTTTCATGTCCTTATTGTTCGTTTTTGCTTTGAAGTAGCTGTAATTCTGCTCTGATCTCCACACTTTCTGCTTGTCTGGCTCCTTATGAAAAAACTCATGGGAGCTTCTCACTGTGGTCTAAGCTGTGTGTCATAAGGCTCATACACACGGTAGGACATCCAACAAAATTTCCCTTGGATTTTTGTCCTAATTGATTTGTCCTGCCACACCCATAGCATACACACAGTCAGACTTTTCTGCAAACTTTTCTAAAAGTTTCCTAACATCACATGTTTTTTTTTGCTCTTTTCTGCTCTTTACCGCCACCCTTTGGTTATTCTGCTATTGTTTTTTGCTTTTAACATTGGTTTTGAGCATTCGTATTTGCACTTTGTCCAAAAGTTGGTTGGATTGCTGTACACACGGTCACACAAAGCACCATCAAACTTTTGTTGCCGAAAAGTTGGTCCGTTCGCAGACCCAACTTTTTGTTGGATGAAACCAGAAAAAGTTGGTCTGATGGAGCGTACACACGGTTGGACAAATTTGAAAAGTTGCAGATTTTGAAGTTGGTTGGCCAAAAGTCCTACCGTGTGTACAGGGCTTAAAACTCCTCAGAACCAATCAGATTCATTTTAAAAACAAAACACTGCCCTGGATTTGTTTGTTTTTGTTCTGTGTGTCTCTTTACTTCACATAAACATGAAACCAGTTTAAAACCGAAAGTGAAACTAGAGGCACATTATATGATAGAATTTAATCTATTTTTAATCATTTTTAAAAGGAATCAGTTAACTTTTATGTCTCTATACCCTGTAAACAGTCATTTCAGCAAAACATTTTTTTTCCTTTAGTGACCCTTTAAATATATATAAAAGCTGCTCCTCAATGGCAATGTGTGATTGCAATGGATAAAGGTGTATATAGAGGGCGCTAAACTACAAGTGACACAAGTTAAAAGTATCCCCTATAATCGTGAATTTATGAAATAGTAAAAAACTTTAATCATTACTATAGCAATCATACAAAGTACTTATAATGCTAATTGTCACTTGTAGTCTATCACACTTACACCGCCGTAACTTACAGCGTATTTTCCGTATCCACAAAGAATTTGCGCCGTAAGTTACGGCGGCGTAGTGTAACTGTGTCGGCATAAGGGCGCGCAATTCAAATGGATAAGATGTTGGCGTGTTTTATGGTAATTCCTATTGACCCCATGTAATTGACGTTTTTTTTCAACGGCGCATGCGCCGTCCGTGGGGGTATCCTAGTGCGCATGCTCGAAATTAACCCGCAACAAGCCAATGCTTTCGACGTGAACGTCATTCTACGCAAAGCCCTATTCGAGAACGTTTTACGCAAACGACGTACACAACGGAAAATTCTACGCTGGCCCGACGTCCATACTTAACATTGCGTACGCCTCATAGAGCAGGGGTAACGTTACGCCGGAAAAAGCCTTACGTAAACAACATAAAACAATGCGTCGGGCGCTTGTGGATTGGCGTATCTAGCTAATTTGCATACTCGACACAGAAATAAATGGAAGCGCCACCTAGCGGCAAGCGTAAATATGCACCTTAGATCCGACGGCGTGCTAAGACGTACGTCAGTCGGATCTAGCCCAGCTTCAGGCGTATCTTGTTTTGTGGATACAAAACAAAGATACGCCGGAGCATCCTAGAAGTTACGCGGCGTATCAATAGATACGCCGACGTAACTTCTTCGTGGATCTGGGCCACTCTATTCAATCCCATATAGAGTTGTTCTGAACTGCGAGTTCTGACTCAACACATTTTTCATTGGATTGGGGACAGGGAAGAAAAGAATAGGGGGTCTAATCAAACTTTTAATATGTCACCCCAGTGTCTGACACACAACTGGGTAAGTGCCACCAACTAAGCAGCTATATGCAAGGCTTTCCTGTTTTCTTTGTAATTACATATCCTAGTTTAACGGGTTTCTGTTTCCAAGAAAAGAGAGTTTAGACATAAAAAAGGTCACTCACTAGATGGAGTAATGCGTTTCTGTTGTGTCTGTCAATGTTTGGATTATTAATACAAAGTAATATGAAATTTGCTTTGGGTGTGGCAATTTTTAATGTATTTTCTTAGTGTTTATAGATTGGCTTCTTACTCAATGCTGTTAGTATGGGGTCGGAGGTTTAAACAGAGATAATAAAACCCACAGGATTTTCCCCTCCAGTTTGTTCGGTAACAGAAAATTGAGAAATGTGTTTTAAATGTTAACCTGTCACAACAAAAATAAGGCCATAAGCGACCTACTTATGAAAATGCTAACTGCCTGGCTCTTATGCAGAAGATATCGAAGCCTTTTTGCTTCAATATATAGTAAACCATGTCAATGACCCCGAACAACTGTGTCCTGGCAAGACAGGGTGTCACGAGATTCAAAGTTTTCCAGTATTGACCAGTAACATTTCCCTTAGTCTACTTTCCTAGGTTCTTAAAGGGTATGTAAACCCTAATGCCGCGTACACACGGTCGTTTTCTGCGATGTAAAAAAACGACGTTTTTAAAAACGTCAATTTAATTGACCGTGTGTGGGAGAAAACGACGTTTTATGTCTTCTGAAAAACGACCAAAAAAAATTGAAGCATGCTTCAATTTTATGTGTCGTTTTTCAAAACGTCGTTTTTGACTTCACAGAAATTGACCGTGTGTAGCAAAAAACGACGTTTCAAACAACGTTTTTACACCCGCGCATGCCCAGAAGCTAGTTATGAAGCGAGCTTCAATGGAAAAACGTGGTGAACGTAACCTCGCTTTGCTAGAGCACTGTGAAAAAACGATGGTGTGTAGGCAACATCGTTTTTGAAAAGTGTCGTTTTCAAAACGTCGTTTTTTACTTCACAGAAAACGTCGTTTTTTTACATCGCAGAAAACGACCGTGTGTACGCGGCATAACAGTTAAAGAGGAGCTCCAGTCTGGGCAAAAAAAAAATTAAAGTCAGCAGCTACAAATGCTGTAGCTACTGACTTTTAATATAAGGACACCTACCTGTCCAGGGATCCAGTGATGTCGGCCCCCCTGAGCCAATTTGTAAATTGGCTTCCGGTGCAGACACCGGCATCTTCAGTAAGGGAAACCAGCAGTGAAGCCCTCAGGCTTTACAGCCAGTTTCTTACTGTGCATGTGCAAGTTGTGCTGTGCTTTCTGAATGGTCCCGCCATCTTCTGGGACATGTGTGTGTCCCAGAAGGCAGTAGGGGAAGAAGGAGGGGCCAGAAATACTCGGGAGTGGGTACCTATCAAATTCAGATACACCCCCCCCCCCCAAAAGTGCAAAATGTGTCAGTGGAGACGGGGAGGGTGCAAACAAGCGGACCTTCACCTTTTAGATGGAGCTCTGCTTTACCTTCTCTAATTTGGTTCCTTTTTGTCTGTTACACATGTTTGATAACTGCAAAAAAATATCTATTGATCCTGACAGAAATCTTGTCAGCTGATAACCTTGTGTACATTCTGCCTGTTCTGCACTTTTGTCTGTTACATTATTCAAAGAAAAGGCCCAAGAAAAGAAAACTAATGCAGACACTACATCTAAGGGCTGGCAAGTTGCAATATATAACAATTTTGTTCTTGAGTTTAAAGGGGTTGTAAAGGAAAACATTTTTTTTCATAATAAGCATCCTTTACCTGCAGACATTCCTCTTTTCACTTCCTCATTGTTCGTTTTTGCTCAGAAGTTGCTCTATTTCTTCTCTGTTCTGTTCACTTCCTGCTTTTCTGATTGTAACTCACCACCGTGATGGGAGGCTTTACTGCGGTGGTCAGTAACGTGCTCACCCCCTCCTGGGAACTACATCTGTGCGGCAGGACGCTCTCTACGTGTAAGGCTGGGTTCACACTACAATTTTCCCGTCCGTCAGCCGCATACGATTTATATGAAAAAACGTATGCGGCTGAAACGGACGTAAATGTATGAAACCGCACATATGTGCGTTTTCCATTGACAATAATGTTAAAAAAAAACGTATGCGTTTGCCATACTGTTTCATAAACGGCCGCAAAACCGTGGTTGAACACGGTTTTGCGTACGTTTAAATAACGTTTTGCCAGCAAATCGTACGCACCCGGATGCATCTGAGTGCATACGATTTGCAATGCATTGTCTATCTATACGTTTTCCCGTCCGGGCCCGTACGTTTTCAATACTGAAATCGTATGCGGCTGACGGACGGGAAAATCGTAGTGTGAACCCAGCCTTAGAGACTTCAAGGAGGTGTGAATTACTGGGCGTGCCGCAATTCATACTGGGAAATGTAGTTCTTACATGTACGAGTGCCGCAAACCAGGAAGTGAATGAGAGAACAGAAACTAGAATGCCGGAGGTGATATAGATGAAGGAATTTAATAGGTATTTACTCGTTTTTTAACAGAATCATTACACTATTCTGTCTGTCTACCTTGCAGACATTAATTTTAGGCAAAACATTTTTTACCTTTACAACTCCTTTAAATATTATAGTTTTCATCAGAAGGCAAGAGGTGTAGGATATATACAGTATATCTAACAGGCAATGTGTGAAATTAGGCATTAGAAGGCTTTGTTCACACATTAATAAAAATAAAAGTGATCTTGCGCTAAAGAAAACAACACTCTAAAACCACCCTGATATATGGTTCACAAAGGATAACCATCAGATAAATTGATATAAACGGGTGAGCAATAAATAACCATATGAAAAGTGCTGGTGCATGAAAACATCAATAGAATTGCATGAAAAAGAGTCCACTTATAATGAGTGTATAGTCCTATGAAGTGGAAGGCTATCTGAATATGTGAGTGTCTTAATGTTGATTCCCTTGGGGGTATTCCAATTGAGATGATGGATACAGGAGTGAAAAATAATGAATGAATGTAGAATCCTCTGACTAGTCTCTCAGAACTCTCGCCTCTATTCTATAAGCGTATAATGGTGACCATATACATCAGCCTCGAATGTTGCTCTCTGCCATTTTTCTCCTCTTTCTTCTCCAGTGGTAAGTAAGGGTCTAACCTTTAACTCCTTCCTCATCCGGGGATCACCCGGTGTCTCCATTGATAAAAACGTTCCAAAGGAGGGACATGTGAATAGGAGAAAGAGAGGGAAAGAAGAGGCCTCCAATTGTGCAATATCGATAAAAATGTTGACTTTTATTATTGCTAAAAGGTGGACTCTTACATATAAAAAACGAGTGATGTACAAAACAATGAAAAACAGCGTTCTGGACACTTCTCACATGAGTTCCGGCCACTTCCGGTTTGCGTCAGCCACGCGTGCCCTACGTCGTTACGTCACACACCTCGTGACTTCATCAGGGGCTTTCAGGGGACTTCATCAGGGAGGATTCTACATTCATTCATTATTTTTCACTCCTGTGTCCATCATACCCATTGGAATACCCCCAAGGGAATCAACATTGGGACACCCACACATTCAGATAGCCATCCACTCATAGGACTGTTTATCTACACTCATTATAAGTGGACTCTTGCAATTTTCTTGATGTTTTCATGCACCAGCACTTTTCATATGGTTATTTATTGCTCACCCGTTTATATTAATTTATCTGATGGTTATCCTTTGCAAACCATATATTAGGGTGGTTTTAGAGTGTTGTTTTCTTTAGCGCAAGATCACCTTTATTTTTATTTCATATTTCGTGTACAGTGAACACTAAGATTTTGCAGCTTTGGTATATCATTTCACTCGCTCTTTATTGACCCTCGACCTTTACTCACAGTAGCGCCAAAGACATCTTCACTTATACACTTGTTCACACATTGACTGTAACGTATACATAACGTCACATAATATTTTATAAACAGTACATAAAACATACACATAACATTATGGCCACTCACCTAATGTTGAGTAGGTCCCTCTTTTTCTGCCAACTAGACCTCTAAAGGTATACTGTGGTATTTGGCACCAGTAGCAGATCCTTTAAGTCCTGTAGGTTGTGAGGTGGGGCCTCCATGGATTAGACTTGTATTTCTAGCACATCCCACAGATGCTTAATTGGATTGTCAACACTTCAAACTCGTTGTATTCTTCAAACTGTTATTAAAATCATCAGACCAGGCCACCTTCTTTCATTGCTCCAAGGTCCAGTTCTGATTCTCACGTAGACATTGTAGACACTTTGAACACGGTTCAGCCTGCGCACCCTGACCGGTCTGCGGCTACGCAGCCCCATACGCAGAAAAGTTTGTTCTGACATCTTTCTATCAGGACCACTATTAGCTTTTTCAGCAATTTAAGCTACAGTAGCTCTTCAATCGAATCGGACTCCACAGGCCAGCCTTTTCTTCCCATGTGCATCAACGAGCCATGGCCCTGTCACCGGTTTTCCTTCCTTGGACCACTTTTGGTAGGTCTTGACCACTGCAGACCAGGAACATCGCACAAGAGCTGCAATTTTGGAGTGGCTCTGACCCAGTCATCTAGCCATTACAATTTGGCCTTTGTCAAAGTTGCTCAAATTCTTACGCTTGCTAATTTATTTCTGCTTTTCACATATCAACTTCTGGGACAACGGCCCAGATTCAGATAGGAGTTACGACAGCGTATCTCCGGATACGCCGTCGTAACTCTGAGTGTGCGGGGTCGTATCTATGCGCCTGATTCATAGAATCAGTTACGCATAGATTTCCCTAAGATCCGACCGGCGTAAGTCTCTTACACCGTCGTATCTTATGCTTATTTATGCTGACGGCTAGGTGGCGCTTCCGTATTTTTACGCGAGGAATATGCAAATTAGGTAGATACGCCGATTCAAAAACGTATGTCCGCCCGGCGCATTTTTTTTTGTCGTTTACGTTAGGCTTTTTCCGGCATAAAGTTACCCCTGCTATATGAGGCGTATCCTATGTTAAGTATGGACGTCGGGCCAGCGTCGAATTTTATGTTGATTACGTCGTTTGCGTAAGTCGTTCGCGAATAGGGCTGGGCATAATTTACGTTCACGTCGAAAGCATTGGCTTTTTGCGGGTTAATTTGGAGCATGCCGTTAGCCAAAAACGTCATTTACGTGGGGTCAGCCTTCATTGCCATAAAACACGCCCACTGCATAGAGAATTTGAATTCCAGGGGCTTACGCCGGACCACATACGCTACGCCAACTTAACTTAGGGCGCAAGTTCTTTCTGAATACGGAACTTGCGCCCTATGTTACAGCGGCGTAACGTATCTGAGATACGTTACGCCCGCCGATAGATACACAATTGTATCTGAATCCGGGCCAACATGTTTACTTGCTGCCTAATATATCCCACCCACTTTCAGGTGCTATTGAGAAAAGATAATCACTGTTATTTACGTTACCTGTCGGTGGTGATAATGCTATGGCTGATTGGTGTATATACACATTAGGAAGTATTTCTCACATTAGTTAAAACATTTTATAATATTAGATGGAATTTCCCTTAATGTAATGATTTATGCCAGCAACTATTAAAACAAAATACATTGATTAAAAACTGTACAGTTAAAGTGCTTTCTAATCCTTGCAAGGTTTTTACAGCTTGATAGATCAATGCAGTGTGTCTGTCTGCCCACTCAGCAGCACTTTCATTTTTACTGTGCTAAATGGGTGTTAAAGAGTGCAGTAGTTGCCTGAAGTGTACTGGGGCTGATCTCCTGTAAAGAGCTCTTTGTACAATTCACTAGAAAACAATACCACGGCAGACAAAGGGCCCTGTTACTGCTGCCAATCAGCACAGACATTTAATTAGGGCCCAGCACGCAGTGACACGTGTCGCCATAATGAGATGCAACTGTTGATTTCTTGTTCCAGAATTAGTCCCGGCAATCTGAAAGATTCGGAGATAACAAGATACATTATTATTATTTTTTGCAACAAGTTGATTTTTTTTCCTGTGTTTTTTTTTAAACCAAATCTGTCAGCTGTTTATTCCTTTTCAAAATATAAAATGCCATGGGTGTGGGCTGCTGCCACATGTGAGATGACAGATCCTGAAGCTCCCGCTGAACATTCTGCAGATCTCCTGTCTAAGGCCCCGTACACACGACCGAGTTTCTCGGCAGAATTCAGCCAGAAACTCGATCAGAGCCGTATTCTGCCGAGAAAGCCGGTCATGTGTACACTTTTGGCCGAGGAAACCGACGAGGATCTCGTCGGGCCAAATAGAGAACATGTTCTCTATTTCCTCATTAGTCAATGAGGAAACTTGGCTAGCCGAGATCCTCTGCGGCTTCACAAGGAACTCGACGAGCAAAACAATGTGTTTTGCTTGTCGAGTTTCTCGGACGTGTGTACGGGGCCTAAGCTTCTCCACCAAACTTTCATATACCCCAACTGGCCGAACACTTGCCATTGCTCTTTAGCTTTTTAATTCCACCAACTCTTATGAGTAAGTGTGAAAATGGGTAGTGAGGCAGCAGAACATGGTCTGTAAGATTGTGTTGCAACACCTCATGGCAGCAAACCCCAGCGCAACAGAGCCAAGGAGGAAAAACTAATGTACTTCAGTGTGTGCCTCACAGCCAAAGACCATTGGTGGGTGTTGCAGTGAATTGATGGATTTCACCTCCAGCAAAGGGATCACTGGAACACCATAGGTATCAAGTGAATCTTTAATTTGCCACCATAGAAACCAAGAAACATTATGGGGTTTCAGGGGACCCCTTTTTAAGGCATGTAGTGATCCCTTGATGTTAATGGTGTGCCGGGAATCCCTTTTCTTAAACCAAGGCGGTGGATGCACGTCTGGAGAGGTTTTCAAGTCAGAACACTGCAGAACTGGAACACCCCTCTGTAACTGGGCACTCTAACCTTCCCTTGGAGCCATGGGCACTCCAATCTTCACCTGCAGCCAGATTACCATTCTGCAAAATAGGAGGAAGGTGCCCTTGAGCCAAATACAACAACTAGGTACCATGAATATTCCACTAAACCTCTAACAGCCCACACTACGCTTGCAGATAAGGGTGACAGGGACTCAGAACCCACTTTACATGATGTCAGTTCAACTAGGCAACACTTCCTTATCCGGCCTTGTTACCCAGTTACAGGCGATAGTGCGGGAAATTGTATTTATTTTACCAAGACCTTCTAAAGGTCAGTGAGGGGACTTTTGCATTGGAATAAAGGGTCAGTATTATTGATGATATTATCCACCAAATGCAAACGGATTATCAGCCCTCCCCAAAACAGAAGCAAATGTATCAAAATCTGAGGATTTAGAAAAGAGACTGTGGTATAACAGCATCAGAAAAGTGGGCATTCCAGAATGCAGAGACGGAAATGATGCTACAGCATTGATTGAAAAATGGCTAGCTCACACAATGGGGAGGGAAGTGCTTAAGAATCCTTCTTTGCTGTAGAAAAGGATGTATGGGGCTCCTACCTGCCCTATTCCCCCTCGCCACCCCTTGTTCTCTATACAGGCATACCCCACTTTTAAGTACACAATGGGGTTTATTTACTATAGCTGGAAAGCGCAAAATTAGGCTCACTTCTGCATAGAAACCAATGAGCTTCCATGTTTTATTACCAAAGCTTAATTGAACAAGCTGGGGTTAGAAGCTCATTGGTTTCTATGCAGAAGTGAGCCTGATTTTGTGCTTTCCAACGATAGTAAATAAACCCCATTGTGTACTTAAAAGTGGGGTATGCCTGTACTTCAGCTTCTGAACTACAGACAGAAACAGATATATTACACAGTGCAATGGAGCTTAAAAGTTATCTTATTAAATGGATCCAGACATATGCAGTCCCAGGTTTTTCTCAAGAAGTACAAAAACAAAGGGATAGATTTCAAGAGGTTAAAAGTTACTACAGACAATTTAACCTGCAGTATTCATCGATATCATCGATATACCTAAGGCCATATCTGATTGGATCCATAGATTTAGTAGGGTATGAGACCCCTAAACACCCTTGTCAAACAGGTCAACAGATGAGCCTTACCCTATGTACTGTTAGTTTAACCCCTTTCTTCATTCTGCCCAGCGTTGACCCTTACAAATAATACCTAACTTCCCTCAATTATCTATAAAGGTTGCTAGATGTGATTAACTGGCCTGGGGCCTGCACCACCTCATTCCTCAAGTTTATATACTTTGTGGGTGTAATGCTCTTGGATGTGTTTTATCATCAATGATGTGTTTTGTCAATCAATGACATCCTCAGGAGGAGCATCTTCTCCCAGGTATGCCTCTGATTGATGATGAAACTTATTGGTTGGGACTTCCAGGTGATGTCATATCCGCAGCCTAGTGTGCATGGCTGCCATATTGGAAATGGTGCTTCCTGGTTCTGATAGGCGGGTACTTATGCTTACTGTGCGATATGTGTAATATTATTTTAGGTAGATTCAGTAAGAGTTAGGCCGACTTATCAGTAGATAAGTCGACCTAACTCAGAATCTACACCGACCTATGTTTAAGCGTATGCTCAAACAGAGATACGCTTAAACATATCTAAGATAGGACGGCTTGTGCCGTCCTATCCTAGGTTGCAATTTTTCGGATGGCCGCTAGGTGGCGCTTCCATTGCGGCCGGCGTAGAATATGTAAATGAGTTTCTACGTCGATTCACGAACGTACGCCCAGCCGCCGCAGTTGATTTACGCCGTTTCCGTAAGGCCTTAGGCGGCCTAAAGTTATTCCACCTATGAGGTGGAATAACAATGTTAAAGTATGGCCGCCGTTCCCGCCGCTAGGTTCGAATTTTTTACGTTGTTTGCGTAAGTCATCCGCGAATCGGGAGTTACGTCGTTTACGTTCACGTCGAAATCAATAGGCCTGTACGGCGTACTTAGCCGCAATACGCACTGGGAAATGTAGGCGCCCGGCGCATGCGCAGTAGGCAAAAAACGTTTACCATTACCATTAAACACGCCCCCTCCAACCCATTTGAATTTGGCGCCCTTATGCCCGCCGCATTTACACTACGCCGCCCTAAGTAAGGAGGTAAGTGCTTTGAGAATCATGTACTTGCCTCTCTTACTTAAGGCGGCGTAGTGTAAACACGCTAGGCTACGCTGACCTAAATTTGCGTGCCCCTACCTGAATCTACCTATATGTCTTTTAATCAAATAAATGGTATTTACACTATGTGAGGTTCCCCTTTCTCTCTTTCATTAGTTAATTTGGTGAAAAACATTTGGAAAAGTTAAAGAGCAATTGAGAAGATCACAACTGGCTGGATGGAGGACTGAATAAAGGGCTGACCTGTGTGAACCTCACTTACTTGGTAATACAATAAGTCAAATACATCCAGTGAGTGCGGTGTACATTGAGCACCAAGGGTCTTGGTTGAAACAATCTTATTGTGGATCATACCAGTTGCAGCATTGTTATCATGAAGGGGCCCTGTGTGGCTCCGAAACGTTGCTGTATGTATATTATGTGACCATGGAAGTAAAGCTTTGGACCCTTTCGAGGAACCCTTGGCGTGCTGAAGACATTCCTTCACTTTTATCTTCCATGGTTTCCAGCCTGTGGTCATTGCAGCACCCAACACTACACTACCGAATAGCCGGTTTCTTGAAGGTGTGCGTGGGGAATATTGCATTTGGACTTGATTTGTGGTTGAAGAGGGAGCGCACTGAGTGTTATAAAATGTACGATTTATTTTCCTAAATATTCATATATTTGTGAGAAACACTACAGACACGTCTAAATAAAGTTTATTCATTGCATAATCTCCTACTTGCGTCACCAGTAGCTGACACATATCAATATGAAACTGCAGAGGATTTGCCCTAAAGTACAGATCACAAGAATAAACTTTACAATTAATTATAATAGATTACTTTGCAGATTATGTCCTTTCAGCCAGCAACACAAAAAATATATTCCTCACTTTTAAAGAGATATGTTATAGCTTGAAAAAATAAAATACAATCTTAAGCTCACCATTTTTCTTTAACTTGTGGGCTTCAAGGATTAGTTCTTTAAAACAAGGGGGATTAGCAGAAAAAAAATATCTCAGCAAATTTTCAGCTTCCTGAGACACAATTTGAAATGCAGTATTATGTTTGTTAATAATGTAAACAATATTATGTCTAGGAGACAGGGAAGACGTAAGCGGGGCAAGCTGTCCGCTTGCCTTTGTGTTCCATAGTGCTGACATTTCCACTCAGCACTTTATAATATGAGCTAGCTTGCCTAGCTTGCAACACAACACAGGATTAAATCTTCAAAGCAGGACTACCAAGACAAGATGGGGTGCCAAACAGTATCTCAACATGTGCATATAATAAATCCAACATATATTGGGAAATACGAGAATTGTGCCTATGTACCCAACACAAGGGTAGGTATAAAGGACAAACAAAACTAAAATCAAAGCAGAATGATCAACTGCACTTGTGTTAGGCCTTGTACACACGATAGGATAGCCAGAGGACAACGGTCTGAAGGACCGTTTTCATCGGTCAAAACCGATCGTGTGTGGGCCCCATTAACCTTCTGTTAAAAAAATAGGAACTTGCTTTAAAATTTAACCGATGTACACCTAACCGATAGGTCAAAACCGATCGTTAGTATGCAAAAGCATTGGTTAACCACTTGCTTACTGGGCACATATACCCCCCTCCTGCCCAGGTGAAATTTCAGCTTCCGGCACTGCGTTGCTTTAACTGACAATTGCCCTGTCGTGCGACGTGGCCCCCAAACAAAATTGATGCCCTTTTTTCCCCACAAGTAGAGCTTTCTTTTGGTGGTATTTGATCACCTCTGCAGTTTTTATTTTTTGCGCTATAAACAAAAAAGAACGACAATTTTGAAAAAAAATACAATATTTTTTACTTGTTGCTATAATAAATATCCCAATTTTTTTTTTAAAAAAAACATTTTTTTCAGTCTAGGCCGATACGTATTCTTCTACATATTTTTGGTAAAATAATAAATAAAAAAAATCGCAATAAGCGACTGGTTTGCGAAAAATTATAGCGCCTACAAAATAGGGGACAGAATTATTATTTTTTATTATTTTTTTTTTACTAGTAATGGCGGCGATCTGCGATTTTTTATTGGGACGGCGACATTATGGCGGACACATCGGACACTTTTGACACATTTTTGGCACCATTCACATTTATACTGCGATCAGTGCTATAAATATGCACTAATTACTGTATAAATGTGACTGGCATTGAAGGGGTTAACACTAGGGGGTGAGGAAGGGGTTAAATGTGTATACTGCTTAGTGTACTAACTGTGGGGGAAGGGGGGTGACTGGGGGAGGTGACCGATCTGTGCCCCTATGTACAAGAGACACAGATCGTTTCCTCTCTCCCTGACAGCACCGCTGTCTCTGTGAGAGCCGGCAATGAGAAATGATCTCATATGTTTACATATGAGATCATCTCTCATTGGCCGCACAGATCGCCTACCGAACGGCCACTCCGATTGGCCGTTCACGGCGATCTGTGATTGGCTGTGTCCAAGGGATACGGCCAGCACAGAGTTTCCCTGCTGTGCGCTCGGGAGCGCGCGCGGGGAACGAGCAAAGGGGCGGACGTCAATTGACGTCCACTTGGATTTTCAGGTCCGCGCTGTAGCCGTCATTCGGCTATAGCGCGGGCCTCAAGTGGTTAAAAACCCACGCATGCTCAGAATCAATTCGACGCATGCTTGGAAGCATTGAACTTCCTTTTTTTTCAGCACGTCGTTGTGTTTTATGTCACCGCATTCTGACACGATCGGTTATTTAACCTATGGTGTGTAGGCGTGGCGGACCATCAGTCAGCTTCATCGATTAACCTATGACAACGGTTGTCTTCTGGTTAACCTATCATGTGTACGAGGCCTTACAGTCAAAGTGCGAATTAGGGTACAGTTCAGCAAAATAAATGACACGGAGGAGCTGCTGTAACTGAGGACCTACCATCAGTGAAAGAATATTATAAACTGAAATGCATAGCTTGTGAAAGAGTTATCATGGATGAATGGAATGGCCTTAGGTAGATAGGTAAGGATTGGCTGTTGTGGCTAATTCTTTGTAAGATAGGCCAGTTTTCTTAAATTAAAAGTAAAAGAAAAAAAAAAATTAAGTTTTTATTTGGGTTTTCATGTAGATCATTAAGAAAAGCCAAGACTGGCAGGTAAGTACGAATGATCTTTTATGGGATACTTGTTGCTCAACCTGAAAGATAAGTTCTTGGAGCTCATGCAAGCCCACCCTACATAAAATGCTTAACACAAGCAACTGCATTTCTTTCAGACAACTACTTGACTGCATAAATGTAAGCAAACATCCAATCTGAACACCATAATCAGAAGCCGATTGGGCCAGTGTTTCTCAACTTTAGATATTTATGTGTCCTTAGAAAAACCAGGACATGTCAAGAAGTATATACCAAGTACCCCACTGTAAGAGTCAATTAAAGGATAAGCTTACTTTTAAAGAAGTTATATTTGTTTTTTTTGCCTAGCCTTACTTAAAGTGGATGTAAACCCAAAAAATGTTTTGGGTTTTTTGTTACAGGTTATTTACATATCCTGGTAATATACAATGAACTTTGGATCACCTCATATTATGATAAACATAACATAACATATGATAAACATGTCCAAGCTCTAGATATGTAAATAACCTGTAACACAAAGCAAGAACAGAGAAACGGACTTTATAATTTGGCAAGTTTTTATCTGGAATTCTGTTAATTTTCACTGAACATTAAAAGAGTATTGCTCAGCGCTGGATTTACTCTGTGTGGCAAGACTGGGCACAGATGATAGGGGATCTTATACTCTACATTGTGACATCAAAAACAAAAACATTTTTTTTGGGGTTTACATCCACTTTAACAAAAGTACCCCTCTTCCCTGTCCCAGACGTACACTTGCCTGAATCAGAAGTTCTCCAGTGTTGCGAGATAGCCCCATAGATGTCTATGGGGATAGACTGCACATTGGGTGCCAATCAGCAGACCTTTTTTTGGCCATGCCCCTTCGACAGAAGGGGGCCAAACGGTCGGCTTCTGTTTGACCGGCTGCCGTACACACAGGCCGAATGTCGGCCGGTTTCTAATGAACAGGCCAATGGCGCCAGATATTCGGCCCGTGTGTACAGCCCTTTAGTTCCATATCATGGGCATGCGCAGGGGGTGCCTGGACACACTCAAAACACTCTGTGTGGTGCCGACTTACCCTACTGCTGGGGTTTACCTCCATGCTGCCGCCCCCCACCACAGTACTGCTGGCTTCCCTTCTCTTCCCTCAGATGCTGCAGAGTATGTTTCAGGATGGAGAGAGGAGGAAAGAACTAGTCAATATGTAATTTACTGGCCCCTTCCTTTTATAAATGAACACAGTGAATACACTCACTCAGTTAATTCATAACGGAAGCATAATAAACGGTGTCTACCATGCTTCAGCTTGGGAATGAACAGGAAGCCACTTAGCACAGAGCACTTCCTATTCATTCACTGTCCAGTGCAGCTGAGTCTGCAGAGAAAGGCACATGTGTTTGAGTTTTGGGGTGCACACCCTAATGCAATAGGCTGCACACACGTATGTTCCATACAGTTAAATTGAAAAGGCACATACCGTAAATAAGGTGTAATGGAAGCATTAGCATTGCAAAGTTTCCTTTGATTTATCTCAATTTCCTGGTCTGGGACCAGAACACTGAAGGCTAAATTCTGATGCCGCGTACACACGATGGGATTTTCCGTCGGAAAAACCTTGGATGGTTTTTCCGACGGAATTCCGCTCAAGCTTGGCTTGCATACACACGGTCACACAAAAGTTCTCTGAACTTTCGTCCGTCAAGAACGTGATGACGTACAACACTACGACGAGCTGAGAAAATTAAGTTCAATGCTTCCGAGCATTGGGAATTTTGCGTGTCGGAATTGCTACAGACAATCAGATTTTCCAATAGAAATGTTCTCCGTCTCAAGCTCTTATTCTTTTGTTGGCAGAAATTCCAACAGCAAAAGTCCGATGGAGCATACACACGGTCGGAATTTCCGTTCAAAAGGTCACATTAGACTTTTGCTGTCAGAATTTCCAATCGTGTGTATGGGGTATGAGAGCATGCAACAGGAAAAAGACACAAGAATCAGGCCTCATCCATCTATTCTGTAATATCAATAAATTGGTGCTTATGGCCCGGATTCACGTAGAATGGCGTATCTTTGTGCCGGCGTAATGTATCCTATTTACGTTACGCCTCCGCAACTTTTACAGGCAAGTGCCGTATTCTCAAACGAAAGTTGCGGCGGCATAGCGTAAATAGGCCGGCGTAAGTGTTATGTAAATTTTATGTGACCCCGCGTAAATGACGCTTTTTACGAACGCACATGTGCCGTCCGTGAAAGTATCCCAGTGCGCATGCTCCAAATTAACCCGCAAGAAGCCAATGTTTTCGACGTGAACGTAAATGACGCCCTGCCCTATTCGCGAACGACTTACGCAAACGACGTAAAATTTTCAAAATTAGACGCAGGAACGTCCATACTTAACATTGGTACGCCGCATGTACGCCTCATATAGCAGGGGTAACTTTACGCCGGGAAAAGCCTAACGTAAACGGCGTATCTGTACTGCGTCGGCCGGGCGTACGTTCGTGAATTCGCGTATCTAGCTGATTTACATATTTCTAGGCGTAAATCAGCGTACACGCCCCTAGCAGGCCAGCGTAAATATGCAGTTAAGATACGACGGCGTAAGAGACTTAAGCCGGTCGGATCTAATACAAATCTATGCGTAACTGATTCTAAGAATCAGGCGCATAGATACGACGGCTCGGACTCAGAGTTACGACACGTATCTGGAGATACGCCGGCGTAACTCGTACAAGAATCCAGGCCTATATTTTTAGAAATACGTTTCTTCACCCTGAACCAGACTCACCCTCCCTCTAACCTTAACACTAGTCTTCCGTAATCTTAACCCTTTCTGATCTGCAACAAAATGACCTTTTGCAATGCTATGATTTTATTTGAGGCGTCCCAGGTCATTTAATATCCTAGAAGTGCCCCTGGTCCTTACAAGCCAAGAGGTAGTATTGACTTCTGTGTGACTTTTACTTGTTTTATGATAATAAATAGACCATTTTATTATTTCCACTGTATGCATATTATAACAGTGTCCTGCAAGCATTTATCCCCTGGAAAAAAATTGTGGCCTTAATTAGATCTATTTTTAATAATATACTTCCTATGCATTAAGCCACGCAGATATAGAGGAATAGATGCCTATCTAGAATACTGATAGCAGCCAGATGTACAATTACATCCCACTCACGTCCATCCCTCTCTGTAACAGTACCATATATTCATCAGATGTGGTTTGTATTGAAAAAGGGAAAAAGTATACATTCTCATTGTCTGGGATGTCGACTGTATGTCTCCAAGATGTATTTATTTATAACATTCTTCTGCATGGTTTTAGTTATATAAATAAGCAATTCCATTTAATTTTATTTGCCATTTACATTTAATGAGATAGGCCTTCAAAAATCCAGAAACAGGCACTGTAGACACGATATTGCAGAGAAGTGGAGATTATGGAAGAGCTAACTCTGATTTTAAGGCTTGAAGACTTAGGGGCAGATCCTCAAAGAAATTACGCCGGCGTATCTCTTGATACGCCGCGTAATTTCAAATTTTGCGCGTCGTATCTTTGTTTTGGTATCCACAAAACAAGATACGACGGCATCTGGGTTAGATCCGACAGGCGTACGCCTTAGTACGCCATCGGATCTTAGATGCAATTTTTCTGCGGCCGCTAGGTGGCGTTTCCGTCGTATTCCGCGTCGAGTATGCAAATTAGCTATTTCCGATGACCCACGAACGTACGAGTGGTCGTCGCATTTTTTTTAACGTTGTTTCCGTTCGGCTTTTTCCGGCGTATAGTTAAAGCTGCTATATGGTGGCGTACTCAATGTTAAGTATGGCCGTCGTTCCCGCGTATATTTTTGAGAATTTTACGTCGTTTGCGTAAGTCGTCCGTGAATGGGGCTGGACGCCATTTACGTTCACGTTGAAAACAATGACGTCCTTGCGACGTCATTTGGAGCAATGCACCCTGGGAGTTTTTACGGACGGCGCATGCGCAGTTCGTTCGGCGCGGTGACGCGCTTCATTTAAATGAAACACGCCCCCTACCCGCCAAATTTAAATTCCGCGCCCTTACGCCGCGAGAGATACACTACGCCGCCGTAACTTACGGCGCGAATTCGTTGAGGATTCAAACAAAGGCAAAGTAAGTTACAGCGGCGTAGCGTATGTTACATACGCTGCGCCCGGCGCAGATGTATGTGGGTCTGCCCCTTAGTGTATTTTTTGCACAGCGACTACAGGTTATGGAAACAATTCACCAAGTTTAACCACTTCCCGACCAGCCGTCGCAGTTGTACTCCGGCAGGTTGGCTCTCCTGTGCAAATCGCTGTCATTGTACGTCGGGAGCGCACACTGTGATCTGTGGGCGCACGCACGCCCATTTGCTAGCGGGGTAGCCAATCAGCGGGTCCGGCAAACTCGATGCCCGCTGGTCATTCATGATCGATCTACAAAGAGATAGAACGGGGATCTGTCAATGTAAACAAACAGATACTCATTCTGTCTGTTCCTAGTGATCAGGAACAGCGATCTCTCTCTACTCCCCCCCACAGTTAGAAACACTTCCCTAGGGAACATTTAACCATTTGATCGCCCTGGTGTTAACCCCTTCCCTGCCAGTGCCATTTATACTATCTTACTCCCTCCCTACCGCCTCTCCCCAATCCCCCCCCCTTTTGGTTTCTCCCACTGTACTTTTTAATGGAGTAAGCCTAGGTTCACACTGCTGCGAATTCAAAATCGCGGTAAAATGGTAAAACGATTTTACCGCGATTTCGCGGCCGCGATTTTGCCGCGATTTCGGCCGCAATTTAATGTAAATCGCGGCCCGAAATCGCAAAAAGTAGTACAGGAACTACTTTTTGAAATCGCAGATGTGGCATCGCACTGATTAGGACAGTGCCATTGCCGACAATTTCCGGCAAATGCCGCCGATTTGAGATGCGATTTGACATGTCAAATCGCATCTCAAATCGTACCCAGTGTGAACCAGGGCTAAATGAAAAACTGTTTTATCCCTGCATCCACGGTGACAATGCTTACTCGATCCAAGAGTGTTGACCCCTCTTATAACAGTTTAAACTCTGCAGAGTTTATGTTTGCTGGGCGTTCCGGCGCGGCCGCTCATGCACTTAATGCTAATTATAACTGATTATTTCCTAAGGGTCACTTTATTCATGTATCTGTCTAAAAAGATTTGCTGCTCTGTGTATGCTGGATATTATAAATAAAGAATTTGGGGGGGAAAAGGGACAGTGGAAGGCTAGTTTCCTGCCTGTTCTATGTGTGATTCAACAACCCACAGAAAAGTTATTGGACGTATCAAACTTTTTTCTGAATTTGATGGGAAGATAGAAACCATGTTACACTTATATTTCATAAATATGAGTCAGACTTCTGTCATAAAAAAGCAGGTTTATTGTGTGGTGAATGTGAATGTTTTAGATGATGTCCAATAAAGACTTTTTGCTTTATGCTCAGTTCACATACACTATATTACCAAAAGTATAGGGACACCTGCCTTAGCACGCACATTAACTTTAATGGCATCCCAGTCTTAGTCCCTAGGGTTCAATATTGAGTTAGCCCATCCTTTGCAGCTATAACAGCTTCAACTCTTCTGGGAAGACTGTCCACAAGGTTTAGGAGTGTGTCTATGGGAATGTTTGACCATTCTTCCAGAAGCGCATTTGTGAGGTCAGACACTGATGTGGCCGAGAAGGCCTGGCTCATAGTCTCCACTCTAATTCATCCCAAAGGTGTTCTATTGGGTTGAGGCCAGGACTGTCAAGTTCCTTAACCCCAAACTTGCTAATCCATGTCTTTATGGACCTTGCTTTGTGCACTGGTGTGTAGTCATGTTGGAACAAACTGGTCTGGGCAGGAAGGGGGTGAAAATGCCCTCTATTGAAGTGGTTAAACTTTCTCTACTCTATTAAAAAAAATAAAACTACACTCTTCGATTAGCCAAAAAATTGTTGCATCAAAAGGGTCTTCCATGGCAATCCCCTACCACATTGTCCAGATTTATTAACATAGTGCAGTCTAAAACTGGCCATACACTGTTCATATTTCTAAATGCGCTACAATTCTTTCATATATATATATATATATATATATATATATATATATATATATATATATATATGCAGTGCCGATCCTGACCTCCCTGGGGCCCTAAGCAAAATGATATGTCACATTAAAGTTGAGAAGCCGGGGGGGGGGGGGGGGGGTTGGTGCTGCCGACAGTGACATGCCACATTAAAGATTATAGTTGAGAAGCGGGGGGAGGTGGTGTTCTGCTGTCGAAAAGGACATCTTACATTAAAGTGAGGAGCGGGGGGGGGGGGCTGACTTCTTACCTCTTCTCCCATGCAGCCAGCGAGTTGAGAAGTGGGGCCTCTAGTAATTTGGGGGGCCCTCCGCAGCTTTGCTGGGCCCTAAGCGGCTTGCATAGTGACAGGGCTGTGTGAAAAGCCCTTTAATGTCTAGCTAGCATTTTTCTTTTGTGATTACAATATCTGTTTGTGCCAATTGACTTTTCTACACTATATACTGTTCATATTTCAACTGTTTCCTGATCAACTGTGCAAATTTGAAGAATGAGAGGCCCAGTCAACTGCCTCCTGCCCAACATAACGCCATTAAACAACTGAAGGAGACAGCTACGAAATCGCCAGCTGAACCAGCTGAAAAGCAGCTGCGTCCAAACAGATGCAGGCACTGTTCAGATATTTTGTAGGCTGGCGGGGCTGGCTGTCAAAAAACAATAGCCACAGCAGGAGATTCATCGATCCCCACTGTGTAGCATGGGTGGAGGTATCTGTTAAGCCGAATCTCCACTGGGTTCAACAGGGCTGGTCGAGATTTGAACCATGCATAGGAGGAGTCCTACGGTTATGAAACGCGTATGTTGGAGCTACTTGTCTACATCATCATGCTACCTGGAAGACATTTTCCAGACTGGATGTTTATCGATATATGCCCATTTCTCATCTAATTATGTGAGAGTCATTCTTTTTAAATAAATACTATTTTTTAAGGGTTTTACACCATATAGTGTGTAAAACCCTTAAATATTATTTATTTATTTATATCACACATTTGGGAGTCTGTGGCTTCTATTGTGGATCATATTCAGAGATGGTACCATCCATTTTTTCTACGATCCCTGCTGGAGTATGTCTAATAGGGGGAATACCCAAACCAAGTTTGACCTTTTTGTCAAGGGGGTCTTGGCCTTGTGTGAGTGTGATTCATTTAATCTCTGATCCAGGGCTACGAGATCTACTACTTCTTTTTACCGCCTATATTGGATTGCTTGAATCTTGGACTCATTCACGTTTGAGCACTTTCTATAGATGTTAGCTATTGTTTAAACCTATGATAGTGCAACACTTTATTTATCCACCTTTTAGGCTGATTGTACCCAAGTTGATTGTACCCAAACTGATTGTACCCAAGCTGATTGTACCCAAGCTGATTGTACCCAAGTTGATCGATCAACTTGGCTAGAACCAGCCTTTTTCGGATTTTTAATGCAATTATTGCCATCAGCTGGTTGCAGAAATGAAAATCGGGTCATCTATGGCCGGCTGTAGATAATTTTCATTTAGCATGCAGGCTAAATGGAAACATTTTATATGTGTATGACCAGCTTTAAGGTTGTCGAAAAAGTTGACTGGGGACATCATGCAAGTTCCGCAAGGCTTATTCATTCTTTCTTTAGCAACATATAAAACTATCAACACAAAGTATATAATCACAGTTTATTATCGGGGACGCCACGCTATCTTGTGTCTTGGCATTTACAGTTTATACATTTCCATCAGTTTCTACTTAGGTCTTCTTTTAAAGGGGCCATCAGATTGTAACATTAAGTTTCGATGTCCATAAAAACAAACTTACAAGGCTGGAAAACTCTTTTGTAATTCCCGGTAACAAGTGCCAGATGTTTTATTAGTGAAAACAATTTGTTATCCTAACTAGTGTTGCTCACGAATATTCGCATTGCGAATATTCGACTCGAATATAGCATATTCGAGAAATCGCGCTATATTTCGAATTTCGCGGTGAATATTCGCAATTCCGAATATTCGCATTTTTTCAATTTGATTTTTAAAACAGATCACATCCTATCGACGTCTAAAAGCATTGCTGGTATGATTAGAGACCCTGGGCCGAGTAGCTAAGCTGAGGCGATCCTATTATGTTGCCAAATTGAAAAAAAAAAAATTGCGATTTTTCGCTATTGCGAATGCGAAAATGATTGCGAATTTTCGATAACTGTGGTAGGAGAACTCTGATTGTCTCTGATGCAAAAGGGGGGGGCTTTGTGTATGTGTATGTGTATGTTATGAATATTTGTATGTTTGATATTATTATTTTTTGTAAGAAGGAAAAAATTGCGCATACCTTAAAAAAGGGGAGAATACAGCAGCAACTCAAAAATGTTATACAACATAAATTAATACAAGACAGAAAATGGAGTCGCTCTACAAGAATAAAAAATATGTCTAGTGACAAGACATGTGGGCAAATTATAAAATAAGCAAGCGCAAATAACTTGTGAAATACACAGTGAAACAAATATATAAAGAAATATAGTCCCAATAATAGAAAAATAATCTTTCATAAAAATGTCTTTGATATGTGAAGTGAAAAAAAGTCCAAAGCATGCAGCATGAACGTGTTCAATCTTCAAGGTGTTTGATTGACAAACGGCTGTGACAGATGGATAGAGTAAAGAATCACCACCAATGCAAAACACTTTTTATTTTCTATTGTAAAATATCAAGAATATTCTGAGCCAATCAGAGTGCTCCTTCCGCATTTGCCGAATATTCGCAATTATTTTGTATTGTAAAATATCAAGAATATTCTGAGCCAATCAGAGTGCTCCTTCTGCATTTGCCGAATATTCGCAATTATTTTGTATTGTAAAATATCAAGAATATTCTGAGCCAATCAGAGTGCTCCTTCCGCATTTGCCGAATATTCGCAATTATTTTGTATTGTAAAATATCACGAATATTCTGAGCCAATCAGAGTGCTCCTACAGCATTTGTCGAAATTGCGCAATAAATATCGCATTCGCATGTTGCGATATTTCGATAAAATATCACGAATATTCTGAGCCAATCAGAGCGCTCCTCCAGCATTTCTCGAAATTGCGCAATAAATATCGCATTCGCATGTTGCGATATTTCGATAAAATATCACGAATATTCTGAGCCAATCAGAGTGCTCCTACCGCAGTTATCAAAAAATCGCAATTATTTTCGCATTCGCAATAGCGAAAAATCGCAATCATTTACTTTCGATAAAATATCACGAATATTCGAATTTAGCGAATATATCTCGAATATTCGAATATATATTCGAGATATATCGCGAAATCGAATATGGCATATTCTGCTCAACACTAATCCTAACAGTATACAAGGTCCTAATTACATACATGCCGACAATCCCTCAATGAAACAAGAGAGATGTACACTGACTCCTGCCGTCATGTAAACTTTTAAGAGACCAGAAACTCTAACTAAAGGCTATTAAACTAAAATAGAAGATATTTACTATACTGACCCCCGTTCTGTTCAAAATGTAATTTGACTGACTAAAGGTTACAGACTTAAAGGCAATTTTAAATGGGGACATGTTCAGTCATTCAGATCTGTTGGAGAGAAACTGAAATTCAATTTGTTTTAGAACAACAAACTCATTAAAAAGTAATACTGTCTACTTAATCATTAGCTATCAGCAGAAAAGAAAAAGCTTTAGAAGAATGCAAAATGTACAATTCAGCTTGGGCAAACCCTATTATACACTTTAATTTTGTTAAGGTTGGATTCACATATTTGCAGTACCTTAAAGCGGTGGATCACCCTAAAAAAACAAGTTTCAACCATGAAATCCAGCATACTAGCGTGAGCTACAGTATGCCTTTATTTATTTATTTTTGCGCCGTACTCACAGTTTAATCCCGTAGGGTAAGTTTCAGACTCCCCGCAGGGAATGGACGTTCCTATGCAGAGGGGAACATGATTGACGGCCTGCTATGGCGTGTCACACTTCCCGAAAATAGCCGGAGTAGGACTCGGCTCTTCACGGCGCTATACGGCGCCTGCGCACAAACTAGGAGCTGACTGCGCAGGTGCCGTGAAGAGCCAAGTCCTATTTTGGCTTTTTTCGGGAAGCGTGACGCGCCATAGCCGGCCGTCAATCATGTTCCCCTCTGCATAGGAACGCCTACTCCCCGTGTCTGAGTCTGAAACGTAACTACGGGATTAAACTGTGAGTACGGCGCAAAAAAATTAAATAAAGGCATACTGTAGCTCGCGCTAGTATGCTGGATGGCATAGTAGAAAATATTTTTTTTTTTAGGGTGAACCCCCGCTTTAATGTGCATTGTGTCACACCATAATGTGCATTGATATAAGGCAGTCCAATTTTTTGAATGGGCTACCAAGTACCAAAATAGAACTTTTAATGCCGGGATCCTTAGACTTTCTAAACAAAGGGCCAGGTAATCTCCTTCAGATGTTAGGTGGGCCAGACTGTGACCAGCAGAAATAAACAATCCTCCTGGTTTGATGGAGAGTTGAAGTAAAAAATGCCTCAGGATTGGGAAGAGGAATAACAATCCATACTTGTTTCAATTGGAGGAATAGTGCCCCATCATGGGTAAGGCCAGTCCTAATAGCTTATCTATAGATGACACTGTACTCAAGCTTCAGTCTAAATAAAAAAATCTAGGGGTGATATTTGATGCTAATTTAATGTTTGATCCACATGTACAAATTGTCGTCAGTACATCTTTTTTCCACTTGAGAAACATTGTTCGACTGCATCCTATGTTATCATACACTGTAGCTGAAAAGCTGATCCATACATTTGTGTTCTCCTGCAATGACTATTGCAATGCTCTATACGCTGGTGTACCTAAATCCACTATTAATCGACTTCAATATATTCAAAATTGTGCAGCCAGAATCCTGACTAGTAGCTAGATTCACATAGAGTTAGGCCGGCGTATCAGTAGATACGCCGACCTAACTCGGAATCTGCGCCGTCCTAAGTTTAAGTGTATTTTCAAACAGAGAATACACTTAAACTTGCGCCGTCGTATCTTAGGGTGCAATATTTAGGCTGGCCGCTAGGTGGCGCTTCCATTGCGTTCGGCGTAGATTAAGTAAATCACTAGATACGCTGATTCACGAACGTACGTCCGCCCGTCGCAGTAAAGATACGCCATTTACGTAAGGCATTTTCAGGCGTAAAGTTATTCCATCAAATAGCTGGACTAGTAATGTTAAGTATGGCCATCGCAGCGTCGAAATTTGAAAATTTTACGTTGTTTGCGTAAGTCGTCCGTGAATAGGGCTGGACGTAATTTAAGTCCACGTCGAAACCAATACGTCCTTGCGGCGTACTTTGCCGCAATGCACACTGGGATATGTACACGGACGGCGCATGCATTGTTCTTAAATAACGTCAATCACGTCAGGTCACAGATAATCAACATAAAACACGTCCCCCACATCCTCATTTGAATTTGGCGCGCTTACGCCGGCCTATTCACGCTACGCCGCCGTAACTTAGCAGGCAAGTACTTTGTGAATACAGTACTTGCCTAGCTAACTTACGGCGGCGTAGTGTAAATACGATACGCTATGCCGCCGCAAAGATGCGGCGGTTTATTTGAATCCACCTATAGGTCTTGTATATGTGATCATATTACCCCTATCCTGGAGTTCTTACACTGGCTACCTGTCAGGTTTTGCATAGACTAGCGCAAGATCCTCTTGCTCACCTATATAGCTCTTCATGGCTTGGCACCCCATTATCGCTCTAAACTTTTATCAACTTACTCCAGTCCTCACCCTCGTAACCTCCACTTGTCAAATTCTGATCTTTTGTGTGTCCCCTCTACCAGTAGTGTATTTAGGTTTTGTGCTGCCCTAGGCCTGACTAAACTCATGCATCCCCCAATTTAAATATGACCCACCCCTTCCTGTCAAAGCCACACCCCTTTCTGTTTAAGAACCGCCCTGAAATTTTCAATTGGGGGCACTAGTTCTGAGGGCCGGTGGGGGGGGGGGGGGCAATGGATTCCTGCAATTTGCATAGATTTCCTCTCACTTTCTGTTTGGCTATGGGACAGGAAGTGAAATCTTTGCAATGGGACAGGGATGGTAAAAAATAAACTAAAGGGGCTATAACCCTCCCTTACTCTATCCAAAATAAAAAAATAAAAATAAAAAAAAGTGTTGCCTATAGTTCTACTAATTTACATGGAGAGGAATAAGAAGATATAACCATACCAATGGTTCAGCAGAAAACATAGCACAGTGAGGAAAGTTTGTGGTCCAGGATGATAGGACATTCAAAATTAGAAGCAGCGCCACCCCCCCCCCCCCACAGTTGCGAAATGCCGGCCTCCCGCTTTATTTGCCTCTCAGCCCAGTCCGCCCCATAATACTGGCACTACACCAACAGTGTAGCACAAGCCGGCGGGGACTCTTTCTGTGCTGCCCCCCTGCAAAGTGCTGCCCTAGGCCTGGGCCTTGTTGGACTAGGCCAGGATACAGCGTTGGGAGGGGCAACACCTGCAGCAGAAAAATATTAGGTCTTCTGCATTGCCAGACAATGCTGTGTGGTATGGCAGAGCTACGTACATCTTAAAGAGAAGAGAAATCAGGCGGATCGGCCTGTCGGGTGAGAGAGTACATGCTCAATTTCTGACTTTCTGGTTACTATAGACACCCAGTGCTACTTCACAGGCCTCAGACACGTGTTCGGCCCATAGCCGAAATTCAGAGGCCTAGTTAATAGTATCAGTGATCCATAGAAGAGATTGACGCTGACGAGCGATCAATTCACCAACGTTCTGCTGCCTTTAGACATTCGTTGCACAGCTTTTTTTATTTACTGTTACCTGTGGATTACAATATTAATGTGAACCAACCGGCCGCAACACAGATATTGACTGATCTGCAGAACTGCCCGTTAGGGGCGCTAGCGAGTATAGACTCCCTTTTAGTTTAGACGGATGGTACCATTCCTAGGTTCAAAGAGAAATCTCACTAACTTACGTTAATTGCTGATTCTTGCAAGGGCCCTTGCGAATCAGACTGGGTTATCACTTATTGATTGTGTTTATGTCTAAACCATATACCTGTTGTTTCTAAGTTTCTATACAGTAAACTTATCCCTTATATTCAACTATATTCACTGTGTGGAGTGTATTTTCTTGTCTGGAGGGACCGTCAATAACAGCAAGTAATTCATTATCTTATTGTCATTGCATGTTGTGTACCTGCTATTGTGACTCCAGCCCTGCAGGGGTCACAATATCCCACTACCAGAATTCTGATGTGTCAAGGGAGGGTTCGAGCTAGTTAAACGGGGGTGAGTTGAGCCAAAATAGAGTAGATACCAAATCAACCAGCGGCTACTTCGGGGGTAGCGCTACACATATATTTGTAATTGTGCATTTAGCTGCTTGCTTGAAGTTCTGCTTCGAAGTAAAAACAACATTTGGGAAATAAATAGTTCTGTGATGGTTAACTACACATCTATATAGTAGGGCTGTTACTGATTAAAATTTCCGTGTTTGATTAATCGTTTTTTTTTTTTTTTATCGATTAATCGACTAATTTTGATTAATTATAACGCACATACAGATCCAACTACTTTTAGCTGATCTCCTTGCATTGCAACTCTGCATTAGTCAGTGGTAAATGTGGTATACACTATACACAATCACCCGAAACTAGTTAGTTTCCACAATCCATGACTTAACTTCACAGTTCACACAAATACGTTTTAAATTCAAACTGTAGCACTGACATAAGTAATTTTTTCTTATTAAACTTTAATAAAAACATAGCAAGTTAGTTTACCTTTAATTATAAAACATATCTAGTTTATTGACTGTCAGTCACTTTATAGTAGGCAAGTAGGCATCACTTTAGCCAGTCACACAGACATACCAGAGTGTTTATATTTTCTGGAAGCAGACATGATCGCATTTTATTGACAATATACCCTGAATATACTCTTTCGCACGGAACAGATGTTGCAGATACACAATGAATTGTCTGCACAAAACTGCTTAGGAAAGGAAAACGATGGTTATTTTTGCCCCCTTCCCCTGATGGAGCCTGATGCATCCTCCTGCTCCACAGATGCAAAGGTAACTCAATCCAATGGGTGCAGTTTGCTTGCATCCAGCAGGGTCAGCCCTCGTATACACGACCGAGTTTCTTGGCAAAAACCAGCAAGAAACTTGCTGGGATTTTTTTTTTGCCGAGGAAACCGGTCGTGTGTACATTTTTCGATGAGGAAACTGTCGAGGATCCCGTCGAGCCAAAAAGAGAGCATGTCTTCTTTTTCCTCGACGGGAATGGAGAAACTTGCCTTGTCGAGTTCCTCGACAGCCTAACAAGGAACTCGACGAGGAAAACTATGTGTTTCGCCCGCTGAGTTCCTCGGTCGTGTGTACGAGGCTTAAGTCTCACTGTCCAGGCTGTCCGGTGACGTCAAGAATTTTGATCGATCAAAAGAATTTTGATCGATCAAAAAAATTAAAGATTCATGGAGAAATTAATCTTTAATTTCCCCAGCCCTACTATATAGTAATGGCTGCCCCTGTAATGCCATTGATGGCTTACAATAGGACAAGCAGCAGAAGAACAACTAGAAAGCAGTGTCATTTTCTGAGCATTACTTAGGAGGGGATTTCAGTATAATGAACCTTCCGTTTTGAACAGATCCATTGCTCAGTGTTTAGGCCGGGTGCCCGGATAAACGGGCAGTCATGTGTACAGAATTCAGCTTGATCTTTGCTATTATTCATGTGTGCCTAATGCACAAGGAGGTTTTCAATAGCGGCAGTCAGCCTGTGCTAATTGCTATTCTATAAACAGATCTAATCTAACCATTAATAAAAACAACGCACAGCGAAGTGACAGTAATGAACCCTGAGGGGGTCACATGGTAGACTTTATCAGTTCTTGAAAGCACTGGCTCCTCTGTAGTTGTAAAGAGTAGTAGTATATATATATATGACCAATCTAGAGGATCATCATAGAGCTGGCAGGCCATGTAAGGACTGTTTCACACCACACCACACTGCACGGCAAGGCATAACGTAGGGAGCATGTGCTGCAATGCATTATGATAACTCATTACAGTGCTTGTTCTTTTTTCTCCTTTTTTAACTTGTTACGTTAATTATATGGTCTGCAGTGCATCATAGCTCATTGTAATGCGCCGTGATAAAAAAATGCCTGTATCACTTTATTGCGATGCACACCAACGCACCACGTTGATATAAACAGGCACCATGCAATGATTTTTGCCTTGTCTTTGTGTTGTGCAGGAGAACTGATTTAATTTGGAGAACAAACTTGCAAGGAGAAAAAATTAGTATATGCACTTTTCTTACCATGACTTCTGTGGGCAGGAATGTGGAAGTGATGACACCAACCTCTCTGGTCAGGCTCCAGCCAAGATTTTGGGTACTCAGCAATGCTCGGGATCTCACTGGAAAGGATGGTGGTCTCACCCTTGCCTAGGCGCAGATAAGCCTGGGTAAGGCAAGTGTATTAAGTAACCTTCCCCCTAGGCATTTTTATTTTCATTGTGCTACAGTGATTTAACATCGGGGAGGCTGTGAATAAAATAGTGGATTCGGTGCACAGACCACTTCAAGTATCTATCTACATAAGAAGACATAGCAATTTATGGCCACTTGGATGATGTTCTCATGTCTATGAGTTTCCCAGACTCTGCCAGCTTAGTCTACAGCAGTTGGACAGAAACAGTGGAAAAAACCCTTGTGGCACTGGAGGTATCTATAGTGTGCCTCCCCAACCCTTTCCATAGGCTAAACATGGTCACCTGAAGTGTTTGGGTTTTGGATCCTGCCAACAGACCAGTCTGTGCATGTATATTCAAACACTATCAAGCCTCTATTGCCACCCCACCTACTGTATGTGGAAATGACGAGCACTTCTGGCTATAGTTATATGTAGCACCCTCACTGTTGCAAGAGTAGGTATATTTTATTTGGCTCCCCTGTAGGCAGAGGAGCATGGGTTATTTTGTTAGGAGGCTGTGCAGTGCTTCAAAGGCTGTGGCCCTGTTATCTCCCCCTGTCCTCTGGAACTCTCTGGATATTTTCAGAACCTTGTAGGTGGGGGGGACACAGGCTGCAGCCTGTATATTTATGGAGTTTTCACCAATCCCTAGGGAGCCAGGACCCAGAATGTGGGGAAACAAACCATAAATATTCAGGAACCTGGCAGTCTGGGAGCACAGTCTATGGGCCAGTCGTCTGGAGGAGACCCTGTGCTGGGGGTTCTGCCCTGGGGCAGAAGAGAGAAGTGAGAAGCTTCAAGTCTTCATTCAGCTCAGTCTCAGCTAGGTTTAGCTGCAAACCATAAGCAGAACCAGTACAGCATATTCAGCAAAAAAAGCCAGGACGGCAGCCAATCTGGACCTTGGGAAGCTTTCAAAAAGGGGACTGAGTGAGTATAAGCCTGCCATATATCCAAAGAAAAGGTGGAACAGTGAAGTGCAATACATCCAGGGCCGGACTTACCATTGGCCTTGACTGGGCTCAAGCCCAGGGGCCCCACCCAATAGGGGGCCCCCTTTAAAAAAAAAAAAAAAAAAAAAAAAATATTTTTTTTTTTTTTTTTTTTTTTAGGGGTCCGGAGGTCCCCAGGGGCCCGGAGGCCCCCAGGGCCCCGGACGGCAACCCCCCTTTTTTTTATTTTTTTTTTGTAAAAAAATGTTTTTTTTTATATATTTTTTATTTTTATATATATAATATTATATATATATATATATTTTATTATTATTATTAAAGGGCCCAGGGGTCTCCAGGGCCCCGGATGGCAACCCCCCTTTTTTTTATTTATTTTTTGTAAAAAAATGTTTTTTTTATATATTTTTTATTTTTATATATATATAATATATATATATATGTATATATATATATATATATATATATATATATATATATATATATATATATATATATATATATATATATATATATATATATATATATATATATATATATATATATTTTATTATTATTATTAAAGGGCCCAAGGGTCTCCAGGGCCCCCGGATGGCAACCCACCTTTTTTATTTTTTTATAAAAAAAATTACATTTTTTTTTATATATATATATATATATATATTTTTATTAAAGGGCTCAGAGGTCCCCAGGGCCCCATGTGGCAACCCCCCCTTTTTTATAAATGTTTTTTTTTTTTTTTTGTTTATTTTTTTATTTTTTATTAAAAGGCCCAGAGGTTCCCAGGGGCCCAGAGGTCCCCAGGGCCCCCGGGTTTGGCAACCTCCCTTTTTTTATGTATTTTTTATAAATGTTTTTTTTATTATTATTAAAGGGCCCAGAGGTTTATTTTTTATTTTTATTAAAAGGCCCAGAGGTCCCCAGGGCCCCGGATGGCTACATATATTTATATATATTTGTTTTCTTCTTTATTTCTTCTTTTTTTTGTAAAAGCCCCCCCGCTTCTCAATTTGCGGCAGCCCCCACGCTTCTCAATTTCAGGCGGCAGCACCCCCACCCCCCCTAGGTTCTCTGCTTCAGGGGGCCCATGCCTTAAGCTGTGCAAGGGGCCCCAAAATTCCTGATGGCGGCCCTGCGCATACCTCCCAACACGCACGGATTCTGTGGGACTTTCCCGCACAGACAGCTTCTTCCCGCAGTCCCGCAAAAGGGTTAATTTTCCCGCACTGCAAGAGGAGGCAGCACGGAAGCAGGAGGAACCGGAGTGGTGTGTGGAGGACTGTGGCTGCTGAAGGGAAGATAGCCGAGAGCCGGGCTAATGACAGTCTGTGGCCCCGGCTGTTGGCACAGGTGAGAGGCACCCCCCCCTCAACAACTGCAAAATCCCCCCCCGCTCAACAATTTTAATGCGCTCCCCCCCGCTCAACAACTTCAATTCGCCCCCCCCCCCCCGCTCAACAACTTCGATCCCCCCCAATTGTCGGCTCCAGGGGGCCCCTTCAACACTCAAGCCCAGGGGCCCCCACCACCCTAAGTCCTGCCCTGAATACATCACATGTCTGGGACCGGGGGAAAGCTTAAGTGCCGAGAAAGTCAACCAGGAGAACCCCATCATATCTCAATCTTGGGCTTAGAGCAGCCAGGGGCTGTGCAATACAGCCAGGTGCAGTCTCTTTAATGTACCCTTGTTTGGAACTTTGCTGTTTTGCTATTGCTGCATTATCATTCCCACTGTTGGGGCTCAGTTCTACAGTTTGGATTGGAGTAGCCAGAGACATTAACAAGTCTTCATTTGCTGTTTGAAGTTTACAGTTCCTCAAGTTCTGGATATCCCATGTACCCCAATCCCTATCCAAGTTCATAGTTCCCTAAACTTAAACCCCTAGACTGTTTTTTTGAGCCATTAGGAGAGTGTACAAACTTCCTGTTGCCTGGCTGTGGGTGCTATGTGGGGGAAAAGGCCCAAAATCCAGTGTCTCTTTTTAGGGGTAGTTCTACATGGTGGTGGCCATTGGTGAGAATCAGTGGGTTCTTGCTGGCAGATCTTTATGCTGCATGAACATATTGGGGTTGATTTACTAAAACTGGAGGTGCAACTTCAACTTCATTCACAGAGAAAATATCAGCACACATGTTATCCAGGCTGATGAATAGTCATATTTCACCAGTGCCTCACTACAGTCTTAAAGGAGAACTTTATCAATAAAACAACAAAGGAATCTCAAAGAAGCATTACTTATTATTTGCAGTAAAGGTTAAAATAGACCTGTGAGTAATTTAGAGTCCACACTACATGTGTACTGTCATTGTGCATTCTGGCATGCTGCTATTTAAGGCAAAGGGCATCCCGACCCACTAATACTCATCTTGCCAGTGCTCACCCACCACTTCTTCTAAAAACACCGGGTACTTCTGGGCATGGGGAAGAATGTGACCTCCTCACACGTGATGGTGTTCATGTCTAGTTGCGAGATGCTAGCCGCATGCAACTCACAGCAGGGGTCCGGTGCATGCTGGGTCACTGTTTCAGGTCCGATTTCATCCCGAATTTTGGGCTGAATTTGCACCTGAAATGGACCAAAAGACGCACAGGGTTTTTCTTCAAAACGCACCAGACCTGCTGCGGAGATATGTGAACGGGGTCCATAGAGAGCCAGTCAAAATCTCCTGCTATTGCGAATTGGATGTGGAGATACCTCATCCAATTTGCAATGGTGTGAACCCAGCCTAAATAAATCCTGTATAAGCACATAGGCATACCTGGATAAAAAGTATGACAACGTATACTTTTCCCACCACCTGCGCTACCAAACGCCAACTCAGTTCACAAGAAATCCTCTGCTGAAATGCAATGGAATAACAACACTACCGTAAGTGTTCCCTGCAGTGCTTAGGGATTATACTGGGTCCTGTAGTGGCATGGAGGTCAGTGGGAAAAACTCTGCTGTGGTGGACACAAGAGGAGATCGGCATGGCACATGACTAAAGTACTGCTTTTATGGTGGAACTTTATTCAAAAAATATGCTCCTGCTGTACATTGTGACAAATCAGGACTTTTTTCATTCTGTTCTGTTTAGACCTGTGGGTTGCAGTAATGCATTAAAAAAAACAATACAATGTATGGCACAGTCACTGATGAGGTGCTTTGCGATGCCATTCATTCAGAGTGGCACCTCGAAACTCAACTATTGCCCCTTTTATAAAGGCACTACATTTATGTTTCTGGTCCAAATATTTTGTTAAAGCTAAGGAGAGAAGGGGGTGATAAGGTTATAAAATGTAATATCCATGGAAAAAAAACAAAGCACTTTCTTTCTGATGTCATTCGGAAAGTCTCCTGGATAATGACTCAAGAGAAATTGGCCAGTATTCTAAATAACACCACCGCAAAATTTGGAAAAATATGGGAACCATGGGCTAATTATATTGGAATATCACTTAGTTGAGACGTATCTACATTCTCTCTAGACTCATCTTTATGGAGCTAGGCATGTACTCTCTGCTCATCCTATTTCTCTCTTTTCTTTCTTCCTTTTCTTTACCTTTATATTAGTACTCTTTTATAAGTCCCCCGGAGACGTTTTTAGGGATCCTATTTACAGGTTTATCCTTTAGTTTTATTATATTTATAAGCAATATTTTTGGAGAATTACAGATGAGTTACCGTATTTATCGGCGTATACCGCGCACTTTTTCCCCCTTAAAATAATGGGAAAATCGTGGGTGCGCGATATACGCCGATACCCGCTTCCCGCGCTCAGTTTGAATGCCTGCGCCGACATATACCGAATGCAGTACACTCGGCTACATTCGGCCAGGCTCGGCTTCGCTCGTGCTCACGCATAAACGTCACAGAGCGTGAGCACGAGCGAAGCCGAGCCTCGCTGAATGTAGCCGAGTGTACTGCACTCGATATATGTCGGCGCAGGCATTCAAACTGAGCGCGGTAAGCGGCGATTCAATGGGGAGACAGCGTGGGAGAAGCCGGGAGGACACCACCGAAGCCGTAGACGGACGCCGGACCCGACGAGGCCGCTGATGGACGTCGCGCAAGACACCAAAATTGTAAGTACTAAATTTTTTTTTTACATGAATTGCGGGTCCACATTAGGGGTGCACGCTGTATGACGGAGAGCGCAATACCCCAATAAATACGGTATATTGGATATTTTTCTGTTACTTAATAGAGTCTAGAAAGACTATAATTTAAGTTCATGTGGGGGATTGAAGGTCCTCGGGCACAGCTTGATCCCTATAGGGGTGCCGCGGAGAGATAGGGATATCCGTTCCTCATATGGCTAGCATTTCAGGGGCCTCTTAGGCATAGTCTAGCCTCTTATTTAATGCATAAGCTACCCTAACCAATATTCTTGTATCTCCGATGTTTTTGTTTTCCCTTTTTTCCCCCCTTCCTTTTTATTTTTACCTGTTCTTCCGTTTATATTCGCTTATTGGTTGTTGATTATCCTTTCTTATTTGTTATATCTCTCTGGGAGGTATCTTGATTACAGTAAGGCCTCGTACACACGATAGGTTAAACAGAGGACAACAGTCTGATGGACCGTTTTCATCGGTCAAAACCGATTGTGTGTGGGCCCCATAGGTTATTTAACCATCGGTTAAAAAAAAGCTTTAAATTTAACCGATGGATTCCTAACCGATGGGAAAAAAATGCTCGTTAGTAGGCACAAACATTGGTTAAAAATCCACGCATGCTCAGAATCGAAGTCGACGCATGCTTGGAAGCTTTGAACTTCGTTTTTTTCAGCACAACGTTGTGTTTTACGTCACCGCGTTCTGACACAATCGGTTTTTTAACCGATGGTGTGTAGGCGCGACAAACCATCAGTCAGCTTCATCGGTTAACCGATGAAAACGGTCCATTGGTCCGTTCTCATCGGATGGACTGATCGTGTTTACGCGGCATAAGATGTATTGTGATTTATTGTCTTCATATTATTTCTTATTTCTTGAAAATTAAATACTTTGAAAGTAAAAATGGAATATGGGTCACGTTTATTATTATTATTATTTTCTACAGTTTGCACAGAATACTAACTTTTATATGAAGGCTACAATTGTGGCATCCACTCATAAATAAATGAAGAGTTGGACTGGACTGTCACCAGGGCTCAAGTCCTGCGGGAACGCGTGGGAACGGAGTTCCTGTACTTTTTTCACAGCAGGAACGCAGTTCCCTTTGCAGGACTAGAGCAGCCGAGCCGCCCGAGCCAATCCTTCACTAAGCGGCGATGCCCAGCTCGAGTCACTGTCAGGGGCAGGCGAACCTCAGTAATCCTTTATGTTACTGGCCACTTCCTGTATATGGATTCATTGTGTAGTGTGCGGGTATTCCGTAACTTCCTCGATGCCGCAATGTCTCCTGGGAGCTTTTGTCATTGTTCCCAGGAGACATTGCCGAGGTCTGCCGCGAGTTATAACTCGTGGCCAGTAACATAAAGGATTACTAAGGTACAGTGGATCGAAAAAAAAACCCCATCCGGTTTAGTAATTATGCATATGAGCGTATCATTTTTTTTTTTTTGGTGGGGGAGTGGATCTTGGGTGGGAGTTCCTACACTTTTTTCCCCAGGATTGACCCCTGCCTGTCACACTATTTATTACTGCTGGGATACGGCTTTCCTGATGTGATTGGTGAAGCTCTGCTGTCATTTTGACAGCCAATCCCCTGCACTCTGTGTTTCAGGAACACACAGAGCTAATGTTAGAGCAGGGCCAGCTGATTATAATGACAACAAAATAGCCTGGTCTGGCACAGCATAGGAGATCATAGGGGCAATGTAGAGCCAGTCCCCCTACCACAGCACCCAAGATGGCTAAATCTCCTGCCTCTGTGTTAGCCCAGTTCTGCCTGCACGTCTGACCACCCTCCAAAATCTATGGGCAGCTTTTTCCAACAGAGTCTATTAAATTGAAATTGGGAGGCCATTCCACTCTATACAGGCAACAGGGACCCCTTAAAGATCGATGAATAAAAAGCAGAATGAGCTCTTGCCTCTGCTTTGTTTATTCCAGCAATGAATCACTTGTTATCTTGCAGTAAATGCTGCCATTGAGTGAGCAGGAATAAGGTTTATTTGTACAGAATTAGCCTAACACATAATAGGGGAACTGTTCCAGCAACAATGACAGCTAGTGATGGCTGTTCACGTGTACATACAGTGGTAGACTTATGATCTATGCCTCAGAACTTTTTGTTTGCTTGCATATATATTGGAGTTATATAAACAGAATGATTTGACGTTGCCAGGCCTCTAAACAAGATTTCATAATACGAGGACCAGCGTATCCCACTAAAATCACAAAGACAGAGGAGAGGATTTTTTTTGTAAAGGAAACATTATACAAAAAAAGTAAATAACGTATCATAACAGATTTTGGTTTATTTATCTGTATACTGGCTTTCTATGAGGGCAAGTAAATCATGAGATTGTATTTTGAGCTATTATAGGTACTAGCAAATCAATTTATTTACGCGCAAAATATTTCTACCTCCGTGGTTTATAATGCACATCAGTGCATTATAAACCATGGAGGTAGAAATATTTTGCATGTAAATAAATTGATTTAGAATTGATTTATACAGTACTAGCCAATCACATACCTTCCAAATTTCGGAGATGGGAAAGAGTGATTGTAGCAAAAAATTTGCAAGCAGAGCACACAGCAATGCTATGTCCCTGACTACACACACCAGGAAGCATTAGAATACAAAATATGATTGGTTAAACCCACAAGTAGTTTTTTAACCCCAAATTTTTACTATAGCCTATTTAAAATAAGAAATGCAATTTTGACATTTACATAAGACCCCTGGATAAGGGTCTGGTATAGATGTTGAAGAGAATCCCTGGCCACTTTGTTTACTAAGAGGATGAAGCAGCCGGGAGCTGTCACTTACACTGGACAACAAAGATTTTGTTCCCCAAACACTTTTTGGTCTTTTTTTTTTTTTTTTTCTGTTTGAATATTTTATTGTGTTTTCATAAGGCATAACACAAGTCATAATGATGGTGCCTTTCATATTTGTACAATACAATGAAAATAATAAATTACAAAAAATTAAAACAATCAATTATAACTATACTTCTCTTGTATATAGAACTGAATGCAAGGAGTATTCCTAAGGCCGGGTACACACGAACAAACATGTACGGTGAAAGCGGTCCGTCGGACCGTTTTCACCGTACATGTCTGCCAGAGGGCTTCTGTACGATGGTTGTACACACCATCGTACAGAAGTCCGCGCGTAAACAATACGCGGGGCGTGTCCGCGGTGTCGCCGCGTCGATGACGCGGTGTCGCCGCGACAATGACGCAGCGACGTGGGCGGCCCGCCTTTAAAATGCTTCCACGCATGCGTCGAAGTCATTCGACGCATGCGAGGGACGGCGGGCGCCTGGACATGTACAGTAGGTCTGTACTGACGACCGTACATGTCCGAGCGGGCAGGATTCCAGCGGACGGTTTTAAAACACGTCCAGGAATATTTGCCCGCTGGGAAAAGGCCCAGCGGGCAAATGTTTGCTGGAATTCGGCCCGCTCGCGCCCACACACGACCGAACATGTATGCTGAAACTGGCCCGCGGACCAGTTTCAGCATACATGTTTGGTCGTGTGTACGGGGCCTGAGTGTAACATTTCAGTTATCATTACAATTTAGTGATATAATTCTAACTATTAATATTAACAATCATATATAATCAAGATCGGAAAATTAAAAAAAGATATATTTAATTATAGCAAAAATGGAAGAAGAAGAACGTTTGCTCGATATATCGGGTCAAATAACCTAAAATAGGAGAAATGAGAAAACTTTTCCAGGACCAAGTTCCTGCTCATTGGCTCAGCAATATCTGAAGATTAAAGGAACACTAAAGGCAGACATTTTTTTTTTTTTTAAATAACAAACATGTTATACTTACCTCCACTGTGTAGCTCGTTTTGCACAGAGTGTCCCCGAATCCGGTCTTCTGGGGTCCCTCGGCGGCTGTCTCTGCTCCTCCTCGCAAAAGCTTTCCACCTTCATGCGAGCTCGCATGGTGGAAAGCTTTTGCCGGCGCGCTCCCGTGATACAGCGGCGGGCATAGCCGCCGACTGTATCACTCGGCCCCACCCCCGGCTCGCCGCGTCATCGGGTGTGATTGACAGCAGCGCCAGGAAATGGCTGCGCTGCTATCAATCCGTCCAGCCTAGCCAATCAACGGCCAGGCTGGGAACCGAAGAAGATCACAAGGACGCGTGCAGGACTTTCGAGGGGTGAGGTAAGTAAAACGGAGGTCCAGGGGGGGGCGGTACCGTCGGATGTGCATAGGATGCATTAAGGTGAAAAAACATTTACCTTTACAACCCCTTTAAGTTATATTCCCAACTATTTGTTTTGATTGGTTAAACTTGTTGTAAGAAAATAAAGTAAAACTAAATCTAGTTTTAGGTAAGGGTACGTTAAAGTGGAGAATGAGGAATATAAGTATATGGTATCACATGTGATTCTGGAAAAGAGATATATATATATATATATATATATATATATATATATATATATATATATATAAAAGAAGGGGATAATATTGATAAGAACAGGTGATTGGCAGATAGTAAAACACATGTTTGGATATACATAATGGTTACAACAATGCGTATTTTAAAACATTTACATCAATATACAATAGAACCATACCACACTAACCTGGGGAAATAAGAGTTGGAAGCTGATGACGTGAAGAGTCACAAGGAGTATTGCAATGTATGTTCATGATGGGTAAAAAATATTATACAACACAAATTTATGTGCATAACTGTAACAAAAAAATTGTATCCTATACTGCTCGGCGCGTTTCGTGGGATTTCCACTTCCTCAGGAGCTGGTGCAATTAGCGTATCTACAAAATTAATATATACCCTTTGTTCCACTTGACCCTCCCTTCTAGATTGTAAGCTCTAAGGAGCAGGGCCCTCTGATCCCTCCTTAATTGAATTGTTTTGTAGTTGTACTGTCTTCCCCCATGTTGTAAAGCACTGTGCAAACTGTTGGCGCTATATAAATCCTGTATAATAATAATAATAATAATAATAGCGACAACAATACAATTGGATAGTAAACAAAAAATACATGTGTTGAAAAAACAAACAAATTGAAAACATTACTCTTCATGACTTCAACTCACAATTCAGTTTGAAGTTTGGGCACATGGGGCCAGATTCACAAAAGAGATACGACGGCGTATCTCCTTATACGCCGTCGTATCTCTGTGATCCGCCCATCGTCCTAACTATGCGGCTGATTCATATAATCAGTTACGCATAGATAGCCCTAAGATCCGACAGGTGTAATTGACTTACACCGTCGGATCTTAGGATGCAATTCTAGGCCGGCCGCTAGGTGGCGAGGTCATTACGGTCGGCGTAGAATATGCAAATGACTAGTTACGACGATTAACGAACGTCCGCGATGGCCGTCGATCTAAATTTACATTGTTTCCGTAGCGATACGCGTCGTAAAGTTAGGGCTGCCTCCTAGGTGTTCTAAGCAATGTTAAGTATGGCCGTCGTTCCCGCGTCGAAATGTAAAAAATCACGTCGTTTGCGTAAGTCGTCCGTGAATGGCGCTGGACGCCATTTACGTTAACGTCAAACCAATGACGTCCGTGCAACGTCATTTAGCGCAATGCACGTCGGGTAATTTTCCCGACGGAGCATGCGCAGTACGTTCGGCGCAAGAACGCGCCAAATTTAAATGGTGCCCGCCCCATTTGAATTAGGCGGGCTTGTGCCGAGCGGATTTACGTTACACCGCCGCAAGTTTACAGGTAAGAGCTTTGTGAATCAGGCACTTACGCTGTAAACTTGCGGCGGCGTAACGTAAATCAGATACGTTACGCTGCCGCGGAGCAACGGAAATGTACCTGAATCTGGCCCATGGTTCTGAGGGCCTATTGGAGGCGTCTACACCGGGAACTGTGGGAGAAACCTGTCAGCGTATGGTAAGCTGGCAAGGACTGCAGAAGAACCAAACCCACGCACACTGTCAAAAAGAGAATAGACACAAAATTATACAGTAAAGTGTAACCTTTAATTGGTCATCATGGGCAACCACTCTCGTTTTAAGCTTATTTTCTGCCACCCAGTTTTAATGCATCACCCCTGACCATGTATAAACAACAATATATAGTACAATATATTCAATATATATATATATTCCCACCGTTTGCCTGTACTTTGTATGTTCTTGCTGTATTTGTGTGGGTTTCATGCTTGGCTGTCCTTTCCGGAATCCTAAATACACCGGTTAATTACCTTTCCTGTAAAATTGGCCCTAGTTTCTGTGTGTAAATGTCCATTTGTGGTAGAATCCGATGTGAATGGTTCCTTGTATTCTGTAAACCACTGCATAGCATTTCAGCACTATTTAAATCAGTAAAATAAATAAATACATTTACTCCACAATGGTATGTTGTTATTTTTATTATTTGCTTTTCTACAATGTTCTTTAGACCTGTTGTGTCTGCGTTCTGTGTTTCTTACAATGAAAACAGATTTTTTTATTTTATTTGTAAAGACATTTCCATATTCATAACCTGGTCACACAATTAATAAATTATAAACCACTTAACATGCTATCTCTGTTTGGTGAGACTGCACAGCATGCATTCACCTTGGGGATATCTGGTATGCTTTTAATTTGCTCTGGGCATCTGGGATTACCTTAATCGTCTATGACAATGAGCTTGTGCAAGTCTGTGCAGTGAGGAAAACTTGCAATGTGAACATGGGGATAGAAATTGAATTAAAATTCCAGGAATCACATGTATCTCTGCTTTCCAACTCAGAAATCTGCAGGCAGCTCTGGGAAATCACTTTGAAATGAAATTGTGTTTGCTGTAAAAATAAATAGCGACCCATTTATTGGTGGAATGGTCGGCAGTGTAAACACATTCTTTTCAATAAGGAAATACATGAAACAATTTTACTCCAACTCTAAACACATACAAAATACACACATTAATGCAGCTCTGTATTCATTAATACATCATTAAATGTATCTTTTTACATGCAAGCAGTGTAAGTACTTGGATTTGACCTGGAATCAGCCTCTTGCAGTCCCTGTACAGCAGAGCTCAGATTAGGAGAGGAAGAAACAACACAAAGAGCCAATCGAGTGTGCTGTAGTGCCCATGTACTAACAAGGCATGTGTTAACAGGAGAATAAAGTAGAACAGTGGTTCTCAACCTGGGGGTCGAGACCCCCTCGGGGGTCGAATGACGATTTGCCAGGGGTCCCCAAATCCTGAGCTGTTCCTGAAGCCCACACCGCTCTTTCAGCCTTTTCGTGGCCACCCAACGAGGCAGTCCCTGGAGCCTGTGGCCGCCCAGCTAGGCTGTTCCTGGAGGCCGTGGCCTCCCACTCAGCCTCTTTGCAGCTGTCCATTCAGTTCACAGCAAGGCTGGGGGGCAGAGACTAGTGGTCAGCTGACTGGTGAGGAATGTAAAGTGGGAGGGGCCGCAAGGTGACCATCTCTCCTGATTTTGGCATAGGTGTCACTGCTGCGAGACACCACAAAGTTGGAAACACAGTGAAGCCGGAGACACAGCGAGTAACACTACCTGTGATTATAGTTGCCATTAAAAGCCCCCACTACAGTTCTCAGATCAGCAGATGACCTTGTTTAAGAGCACCTAAGTTGGCTGATCAGAACTGCCACTGATCCCACCCCCACTAGCACTGCCAGTCATCCTAACTCCCCCCACCAAGGAGTAAGAGACGGAATAAAAATATAGAATACATGAAACGGAGAGGAAAAGAGGGGGGGGGGGATAAAGAAAAAGGGAGAGAAAAAATAAGAGAAAGAACAAGAAAGACGGCTGGAGAGAGGGATGGGGGAGAAAAAACAAGAAATTAGGATAGAGAGGGAAAGGAGAACAAAGAGAAAGAGTGGTAGATCCTAAAATGTACCAGAAGGGGTTTTAATACTGTACTAGTGGAAAGGGAGCGTTAAATGTCCGTGGGTTAGGGGCGCAAATTACTTGTCTTGTCTTGGGTGTTGACAACCCACGCTATGAAAATAATTTTACTGTTAGGGGTCCCCACAACTTGGGAAATTTTACCAGGGGGTCACGGCACTAGAAAGATTGAGAACCACTGAAGTAGAAGGACAGAAAGGTAAGCTCAACAGTGTGCTGATTTTGCTTTTATTGTTATTTGTCCAGTTATAGGCTGTGGTAGAACTGTAAAGCTGATGTTCTATTGGACAGTGTCCGCTATCGAGAAGTGCCCACGCTGCACTGCGAATGCGCAGTACAGAACAGCACACAGCTCACGATCAGCTGTTGTGACGGCGAAATGGCGACTGCGCAGACAATAGCCAACAGGAGAATGTTATTGTCAGACTGTGTAAGACGTGTTCATTTCGGTGAAGGCCGGTGATCTGCCGATATGGTTCCGGCTAACCTGAAAGTTCCTGCGCAGGTGTAATCTGATCTGCTGATATGGTTCCGGCTAACGAGAAAGTTACTTTAAGGACTGCGCAGGCGCAAACTTGCTGACGGAAATCTCTGAACCTCGGCCGGCATCCAGGGCGACGTGGATTTTGAGGAATGTGGCCAGTCGGCCTCATGTCTTCGCTAGGACGGCTCGCTCCGCTTGCTCGGCCTCCTGGCTCTTTTTTTAACATCCTCCAATCCACAAGGATGTTAAAGAATGAGCCTGGATGCCGGCGAGGGTTCGGAGATTTCCGTCGGCAAGTTTGCGCCTGCGCAGTCCTTGAAGGATCTTTCTCGTTAGGGGAACCTTAAGGACAAGTCACCGGGTTTGGGCATCTTCATTGTGGTGAGGGGTGGATTTTTAACTGATAATGGGCAGTGCTGCAAAGGAAAACTTTTTAGAAACACAGCCGAAGCTACTTCAGGAGAGGACACCGAAGCAGCTTTCCACAAACCCGCCACGCTCTCACCGCCCACCTATTGAAGGGAGGGATGAAGGAGCTAGGCCAGCGTGGACAGTACTTAGTCACTCCCAGAAGAGGAGAAGGCTACGATGTGCAACGGAGGGGCTGTTCTGGGAAATTGACCCCCCCTGGAGTAGTTACATCTTCAAGCAAATTCAAAGGTTCATTGAAAATAAATTAAATATGTATGAAAAGGAAGACGGTCCCATTAGGGGTGTCGGATCAGACTGCTGGGTCAGGTACTTAGTTTAGACTCTCCCTCCTATACAGTATAGTTCACGTAAGGTTGGGTAGACTGAGTCTTTTAATACGAAGGTAAAATCCTTCTCATATATTTCTTTATATTTACAGTTGTCTACTCAGTTTCTCCCTTATCCCCATACCCTATGCAATTTGTATTGTCCAAAGATGTACTGTACATTTTGTGTGAATCTCATTTGTTTATTTCTTTTTTCTTCTGCTCCGGAATGTACTGTGAGCACTAACATGTACAACTTTGCTCTTTAATAATAACAAATTTAAAATTGAAAAAAAAAAAAAAAAAAAAAAAAAAAAAAGAAAAGGAAGACGGTGACAGGGTCTCTTTAAAGCTTTGCTCATTTAACATCATGGCATAGTTGTAGTTTTGTCAGTTTTCATTGTATACAGGAAAACTCCATTGTTATGAAATATGATCGTTTCATTTCATTCTGCAGTCATTTGTGGTTTTCCAAACCATACATGGCAAGAATACTCTTTTCTCTTATGGAACACCCCAGAATTCCCATGCCCCGGCTGAAGTGACCAGCTTCTTGCAACATTTCCCAATACGCACATCGCTTATATTAAAATTTCAGGCGTATCTTTTAATTGACACTGGTGAATGCACAAGACTTCATTACCTCTTTGTACATTTTATTCTAAATCTGTGTAAACTTAATTAACACAATAATGCAACTTACAGGCAATAACTTAAAGAGGAACTAAACCCATCAATTTAACTGTTACCCAAAACAGTTACATTCCCGGCATACTGTAAGGAATAACGGTCACATTTGCTTGCTCTCAACCAAATTGTCCAGCGATCAAAAAGCTGGTGACATAACTGATCACATGTGCAGCTTTATGCCACCTGCAGATCAAACAGAGGGCAATATTGTAGCTTCCTTGGCAGTAATGGACACAAGTTTTTTATTTTATTTTACCAGAATGGACACAAGGGTTTTTTTATTTTACCAGAATGGACACAAGGGTTTATTTGCACTTTAAGTGTAATTATGGGCAAAAATACATACCTTATATTGTCAAAAGTATTGCCTTTACACCCACATGAACTTTAATGGCATCCCAGTCTTAGCCCGTAGGGTTCAATATTAATTTGGTCCACCCTTTGCAGCTATAATAGGTCCATAAACACCTTTGGGATTCATTCGAGCGGAGACTATGAGCCAGCTCTTCTCCACCAACATCAGTGACTGACCTCACAAATGCGCTTCTGGTATAATGGTCAAACATTCCTATAGACACACTCCTAAACCTTGTGGACAGCCTTCCCAGAAAAGTTGAAGCCGTTATAGCTGCAAAGGGTGGGCCGACTCCATATTGAACCCTACGGACTAAGACTGGGATCCCAAAGTTCATGTGCGTATTAAGGCAGGTGCTCCAATACTTTTGACAATATAGGCCCGGATTCAGATAGCAGTTACGACGGCGTATCTCCGGATACGCCGTCGTAACTCTGAGTTGCGGGGTCGTATCAATGCGACTGATTCATAGAATCAGTTGCGCATAGATTTCCCTAAGATCCGACCAGCGTAAGTGTCTTACACCGTCGTATCTTAGGCTGCATATTTACGCTGGCCGCTAGGTGGCGCTTCCGTAGATTTACGCGAGAAATATGCAAATTAGGGAGATACGCCGATTCAGAAATGTATGTCCACCCGGCAATTTTTTTTACGTCGTTTACGTTATTCTTTTTCTGGTGTAAAGTTACCCCTGCTATATGAGGGGTATCCTATGTTAAGTATGGACGTCGGGCCAGCGTCAAATTTTCCGTTGATTACGTCGTTTGCGTAAGTCATTCGCGAATAGGGCTGTACATAAGTTACATTCACGTCTAAAGCATTGACGATTTGCGGCGTAATTTCGAGCATGCGCCGTTCGTAAAAAACATGAAATACGTGGGGTCACAATTAATTTAAATAAAACATGCCCACATCATCCACATTTGAATTAGGCGGGCTTACGCCGGACCACATACGCTACGCCGCCGTAACTTAGGGCGCAAGTTCTTTATGAATACGGAACTTGCGCCCTAAGTTACGGCGGCGTAACGTATCTGAGATACGTTACGCCCGCCGATAGATACACCATTGTATCTGAATCCGGGCCGTGTATGTGACACAGTATATACATTTTAAAATTAAAAATTAAAAAACACGTGTAAGTGTATAACTCAGTGCTGCGATCTGCCAGCAATAAGCAGTGTATACAGTAAATCCTAGCTAGTTAAGGATGAGATCAGTGCATTGAAAGTCAGTTATTTGAAGAGATGATCCCAATGGCATAATCAGGGGTCACGTGTATACACATAAAAAGTTCAGAAACAACTGCTCCTGGTGGGAGGCTGCTTCAGTAGAAGGTTGGGCACCCGATGGCTGTAGAAACAAAAAGCAAGGGAGAGAGAAGTGCCAAGCCACCTCTTGTGCAGTAACGTTTAATTCATAAAAAAAAATAATAAACAAGTATAAAATACAAAAATGGAGAAGATCGCGTGGTTTTAAAAAATACGCACCTCATCCCAGTTTATATTTTAGTAGCAAGAAAACAGGGTGGGATTATAATGGTGCTAAAAAAAGTATATAGACAATTCGTATAAAAGAGAAATATATTTTTATTAATACAAATATGTATAAAAAAGGTTCCTTAAAAACTGGTTATATGAGCATAAATATGAAAGAGTGGGTCGCTGACTTTCCAAAATTCAACATATGGTGGTCACAGTGAAGTGTTTTATCCAAACATGTTTCGCCAAAGTGGCTTCCTCAGGGGATTTGTTCTGGGACCACCGATCCGTTAACCAGCTCTAACATAGAATACAAAAACAGATATTAGAATAGTGAATTTGTGTAGACATAACCATACCTCAGCCCGCCGAGATGGGGGACAAATGGATGAGATAAGCCCACAAGAATGGATAATGGAGCCAAAAGTCTGAATCGAGTGAGAAAGGTATAAAATGCACTCACATTCTGTAAAATAAAGCAGGCTTGTCAGGGTCACAGTATCAATTTGAGGGAACCTGTGGAACCAGCAGCGAGTACAGCATTGGAAAGTCTCCACTGTGGCCAGAGTGAGATCAGGGTGGCAATATCAAGGACCAATTGAGCAGGCAGCGGATGCCGCGTGTGTCAGTCTCCACTGCTTTGTGTGCCCATTAAAATACGGAGCCATGGCCCAGCCCCACCCCATCTCTCCTCATTGGCTCACTGACTGTGATTGACAGCAGCGGGAGCCAATGGCGCTTAGCTGTTGTCTCAGACAATCAGGAGGGAGAGCCCCGGACAGCTGATGCCGCGTGTGTCAGTCTCCACTGCTTTGTGTGTCTATTCAGATACGAAGCTATGGCTTAGCCCCACCCCCCCCCCCCCCTCTCTCTTCATTGGCTCACTGACTTTGATTGACAGCAGCGGGAGCCAATGGCGCTTAGCTGCTGTCTCAGCCAATCAGGAGGGAGAGCTCCGGACAGCTGAGTCTCTCCTGCAACGTCGCTGGATCGAGATGATGTTCAGGTAAGTACTGAGGGGGGCTGCTGCACAGAAGGCCTTTTATCTTCATGCATTAAATGCATGAAGATGAAAAACCTTCTGCCTTTACAAGCACTTTAAGTGGAACTGAACTCTCTCAATCAACATTTACTATTTTTAATCCCAATGCGGCTAGCTTTAGTAAATACATAGGAAAGTATATTATATTTACTTGTTTTAACTTTTTTTTATTTATTTCTTCAGTTGCTTCCTGGTTTCTGGCCTAGGCCAAAATGATGCCATACATCCCAGGAGTCTTCACGGGCATTTTTTTCCTGTTATCTGGAGGAGTGATTTTCTCAGCTAAGCACGCCTATTAAAAAATTAATTAAATCGCGTTTTCACTTCGTGGTGCTCAGATACAGTTTAGCACCGCTTTAACCAATATGTGTGCATTTATATATTTATTATTAGTATATTATTATTATTTCATTCTTTTTTATTATTTATTTTTTATTTTTTGTTTGTTTTTTTTGCAAAAGGTGGAGTTAGCCTTTAAACTGAGTTAGTTCCAATATCTAAAATATGAAAGTCAGTAGAATCCTTTTACCGTGTGTAAAATGAAAATTGCACATCAAATTTTTAAATCTCACAATTTAGTACAGAGCTCAGACTACATAAAACTGGAGGTATGATGAAGAAGGAGAGAACAACAAAGACACCGCAGTGTTTAAAGGCAGAAATGTTCAAGGTAAAAGGAATCTATAATATACGTGGCTAGATTAAAACCCAAAATATCAATATAATTTTGATAGCGACAACACAGAGAATATTTATAAGTTCTTTTTTTTCAATGGTTTCAAAGGACTGCTAAATACCAGATCTATGAAGACGTTAACTATTCCTCATCCATTTTAACTAGCCTCTCTCTCTTTACTCTATAGTAGGTTGCGGTTGCCATGGCGTTGCAATGCCGTTCCCAATTCTATTTTACAGTAAAACCTGTGGATGCTTGTGAGTGAAATAAAGCTTACATTTTGGTAAAAAGGAAGCGGAATTGAAAAAAAAAAAAAGGTGCTATGCTTTGTTTGATGGAAGCTTAACCCCTCCCAATTGCCCTTTTAGTTAGGGTTGCCACCTCATCCCTTTAAACCCGAACACATATGAATTCCACAGGTTCTGAGGCTAATTTAATTTAGATAAGGCTCCACTTGAGTTCAATTACCACCTTAATCAGCCACAGAACCTGTGTAATTCATATGTGTTTGGTTTTAAAGGGATGAGGTGGCAACCCTACTTTAAGTGGGTGGTTCTTTATCATGTGACCGCTGTGATTGGCTCTCACAGTGACATGGTAAAGGGGGCCCATTCCACTGGCTCCTGATGAGAAGCTTTGACCGAGATCTGTAAGTGATAGATTGGTTAATGTGCTGAGAAGGCACAGAGAGCAGGTTCTCAGCACACAACCTCAGGTCCCCATAGACACATACACTATATTGCCAAACGTTTTGGGCGCCTTCCTTTACACACAAATGAACCTTAATGGCATCCCAGTCTTATTCTGTAGGGTTCAATATTCAGTTGGCCCACCCTTTGCAGCTACAACAGCTTCAACTCCTCTGGGAAGGCTGTCCACAATGTTTAGGAGTGTGTCTATGAGAATGTTTGACCATTCTTCCAGAAGCACATTTGTGAGGTCAGGCACTGATGCTGGACTAGAAGGCCTGGCATGCAGTCTCCACTCTAACGGCAACAGTGGAGTTCCCCCGACGCGTTTCATCTGCTAGGACACCATCAGGACTCTGTGGAGGCCAGTCAATTTCCTCCACCCCAAACTCGCTCATCCATGTTTTTATGGATCTTGCTCTGTGCACTGGTCCAAATCATTTGGTTAAGGGGGATTATGCTGTGAGGTTGTCTTTCAGGAGTTGGGCTTGGCCCCTTAGTTCCAGTGAAGGGAACTCTTAAGGCATCAGCAAACCAACACATTTTGGACAATTTCATGTGGGAGCAGTTTGGGGATGGCCCCTTCCTTTTCCAAAATGGCTGCACATCAGTGGACAAAGCAAGGTCCATAAAGACAAGGATGAGCGAGTTTGGGGTTTAGGAGTGTGCTTATGGGAATGTTTGACCATTCTTCCAGAAGCGTATTTGTGAGGTCAGGCACTGATGTTGGACAAGAAGGCCTGGCACACAGTCTGCTGTTCAGGCCTCAAACTATTCATAAGCTCTCTCTCAACTTACTGGACACTCTTTCCAGGGATTAGCTAGAGTCTCTTAAATATTTAAGCTGCATGCCCTGTCCTTCCTCCACCATAATTCTAGAATCCTTTAGAAGACAGGGGGAACAGAGCAGCAACCCGTGAAACATTGAGCAGCCCTAAGTAATCAACCCCTGCTCCTCTGGTTACAAACCAAATTTACTTAGCAGCCTACTGTACACTAGGAGGGTGCTACACATGTCCATTCATTTTTTGCTGCATTTAAAAAAACAGAGATTTATGGACCTATGTTAGATCTATGGACAGTTGAATGTAGGTGGAACCAAGTCTGTTTACACCCGGCTGCCCGTAGATCTAACATGGGATTACTTTTGTTCTGTTACATTTAGGTCCAAATAAATTGGAAAGGATAAAGACCTTTTTTCTATGCTTTTTCAAACCTGAATAGACTTGGAGGTAGCCGGATGTAAACTGGTGCAAGCTGGTTTATATTTAGCAGCATACAGACTACAAACCCAATATGCTTTTGAATTTTTTTTTTAATTCAAAGCAAACTCACTCATCCATCTATGTCTCTATGCTTTATTTTGTTGAGAAATCACTTTGACCCCCCCCCCCCACCCCTGCAGCATTTATGGCTATGGCCATCTTGGGAAGGGGCATATGATATATGATTCATGTAGCATTTACTTCCTGGGATCCACCTGCCCTTAGCGCAGACATGCAGGCATGAGGGCAGGGGAGGGCTGGCAGCCTTAGGCCTGGGGGGCAAGTCCAGTCAAGTGGCCCATAGAGCGTGGAAAAGTGATGGATCGAGGAAAACAGTCTAAGATTTGATTTAAGGGTGCATGCTGTAGACTATTGTGCAAAGAGGGTCTCTGCTCACCAAAGCCTGCCCCCCATCCCCTTTAAAGCGGTGGTTCACCCTTAGAGGGCACTTTTTAGCCTTAGATTCCTGCTCGTTTTGTCTAGGGGAATCGGCTATTTGTTTTAAAATATGAGCCGTACTTACCGTTTATGAGATGCATCTTCTCCGCCGCTTCCGGGTATGGGCTGCGGGACTGGGCGTTCCTATTTTGATTGACAGTCTTCCGAGAGGCTTCCGACGGTCACATCCATCGCGTCACGATTTTCCGAAAGAAGCCGAACGTCGGTGCGCAGGCGCAGTATAGAGCCGCACCGACGTTCGGCTTCTTTCGGCTACTAGTGACGCGATGGATGCGACCGTCGGAAGCCTCTCAGAAGACTGTCAATCAAGAAGGAACGCCCGCTCCCGAAGACCCATACCCGGAAGCGACGGAAGAAGATGCATCTCGAAAATGGGTAAGTACGGATCATATTTTAATACAAATAGCCGATTCCCCTAGACCGAACGAGCAGGAATCTAAGGGGAAAAGGGGAAAAATTTAATAAATGGGTGAACTCCCGCTTTAACAAAGTCCACAGAGCACCCCTTTTTATACACTGGGAGGCAGGAGAGACTAGAGAGGGTGAGCTTACCAGGATGGAGGCTGAGGTGCAGGCAGGCTGTCTGATGCTTTTTTGGGTTCAAACTTCCTGTACAGTGCCCACACATGCCCGGGAGTGTGGACAGGGCAGACTGAGAAGGAGGAGGAGCAGATGAGCTCTATCTCTCCTCGTGTCTGTGCAGAGAGAGAAGGGGATATCAGCGCTGGTGTGCGCTGAGGCTGAGCTATGTGTGAGACGAGACATAGCTCAGCTCTGCAGCCATCTACCTTGGAGCTGACACAGGCACGGCTTCACAGTGGGAGGTGAGCAGCGGCCGTGACCTGTGTTAACAGAGCTCCAGCAGGCATATTCCTGCTCTGCAAAAACAGTATTTGGTAGTGGCGGCCAGTGGCTGTGCATAGTGTCACCAGCCCGGGGGGAGATTTCCACCCTGCCCCCCCTGCCAGCCCTCCCCTGCATGAGGGTGTGCTTAGCTTAGAACCCCCCCCCCCCCCGAATACTCCTGGAATGTATGACATAATTTGACCAGGCCTGGAAACCAAGATGTATATGAAGAAATGCAAAAAAAAGTTTAAAACAAGTAAATATGATATCCTCTCCTGTCTATTTACTAATTGTAGCAGCATAAGGTTTAAAAATAGTTAATGCTGATTGAGAGAATGAGGTTCTGCTTTAAATATTGCATACCCTGGGTGCCAGGAGACACAGCCCAATCTTACCACTGATTGGAATACATAGAAAAAGTAATCAGAAAGTGGGGTTTTTCAGGTGCCAACCACAAAAACAATAAATGTAGATGAAAAGTATATTCACATATTTTCATAAAACCATGACTACTAAAACTGATATTAAAATCATGCAGATCTGGTTGGTGTAATTCCTTGATCATCTAAAACTTTAAAATGCATTAACAAGAATGTTTGATGTAGTCATCTCTTGACATGTTTCGCCGTGTAAATGGCTTCATCAGGAGAACAAGCACTACAAACACATACGCATCAAATGTACAACCCTCAAAACATAAAACCGCAAGGATCCAAAGGTACCCCCCATCAAAACAAGTGCCCCACGAGTCCAGGGTGGTATTTTGAGGCTTGTTTTGATGGCGGTACCTTTGGATCCTTAGAGAATCTCCTTGAACCAACCAGATCCTTTCACCCTAGAAGAGCATAAATCTTGCCAACTGAGGTAAAGAGTGTCAAACATCAAGGACGGGCAATGGCTCCTTGGATTGCCATGTGCTTCAGCCACGCTTTTAAAACCAAATTACCTCAATTCAATTACACTGCCCAGTGAATTTAAAGATAAAGTAACACATGTTAAGTGCTTGGATAGAAAATATGAAATCATGTAAAAATAATGAATACCACGTGTTTAGAGCATAAATGCCCACCTAAAACCAAGAGAGGTTGGATTAAAGTGTTGGAGCCAAAGCAATAGCTGTCACTTTTGATGCGGCAGGGGCAACTTAACATCACACTGTTTTTCTCTTCAACAAAACATCTGAGAGCCTCAGGACTTGACAGGTTGAGAACTGTTGATTTTGGACATAGCGTCCAAGTCAATTGCCAAGATCAGTGTAGTCAAAGGATCCGGACGATACTGAAGGATATTGTTGCTCAGAATCTCCAGCGTTCCACATCTGGTCTTAATAAACGTTCTTGGAGTTGGGGGCGGCGGCAGGGGGGGGGGGGGGGGTTTAGGGAGGAGGGGAGTCTTTATGGGTTCCATTTCCTGATTTTAGCATCAAACTCATGAGCAACAGATTAGTCTGTAGCTGATCATTTTTAGCAATTTGCATGTCGTTCCAAGGAAATGCAGAGTTTAATAGGCTGGAGGGTTAAAATTAAAATAATGCAGACTTATTAACTATCGTGTTCTCTTAATCTTTGACCAAGGCCTAAGATGAACCTGAAAATCCATTGTTCTTTGCAAAATTAGGAGTAATTATATATCTGTCCTCCTAACACTGGTAGCGTAGTCCTGCCTAAATGGTTTATGAAAGATCTTTTTTTCTGGCTGTAGGCTTCATGAAGAAAGAATAAATGTGCGCGTTCATTCTCAATGATGATGTGTATTTAAATATTTAATTACCGCAAAGTATATTTTTGGCAGATGTACTAGAACATTTTTAACACTGAATTTTCTCTAAATGTATTATTCCTACTCACAAAAAGCAGGATATGAATTTTCATGAACGTGTGGAAAAAAAATAAGAGTATCACTACAGTATTCATTTTTTCACTTATTATTAAAGCTAAGTTCTAAGCAAACAGCTAAATCAGAAGTTGGAGCAAATATATGTACAGTGGGGATCGAAAGTTTGGGCACCCCAGGTAAAAATTTGTATTAATGTGCATAACGAAGCCAAGGAAAGATGGAAAAATCTAGAAAAGGCATCAAATTACAGATTAGACATTCTTATATGTCAAAAAAAAGTTAGATTTTATTTCCACCATTTACACTTTAAAAATTACAGAAAACAAAAAAAATGGTGTCTGCAAAAGTTTGGGCACCCTGCAGAATTTATAGCATGCACTGCCCCTTTTGCAAAGCTGAGACCTGCCAGTGTCATGGATTGTTCTCAATCATCGTCTGGGAAGACCAGGTGATGTCAATCTAAAAGGTTTTAAATGCCCAGACTCATCTGACCTTGCCCCAACAATCAGCACCATGGGTTCTTCTAAGCAGTTGTCTAGAAAACTGAAACTGAAAATAGTTGACGCTCACAAAGCTGGAGAAGCCTACAAGAAGATAGCAAAGCGTTTTCAGATGTCAATATCCCCTGTTCGGAATGTAATTAAGAAATGGCAGTCATCAGGAACAGTGGAAGTTTAAGCAAGATCTGGAAGACCAAGAAAAATATCACACAGAACAGCTCACAGGAGTGTGAGAAAAGCAATTCAAAACCCACATTTGACTGCATGATCCCTCCAGAAAGATCTGGCAGACACTGGAGTTGTGGTACACTATTCCACTATAAAGAGATACTTGTACAAATATGGTCTTCATGGAAGAGTCATCAGAAGAAACCCTCTTCTACGTCCTCAACACAAAAATCAGCGTTTGAACTTTGCAAATGAACATATAGACAAGCCTGATGCATTTTGGAAACAAGTTCTGTGGACCGATGAGGTTAAAATATAACTTTTTGGCCGGAATGAGCAAAGGTACGTTTGGAGAAGAAAGGGCACAGAATTTAATGAAAAGAACCTCTGTCCAACTGTTAAGCGTGGGGGTGGATCAATCATTCTTTGGGGTTGTATTGCAGCCAGTGGCACAGGGAACATTTCACGAGTAGAAGGAAAAATGGATTCAATAACATTTCAGCAAATTTTGGATGGTAACTTGATGCCATCTGTGAAAAAGCTGAAGTTAAAGAGAGGATGGCTTCTACAAATGGATAATGATCCTAAACACACCTCAAAATCCATGGGGGATTACATCAAGAGGCGTAAACTCAAGGTTTTGCCATGGCCTTCACAATCTCCTGACCTCAACATAATTGAAAATCTATGGATAGACCTTAAAAGAGCAGTGCGTGACAGACAGCCCACAAATCTCAAAGAACTGGAAGACTTTTGTAAGGAAGAATGGGCAAAGATACCTCAAACAAGAATTGAAAGACTCTTGGCTGGCTATAAAAAGCGTTTACAAGCTGTGATACTTGCCAAAGGGGGCAGTACAAGATATTAACTCTGCAGGGTGCCCAAACTTTTGCAGACACAATTTTTTTGTTTTCTGTAATTTTGAAAGTGTAAATGATGGAAATAAAATCTAACTTTTTTTGACATATTATAAGAATGTCTAATCTGTAATTTGATGCCTTTTGGAGATTTTTCCATCTTTCCTTGGCTTCGTTATGCACATTAATACACATTTTTACCTGGGGTGGCCAAACTTTCGATCCCCACTGTACATTTACCTTGCCAAAACACTTTTAATCCTCTTTAGGTGATCTCAATTTAAACACTGCTGCCACATACAGTATATTGCATCTTAGCAGTCCTTAGATGAGGTGGCTGCATTCGTTTTCTTTATTCATCCTTTTTTTATTTATTCTCATCTGGTGATTCCTCCAGTAACACAGGGCCAGATCCACAGCCAGCCGCCGTAACTTAAATATTCCCATTTAAGTTACACTGCCGGAAAATTTCTACCTAAGTGCCCGATCCACAAAGCACTTACCTAGAATATTTCGGCTGTGTAACTTAAATCCGGCCGGCGCAAGGCATTCCTATTCAAACGGGGCGAGTCCCATTTAAATTAGGCACTCTCCCGCGCCGGCCGTACTGCGCATGCTCACGATGTCATTTTCCCGACGTGCTTTGTGCGTTTTTACGTTGCGCCGGGTTTTGAGAATCGCGACGGGCGTAAAAAAAAAATACGAGTTGCGGCGGGAAAAAAAAAATTTGAAAAAAAAAAAGACGGCGATGCGGGATAGAAGGGTCTACTTTTACAAGGCCTAAACAGTTTAGGCCTTGTAAAAGCAGCCCTAATTTTACGATTGCAACCTAATACTTACGGAGAAAAAACGAAGCTGAAAAGCTTCGTGGATCTCCGTAAGTGCTAATTTGCATACCCGAAGCAGAATTTCGACTCAAAATGCCCCCAGCGGCGGATGCGGTACTGCATCCTAAGATCGGACAGTGTAAGTCCCTTACACATGTCGGATCTTCTGCCTATCTATTGGAAACTGATTCTGTGGATCAGTTCCAAAGATAGAAACAGGGATACGACGACGTATCAGTAGATACGCCGTCGTATCCCTTTTGTGGATCTGGCCCACAGTTCCAGTTCGGAATGACAACACTCACTCTTCTGTATGTAAATATCAGAAACAAGCTAGGCCTATGGTTACTCACCATTCTCCTATTGTCCGTAACATAGAGGGGTGTGGTTCTGGAGTACTCAGAGAACAATGGTAACTGATAACAAAAAAGGAAAAAGGAATATGCAATCACTGATGAATCGATATGATAGTCCTATAGTAAGATACACAGTGCAGGAACAAGTGAGCAAATAGAAATCCTGTGCGAGGAAACAGCAGGGAGGTAGACGTGCTGACGTCATCAATCTGAACGGGAGATCGAATGCCGGCCGGCTCTCCATTGTCCTATATGGATGTTTGATACTCTTTTAAACTGTAAGTTGCCATTTTGGTTATTAAATCTGATTCACCATACGATACACACTATGTGAGTCTCTCTTCATTTTGGGTATCCACGCTGAGCTTCGCTGCCTTTTTGCCCATTGAGTTTGTTCCATCTGATCGCTCGCTTTCCTTGCCATTGGAGAACGCTATATATTGGGAACACTCCAATACTTTTGGCCCATTACAGCTTACCTCTGGTAAGCATACAACTTTATAGGTGGTGGTGCACAGGTGTGATTGGTGACACATTGTGGTTCTGCTGTTTCCTCGCACAGGATTTCTATTTGCTCACTGGTTGCTGCACTGTGTATCTTACTATAGGACTATCATATTTATTCATCAGTGATTGGATATTCCTTTTTCCCTTTTTGTTGGTTCACATATGGACTATATACAGGGCCGATCCTAGGGTCACAGGCGTCTGGGTGCAGAAATATTTCTGGCCTCAAACATGGGCATCGTAATTTTACCAACTCCTCCCCATTACAAATGTTTCTATGGCAATGACTCAACCACAGAGATGCTCCTCCACAAAGTCTTCATTAACCTGGGATCCTTACGTGCAGGGCTTTTTTTCAGGGGGAACTTGGGTGAACTCAGTTCCACCACCTCTGGCTCAGACCCTTTGGTGCCTGCTCACCACAGTGACTTGTAAACACAGAAGTCTGGTTTCTGTGTTTACAAGTGACAGCTCTGCACTCTGTGTGTAACCCCCTGAACTCTGCACTCTGTATGTAATGCAATCCTGGTATTTAATGCCCCTTTAAGACCCTTCTACTGTTTTTGAAATCTGAACGGGGTCGCGGTTGAGTTCCTGCACCTATTTTCTGAGAAAAAAAGCTCTGCTTACGTGATCTCTTGACAATAAACAAAATACAGGAAGAGAAGCAGAGTACTTTATTGGGACCTGAAGGGGGGCCTCTGTGATGGACACAGAGAGGGCTTCTGTTAGAGAGTCTGTTAGATGTTTGGCGCCCCCACCTCTGCAGGCGCCTGGGTGCAATGCACCCTGTGCACCCTGCCTAGGATCGGCCCTGACTATATATGCACTTTGATTTATATATATTATATGTTTTTTTCTTTATGTTTCACATCAAATTGGTATTGATTTTTCAGCTTTGGCACTCATGGTAATTCACTTTATCTACTTTTTCTTTTTTGTATTTGTTTTAATGTATAGACTTACATTATGGGCTGCGGCATTTAAATTTTGATGTGTTTTGTAGCGCAGTATATCCCATTTTTCTCTATGGTAACTGATAACAGACAGCATAGACATGTTGTTATGTGCAGTCCACCATATGTTTGTACGATGGTGTGCTATTTTATGGCTACTACAATCCAATGCTATATGTTACCACATTGAATGTTATGTATATGTGTTGATGTTGGTTATGCTATGTGCGTATGCACATGCCACCTTTTATACATGTAATATGATAGTACCATACAATATGAAATTAAAGAAGGAGCGGTATAGGAGCGGTAAACACCCCGCTCCTATACCGCTCCAAAGATGCGGCGAGCAGGATTTTTGGAGCGGTCCTGCTAGCGCACCGCTTCAGTGTGAAAGCCTTCAGGCTTTCACACTGAAGTCTGCAGGGCACGATTTTTTTAGGCGGTATAGCAGTGCTATTTTTAGCGCTGAACCGCCTGAAAAACTCCTCAATGTGAAAGGGGCCTTACTGCAAGTCACCTCAAAGTCAAATGGGTCCCAACTCATTTATTATCATTCAAAGGGATTTTGAACAAAGGGAAGTAGCAGTTTTTGGAGAAGAGTTTCATCCAGCAGATGAGAAGAAATCATTTCTAGAACACATAATGACTCAATGTATTCTGTACACAAAACAAACAGAAAGTTACGTTTATTCTATAGATAGAATGAATTTTCAGGTTCTTGGTTAAAGTTGAGTTTATGAATTATTTCAACACACTCCCCCCTCATTCTACCAGAATGGTGTTTGACAGGAAATGTAAGAACACATTCTTCTCAGTACTGTTATTTGCCAGCAAAAAAATAAAATGGAGTTCTGAAGGGATAAAGTTACTTTCGTTTCAGACTTTTTTCGAAGCAGATATGTGCCAACGTCAACTTCAAATGTGATTAGTGTGTTGGCCATGATACTAAAGCTATAAGTGAAACAGCATACTGTATACAAAGGTCAGAAATCCATATGTTTCCATAATTAATGGAAAAATTCCCCAGAAGCCGCCAGATTCACTTACACTTAATGTATTATTAGACTGAGGCTCTCTCAGGGCAGTCTCTGTACACATATTGCTCTCCAAAAGGCAAAACATCAAGTGTGGCATATGAATATAGAGACTACAAAAAGCTCAGATTTCATTAAAGTAACATTAAGCCCTCAGCAGTTTTAGCTTTTACACTGAGCACAATAAAAGAAACATTCCCCAGTAATCTATCTGTTCAAATTCTTACCCAGTACTTGCAGTTTACAGCTTTCAATGATGCTGGGTCCTTTCTCTCTCATTGCTGCTTCCCTGAACTTCTGGTCTAACCAGGAAAGGGTTACATTTAGGGTTGTCCCGATACCACTTTTTTAAGACCAAGTACTGTACAGATACCGATTACGAAACGTATTTTTAATGTCATGCGTTAGTGGCACTAATATGCAGTAATATTTTAACATGGCTATGAGTAAGCATCGGTTATCGATGTGAAACGCGTCAGCTCTGTTACCCCACTGCTTGCAGTTTTTTTTGCTGTTGTAGTTTTCGTTTTACTGGAATAAAAGGCACCATTTTTTACACTTTATTGGAGTGCGGCTGTCCATCATCTCCTCCCTCTCATTTATGGTTTTGTGTGTGGGTGGGACTATTTCTTGTATTTGCCATAAAAGCATTGGCAGCATGGGTGGCACTGTCTCTGCAGGCAGCACATGCGTTATGGCATTGGCAGCATGGATGGCACTTTTGTCACTGGAATTGGCATGGATGGCACTGTCTGCAGCACATTATGGCATTGGCATGTCCCACTGTCAAGTCACTGATCACCTGCACTTTGTTTCATGGCTGGGTCTGGGGAGGGGCCAGGGGTGTGGTTGAAGGAGGGGCCAGGGGTGGGGCTGAAGGGGGCCCTGTCAGGTAGGCTGTACGGGGCCCCATCAGTGGCCCTGCAGATATAACCAAACCTTTTATTGGTATACTGAATAGATCAAAGTAAATAAGAGACGTTCATTGTTAGGGTTGCCCAGGCACACTCATTCCAGAAGTGTACTGCTATTTTTCAGGGGGAGTTCCAGACAAAAGGTCATCTTTACAGGGTCCTGCTTAGGTACAATTAACCTTTCTAAATTTTCTCAATAACAGCACATCCTCATATTTTTTATTTCAGTTCCATTTTAAGATGCAATAAGGCAGCAAGAGTAAGGTTGTCCACAGGCAGATATCTCTCCAATTAGCAATAGGGATGCATATGGGATATGGCTATCCTCAAAGTTGCTCCAGTATGGAAATTTGCTGCAGTTTTCGATGGACCCTGCAAAGCACAATTTGTTGCTTCTTTCCCTCTTATACATAAGAAAGAAAATAATCAAGTCCCACTCACACAACAAATGCCCAGAACTTAATCTAAGTAGGTCAGAAACAGCCTGAATGTTTTAAAGAGTTCTTAAATTAGGAACATTTCTGGAGAGTCTCGGGGTGTTTATGGCCACCCTAGGGCTCAGTCTTTGTGCAAAGCAAATAAACAGAAGGCAGTGCATAGTTACACGCGTTTACTGTAAGTTTTCCCACATATGCTAATAAGAATTATAATAGGGAACAGTTATTTTTTCTTATAAACACAGATAACATCATTATTTAGATTAAATGGTCAAATGAACATGTAAAATATGTACTGAAATGTTAAAAATTACAGATTCCATTTAAAATAAAGCGCCAGGATTTTTTTATTTATTTATTGTGCAGTGTAAATATAAGTAGTTTTGAAAGGTGTATGCCCTTTAAGTATGTGTGTCAGTCTTGTAATATGCATAACTTCATTGACCTGGATGTATAATGAGAGCCATCTAGGGCTGATCATTCATAGGTAATCACTTCATAAGTGATTACATGGCTGCGGATAGCTGTGGGAGCTTTCAGCCTCCCCATTGTTTTTAGTGGGACTTCTGCCTGTAGGTATTGCCCAGGAACTTCCCGGCTGGGTCTCCTGCATCTAATCACTAATGGCCCTATTTGCAAGTCTGAATGAGGCCTCAAACCACCTGACAACATGGGCGTCCGCAGATTTTTTTTAGAGGGGGGGCGCTTCGGGAGTGGTGATACACAGTCGCATTCAACCCTTTCTTAAAACACTAACGGGGGTTAAAAGCACCCCGCTAGTGGCCGAATAGCGCAGCTAAAACAATGGTAAAGCACCGCTTTTTAGTGGCGCTTTACCGATAACGCGCTCAGCTGGCAGTGTGAAATAGCTCTTGAGATAATTCAGCTTCACTCAATGCCCATATAAATATAGCCTAGAGAATGTACAGACCCCCTTCAGCACAGACCCCTCCATTCAGCACAGATGGACCCCCCTTCAGCACAGACCCCCCCATTCTGCACAGACCCCTCTATTCAGCATAGATGGACCCCCCTTCAGCACAGACCCCCATAATCCCAATCGCGTTCTGCGATCCACCAATCAAAATTTCCTCCAGATACCCAAAGCCAGATACAAGTCCAAAGGAGAAAGGAGATTCGCGGTCCAAGGGCCTAGACTATGGAACGCTTTACCAACCAGCATTCGGTTGGAGGAGAACCACTTGACGTTCAGGAGAAAGATCAAGACTCATCTCTTTTGATACCAAAGGAGACAGGAACAACAAGCGCCCAGAGGCGATTAAGTTTGCATGTGCTGCGCTATATAAGTTTTCATTCATTCATTCCACACAGACCCCTCCATTCAGCACAGACCCCCCTTCAGCACAGGCGGACCCCCCTCCCCCATCCCATTCAGTACCTCAGATCAGCCATCAGCGCGGCACAGGCACAGCAGGTTCCCTTCCCTCTGCTCGCTGTGCCTGTGTGACATCCGGGCTGAGACCGCTCAGACACCCCGCAGCCGCTAGACTCTTCAACACCTTCTCGATTTTCCGGGGGGGTCAATTGCCCACCCTTGCCCTATGGAGCGGATGCCCATGGATTGAATCTTTAAGGAAAAATATATGCAGGATTACCTGAGTCTACTGTAGCCATTATGAAGGGTCTCATGAGGAAAGCCCAGGCTCTCTGCTGGGTTTTGAATTTCTTCTATATTATGAAGAATGTAACTCAAGGTACTGGAACATATAAGTGTGAGGAAACACCTTAAACATCAAAGTAGACAGGAATTAAAGGGGTTGTAAAGGTTTGTTTTTTATTTTCTAAATAGGTTCCTTTAAGCTAGTGCATTGTTGGTTCACTTACCTTTTCTTTCGATTTCCCTTCTAAATGTTTTTTTTTTCTTTGTCTGAATCTCTCACTTTGTGTTTCTCCTCAGTAAGCTTGCCCCCATCATCGGTCTCCCCGCAGGGATGTAGTCCCAAGGGAGGGGGCGAGCACACTGACTAACCCCCAGCCGGAACAGCTCGGATGATGGAGGCAAGCTTACTGAGGAGAAACAGGAAGTGAGAAATTCAGACAAAGAAAAAAAGCATTTAGAAGGGAAATGTAAGTGAACCAACAATGCACTAGCTTAACCACTTGAGATCCCGCCTATTGTAAAAAGACGGCCTCAAGTGGCTCTCAATTGCCGGGAGGACTTCTTTAGACGTCCTCTGCTCCTCCGGCCACTGGGGGGCGTGCAAGCCCACATTAAGCCTACATCACTAAATAGCTTAAAGGGGTTGTAAAGGAATTTATTTTTGTCCCTAAATAGCTTCCTTTACCTTAGTGCAGTCCTCCTTCACTTACCTCATCCTTCCATTTTGCTTTTAAATGTCCTTATTTCTTTTGAGAAATCCTCACTTCCTGTTCTTCTGTCTGTAACTACACAACGTAATGCAAGGCTTTCTCCTTGGTGTGGAGAAAGCCTCTTGAGGGGGGAGGAGGCGAGCAGGCAAGTCAGGACACTCTCTACTTTGCAGATAGAGAAAGGAACTGTGTGTCAGTGGGCGTCCTGACACTCCTGCTCGCCCCCTCAAGAGACTTTCTCCACACCAGGGAGAAAGCCTTGCATTACTGTGTGGAGTTACAGACAGAAGAACAGGAAGTGAGGATTTCTCAGAAGAAATAAGGACATTTAAAAGCAAAATGGCAGGATGAGTTAAGTGAAGGAGGACTGCACTAAGGTAAAGGAAGCTATTTAGGGGGAAAAAAAATCCTTTACAACCCCTTTAAATCCAACGGAAATAATACTTTTCGGTGGACTGACCTTATAAATGGTGTTTTTTATATTTGCTTGGATTTTAGCATTAACACAGTAAATTGCTTACTGTCAAATTTGTAACATGCAAGAGTGGATTTACTTACAGGTAATGGTTTGAAAAAGAAAGAAGGCAGGAGATTGGAAGGTGATTAGTCTTCACTTTTTGGGGGCACAGTAAATTGTTCAAGACTGTGCACTGGCATACTGACATCTGTTTAAGACATTATTTAGCATAATCCAGGCAACATTTTGGAAATCCCTCTCTTACACATCTCGGATGTCCTATTAATAACAGTGAACCCTCACTTACTAGAACTTGCTTGCAGCTCACCGAGATCTGGAAAATTACATTTCAACACTGAGTTCCGTAATAGCAGTTAATCTTTTGAGACCTTGACCTGATTCAGGGTTTAGGACTCAATGCTAAAATAAAAAGCAGTTATGTATATATAAAAGGATAGCGCACGTGGCTGTTGCATATGATCATTTGATTATCTTGGGATATAATAATGCCTGCACTCTCTATAAATTGTATTTCCCCTGATCCCAAAGCTTCAGTGTAGTTAATTCATTGATTTCTATGGAACACTTTATTTATAAATTGAGTCAAATGAGTTTATATCATCTGGGATATATGGATAAATAGGTTTCAGCCTCCCTCCTCTTATAGCCATTTCTATACCATAATAATAACTGGAATTATATTTGTGAGTATTCCAGTGTGATTACAGTATATGCTATTCCACTGCTAATCATTGTATTTAACCACTTCAGTACCGTGGGTGTTTTTCAAATTTGGTGTTTACAAGACTAAAACATTTTTTTTTGCTAGAAAATTACTTAAAACCCACAAACATTATATATTTTTTTTTCTAATACCCTAGAGAATAAAATGGCGATCATTGCAATACTTTTTGTCACACCATATTTGCGCAGCGGTCCTACAAGCGCACTTTTTTTGGAAAAAATTCACTTTTTTGAATTAAAAAATAAGACAGCAATAAATTTGGCCCAATTTTTTTATATATTGTGAAAGATAATGTTACGCCGAGTAAAATGATACCCAACATGTCACTCTTACAAATTGCGCCCGCTCGTGGCATGGCGTCAAACTTTTACTCTTAAAAATCTCGATAGGCGACGTTAAAAAAATTCTATAGGTTGCATTTTTTGAGTTACAGAGGAGGTCTAGGGCTATAATTATTGCTTTCGCTCTAACGATCGCGGCGATACCTCACTTGTGGTTGAACACTGTTTTCATATGCAGGCGCTACTCACGTATGCGTTCGCTTCTGCGTGCGAGCTCGTCGTTCTTTACACTGGAAAAAAAATAAATAAATAAATGATCACTTTTATTCCTATTACAATGGATGTAAACATCCCTTGTAATAGAAAAAAGCATGACAGGTCCTCTTAAATATGGGGTCAAAAAGACCTCAGATCTCATATTTAGACTAAAATGCAAAAAAAAAAAAATTGAAACTGTCATTTTTTCAAATCTTTAAGACGCTGGGCGGGACTGACGTTTTGATGTCACTTCCGCCCAGGAGAGCTATGGGGACAGGTGGGGGCGATTTTTCCCTCACTCGCATTTCCACACAGCAGCCGAGCGGACCCGATCGCCTCCACCGCTACCGACGGCTCCATTAAGCGGCTCCGGTAAGCGGGGGGCCCTCTCCCGCCGCCGATAACGGCGATCTCGCAGTGAATCCGCCGTGGAGACCACCGTTATCGTTAACAGGACCGCTCACACTAAAGATGGATACCTCGGTTGTGGCAGCAGCTGCTGCCGTTACCGAGATATCCATCTTTAAAGTGTGGCTGTATATAGTCGTACAGCGGTCTGGAAGTGGTTAACAAGATATATTGTCATTTAAAATTGTCCTTAAGGCCCCTTTCAGACTGGGGCGGGAGCCACGGTGGCGGTATAACGCCGCTAAAAATAGCGGCGCTATACCGCCGGGATTGCCGCTGGAATCAGCCGCTAGAGGTGAGGTATTATCCCCCGCTAGCGGCCGATAAAGGGTTGGTATTGCCGCGGTTTCCCATTGTTTTCAATGGGAAGGAGCGGTGAAGGAGCGGTATACATGCCGCTCCTCTCACCGCTTCAAAGATGCTGCTGACAGGAGATTTTTTTGTCTCCCGCCAGCGCATCGCCTCGGTGTGAAAGCCCTCGGGAGTTTTTCAGGCGGGGTGGCAGCGCTATTTTTAGCGCTGTACTGCCTGAAAAACTCCTCAATGTGAAAGGGGCCTTACGGTGTATTGTTTTTTCTGCACTATGGTAATCGGTGTGATTGACATATTCCCATTTCCCTAACTGTCTGTATTCATTCTGTGTTGGTTTGTGTAAAAATGCAAATTAAATTATTTCAATGATAAAAAAAATGGTGGTGTATACAAAGATGCTGCTTGCAGGACTTTTTTTCCTGTTCTGCCAGCGCACCGCACTCGGCTTTCACACTGGGGCTGCAGAAGAGGAGGTTTCCAGGCACTTTACAGGCACTATTTTTATTATTATTTTATTTTTAGCGCAAAAACGCCTGTAAACCGCCTCAGTGTGAAGGGGGTCTTAAGAATTTTTGCAGCTTTTTACAAGCTCTTTTAAAGCATTTTAGAAGTGTATTACAAGCGTTTTACAACCTGAGGAGTTTTTGTTTCGCCAAAAGAAAGCACTAGGGGGAGGAGAGGAAATTAGGGATGAAGAGCTGCTATTTGAGCAGAAAATGCTTGTAAAAGGCTTGTAAAACGCTCATTAAATACTCAAGTCAGGTGTTTCTATTGAAGTCTATGGAGCCAAACATGCTTTGTAATCTGACAGAAAAAAGCTCATGTACTTTTTTGAGCTTCAGCTGTTTTGCTTCACATGACAGAACGCACAGATGTGAACAGGGGGCCATTGAAATGAATGGGATTTGGCTTGTTGAGCGTTTTAAAGCTACAAGCTTCAAGTAGAAAATCCCTCAGGTGTGAACAGGTGTGAACAGGGCCTAAATGTTTTTTTTAAACCGTTAAATCGATAGGTTTAATTCCACTTTATGATTTATTGCTGTTTATGGGATCTGGGCTTCAGCAAAATGGCAGCCTCCAGCAAGAAGAAGCAGGAGCAATGCTGCAGACAATTTATAGCACACACTCATTTTGGTAGTGTAATTATTCATGTAGAATGTGCTAAAGAACTTTTTTTTCACAAGGTGTTATGGATAAAGTTCCACTTTAAAGTGCAAATTATTACCATTAAAGAGAAACTCCACTGTTGTTGAGAAAAAAAACAAAAAAAACAATCCCCTCTGGATGATCAATGTACATGAAGAGGTCCCCCATGGCTGCATATGTAAAGAAAAACATGGGCAGCATTTTAAAAAGAGGACCATTGGTATGTACTATCTATGTGATCTGGAGCTGCATAGGGGTATTTTTGTAAAAGTTACTTAAGGTGAACCTACACTTTAATTTAGCCAAAAAATGTATCACCAAAACTCTGCATTAATCAATGACTGACACAATACTCTATAACTAAATAAAAAATACACTCACAGACACTTTATTAGATACAACAGGCTGGAACCCTTTTTGCCTTCAGAACTGCCTTAATTCTTTGTGGCATAGATTCAAGGTGTTGGAAATATTCCTCAGGCCCCGTACACACGTCCGAGGAACTCGACGGGCAAAACACATCGTTTTGCCCGTCGAGTTCCTTGTGAAGCCGCCGAGGATCTCGGCGAGCTGAAATTTCCCATTGAACAACGAGGAAATAGAGAACATGTTCTCTATTTCCTCGCCGAGATCCTCGTCGGCTTCCTCGGCCGAAAGTGTACACCCGGCCGGGTTTCTGGCTGAATTCTGCCGAGAAACTCGGTCGTGTGTACGGGGCCTAAGAGATTTTGGTCCATATTGACATGATAGCGTCACGCAGTTGCTGCAGATTTCTTGGCTGCACATCTATGATGCAAATCTCTGGTTCCACAACATCCCAAAGGTGTTCTATTGGATTGAGATATGGTGACTGCAGAGGCCATTGGAGTACAGTGATCTCATTGTCATGTTCAAGAAACCGGTTTGAGATGATTTGAGCTTTGGGACGTGGTGCATTATCCTGCTGGAAGGAGCCATCAGAAGATGGGGACACTGTAGTCATAAAGAGATGGACATGGTCAGCAACAATACTCAGGTATACCTTGGTGTGAAAACTTGGTACTAAGGGGCCCAAAGTGTGCCAATATCCCCTACACCATTACACCATCACCACCAGCCTGAACCATTGATACAAGACAGGATGGATCCATGCTTTCATGTTGTTTACGCCAAATTCTGGCACTACCATCATTTCGCAGCTGAAATCGAGACTCATCAGACCAGGCAACATTTTTCCAATCTTCTATTGTCCAATTTTGGTGATCTTGTGCGAATTGTAGCCTCAGTTTCTTCCTTTCTGCTTCACGGTTCGATGTATTGTGCATTTAGAGATGGAATTCTGGATGCCGTGGTTGTAACGAGTGGTTATTTGAGTTACTGTTGCCTTTCTATCATCTCGAACCAGTCTGCCCATTCTTCTCTGACATCAGCAAGGCATTTTCATCCTGACTGGATATTTTTTTATTTTTTGGACTATTCTCTCTAAACTCTAGAGATGGTTGTGTGTACAAATCCCAGTAGATCAGCAGTTTTTGAAATACTCAAACCAGCCTGCCTGGCACCAACAACCATGCCACGTTCAGAGTCATTTAAATCCCCTTTCTTCCCCATTCTGATGCTCGGTTTGAACTTCAGCAAGTCATCATTACTACGTCTAGATGCCTAAATGCATTGAGTTGCTGCATGTGAATGGCTGATTAGCAATATGTGTTACCAAGCAATTGAACAGGTGTACCTGATAAAGTGGCAGGTGAGTGTATATGCCCTAAGGTTAAATAGGATATTTTAAAGGCTGCTGTATAAGATATGACATGGGTAATCTTCGGATTTTTCATCAGGACCACAGAGCAAACTGTGTAGAGCATTCCTACTACCACATTAGATGAGCCTAGTATATGGGAATTCTCTATGTTGTCTCTTTATTTCATCTACGGGTATCAAAGCCAGAAAAGACTGACATAAAGTGCCCTGTGGTCATCCAGGATGAATTTCAGATGACACAACAGAATGATTGTCAGGTGACAATTGAGGTGTTGAAAAGTATATTCAGCTGGTAGCTATTTAGACAAGATTTTTGGTTTAAGTGAAATCATTGGGTCACTAAGACTACATGTATGGTGAAAACTATGTGGTCCTAGGATGGCCTGCAGGCTCACCAGAAGAGAAAGGTCAACAGGAGGCAATATAAAGGTCAAGACACAGTATCACAAGTTCTATTGAAAGGGACATGAGAATTAAAAGGACACTTCTTTAGTCTGAAGGTAGAATGAGGAAATCCTAATGTTAATGGAACCAGAACTTTAGAGAGTACAATATTGTTGGATTCATTCAATAATGTAATGCACACTATAGCAACTTTGTAGTAATTTCCTCCTGGATGAAATTCTGCAAAATGTATTTATATACATTGATAATCAACCTGGAAAAAAAAATTCAAAGACTGACACAACTAATCTTCACTACTTTTGAATACCGTATTTTCCGGCGTATAAGACAACCTTTTACACCGAAATTACACATCCAAAAACCGGGGGTCGTCTTATACGCCGGGTGAAGCAGCTGCTCGATCGATATCAGCCCGCCGGGTGCTCTGTAAGGCTGTATGTGATCTGTATTCTGTATTCTGCGCTGCTCAGCCAATCCCGATGCACTGTGTTGATGACAGAGCATGCTAAGCCTGCTCGGATTGGAGTAATAACCTCTGCCAATCCGAGCAGGCTTAGCATGCTCTGTCATCAACACAGTGCATCGAGATTGGCTGAGCGGTGCATATACAGACTACATACAGCCTTACAAAGCACCTGGCGGCAGCGGCCTCTTTGTTTTAAAAGGCATTACATACAGCCTTACAAAGAACCCGGCAGCGGCGGCCTCTTCGTTTTAAAAGGCATTACTACCGCACAAGGGGGTCGTCTAATACGGTGAGTAGACCACAAAACCACTGTTTTCAGCAGAATATTAGGGGGTCGTCTTATATGCCGAGTCGTCTTATACCCCGGCAAATACGGTACTTGTCTCTTTCTCTTTAAAGTTGCACCGAATACAGCCAGCTTGAGAGGGACTACACTTTTCCTCCACAGTGGTGATTGACAGCGTCTCTATGTCTCTTGCACTGGCTGTGTATGCGGCACTCTGAATGGCTACATGTAGAATTCAGGGACGTGCGGTGAGGTCAGTGGCTGGTGAGGCATTGGCTAGTATCAGAGCCAGATACACACAGGTTTAATATTTTTTTGGGGAGGCAGCATTTCATTCTTGGTACCAGGCAGCACAATGTCTTGGGCCGGCACTGGTCCCAGTGGCAAAGAGAACACAGAGAAGGAAATAAAAAACAATGCATGTACTGTAATCAGGGTTGCCAGCTTTCAGTAAGTTTATGAACAGTTTCTAAAATCTGTAATTTTTGCATCTGTTAGTGAATGTCCATTACAGACAGGCAGATTGCACGTCTGTAAAGGACATTCATGGACAGATGCAAAAATTAGGGATTTTGCAAACTGTTCGTAAATTTACAGTTTAGGAAAAGAAAATTGACTTTAATAGCACTCTAACACTTATTCCACCCTTAAACTGTAAGAACGACAATAACGATTAAAAAATACCTCAATGGTGATCCCAGTGTAGGAAAAAACTATTCAGTCTTTGGGAGTGTAAGAGGACACGGAGCCACACAATGAGATTGGAGGAGAAGTGGTTAAACCTTAAAGTGGTTATAAAGTCTTGTTTTTTCCCCTATAAAAATAACAAAGTTTTACTTATGTAGCACCCTCTCCCATAGGTAGGTGCTAGAGGTGAGGATTTTTGTGTGGTAAGCTGCCAGACAGGTAAATTTAGGCAGGCTAGGCCTGCTTGTTTTGATCTGTGGGGCAGGGAGTGGTTAGTGTAGCAGTGGGTGTGACCACCTGTGCTTCAGTTCTTGGGCGCCTCCCCTGCTTCCAGGGAGAATGATCTGGAAGAGGGGCAGGGCTGAGAGCTGGAGTGACAGGGAGCTTATCTGAGGAGCCCTGGCCAATCCCCACCCTGAATTGGCAGGGGGCAGGCCTCCTAGTTAAACTCAGGTCCAGCCCACTGGATGGGAGTTGTCGGCTGGGAGACGTGAAGAATGGAGTGCTAGATCACAGCAGGAGGCCCATCTCCATCTGTGGGGGGGGGGGTGCGTCTTGGTGGAGGAGCCTGGGAGAGCTGGGAGGGAGTCTCGTCCTTACACAATTCATGGAAGAGGTGTCCTGGAACAGAGGGGCTGGAGAAGTGATTGGAACGCATGTCCAGTTAAGTTCTTCATCATGGACTCAGGGCAGGAGAAGGTCAGTGAGTGTGACACAGTGGATATCTGGAGGAAGCATGCCAGGGGAGCTGGGTGCAAGGCCAGAAGAGAGACTGTGGGTTTTGAGTCAAATTGATTTGGCCTGCAGGCACAGGATTTGCAAGTCGGGCTAGCTGGGATCAGTAGCCCACCAACTAATACAAGCTGTTAATCAACTAGGCCTCAAGAAGAGGTATTGCATGCCCCTGGCCTATTACCAGTTCATCAATCCAGAAAGCATATGTACAGTAAAGATGATGAGGTGGAGAGACTAATAGTTCACAGTGAAGTTTGTGCAGGAGGAGAGGAGTCCTGGGAGTGACGTCTGAAGGAGTTGATGCAGAGGAGGAGCAACGGTCTGCAGGAGTTATGCAGGGGAAGTGACTATGATTTTTTGCGTCTATCAGTTCTTCAAGGCTCAATTCATTCAACTAATTCTTAAAGTATGATGGCAAAGTGATCCGTTCTATGGGAATCCCATAATCCCTTTCCCCAACCAAGATATATACCCAAATAAACAAAAACAAAACAATGAAAATGACTGTTCATTGTCTCTGAGGCCTCGTACACATGACCGAGTTTCTCGGCAAAAACCAGCAAGAAACTTGCTGGGAGATATTTTTTTGCCGAGAAAACCGGTTGTGTGTACATTTTCGTCAAGGAAACTGTCGAGAAACTTGACGAGCCAAAAAGAGAGCAAGTTCTCTATTTCCTCGACGGGAGTCTCAAATTGGCTCGTCGAGTTCCTGGTCGAGAAACCCGCGCTTGCTCAGAATGAAGTATGAGACGGGAGTAAAAGTAGCGTTTGTAATGGAGATAACACATTTTTCAAGCTGTAACAGACTGAAAAGTGCAAATCGTCTCTTAACAAACTTTTACTTAAAACGCAAACACATGAGATTAGCAAAAGCAGCCCCAAGAGTTTAGCCAGTGGAATAGAACTTCCCCTGCCGTTGTATGTGTTGTATGTCACCGGGTTTGAGAACGAGGAGATTTTATCTTGACCGTGTGTACGCAAAGCAAGCCTGTCGAGTTCCTTGACAAGCCTAACAAGGAACTCGACGAGGAAAACTATGTGTCTTGCCCGTCGAGTTCCTTGGTCGTGTGTACGAGGCCTGAGAGTGATATATGGAGGTCTGGCAGCAGGGTGATATGGTGGATGTTAGTAACTAGTAGCAACCATCCATTATACTTACCTGCTCTGTTGCATTTGATTTGCACAGAGCAGCCTGGATTCTACTCTTCTTGGGTCCCTCTTCGGTGCTCCTGGTCCCTCCCTCCTGTTCAGTGTCCCCAGAGCAAGCAGCTTGCTGTGGGGGCTCCCAAGCCAAGTCACAGCTCCCTGTGTCTATTCAGACATGGAGCCCCGATTCTGCTTTGCTCCCTCTTTCCCCTGATTGGCTAGCTGACTTTGACCGACAGCAGCGGCAGCCGATGATGCTGCTGCTGTGTCTCAGCCAATCAGGAAGGAGAATCTCAGATGGCTGAGATACCTGTGGACATCGCTGGACAGAGAGCGACCTCAGGTAAGTATTAGGGGGGGCTGCTGCACACAGAAGGCTTGTTATCTTAATGCATAGAATGCATTAAGATAAAAAAAACTTCTGCCTTTACAACCCCTTTAAGATAGGAAATAACACAGAATGGTGTCGCTATCTGGCTTTTTATGGTTGACTTGGCAAGGATACAATAAATCCAGGAAGCAAATGGTAGCCAAGGATGGTTTGTCCCATCACACTCTCTGACCGCACTGTACAATTCACTCATCTTGGGTGACAGATTCTGTTTGCTCTGTTGGTTCTTCTTTTTGTGTAAACATGATAAGATCTTTCTTTGAAGCTTACTGGAATGCACAATCAAAACTTCAATTAGAGAATCCTATGTGACTTTCACTGACTCATTATTTTTTTTTACCTTTGTTATTTTGTGTTACATCTTTGCTTTTAATTCTATATTCTTTCCATTTTCTGTTAAATTAATTGTTTCTGTTTTTTCCCCCAGAAATGCTATTATTTTGATAGTTTTCCACTTATCTGGTCCTTGTACTTTTAATCCATTAAACTGATATTTTTTTTCTAGTTAAAAGGAACACTTATCAACAACACATTAGAATTAAAGGAACAAATAAATCAATCTCATGATAGCAATCTGTTGTTATCTCAGTAATACAATGTCCAAACACAAGACTACAAAAGCTGCTTACAGTGTTGGTGTGGTAAAGATATGCCTAAAAGCACCTTCTTTTATTCCTTCTTTTTTTATTAAGATGCCTGTTTTTTGTCAACTTCAATCAGTTCCAAAGTGCTGCCAACTGTGTCCTAAAGAGGACCATTAGGTTTAGATTACAGTCTTCTGCTATTGGCAAGTTAAGAAGACAATCATACGTCTATGTGCCCCATCGCTGTTTAAAGGTTTGATGGTAGGAGATGTGATTGAAAACTTGGAAAAAAACGCATTTATTTTTTTACATGTCTAGTTTTTGATGGAGGTGTCTGCAGAGTACTTCCCCCATGCCTGTCCATGGGCTAAACTGGAATGATTGCAATGTACACTCACCGGCCACCTTATTAGGTACACCTGTTCAATTGCTTGGTAACATGATTTGCTAATTAGCCAATCACATGGCAGCAACTCAATGTATTTAGGCTTCTAGACGTGGCAAAGATGACTTTCTGAAGTTCCAACCAGGCATCAGAATGGGGAAGAAAGGGGATTTAACCACTTCAGCCCCGGACCATTTGGCTGGCCAAAGACCAGGCCACTTTTTGCGATTTTGGCACTGCGTCGCTTTAACTGACAATTGCGCGGTCGTGCGACGTGGCTCCCAAACAAAATTTACGTCCTTTTTTCCCCACAAATAGAGCGTTCTTTTGGCGGTATTTGATCACCTCTGTGGTTTTTATTTTTTGCGCTATAAACAAAAATAGAGCAACAATTTTGAAAACAATTCAATATTTTTTACTTTTTGCTATAATAAATATCCCCCAAAAATATATAAAAAAACGTTTTTTTCCTCAGTTTAGGCCGGTATGTATTCTTCTAAATATTATTGGTAAAAAAATCACAATAAGCCTATATTTATTGGTTTGTGCAAAAGTTATAGTGTCTACAAAATAGGGGATAGATTTATGGCATTTTTATTAATATTTTTTTTTTACTAGTAATGCCAGCGATCTGCGATTTTTATTGTGACTGCGACATTATGGCCGACATATCGGACACTTTTGATACATTTTGGGGACCATTGCCATTTTTACAGCGATCAGTGCTATAAAAATGCACTGCTTACTGTGAAAATGTCACTGGCAGGGAAGGGGCTAACACTAGGGGGTGACCAGGGGGGTTCATTATGTTCCCTAAAGTGTGTTCTAACTGAAGGGGGATGGGACTGACTAGGGGAAATGACAGATCGCTGTTCATACATTGTATGAACATACGATCAGTCATTTCTCCCCCTCCCGGTTCTCGCACGGTCACGAGCGATCGTGAGTGCCCAGCGGTCATCGTGCCCGCCGGGCACTTGCATCGGCACTGGGGGCGAGCAGGGGGAGCACACGCGCCCCTAGTGGCCACAGAGCGAATTCAGGTTGTATACGTGATTTCGCGCAGCCGAGCCAACCTGCCGCATTAAAACTGTGGCGGGCGGTCTGCAAGCGGAAAAAAAAATATCTCCCAGCAAGTTTCTTGCTGGTTTTTGTCGTGTGTACAAGGCCTGACTGTGGACTCCTCCATTGTCAGAAAACACTAATCATCGGCTGCAGCAAGCTGATCTAGAAGAATTTTCCAACAGGCCCATTCAGCAGAAGTTGATCTAATGATCAATTTCTGTGAAACAGGCATGGCCACACATGGATTGAAATGCATCCCTGCTGAACCGACCAAATATTGATTCATCTATGTCCAGCTTTTTTTTTAACAGAACACACATTATGCTACCATAATTATCCAGCATTGCTCCTGTTTCGTTTGCCATTTTGAAGCCCAGAGCCCCCAAGCAGCAGTAAATCTTTAGGATGTCAGCAGATCGGCCTCTACATTTTCGGCACAGTGCCGAAAAATAGAGAGCAATGGAGAGCAACGGAGCATGTGCAGAACAGGGTGAGGTAGTGTATTGCTGGATTTAAAACAGTATAGATCAGTGATGAAACCCCAGATGTTTTGGAACTAAATTTCCCATGATGCTCATGCACTCTGCAGTGTAGTTGAGCATCATGGGAAATGTAGTAAAACAACATATAGGGTGCCAAGGTTTGCCATCACTGTTAAAGACACTTATTTATAATGTTTTACACAGCTATACATGCTATACAGCTATACATGCAAAAGGGGCCAGCCTGAAGTGATCTAGCAGGACTTAATTTTCTTAATTTAAAATTTTCTGATTAAAGTTCCAATTCAAGCGGTGCTACAGCCCCCCCAAAGGCAAAATTTAAAGTCAGCAGCTACACGTGTGGCTGCTGATTCCTGGAATCCAACAATGTCGGCACTTCCTTCCATTGGCTCTCGGGTGCTGCCTCCGCCGCCATAGCCTGTAAGGGAAACTAGCAGTGAAGTGCCCTACTTTGTGATGCCTACTCCCTACTGTGCATGCGCGAAGCGTGCTGCGCTTTCTGAATCTTAAGACAGCGGGGAAGGAGGAGGGAGTCGAACTTCTGACTTACCTCGCAATGGCGAGGTCTGACGGAAGTGGGGAAAAGTGCCAGGAAAATACAGATAAGCGGAGCTTCCACTTTTGGGTTCAGTGCTGCCCCTTCCTTGCCCAATCTGAGTGCTGCTGTACAGGGAAATACAAAATGCTGAAATCAAGTAAAATTCAGTTGTAGTGCATTTTACATTTCAATTTGCAGATTTGCACTACAGAACGTGTTCCATTGGAAACCATGTTAAATGGACTGTAGTGCAAATCTGCAAAATGCAAAAAGCACTAAAAATGCATAGATGTGAACCAGGCCTTACTTTAGCTGCACTGTAATAAATACACAACTGCAATAGTTGGTGTTTTTCATACAGAGGCGGCTCTAGGCCTTGTGAGGCCTTAGGCAAAATTTAGACACGACGCCCCACTCACGCCCATAATGGATAAAGTTTCCTCCGCCTGGCCCGACTCCTGACCCGAATAGGCAGCCGGCCAGACGCGGAGAGGCCAGGTGAGAGACGCGGGCTGAAGGAGCAGCTCAGCTGCTTTAGGGCCCCACATGGACTTGCGGCCCACCCGGTGTGCCCTATGGCTGCCCGCACAGCTTTTACAGATGCCACCTGGAGACTGTTGGTCAGTCCAGTGATCGAGCAGAGGCAAGTTGGGCGGCTGTGAGGTCCCTGTGAGCACGAGGCCTAATTTGCCTAATTAGAGAGCCGCCTCTGTTTTCATATCTGCCAGAAATTGTGATAAAATCTGCAAATTTGGGAACTCTTTATTCTTTGATGCATATTCTGATATATCATAAACAGTGATCATCGCCTGTACAAATTGCATAGTATATGGCAAGTATACATATATAATCCTTCCCAATCTTTTTCTAATTGCTTGGTATGTTCTCTGGTACCATGTGGTCTATATTCTGGTTTTGTGTGTTTAAATAAAACCCCAGTCTGGTTTCCTCCTCCATGTGTGCAATATTTGTCTGTCATTGTCGGGCACTGTTTACAAAATCCCAACCTCGTGTCAAGTTACTGCCTCTTCAGATTTCATCCTTCACATGGAAGAACTAAACAAACTTGCACGCCTGTTGCTAATTAATTTTGGGTGGCTCAGGAGCTTTTGGGAAGATTGCTGTTTTCAGTAGTCCGGGCTATTAATGCATTTTAAATGACTCTCTTTCATCTCTCAATCCTTTCGCTATTGCTTCTTTTCCGCCTTTATATTTAACTACTTTGTTACTGGGCAGAGGAATAAAAGGCAGAAGTGGACTGATCAAAGGATAAGCTGGAGTAATTACCGTTTTTTTCTTGGAAGAGAAATTTGCAGAAATAAAGTATATTATTTATTTTTCTGATCTTGTTGGCCCTTAAAGGGCAAAATCAGCAAAAGCTGAAGAAGAGTGGGGAGGATGAGCATACAGTGTAGATGTAAGGGAAATTACAAGGATTGCAAGGGAAATAACTACACAAGGGTCCATGGCGATGCTCACAATTATACACAAGGAAACTATCCTCAATACTTAAAGCGGGAGTTCAACCAATTCCTTTTTTTTTTTTTTTTCCCCTTAGATTCCTGCTCGTTTTGTCTAGGGGAATTGGCTATTTGTTTTAAAATATGATCCGTACTTACCCGTTTTCGAGATGCATCTTCTTCCGTCGCTTCCGGGTATGGGTCTTCGGGAGCGGGCGTTCCTTCTTGATTGACAGTCTTCCGAGAGGCTTCCGACGGTCGCATCCATCGCGTCACTCGTAGCCGAAAGAAGCCGAACGTCGGTGCGGCTCTATACTGCGCCTGCGCACCGGCGTTCGGCTTCTTTCGGAAAATCGTGACGCGATGGATGCGACCGTCGGAAGCCTCTCGGAAGACTGTCAATCAAGAAGGAACGCCCATTCCCGCAGCCCATACCCGGAAGTGGTGGAGAAGATGCATCTCGTAAACGGGTAAGTACGGATCATATTTTAAAACAAATAGTCGATTCCCCTAGACAAAACGAGCATAAAGCGAAGGGGAAAATGTGTAAGGTATGGGTGAACCTCCGCTTTAAAGCGGAGTTCCAACCACAATTAGCATTTTTTAAATGTATGTCCTTTCATCCTGCGTTTTTATAATATAAATCTGGTCACTTACTATTTTACAATCCGCCACCGATCCGCATAGATATTCAAAAAAGATAATTTATAAAACTATGTCCACACCGTTGTCATTTTGCTTGTGGGCATTGTGAAGCCTACAGGCATTTACTTCCTGGAAGTCTTGGATGGGGAGTGATAATTGGACAGCGCACTGCATCCTGGGAAATGACACACATTTCCCAGGAGCATTTGAGGGAGATGATGTCAGAATCCTAGGTGGTTTCAAAGGCAGATTTTGTGGGACCGCATAGCAACAGGCATTTCTAGATGAGTAAAAAAAAAAAAAAAGTTTTTTTGATGGAACCTCCACTTTAAGCGAGAAAATAAAACCCCCACGTCACCAAGCGCGTGCTTCGGTCAACCAACCAAAACCTTCTCCAAATCCCTAAATCCCGCTACAAAGGGAGAACGTAGATTTGAAGTCCAAGGACCCCGGCTTTGGAATGCTCTACCCACGACCATCCGCTTGGAAGAAAACCATTGGGCTTTTAGGAAAAAACTAAAGACCCACCTCTTCTAAAGGATCAGGACAACACTGGATGCAAGCGCCTTGAGGCGATTAAGTTCGCATTTGTTGCGCTATGCAAGTTACTCACTCACTCACAATTATCGGGGGGTTGCAGGAAGTAGTGATGAGCTCAGACGCATTCAGATCCAAGGTTGACACCTGAGCTGTCCCAGCAGGAAGCTGTCGCTGTACATGGCCAATCATCCAGCTGCACATACAAGGGGCATGTATACGTGTGACTGTGAGGTGGGGAATGACTTAGCTGCTTATAATTGGCTTCCCTAACAGGGCCGCTCAGGTGGGTTTGGACCAGAATCTGAACACTCCTGAGGTAATTTCTACTGTGAAAGGGAAAAAAGTGGAGGTTCAAATATCTGCCTGATATAGCCACATCCCTAGGATATAGAGAAAAACAACCCCCCCCCCCCCTATAATGCTATTTTAAAGGCATAAGAGAGTATGCCTTGTTTTTGTTAACATTTTGAAATTTTATTATCCAAAAAAGTTTACAAAAAGTAGAAAAATATACAATTATTAAATATATAATGCATAGTAAAATAAGAGGTACATATTACCACACCACGATTTTTACATACAGAAACTGTCTGATATCTATAAGAAGAATTGCATGAACATATTCACCATATTTCGGAGTAACTTGGCTCCTTCCTCAGGGATACTTTTGCAGTTAGTATGGGTATGGTCTATCTATAGGATAAAAATCTAGTTAAAAAAAAATCTATCTATATGTATATATAGGCAATATATATGTGCCTCTTGTGGCAGAGGAAGGGCCAAATATACAGATATATGTTTTTTTTGTGTGAAAATTAATCTGTACTAGGAAAATTCATATCTAAGCCTATGGCACTTTCACATTGATGTGTTGCAGCACAGTGTACCCCAGGTTCCGCGCTGATTACTTGTGCTTTGCCATAGACCTCTATTACATCAGGCTGTTTTGGTGCAATTTCTGAAAGCGCACCAAAAGTCCTGCATGTAGAAATGGTGCATTTTCAGAAAAAGCAGGTATCTTACATGAAAATGACGGGTACACTGTGCTACACCCGCAGTGCTGGAAAACCACTCCGCATTAGTGTGAAAGCAACCTAAATCTGGCTGTACACTGGTAGGATTTCAGAAAAACTTTCTTACAAAAATGTTGTCAGTACATCCAATAATGCCATCAAAGACTATTTTGCTCAAAAGTACTTCAAAATTTTGTTTGGTTTGAAATGCATGACATTTTCTGAAAGAGCACCACATGTTACTGTTAGAATTTTGTTCTTTCAAAAATAATTTTCCAACCTGCTCCTTCGATATTTTCCATCAAAAATTATCATCGGTTTGACCCCCATTGACTATTTGAAAATTAAATTTCAACAAATGAAAAATTTAGATCAAAATTCTACTGGAATATGATCAGTTTAAAGCGGTTGTTAACTACAGCACTTTTTTTCCAGCTTACCTGCAAGGCAAAGAATAATGCAATTGGCTGCACACAGCCCAGACAGCTGAGCTGTGGGAAGTGGGCTGGGAGATAACAGCTTCATAATGTGATGTAATAGGATGGCTGCTCTCCACTGTTCCATGATGGCTGCCTCATTGAGGTTGTGCCTCAGCCTTACTTTCCTCCTCTGCTCTATCTGGCTCCCAAGTCCCATCAAAGACCTCATCATCATCATCTCCTCCATCCTCATTACCACTGGAGACAACCTGGCAATACACTGCGGCTAGGGGAACATGACTGACAATTTGTGTACCAGTGTTCTCCCCTCTCTTTAGGCTCATGTTCCTGCCTTTCTCAACCTTCAACATCTGAATCAGGTAATGGCTGTGCATCATCAAGGAGTAAGTGGCTGATGCTGTGTTTATATAAATCAGCTGACTCCCCTATACCTGATTCTATGGCCGGAATAGCTGTGGATAAAGAGGCAGGTTTAGCCACTCTGGCAGCTGCAGTGGACTGCGCACTAGTGTTTGCTTGGGTGACGGAGGATGAGGGCGGTTTAGCAAGCCAGTCCACCACCTCCTCTGCATGCTGTGGCTGGATAGCACAGACAACATTACTAAACAGAGGAAATGATGCCCTACCTGAGGACTGACCACATCCACTTTTGCTTGTTTGTGGACACATACACTACTGGCCCCCTCACAGTGCCATGGGAACTTTCCTTGTTGTTCTCCCAGACATAATGGGGGGTGCTTATTACCAAAATGTAATAAGATGTGGAAATGTGTACATGGATGCACTTTAATCAATGGAAAATGATGTTTGGTGCACTTTAACTTGAGTACTCTCTACACAGACACACTTCACTGATACACTATAATATACTGCAGTAAAACTGCACTGACATACTGCAATATACTGTGTCAAACGTGCAGTAACACACAGAAATATAGTACATTAAACGTGCACTAATGCACTGAAATATACAGCGTTAAACTTGCAGTAACGCACGGAAATATACAGTGTTAAACATGCACTAATGCACTGAAATATAAGGCGTTAAATTAGCAGTAATGTACTGAAATATACAGCGTTAAACTTGCAGTAATGCACTGAAATATACCGTGTTAAACGTTCACTAACGAACAGAAATATACTGCGTTAAACGGCATGTAACTCACTGAAGTATACTGTGTTAAACGTGCCCTAACACACAGTAATAAACTGCAATAAATGTCACGTAACACACTTAAATATACAGTGTTGAACTTGCAGTAACACACTGAAATATACTGTGTTATATGTGCACTAATGCACAGAAATATACTCCATTAAATGACAAATAACGCACTGAAATATACAACATTAAACTTGCAGTAACACACTGAAATATACTGCTTTAAACGTGCACTAACACACAGAAATATACTGCATTAAATGGCACGTGACGCACTGAAATATACAGTGTTAAACTTGCAGTAACGTACTGAAATATACTGCGTTAAACGGCACGTAGCGCACTGAAACATGTGCCAGTAAACTTGAAGTAACGCACTGAAATATATATATATATATAACTTGATTCTAAGCATGCGCGGGTTTGTAACCGATGCTTTTGCATACTAACCGTCGGTTTAGACCTATCGGTTAGGCGTCCATCGGTTCAATTTTAAAGCAAGTTCTATTTTTTTGGACCGAAGGATAACTGACCGATGGGGCCCACACACGATCGGTTTGGACCGATGAAACGGTCCTTCAGTTCGTTTTCATCGGTTTGGACTGATCGTGTGTATGAGGCCTAACTGTCTAGTAGCACACTGAACAGGGCCCTGTTCTATCTCTCTCCATGCCAATATCACACTAAAAATGGCTGCTATTGAAAGAATACTTTTATAGCGTGGGGCAGAACTAAGAGCAATGAGCCATGATTGGATAGAGTCATCATGACAGTGTCCAATCATGGCTCTGACGATGCTCTGTGTCCTGATTGGGCAAAGCTGTCATTGTTTCAGCCAATCAGAAATTCCAATGCACTGTGCGGCAGTGCAGTGCATTGTGGTCATTCGGTGGGCCAAACAAACGGCCAAACGTCCTGATAATTCGAGTGTGTGTCGAATGGGCGAACAGCCAATGTTCGGCCCAAACTCATGCTCCGGCCGAACCCTTCGCCCATCCCTATTCACAAGAATCTGTGAATGAGAAAACTAAAAGTCCTATCTGCCACCGCTGCAGACAGCTTGTAGTTCTCAATGGACTGCGAGTGTGCTAATCTGCACGCTTGTAGTCTATTCTCACTGCCTACAACTCTGTAACAGAAGGCTTGTACAGAGGTACGGGCAACAAAGATCTGGGCAGTGTGTGCAGGAGCCTGACATTGCATATGTACATTTATAATTTTTTTCAAAAAAGGTAAATTTAGTCTATAAGATGTTTTCCCCTTTATTTTCATCCGGTGATTCTACAAGTAACATACTTCCTGTCTTTTAGCGACAATGCTTACTGCGCTGTATCTATAGAGGAGCAACATTGTCCCCCTAGGACAGGGCTACAGAACACCTAGCTTTGCTTCTCTTCCCCAGGACATGGGGTGGGGAGTGTTTGGTATCCACAGAGATAGATGGAAATAGTGACAACTGATAACAGTCAGCACAGGTATAGAACACAGAACATTACCAGTTCACAAGAACTGTGGCAAAATTAGTAGGAACTTTTTTGCACTAATGAAACAGATATAACAAAACAATCAACAAACCAAAAGGGAGCCAATAAGAGGAGTTCTTAGCTAGGATTTACATATACTTTAAGCCAGTTATGTTGCAGGTTACTTCTCTGTTTACATATTTTTCTCTAATAACTCCTCTAAATGTAAATTGAGAATAATTAAAACTGTTTAATTAAGCCTCTAATACACCTGCATGTAGTTAAGAGCTAATCAATTCCAGACCTTGGAATACATTTACTTTACAGAGGACAATGGCTTGCTTTCAAATGATGAACAATAATTTAAAACCTCCTTAAATGGAAGTATGAGAAAACAAACACTCTTTCAAAGTACTTTACATGACGAGAGTTGACAGGTTTCCAATGTTTCCAATTAAGCAGCTCTATGCAAATGCAATAATAATCATAAACCATACATAATTAAAGTTGTTTTAAAGCCTATTTTTTTTACCTAATACATTCTCTGCATTAAAGGGGTTGTAAAGGAAAACATTTTTTTTTCATATTAACCAGTTCCCGACCACCGCATGTACATATACGTCCACAATATGGCACGTACAGGCACATGGGCGTATAGGTACGTCCCCGCCTTACCTCGGTTCGGGGGTCCGATCGGGACCCCCTCCGGTACATGCGGCGGCCGGGAACGGTGTACGGGAGGTCCGGGAGGAGGGGGCGGCTATTGGTTTCCAGCCGTCCCCTCTCGATCTCCCTCAGCGAATGAGAATGCAGCAGAGCCCTCCCTGCCTGTGTAACTGTAAACACAGGCAGGGAGGAAGTGACGTTTTCTCCCCTCTGGCGGTCTTTTCGTTTGATTCCAGAGGAGAGAAGACGTCAGTACTGTGAGTTGCACCAACAGCACACTGACACAGCACACATAGGCACATAACCCCCCCCGATCACCCCCCCAGCACCCCCAGATCACCCCCTGTCACAGTGTCACTGATTGCAGTGATCATTTATTTTCTGATCACTGCTTTTAGTGTCAGTGTGACAGAAAAAAGTGTCAGGGCAGTTAGGTTTAGGCCCCTTTAGGTCCAGGGTAGCCCCCTACCCCCCCCCCAATAAAGGTTTAACCCCTGATTGCCCCTAAAGTTAACCCTTTCACCCCTATTGCCAGTGTCACTAAGCGATCGGTTTCTGATCGCTGCATTAGTGTCACTGTTGCCGCTAGGCAGTTAGTTTTTTTTGAGGTTCGCCGCCAGGTTTATATAGCGTTAGGTACCCCCATAAATAAAGGTTTTAACCCCTGATTGCCCCTAGAGTTAACCCTTTCACCCCTATTGCCAGTGTCACTAAGCGATCGGTTTCTGATCGCTGTATTAGTGTCACTGTTGCCGCTAGGCAGTTAGTTTTTTTTGAGGTTCGCCGCCAGGTTTATATAGCGTTAGGTACCCCCATAAATAAAGGTTTTAACCCCTGATTGCCCCTAGAGTTAACCCTTTCACCCCTATTGCCAGTGTCACTAAGCGATCGGTTTCTGATCGCTGTATTAGTGTCACTGTTGCCGCTAGGCAGTTAGTTTTTTTTGAGGTTCGCCGCCAGGTTTATATAGCGTTAGGTACCCCCATAAATAAAGGTTTTAACCCCTGATTGCCCCTAGAGTTAACCCTTTCACCACTGATCACTGTATAAGTGTCACTGGTGACGTGGTTAGCCAGTTAGTTATTTAGTTATTTTAGGTTCGCCACCAGGTTTTTAGAAAGCGTTAGGTACCCCCATATATTACCGAATAAAGGTTTTAACCCCCTGATTGCCCCCTAGTTAACCCTTTCACCAGTGATCACCGTATAAGTGTTACGGTTGACGCTGGTTGGTTAGTTTGCTGTTTATAGCATCAGAGCACCCGCCGTATATAACCCAATAGGTTTAACCCCCTGATCACCCGGCGGGTGATATAAATTTAATTTTAGCGCCAGTCAGGGTCTGCGTCACCCCAGGCAGCGTTAGGTTAGAGCCAGTACCGCTTACACCCACTCGCTAAGCATACACCCCCCTTAGTGGTATAGGATCTGAACGGATCGATACCTGATCTGATCAGATCTATACTAGCGTACCCAGCAGTTTAGGGTACCCAAAAACGCATTGTTAGCGGAATCAGCCCAGATACCCGCTAGCACCTGCGTTTTCCCCCTCTGCCCAGCCCAACCCACCCAAGTGCAGTATCGATCGATCACTGTCACTTACAAAACACAAGACACATAACTGCAGCGTTCGCAGAGACAGGCCTGATCCCTGCGATCGCTTACAGTTTTTTTTGAAGCGTTTTCTACATTTGCTTTTCTATAGTCAGGTGCTTTTTTTACCTGTGAATCCTTACCATTGTACCACTAAATTTAGAGTCCAAAATGGCAAACCGAAGGTACAATGATAAGCAGGCCTTTGAGTTCATGTGCATGTCAGATAGTGAAGAGGAGGAGGTCACGCATCTGACAGATTCTGGCTCAGAATATGAACCCATTTACGACAGCGGCTCCATGTCAGATAGCTCGCACGACGAAGTTGAGGTCCCTGCTAAGGCCAGGCGTACCCGATCCCATTCTGATGTTGTTGAGCAGCAAGAACCGCAGGACCCTCGTATGGAGCAGAGATCCAGTACTAGCGCCGCTATTCCTTCTGGTGAATTGGCAAGCACCAGCGGCCTAGTACACCCTGGTCGTTTATCCAGCACTGCAGTAACACTTGGTGACGTGGCGAGTCCCATAAGTGCAGTTGAAGCTGGCGATGTGGCAAGCACAAGTAGTGTCCCGCTGCCACCAAGAAAAAGACAGAGACAGGCCCGTCGTGCCCATAGTGCCCTTCCTGTAGAATTTGCCTATCCTGATTGGGTCCCCACCACTTCTACAGCACCTGTACTTCCCCCATTCACTGGCCAACCCGGTATTCAGGTGGATACAGCGAACTTTATGTCACTTGATTTTTATTCGCTGTATTTCACGGAAGATCTCTATAGATCTATTGTGGACCAGACCAATTTATATGCTGGTACTTACATCGCCGCTAACCCCCAGTCTCGCCTTGCCAAAGAATGGAAACCTCTCGAGGTTTCCGAATTTAAGACCTTTCTGGGCCTTACCCTCAACATGGGCATACACAAATTTCCGTCATTGCGGATGTATTGGTCCACACATCCCATTGACCATATGTACATTTTCTCTGCTCACATGGCCAGGAGACGATACGAGGCGATCCTGCGGTTCCTGCATTTCAGTGACAATGCACTTTGTCGTCCACGTGGAGACCCTGAATTTGACCGGCTCTACAAAATTCGGCCCCTCGTAAACCATTTCAACGAACGTTTTGCAGCCTTGTTTAATCCCCAGCAGGTTGTATGCGTTGATGAGTCCTTGATTAAATTTGCTGGCCGCTTGTCTTTCAAACAGTACCTTCCCAGCAAGCGTGCCAGATACGGGGTCAAGCTCTATAAGCTCTGTGACAGGGCCACAGGCTACACATGGAGCTTTAGGGTTTACGAGGGAAAAGATAGTCAGGTAGAGCCGGAAGGATGCCCAGATTACATGGGGAGCGCTGGCAAGATTGTTTGGGACTTGGTGTCACCCTTATTCGGAAAGGGGTACCATTTGTATGTGGACAATTTTTACAGCAGCGTGCCACTTTTTAGCCACTTATTTGATCAACAGATTGGAGCATGTGGCACCGTGCGACCTAATCGCCGGGGCTTCCCCCAGCGGCTTGTAGATGCCCGTGTTAGGCCGGGGGCGAGAGCCTGCTGCAGATGTAAAAATTTGCTCGCTGTGAAGTGGCGGGACAATAGGAATGTTTTCGTTCTTACCACCCTTCACGCAGACACGACAGTCCAAATTCGTACGGCGACTGGTGTTGTGGAGAAACCCCTCTGTGTCCACGAATATAACCTTAATATGGGAGGGGTGGACCTCAACGACCAGTTGATGGCGCCGTATCATATTGCCCGTAAGACGAGACGCTGGTACAAAAAAGTGTCTCTACATTTATTTCAATTGGCTCTACTGAATGCTCATGTCGTATACAGAGCTTCAGGACGGAATGAATCCTTCCTTCAATTCCAGAGGGATATCATCACAGAACTCCTGTATCCAGGCGGTATTGTACCTCACCATCTCCTACCAAATGCAGTAAGCCGACTGCATGAGAGGCATTTTTCTTATGTCCTCCCGAGTACCCCTACCCAACGAGCCCCCCAAAGAAAATGTCGTGTCTGTACCAAGCGCGGATTTAGGCGTGACACCCGTTATTTTTGTCCCAAATGTCCTGGCAATCCTGGTCTTTGTATTGGTGAATGTTTTGAACGCTTCCACACACACGTTAATTATTAGTGTAGGGTGAAACATTTCACAGGCTAGGCACACTCACACAGGGTCTCCCAAGATGCCATCGCATTTTGAGAGACCCAAACCTGGAACCGAAAAGTTGAAGTTACAGTTCACAGTTACAAAAAAAAGTGTTAAAAAAAAAAAAAAAAAAAGTAAAAAATAAAAACACACAAAAAAATATAAAATAAAAAAACCAAAAATAGTTGTCGTTTTATTGTTCTCTCCCTCTCTATTCTCTCTCTATTGTTCTGCTCTTTTTTACTGTATTCTATTCTGCAAAGTTTTATTGTTGTTATGTTTTTTCATGCTTGCTTTTCAGGTATGTAATTTATTTTACTGTTTTCAGGTACGCCATTCAGCTGTTGCGCGGACTTATTTATCTTGACAGCAACAGCGTTTGCTCCCACGATATATAAAGCCGCGACTCCAGTGCTGTAGGAGGTGATTTCACCACCACAGTTAAAAAAAAGAGCATATATGCCGAAGCATGCGGGCAGCAGGGGCGGAGGAGCGATTTTGCTCCTAATGCCGCGTACATACGGTTGACATTCCTACGGAGGCTTTCCCGTGGAAAAGTCTGACCATGTGTACACGGCATAGAAAAGTCCGACCGTGTGTACGCGGCATAGAAAAGTCCGACCGTACGCGGCATAACTTTTTTGCGGGAGGATGCCCCCATGCTTTGGCATATATATATATTTTAGGCACAGGTTGCGTTAAAAAATGTTTTATTTTTTACTATGTTTTTTTATAGGTATTTGCTTTGCAGGTATGGTATGATCTTACTGTTATACTGGAATGTTACTTTGTTTTAATGTTAACCATCATTTGCTTAGCAGGTACGCCATTCAGTTGCAGTGCGGATTTATTTAGCGTGACAGCAACAGCGTTTGCTCCCACGATATATAAAGCCGCGACTCCAATGCTGTAGGAGGTGATTTCACCACTACAGTTCAAAAAAGAGCATATATGCCGGAGCATGGGGGCATTAGGGGCGGAGGAGCGATTTTGCTCCTAATGCCGCGTACATACGGTTGACATTCCTACGGAGGCTTTCCTGTGGAAAAGTCTGACCATGTGTACACGGCATAGAAAAGTCCGACCGTGTGTACGCGGCATAGAAAAGTCCGACCGTACGCGGCATAACTTTTTTGCGGGAGGATGCCCCCATGCTTCGGCATATATAAATGGTGCATGTATGCCCATCATTAGAAGTGGGTGGATGAAGGGAGGTATTCTAATGGTGGGCATACCCACCGATCAATCTTTTTTTTGTTCAGCCAACAGACTGCATGAAAAAAAAAAAGATTACAATACATGTCCAACAAGAACCATCAACGTACTGGTATGTTGCAGGACTTTGAATGGTTATACCAGAATGATGCCTGCGGGTTTAGGCATCATCTTGGTATCATTCTTTTCAGCCAGCGGTCGGCTTTCATGTAAAAGCAGTCCTAGCGGCTAATTAGCCTCTAGACTGCTTTTACATTCAGTGGGAGGGAATGTCCCCCCCCCCAGATATAAACGGCGCCATTGAGAATATGGGAAAGCATTTTATCACACCGATCTTGGTGTGGTCAGATGCTTTGAGGGCAGAGGAAAGATCTAGGGTCTAATAGACCCCATTTAAAAAAAAAAAAGAGTACCTGTCACTAACTATTGCTATCATAAGGGATATTTACATTCCCTGAGATAACAATAAAAATGGTAAAAAAATAAATAAATGGAAGGAACAGTTAACAAATAAAATAAAAAAAGCGAAATAAATATATAAAAAAATAAAAAAATAAAAAAAAGCATCCCTGTCCCCCCCTGCTCTTGCGCAAAGACGAACGCAAGCGTCGGTCTGGAGTCATATGTAAACAGCAATTGCACCATGCATGTGAGGTATCACCGCGAAGGGCAGATCGAGGGCAGTCATTTTAGCAGTAGACCTACTCTGTAAATCTAATGTGGTAACCTGTAAAGGCTTTTAAAGGCTTTTAAAAATGTATGTAGTTTGTCGCCACTGCGCGTTTGTGCGCAATTTTAAAGTATGTCGTGTTTGGTATCCATGTACTCGGCCTAAGATCATAATTTTTATTTCATCAATAATTTGGGCAATATAGTGTGTTTTAGTGCTTTAAAATAAAAAAAAGTGTATTTTTTCCCCAAAAAATGCGTTTGAAAAAACGCTGCGCAAATACTGTGTGGAAATTTTTTTTGCAACACCTACCATTTTAATCTGTAGGGCCTTTGCTTTAAAAAAATATATAATGTTTGGGGGTTCAACTTTACTTTCTTGCAAAAAAATAATATGTTTTTATGTAAACAAACAGTGTCAGAAAGGGCTTTTTCTTCAAGTGGTTAGAAGAGTGGGTGATGTGTGACATAAGCTTCTAATTGTTGTGCATAAAATGCCAGGACAATTGAAAACCCCCCCAAATGACCCCATTTTGGAAAGTAGACACCCCAAGCTATTTGCTGAGAGGCATCTTAAGTCCATGGAATATTTTAGATTTTGACCCAAGTTGCGGGAAATATAAATATATATATATATATATATTTTTTTTGCGCAAAGTTGTCACTAAATGATATATTGCTCAAACATGCCATGGGCATATGTGGAATTACACCCCAAAATGCATTCTGCTGCTTCTCCTGAGTACGGGGATACCACATGTGTGAGACTTTTTGGGAGCCTAGCCGCGTACGGGACCCCAAAAACCAATCACCGCCTTCAGGCTTTCTAAGGGTGTAAATTTTTGATTTCACTCCTCACTACCTATCACAGTTTCGAAGGCCATAAAATGCCAAAATAGCACAAAAAAAACCCAAATGACCCCATTTTGGAAAGAAGACACCCCAAGGAAACTGCTGAGAGGCATGTTGAGTCCATTGATTTTTTTTTTTTTTTGTCCAAAGTGATTGAATAATGAGAAAAAAAAAAAAAAAAGAAAAATGTGTCACTAAATGATATATTGCTCACACATGCCATGGTTATATGTGGAGTTGCACCCTAAAATACATTCTGCTGCTTCTCCTGAGTACGGGGATACCACATGTTTGGGACTTTTTGGGAGCCTAGCCGCGTACGGGACCCCGAAAACCAAGCACCGCCTTCAGCATTTCTAAGGGCGCAAATTTTTGATTTCACTCCTCACTACCTATCACAGTTTCGAAGGCCATAAAATGCCAAAATAGCACAAAAAACCCCCAAATGACCCCATTTTGGAAAGTAGACACCCCAAGCTATTTGCTGAGAGGCATGTTGAGTCCATGGAATATTTAATTTTTTTGCCCCAAGTGATTGAATCATGACCAAAAAAAATTAAAATAAAAAAATGTACAAAACATTGTCACTAAATGATATATTTCTCACACATGCCATGGTTATATGTGGAATTGCACCCCAAAATACATTCTGCTACTTCTCCTGAGTACGGGGATACCACATGTGTGGGACTTTTTGGGAGCCTAGCCGCGTATGAGACCCCGAAAACCAAGCACCGCCTTCAAGATTTCTAAGGACATAAATTTTTGATTTCACTCACACAAATCTTGAAGGCAGTGCTTGGTTTTCGGGGCCCCGTACGCGGCTAGGCTCCCAAAAAGTCCCACACATGTGGTATCCCCGTACTCAGGAGAAGCAGCAGAATGTATTTTGGGGTGCAATTCCACATATAACCGTGGCATGTGTGAGAAATATATCATTTAGTGACAACGTTTTGTATTTTTTTTTTTTGGTCATTATTCAGTGACTTGGGGCAAAAAAATTAAATATTCCATGGACTCAACATGCCTCTCAGCAAATAGCTTGGGGTGTCTACTTTCCAAAATGGGGTCATTTGGGGGGGTTTTGTGCTGTTTTGGCATTTTATTGCCTTCGAAACTGTGATAGGTAGTGAGGAGTGAAATCAAAAATTTATGCCCTTAGAAATCCTGAAGGCGGTGATTGGTTTTCGGGGTCCCGTACGCGGCTAGGCTCCCAAAAAGTCCCACACATGTGGTATCCCCGTACTCAGGAGAAGCAGCAGAATGTATTTTGGGGTGCAATTCCACATATAACCGTGGCATGTGTGAGAAATATATCATTTAGTGACAACGTTTTGTATTTTTTTTTTTTGGTCATTATTCAGTGACTTGGGGCAAAAAAATTAAATATTCCATGGACTCAACATGCCTCTCAGCAAATAGCTTGGGGTGTCTACTTTCCAAAATGGGGTCATTTGGGGGGGTTTTGTGCTGTTTTGGCATTTTATTGCCTTCGAAACTGTGATAGGTAGTGAGGAGTGAAATCAAAAATTTATGCCCTTAGAAATCCTGAAGGCGGTGATTGGTTTTCGGGGTCCCGTACGCGGCTAGGCTCCCAAAAAGTCCCACACATGTGGTATCCCCGTACTCAGGAGAAGCAGCAGAATGTATTTTGGGGTGCAATTCCACATATGCCCATGGCATATGTGAGAAATATATCATTTAGTGACAACGTTTTGTAAAAAATTTTTTTTTTTTTTTTTTGGTCATTATTCAATCACTTGGGGCCATAAAATTAAATATTCCATGGACTCAACATGCCTCTCAGCAAATAGCTTGGGGTGTCTTCTTTCCAAAATGGGGTCATTTGGGGGGGTTGTGTGACATCTTGGCATTTTATGGCCTTCAAAACTGTGATAGGTAGTGATAGGTAGTGAGGAGTGAAATCAAAAATGTATGCCCTTAGAAATCTTGAAGGCGGTGCTTTGTTTTCGGGGCCCCGTACGTGGCTAGGCTCACAAAAAGTCCCACATATGTGGTATCCCCGTACTCGGGAGAAGCAGCAGAATGTCTTTTGGGGTGCAATTCCACATATAACTATGGCATGTGTGAGCAATATATCATTTAGTGACAACTTTGTGCAAAAAAAAAATCAGTTTGTCATATTCCCGCAACTTGTGTCAAAATATAAAATATTCCATGGACTCGACATGCCTCTCAGCAAATAGCTTAGGGTGTCTACTTTCCAAAATGGGGTCATTTGGTTTTTTTTTTTGCTATTTTGGCATTTTATGGCCTTCGAAACCTTGATAGGTAGTGAGGAGTGAAATCAAAAATTTGTGCCCTTAGAAATGCTGAAGGCGGTGCTTGGGTTTTGGGGCCCCGTATGCGGCTAGGCTCCCAAAAAGTCCCACACATGTGGTATCCCCGTACTCAGGAGAAGCAGCAGAATGTATTTTGGGGTGCAATTCCACATATAACCATGGCATGTGTGAGAAATATATCATTTAGTGACAACTTTTTGTAAACATTTTTTTTTTTTTTTTTTTTCGTCATTATTCAATCACTTGGGACAAAAAAATTAAATATTCAATGGACTCAACATGCCTCTCAGCAGTTTCCCTGGGGTGTCTACTTTCCAAAATGGGGTCATTTGGGGGGGGTTTTGTACTGCCTTGCCATTTTAGCACCTCAAGAAATGAGATAGGCAGTCATAAAATAAAAGCTGTGTAAATTCCAGAAAATGTACCCTAGTTTGTAGACGCTATAACTTTTGCGAAAACCAATAAATATACGCTTATTGCGATTTTTTTTACTAAAGACATGTGGCTGAATACATTTTGGCCTAAATGTTTGACTAAAATTTAGTTTATTCGATTTTTTTTACTTTTTGTTATAAGAAAAATCATTTTTTTTCAAAATTTACGGTCTTTTTGCGTTTATATCGCAAAAAATAAAAATCGCAGAGGCGATCAAATACCATCAAAATAAAGCTCTATTTGTGGGAAGAAAAGGACGCAAGTTTCGTTTCGGTACAACATTGCATGACCGCGCAATTACCAGTTAAAGCAGCGCATTGCCAAATTGTAAAAACACCTCTGGTCTTTAGACAGCGTATTGGTCCGGAGCTTAAGTGGTTAAGCATCCTTTACCTGCAGACATTCTTCTTTTCACTTCCTCATTGTTCATTTTTGCTCAGAAGTTGCTCTATTTCTTCTCTGTTCTGTTCACTTCCCGCTTGTCTGATTTTACTGACCACCGTGAAGGGAGGCTTTACTGCGGTGGTCAGTGACCTGCTCACCCCCTCCTGGGAACTACATCTGTGCGGCAGGACGCTCTCTACGTGTTAGAGACTTCAAGGAGGTGTGAATTACTGGGCGTGCCGCAATGCATACTGGGAAATGTAATTCTTACATGAACGAGCGCCGCAAACCAGGAAGTGAATGAGAGAACAGAAACTAGAACACCGGTGATATAGATGAAGGAATTTAATAGGTATTTACTCGTTTTTTAACAGAATCATTACACTATTCTGTCTGTCTACCTTGCAGACATTAATTTTAGGCAAAACATTTTTTTTCCTTTACAACTCCTTTAACCACTTAAGCCCCGGACCAATATGCTGCTAAATGCCCAGAGGCGTTTTTACAATTCGGCACTGCGTCGCTTTAACAGACAATTGTGCGGTCGTGCGACGTGGCTCCCAAACAAAATTTGCGTCCTTTTCTTCCCACAAATAGAGCTTTTTTTTTATGGTATTTGATTGCCTCTGCGATTTTTATTTTTTGCGCTATAAACAAAAATAGAGCGACATTTTTGAAAAAAAAACAATATTTTTTACTTTTTGTTATAAGAAAAATTGAATAAACTAAATTTTAGTCAAACATTTAGGCCAAAATTTATTTAGCCACATGTCTTTAGTAAAAAAAAATCCAATAAAAAAAAATTAGCTTCCTAGCTGCAACAGTAACACTAATACAGCGATCAGAAAAATGATCGCTTAGTGACACTGGCAATAGGGAGTGAAAGGGTTAACTAGGGCGGCGATCAAGGGGTTAAAACTTTATTAGGGGGGGGTACGGGGCTACCCTGGACCTAACACTAACTGGCTGTCACACTAACTGTCACACTGACACTAAATGCAGTGATCAGTACATATATGATCACTGCATTCAGTGACAGTGTGACAGGAGGGTGGGGGTGATCGGAAGGGGTTAAGTGTGCCTATGTGTGTGGTGTCAGTGTAGTGTTGGTGCGACTTACTGTGTGAGTCTTCTCTCATCTCGGCGGTTTGAAAATACCGCCGAGATGAGAGCTGCATCACTTCCTCTGCCTATGTTTACATTTTACAGGCAGAGGAAGTGACACGGCGGAGGCTCGCGGGATTGGCTGGGAGCGATCACGAGGGGGCAGACAGAAACGAACAGCTGCCCCCTCGAGTCGGATCGCTCCCGCAGGTAAGCCGTCCGCCGCACGCAGCGGAGGGGGTCCCGATCGGACCCCCGACCCGCTAGAAGGCAGGGATGTATATATACGCCCTTCTGCCTGTACGTGCCATTCTGTGGACGTAAATAGTCGTGCGGCGGGCGTTAAGTGGTTAAGGTAGAAAACTCACTACTATCTTTCCTAACCCCACCCATTCCTAAACACTTACCTGACCCCTTTCACTGATGTAACGCTGTCACATTTGCAGCTCCGCTCCCCTCACTTCTTACTTTCTCCGGGGACTCCGAGGACAGCGGGAGCCATAGGCTACTGCTGCTGTTAGTCAAACTTCTGAGAGGTGTGAACAAGAGTGTAGCTTACCAGCACTGTGTGTGTCTATGGACTGCCCAGCTCAGAAATGCATTTGTGCCCCCATCAAACACAGCTTGCTAAGAAAGCATCCAGAGGACAGAGCCAGTGAAAGACTGCCAAAGAGGAGATAAGAGACATGAATACACAAATGTAAAAAACCTAGAGCCTTTAGAACCACTCTGTAAACCCTCACCTTGTAAAAATAAATAAAAAAACAGCTTAAAGTAGAAATGAAAGGCAAAACATTTGTGTATAGATATAATAAAACATTATAAGTACCCTTTTCTCCCTTTTATTTTATAAGTGATCACATTCCCTCCATTCTCAGCTGCATAAGAGCTGGAGGAGGGGTAGTAGCATTACACTGAGCTTCCAAGTGGAAGACTGTGTGTGTGGGGAGGGGAGGTTGGTGTCGGGAAAGGTTTTATCATTGGAGTAGAGCACACTGGGGTTGATTTACTAAAATTGGAGAGTGCAAAATCTGCTGCAGCTCTGCATAGAATCCAATCAGCTTCCAGTTTTTTTTTTGTCAAAGAGTATTTGAACAAGCTGAAGTTAGAACCTGTTTGGCTACCAGATTTTTCACTCTCCAGTTTTAGTAAATCAACCCCTCCGAGTTCCCAGCACAGCTAGAGAACTGACCACACCGGGCTCCAATGCCTGGCATGGTCAGTTTTTAATAGGAAAGCATTGGGTATGCACCCAAGATACGATGGCGTTGTAGACTTACGTCGGTCGTATCTTGCCAAAATTCAGGCCTATCTGCTTTCCTGAATAAGCGTATAGATACGACGGCGCACATTTGGACTTACGACGGCGTATCTGGAGATACGTCGTCGTAAGTCCTTTCTGAATCCGGGCCTTGGTCTATATGTTGTAGATATAGGTTATTTTGATTCGTAGCTGCTTTTATACTTTATTAACACCTAGAGATAGTACCCGCTGTTACTGTATAGTGAGGGCTTCTTTACTGCTGCAGGCAAATTTATCAGCATGTCATTTGTACAGCAGGATATTGAGAAGCAAGTGTGAAAAAACTATAACAATCTATGCATACCCCCCTATGAGCCTGGATTTCATGGGACTAGATACAGACTCTACACCAGATATTAGCAGCAGAATCAGTGGATTCTTGGAAGACCATGTATTTATTATTACAGGTACTTATATAGATGAAGGCAGGTAAACACCTGTGTGAAGGAGGCCTAAAAGTGGACCTAGCATGAGATATAATGTTCATATTAAGTGCATGCATGCCAAAAAATGTGTAAGTGTGACATTTAAAAATATTTATTATCTCACACAGAGATCACATTACTACCCCTAAAAAAAATTCCATTAGATTTTTTATTCCAGAAGGACATAATCATATTTGTTCCGGCATTACAGTAAAACCTTGGATTACGAGCATAATTTGTTCCAGAAGAATGCTTGTAATCTAAAGCGCTTGTATATGAAAGCGAGTTCCCCCATAGGAAATAATTAAAACTCAGATAATCCGTTCCACAGCCACTGCTTGTCTATGCAGTACCACATGTGGCCAGAGGCACTCAGAAAATCTCGGAACGCTTGGAGACCATTTAGAGACGCTTGGGAACGAGTGTCTGAGTGTTTCCAAGTGTCTCCGATTGTCTCTAAACTTCTCCGCCCCCCCCCCCCCGCACCTCTGGCCAAATGTAGTACTGCACACCCCAACAGCTTGATACCTGCTCGTCTTGCAAAACAAACTGTGCACAGGTACATTTCCAAAGTGCAAGTGCATGCTACCACCAGTGTGCTCTGGCTGCTCACCTCACATTCTGACCCCTGTTTTACCAGTGGGTCAGAAACAGTAGGTCCCCTCTGGGGGTAATCAAAAGACCAATCTGGCGTACTGCTGGTGTACTACTGTAACTCCCTCTTCTCCCTGATGGCACGCTGAGTCTCTGAACTCCCTCGGGTTGTCGGGTATAGAGAGGAACAAAATGCAAGATCTGGTGCTCTCTGTTTAAAAATGTATTGTTCCAGTAAAATGAAATACAAAGTATTTACAAGTATAGCACTTAAGCAGGGCGGGCTATCCGGACATAACAATTCCCGTATGGACGAGATGACGTCACCAATTGTGGCTTCTCCCCCTATACACATTACATCAATGGGTGTGACTTCTTCAGTAGGGGTGGAGACAAGATGTCTTACCGCTTCTAATATAGCTCCCATACCAATTGCTGGGCACCACTCCCCTCCTCCTTAATTCCAATTAACAGACGGCTCAAAAACAGCCGCTCATCTGAACACACTCATTCCATAAGGCCAGAATCACACTAGTGCGTTGCGTTTTGGAGCTCTGTTGTCTTTGCGAATTTCTCTATAAGGTGTTCTGCAGATCAACTGCATTTTAGTTGCAGATCAGGTGCGAATTTGGAGACCTGGGAGAGGGGAGGGGGAGGGGGGAAGTGTATTGAACTGAATGAGACAAATACTGAAGAGAAATGAACAGATCTGCGAATTCAGCTGCGTACCCATAGAAGATAATGGGACTGAATTCGCACCTGAACCGCACCGCAAGACATAAAAACCGCACGCGGTTTGGAGGCAATACGCAGTGCGGATGCATCGCACATATGTGAACCAGCCTCATTGAAAACAATGTATTTTGAAATGTCCTGCGAATTAGGTGAACCTGGCCTAAAGGTATATGGTGACCACCCAGCAAAGCCATATGGTGACACCTCCGCACCTAGATGACTCAACATCCAAATGAATATATATAAATATCAAACTAGTGACATCATCGCACGACCATCAAAAACAACATCATCTATTAATACATCAATAGCCATATTTTCAATTAAAATTAACACTATAAAATTGTGTACCGGTAAGTATCTACTTTCTGGACTGAGAGGACACACATCATTTCATTATTTGTCAAATAAAACGCTGGATTGAACCCAGCTCCAGTGGATCGCAGTTTATTCCTGTTGTTCCAGACTGCATAGGATTTGTTTGGCTTTACTGACTACTTTAAGGCTCACATGACATTTAAAACTGCTGCTTTAAAAACACGCTTTAAACAGCATTTTTTAATCGCATTTATGCACGTTTTCAGTGTCAGTGTTTTTTGTCATTTTTTTGTATAATTACACCAGCTTACATTCAGCTCTACAATGTAAAAAATGCTGAAATCAAATAAAAGTGTGTTTATGAGCGTTTAATGCGCTTTTTCAGCAATCAGCGTCCTCCCGTAGTGGGCCCTGGCACTAGGGTTGCCACTAGGGTTGCCACCTCATCCCTTTAAAAAGGAACACATCTGAATTACACAGGTTCTGTGGCTGATTAAGGTGGTAATTAAACTCACTTGGTGCATTATCTGCATTAAATTAGCCTCAGAATCTGTGTAATTCAGATGTGTTCCTTTTTAAAGGGATGAGGTGGCAACCCTAGTTGCCACATCATCCCTTTAATTCAGGACACATGAATTATACAGATTCTGAGGCTGATTTAATGCAGATAATGCACCAAGTGAGTTTACTTACCACCTTAATCAGCCGCAGAACCTGTGTAATTCAGATGTGTTCCTTTTGTAATTAATGTGTGTCCTGGATTAAAGGGGTGATGTGGCAACCCTACCTGGCACACAGAGGGCCCAAACAGCAGAGGGAATCGTGTGGTTGGGTGGAGGGGTAATTACAGAAGAATGCCCTGTGCAGCCTTTTGCAGCAGTTTAAAGCAGTTTGCTCTCCCTCCTGCTGGCTTTCAGCTGGTGCAGGGAGAGACACAGACACAGGGCATTGTTCCTGTAATTGCTTCCTCTGCTCCGATCCCCCACCCTGTTCTGCCTGATTCTGATCCCCTCTGTGTGCCCCTCTGTCACTGTGCTGTCCCCCCATAAAAATAAAAATAAAATTAATTGTAATACATAATTTAAAAAAAATGTAAAGTTTAATAACTTTTCAAAATGTAAATATTTTTTTAAAAATTATAAAAAAATGTTTTAAAAAATGTAAAAAAAATAGGCCCTGCCAGGTAGGATGTATGGGGCCCCATGATTTCTAACATCAGCCCTGGATATTGATGCTGCAACGTGTGTGGCCACCTTAAGCCTGTAGAAAAACCTTAGTTATAGTGGAACTAAACATAATGAATTGTTAGTGTACGTTGTCTTTTTGTAGAACAATTGTTTTTAATGAATTTCAATCAGTACTGAGCCCAGCTGTCTGTACATTTAACCTGCACCTGCAACTTAACACCTTTGCTTTCCCGTTTTAGAAATGTGCAAGGTAGAGAATGGCTGGGAAAAATACTGTGAAAAGAGCTAATAAGGTCAACTAATGAACAATGGATGCAGGTGGGACAGGAGAGGATTATCTGGGAAATGTAACCTCAATGTATCCACTTTCCATGTACTAAGCTTGTACCTCAATGGCGTAACCGGTCAGGTTTTCTGCCTGTAATGAATTAGTTCAGCATCCGATGTTGCCAATCATGTACAGTCCAAACACCGAGAGTACATTGTACATAAAGAGTTAATTGTACCAGTTGTTTGCTTCTAAGTAAGGAATACCACCCTAATGCTGAATTCACATGACTGCGGTCTCCACCTGCTTGGAGGCATTAGCAAGCGCGATTCACAGTATCCCTGAATAGGCGTGCCAAGCCCCGCCCACATGCCATGCCAGTGAATGTTTGTTACTTTGACATGTACCGCTTTCCTAAACATTGTTGCTGACCAAGTACACCTCTTCATAAAGATGGTATTCCCTCATGGCAGTGGCCTCCTTCAGCAGAATATTGCCACACTGAAAAAATGGTTCAAGAATGGTCTGAGAAACACAAACAAATTTAAGGTGTTGACTTTACATTCTCCAGATTTCAATCCAATTGAGCATCTGTGGGATGTCCTGAAAAAACAAGTTCTATTAATGGAGGCCCCACCTCCCAACTTTCACCAGGAAATGCCAATGGGCTCCATTCATAAAAGCAGTCCGCATGCAGTATTTGGGTGCTTTCCCAAATACTGCATGCGATCCTGAAAATGTCAATTCACTATTGCTTTATGAAGTATTTACTGCATAAAGCAAGAACGCTCAGTAAATACAGCATAAAACAGGAGTGAACGTCAATTCACAAAAGGAAAAAAAATGCATGCAGTAAATACCGTCCAGGACGTGAGCGCGAGAGGAGCCCAGCCTGCCCGACTATACACGAGTGTACTGCGCTCGGTATATGCCGACGCAGTATTCAAACTCAGTGCGGGAAAGCGGGGATCGGCGTATATAGCGCACCCACGATTTTGCCCTGATTTTCAGGGCAAAAAAGTGCGCGGTATACGCCGATAAATACGGTAAGTATTGGTCTCTGCATGCAATATTTAAGGAACCGACAGCAGCTAGCATTCTTAACAAACAGTAAACAACAAGGTTAATAAGGAGTAGACAGACGCCGCGTCCATAACAACTGAGTCATCAGCTGTCATCTCGGGTTCCATGAAGAAACAAAAAAAGGCCCTATAGGTCTGGTATGGGTTTTAAGGGGAACTCCCACGCCTAAATGAAAAAAAAAAAAGTTTGAGGTCCCCCTCAAAATCTATACCAGACCCTCATCCAAACATGCAACCCGGCAGTTTAGGAAAGAGGGGATAAGCGATAACATGCCACATGCCCTCAACGTGGGGGGGGTTGTTTTGGAGGACAAGGGCCTCTTCCCCACAACCCCCAAGGGGGTAGGCTGGGTCGGTGATGTCACAAGGGGATGGGGCCACCGGGTGACATTACCAAGTGGCCCTACCCCTTAGTTTATTTAGTGACAGAGAAGTCAGACAGCGGTGGTGGCGGGCATCATAATTGACGATGGATCTACAATGGGAGACATTTTTTTTTATAAAGGCTTGTTAAAAACTACCTCATACTCATTTACATGGGGGGGATCTGAGGGTGACTTCAAGATTCCGATAAGCCCCCTGCTTACCCCGCCAGACCCCCACAACCACCGGACAGAGTTGTGGGGAAGAGGCCTTTGTCCCCATCAACCTAAATACCGCATGCAATCTGCTTTTGTTAATAGAGTAATTTTGTTTACTGGTTGTTAAGGAAGCTGGCGGTTGCCCACTCCTTAACAACCAGCAATTTCTGAATGTTTGTTAAGGATGCCAGCTACCGACAGCGCTAAGTTACCGCATGCTTTCACTACTAATGTACCGCAATGACTTCATAAAATAGCATATAGCAAATAGTGAATGCCAAATTTTTTGGGGGAAAAAGCTGTGCAGTACCTTACCGTATACTCGGATGCGTTCAATACCACTTTGTAAATAGAGCCCATTATGATCCTGAACTCTGGGACTGAAAACCTAGGAGCTTTAGGATTATTTATACTGACCTCTTTTTCCCCAAATTTTGGGTCAAACCATTACATCTTGTAATATATGGCCAACTGCATGTCACTGCTTTTGTTGCATATACATATATATTTGTTTCAACATTCCGGGCAAAATCATCTCCCCTAGCTCCAAAGTCAAAAGTCTCGGGGTCATCTTTGACTCCGACATGACAATGGACGCACAAATAGGGTCTGTAGTCAGCGGATCACATCATCTGCTGCGCCTACTACGTAGACTGACTCCTTTTATTCCCAAAGAAGACATAGCAGTCGTAGTGGGATCAATTGTGAACTCCAGACTGGACTATGCGAATGACCTTTACCTCGGACTCCAAAAGTACCAAATCGCTCGTCTGCAAGTCGTTCAAAATACGGCCGCCAGACTTGTCACTGGGAAAAAGCCCTGGGAATCAATCTCACCTTCACTGAGAACCCTTCATTGGTTGCCAGTAAAAGACAGAATTACTTTTAAAGCACTCTGTCTAACGCATAGATGTATCCATGGGAATGCTCCCCATTATCTATGCGAAAAAATAAAAGCCCATAATCCCAATCGCGTTCTGCAATCCACCAATCAAAATCTTCTTCAGATACCGAAAGCCAACTACAAGTCCAGCGTTCGGTTGGAGGAAAACCACTTAGCCTTCAGGAAAAAGATCAAAACTCATCTCTTTTGATATCAAAGGAGACAGGAACAACAAGCGCCCAGAGGCGATTCGGTTCGCATGCGTCGCGCTTTATAAGTTTCTCATTCATTCATTCATTCATTCAAGTAAAGCAAATATACTGCTTATCATATATAATAATTATCATAGGTATCAGACAGATGTGCTTACTTAATGCAAATATTCAAGTGTAGTTCAAGCAAAAAAGTGCAGGTTAGTGTTGGTTTTAAGTAATTTTTAAGAAATAAAAAGTAGTGTCAATGCTTTAGATAATATTTTAGATTTTATACTTTATAGTGTTTTTATCACACAAATTCAGTTCTTTTCTGCCAAAGTAATTGCAAAACTATATAAATGCTATCACAAAGTTCAAGCTTTTAAATACTATGACAGCCCATCACAAGCCCTACTTTAAATTCTTCCTTAAATCATCAAATGACTGAAGATGTTGAAGATAAGTGTGAATGCCAATGTATTTTTTTTTCCCTTGAAATGGCATTTAATTATCTATGCATCTTGATGGAAAACATTTCTGATCCAAAATGGCAGCTTTAATTGGCAATTCATTTTACTGTCAAGAAACTCCCTGACTTCTCACGCATGACTGATGTTTGACTGCAGGTGACTGCTAACATGATTTCTAAGGAGCCAAAATAAAATTGTATTCAAAATGTAAACTTAATAGATGTAGACAGTGGTTTACAAAACATTTTTTAAGAATGGTACCAAGTGAAATCTGTTTATGTAATAAATGCATTTTAGAATCACTATTGTGCCCCATCTATAATTTTATTAGACGTCCACTGTGACGTCAAACTGCAAAAAGAACCTAACTGGACTTCGGTTTGAAAAATGATCAAGGTCTCATTATTCTTTACACAATTTATCAAACCTGTGAGCACAAAAGTCTACTCTAGTTAATAAGCATAAGACCATGGTTTACTGTTTGTTCATCTCTAGTTTTTCCTGACAGTTCCTTGACTTTTTCTGGGTTGGGAACAAATATTAAAAGTATAAGAGTGCTAGTCCCTGCACTCCTCCCTATAAAAACAAGTCAGTAGTGGCGAAACTAAGGGAGGTATAGGGCACTTTCAGTGAGTGGGGTAGATTCAGGTACGAATTGCGCCCTCTTACGGAGGCGCAGCGTACCGTTTTAACACGTTTGCGCCTCCGTAAATTAACTGCGCTACGCTTCATTCATGAAGCAGTAGCTACGTAATTTGCGCGGGCGCTCCTTAAAACTGCCCGGCGTAAGGGCGCGTAATTTAAATGATCCCGTAGGGGGCGTGGATCATTTAAATTAGGCGCGTTCCCGCGTCGAACGTAGTGCGCATGCTCCGTCGGGCATTGCGGCAAATGACGGCGCAAGGACGTCATTTGCTTTAACGTGAATGTAAATGGCGTCCAGCGCCATTCACGATTCACTTACGCAAGCAACGTAATTTTTTAAAATCGCGACGCGGGAACGACGGGTATACTTAGCATTGGCTGCCCCTGCTAATAGATGGAGCAGCCTTACGCGGAACCCGGCGAACGCAAACAACGTAAAATGCGTATGCAGGGCGCGCGTAGCGTTGTGAATCGGCGTTAGTATGCAATTTGCATACTCTACGCTGACCACTACGGTAACGCCACCTAGCGGCCATCGTAAGAATGCAGCCTACGATACGACGGCATAAGAGCCTTATGCTAGTCATATCTTAGGCTGCAGTCGGCGTATCGAGCTTCCTGAATCAGGAGCAGTCGATACGCCGGCGCAACTAAGCAATTGCGCTGCGTAACTATGGTTACGCAGACGCAATTGCTTACTGAATCTACCCCAGTGTGTTTAAAGTGTATTCCCACTTCTGCAGTCAAATTTGAGAAAATCTTTCTATATGTTTATGTGTTCCCAGTCACACAGCATGCCTATAAAATGTTTCTTACCTTTTAGATGTTTCTCAGAAGGAGGTGTCACAGCTGACTGCAAGGATTTTAAACAATGTTAAAGTGAGCCTGTCCCAAGTATGTCCTCATCAACATACATTTGCAAGAATGCAGGCCTTTACACCTTTAGGCCTGATTCACACCTATGCATTCAGTTTTGCAGAAACACATTGCAGTCCATTTAACATGGTTTCCTATGGGTCACATTCACATATGTGCATTTTATGTAATGGGCCAGGGACCAGCAGTTTGTGCTTTTGGTTCCATAGACTTCAATGAATCAAAAACGTATATTTTAAAATGCACCTGGAATATGCAAACTGCTACCTGCATAGGTGTCAACCAGGAGTTAACCCATTGTTAGGACAGTCAGTGTTCAACTAGTTACAACTGATAATAAAGATCCGTCTGCACAGTACAGACAGGGTTAGTTAAGGCAAGCACAGCTACGATATATCTATCTATCTATCTATCTATCTATCTATCTATCTATCTATCTATCTATCTATCTATCTATCGATCTATCGATCTATCTATCTGCGTTTCTGTAGCAGCACACTTGTGTAATGACTTGTAGTTTAACAATTCAAATATATTCAGACTTAGTCCAGTTATAAAATGCACATTTTACCACTACAAAATACATAAACATAGATGAAAAGGCAAATAGACTTGATTTAGTGATGTTTCTTCCTCGAAGCGCTGAAATTCTAGCGTATGTTTCTTTGTTCTCTTGATTTTCAACGCCAAGAAAGGCTGATCTGAATGCTAAGAGGCTGTGCTGTCTGAACCTTCTAATTCATGTGATTTGCTGGGCAACATCCATTGCACTGAAGCATAATGCATATATTTAATGAAAACTGATTTATACAAAACCTGAGGTTCAGACTGCACAATGAGCTAGGCTGATATTAACATTTCCGCTGAGCCATCTATATTTTCAGTGACATCATCAGCTTGCAAATAAAAAGTCAATTAAAAATAGATGTGTTGAGTAGATTAAATATCACGGACATTCTGAGTCATACCTCTCATCAAGGCCAATACTTATAATTACAAACCGCTAACTTGTTTTTGGTATTTCAGGAAAAGGATAGTACCATAGGGGATAGTAAACCACAATGTTCATAATTCTAAGTTACCAAACATATACTTCTGTTGAGCAGAGCTTAAAGGAATACTCCACTTAAAATAAAGATTTTACCAAAAAACTCTCCCTTGAGAATAGAGTTGATGGGGTTCTAATGACTGTCTTATAAATTCCAGATTATCAACTGGATTTGATAGAGCTGTTATTTTTGACAAAAATCTGTATAAATAGGTAACTTAGATAATTGTCATTGCTATTCCCCATCCTGATGACACTTGACTTACTATGTATGTTTACTGTATTATCTGTTTCATAGACAACTCCTCCTGAAGAAGCGGTCACATTCCGCGAAACGAGTAAAGGAAAGATCTGTCTATACCCCACTTCAACAGTGGTTGATTGTATTGAATATTTCTGTATTTTTCTGTATGTTGTTATTTTTTAAACTTTTTATATTGAACAAAATGTTGTTGTACATCAGTACCGAGATAGTCCATTATAACCCTTTGGGGTGGGTGTAAGGTCAGCCTCAGCAATTGCCCCTATACTCCCAACCAGTGTTGCCAACCGTGAGTATTTTTACCGGCAGCTAGTAAAAAATGGGCACTTTTCTCCCGCCAGTAAATGCCAGTAAGAGAGAAAGGTTGCCAGTAAAAAATATGGTTGTGCTGCTCGGTTTGAAACTGTGCATGTGCAGCTCGGGGGCCTGGAGCTGGCTGAGACCATCCATGTACCTGCTACAGTGTGTTCGGGCAGTGCGGGGGGCGGGTCTGGTGGAGACGGTGTCTGAGCATGTCGCGTTATGTCATGGTGCAAGGGAGCGGCCGGAGCCTTGTGTGCGGGTCTGCAGGATGGGATTAAGGCAAGCCAGGAGTGGGACTGTCAGTGCTGTTTGGACTGGAGGGGACTGAAGGGACCACCTGTCATGGAGAGAGACTGTCACTATCACTCAGGAGGGGACATGTCATGTCGGTGATCTGTACTGCTGCGGACTGCTGTCAATATCACTGTGAGAGTCAATTTCATGTGTGCATCACCCATTTACGTCGACAGAATGGCACGGCTGGGCACATTTGAATGTACAGGTGTGTCCCCTTTAAGATGCCCAGGCGTGGGTCACTGTCCTCCATGAGTGCCCCGCGGACCCGATCGCCACCGGTGTCCTGCAATCGGGTCACAGAGAGGAAGAACTGGGAGAGGTGAGTGTAAACAAACCTTCCCAGTTCTTCCTAGTGTGGCTGTCAGTGATCGTCTGTTCCCTGTGTTAGGGAACGACTATCAGTGACGTCACATGCACAGCCACGTCCCCCCACAGTAAGAACACTCCCTTAGAACACGTTCAACCCCTACAGCGCCCCCTCCTGATTAACCCCTTCACTGCCAGTGTCATTTTCACAGTAATCAGTGCATAGCACTTTTCGCTGTGAAAATGACAATGGTCCCAAAAATGTGTCAAAATTGTCTGATGTGTCCGCCATAATGTCGCAGTCACGAAAAAAATCGCTGATCGCCACCATTAGTAGTAAAAATAAAAACCGCAGGTGATCAAATACCACCAAAAGAGTGGGAAAAAAAGGCGCCAATTATGTTTGGGAGCCACGTCGCATGACCGCGCAATTGTCAGTTAAAGTGACGCAGTGCCGAATCGCAAAAAGGGGCTAGGTCCTTTAACTGCATATTGCTAATTGCATATTGTACTTATTTGCAAATACTGGAATTTGCACTTTAAACTGTAATTTTGGAACTTTTGGAACTGCCAGTAAAAACTTGGCTGTGCCAGTAAATTTTGGGTGTCGTGTCAGTACATTTCAATCTGGTAGGTTGGCAACACTGCTCCCAACCCTCCTTTGTTTACCTATATCATTTTGGATGATGGTACTTTTTTATGGTCTATTACATTATTCTATATGAGGCTACACTCAAAACTTTTGCTGATGACACTTGACATGTGACCCCACCATCTTGTTTCAAGACCCTTACCCCAAAAATAGAGTTATGTTTTTCTTATTTGCTTTTCTTTACGACAATCTCAGTTCAGCTGGGTGAACATAAGAAATGTTTGCTTGTGGGACCATCGCCCTTAAAGGGGTTGTAATAAGCATCCTTTACCTTCAGACATTTCACTTCCTCATTGTTCGTTTTTGCTCAGAAGTTTCTCTATTTCTTCTCTGTTCTGTTCACTTCCTGCTTGTCTGATTGTTAATCACCACCATGATTAGAATTGTGTTGATGTCCCAATATTTATGGACCTGACTGTATGTATGGCCTGCCATCAGCTTCTGCTCATTGCTTAGTACAGCTGTACAATATTTTATCTTGCGAATTGTCTTATCTCACTACGAGTGCACTGACCAGGGTTTGACTGACTCAAACAATAGCCTCCCTGCAGTCTTTACTACTGTAAAACACCCACAGTCCCCCTTTTTGTAAGAGAATATGTGATCTCTAGCTAGACAAGAGGGAACAATCTATGATTCGTAAAATGAGGTTTGCTAAAAAGGTGCACTTTGATATAAGATAATATTGGGGTTGATATACTAAAAGCAAATAGATAAAAAAGACATACAAATACACTGTTAGGCCCCTTTCACATGCGGATGAAAACGTGAAATACATCGGTCCATTTGAACATCCGGTGACACCCGTAATCACCCGCCTCCGCAAAGCTCCGATTTTGTGGACGGAAGAAAATCCTATTTTTTCTTCCGTCTGCGGATCGGATGAACACGGACGGTCCGTGTTCATCCGATCCCCCCATAGGGGAGAGCGGAGAAAAGACAGGGCGGTCCCTGCACAGTAGGGCTCAGCAGGGATTTTACGGAAGATCCCCGCTGAGCTGACGGACACATGGAGGCGGATTATTACTGATCCGCCCCGTGTGAAAGGGCCCTTAGACTATGGGGTTGATTTACTAAAGGCACTCATTTTCCCCAGAGTTTAGTAAATTGGTACAGCTCTAGACATGTGCGGTTCGTTTTGTTCCGAATTGAAATTCTGACAAATTTTCATTTTTCGGAAACTCGAATGTATCCGAATTTCCAAATTACAATAGTACCGAATTTAAACGAACCCGAAATAATGAAACAAAAAAAAAACAGACGAAATTCGAATAGTTTTTTAATCGTTTTAGAATACTTTTCAAATACTTTTCAAATTCGAATTCAAAAAGTTTCTGAATTCTGAGTTTTCAAATTCAAATAGTTTTCCAATTTTCAAAGAGAATAAAATATAATATAGAATAAAATAGAATAGAAAATAAAGAAATAGAATAGAAAAAAAATAACAGAATAGAAAAGAATATAACAGAATAGAAAAACTTAGACTATGATAGAGTAAAACAGAACAAAATAGAATAGAAAATAAAAGAACGCAATAGACACAAATAGAATACAAAAGAATAACATAGAACGAATATACCCATCCTCTGAAATTTGAATTTCAAATAGAATATATTTGAATTTGACTAAATAAGAATAATGTAGAAAATAATAGAATAGAAAAAAAAGATTAGAATCCAATAAACTATATAGAGTAGAATAAAAGAACAATAGAATAGAAAAGAAAAAACATAAACATTTACCAAAATTCAAATAGAATCAATTTTAATTTAATAGAAAATGATATATTAAAATAGAATAGAAAATAACAGAATAGTGTAGCAAAAAAACAACCAAATAAAATAGAATAGAATAGAAAGAATATAACAATCTTCCGAAATTCTAATTTTGAATAGGTTAAAATTGAAAAGAAAAAAATAGAATAATAACAAATAGAATAGAATAGAAACAAATAGAAAAGAATATAATAAACAAATAGAAAAAGAATATAATTAAAAAAACAATAGAATATAATAGAATAGAAAAAATATAATCATTTCCCAAAATTCAAATAGAATCAATTCAAATTTTAGAAGAATAAACAATAATAGATTAGAATAGGAAGATGGTTATATTCATTCTATTCTATTCTATTCTGTTGTTTTTTCTCTACATTATTGTGTTATTTTCTATTCTAATAATTTTTTTTCTATTCTATTCAAATTCAAATTGATTCTATTTGAATTTTGGAAAATGGTTATATTATTTCTATTCTATTCTATTGTTTTTTTAAATTCTATTCTTTTCTATTCTATTCGAATTTCAGAAGATGGTTATAATAATTCTATGTTGTTCTGTTCTTTTTTTTTCTATTCTAATCTATTTCTATTCTATTGTATTCTATTCTGTTCTTTTATTTTCTATCCTTTTTTTCTGTTTTACGTTATTATATTATATTCTTTTATTTTCTGTTATATTCTTTTCTATACTATTATATATCATTTTCTATTTTATTCCTTTATTTTCTATTCTATTTCATTCTCTTTGGAAATTAAAAAACTATTCGAATTCGAAAAGTATACGAATCAATCTCGAATTTGAAAATTGGAATCTATTCAAACAGGAATAAACAAAATGAATTCTGAAAACAAATTAAACTTATTAAATTTTTTTAACTAAACTAATTTATGTAAATAGTAAATCAAAACAAAATATTTTTTTTCGTTCTGCACATGTCTACAAAGCTCTTCTTATTTCTATCACCCAGTCATGCGCAAGCAAAAATGCATTTTTTATTTTCTTTGCACCTATTTGGTTATTCTTTACAAAGAGAAGCTTTACCACATTTACTGTACTAAGAAAAAAAGAGTGCATCTGCACTTGCACAGTCTATTGCCTTTAGTAAATCAACACCATTGCATTGTAGTTATTTAAATGGACAGAATACAGTATACTGGAAATCTGCCAAAAAATACCATTAGTCTAACGGTGTATTTGTATGTTTTTTTTTACTTTTCAACACTTTCAGGAAATATTAAAATTTACCCCAATGGATTTACAATTTAATGAAACACATGTCATGTATATTTGATTAAGTGATTTTCATTGACGCTTTTGTCGGCGCCGAGCACACCTTGCAAATCACGCCATCTGTTAAAAGATCGTACTGAAATTTGGTTTTAAGAAAAGCAAACATCTTTTATTTACCTTCCTGGTTCCTGGCAACAAAGACATCCGGAGGCCGAGAGCGCTATCAAAAGATCCACATATTTATGTTTTATGTGTTTCTAGGCTTAACCTTGTGTTTGGCTGTTAAAGCTTGTAATGTTTTCCTGAGAAATGTGTTAAAACTCCCTCGGCACATAATGTATGGATTAAACAGCTTGTAAAAGTGGCACCTTGCAGACATGACTGATTCAGGTGGATAGTAACACATCTATATTTGAACAGCCATATGTTCATCTTTGTGTTTCATAGACTCAATCATGGACATATCAAAACTGCACTTGTGTTAACTGCACTTTTACCACCCCCATACCCCCCAACATTTTGAAATGGGAATGGGGGACAACTACTAGCAAATGTATGTTGGCATAGGTCACGCCCCCTGGCACACCCCCTTAAAGAAGAAGTAAACCCACCACCGCCGCCATCTCACTTCCTTGTATCGCGGCTCCGGCGCTGCGATAATATCACTCCCACACATTCGCGCGGGAGCCGTCATGGACGGCACGGTCTCATTCAGAAACGGCACGCTCAGTGCGCCTATGCCATTGTCTATGGCGCACATGCGCCGTAGACATCGGTGCCATCTTTCTTGCAAATATCTCCTTAAAGGATCACTAAAGGAAATTTTTTTTTGCTGGAATGACTGTTTACAGGGTATAGAGACATAATAGTTAACTGATTCCTTTTAAAAACGATTAAAAATAGATAAAAATCAATCATATAATGTGCCTCTTAGATGCAAAAACGAAACTGAAAGTAGTTTAGTCTTTGCATGCTATTTTATGCCTCTGTGCTGGACAGTGCCATAGAGAGTCATGGCTAGGAAAACTAAACTAAACTCTCCCATGACTTTTTTCATACGGAGCCAGACAACCAGGAAGTGTCCAGAACAGGGCAGTTTTACAGCAACATCAGAGCAAAAACGAGCAATGAGGACATGAAACCAGGACTGCATTAAGGTAAAAGAAGCTACTTAGCTAAAAAAAAAAATTCCTTTAGTGACCCTTTAACCTCCTTGGCGGTATGATTTTTTCTGGTTTTAGGTGCTGAAAGCGGTACAATTATTTTGCATGAAAATTTGGCGTTTTACAATGTAGGCCTGTAATCTTTAGGAATAACTCACTTAAATCTGTCCAAACAAGAGTCTAGTAGACATCCCGGGTATGATAAAGTTCGAAAAACAAATTCATAAATTATAATATAATAAATAACTATAAATAATTATAACAAATAATAATGTACTTATAATAAAAATTATTCAATAATGTAATCAAACCAAAAACACTGAAATTTGCTCAGTTGCAGAATTGTCGCTGTCATTACTTTTATTTTTTTATGACAAATTTCCCCACAAATCGCTATCGCTCAATTCTGCAAGTGATTCTGACATGTATATCCTTATAGATCAGCACTATGGCAGTAGTTTAGAAAGGATGGGAGTGGGTTTACATCCACTTAAATTACATTTTACTACTAGTATTCCTTTATATTGACTTTTAACATTTACAAATGCAGAAATTTAGAAATTGGATGAAAGGTTTAGAACTGGGAAACACTTTTTGAAAGATAAAAAGTGCATTTTATATACAACTATATAGACCAGACCAAAATGAGGGACAGATGGGCAGAACAGAGGGACAGAGGGACATTGCTCCAAATCAGGGACAGTTGGGAGCTATGCACCCCCCCCCCTAACTTTTTGAGTTGCATGGACTATTTATTTTTTATGGGTACTTACAATCTAAGGTCCCTAACTCACATATATTAGGGCCAATTTATACAGGATCCAATTAACCTAGCATTATGTCTTTAGAGAGTAGGGGGAACCCACACAGGCACAGAGAGAACACCAGGCAGGTAAAGGGGATTTACTAAAATTGTAGAGGGAAAAATCTGGTGCAGCTGTGCATGGTAGCCTATCAGCTTCCAGGTTTAAATTTAGGTTCACACTGAATGCAGGTTTAAAATCATGCGAGTTCAGCTGAACTTGCATGATTTCAAACTGGCATTTCAGTGAGAGTTCGGGGACAATTTGAGGACATCTCTGCAGGTTCATGCACATATGTCTATTGAAATCGCCCCTGAAGTCACCAAAATTAGTGCAGAAACTTATTTTGGGAATCGGTGCATCGCCACACTGATTCGGACAGTGCGGTTGCCAGCAATAGGCTGATGCCGCGTACACACCATCGCTTTCTGCGATGGAAAAATGCGACGCTTTATGTGCTTTAAAAAAACGTCATTTTTCAAACTTCAATTTGAACAACGACGTAGCATACACACCATCGCTTTTTCACAACGCTCTAGCACAGCGCAGTTCCGTCAATCACGCACGACGTCACTATAAAGGGTCGTTTCCATGCGGAAGACGGCCTCTTTTGCTGATATCGTGTTGCTGCGTGTTAGTAAAAGTTTGGTGAGATACGATTCGTGATTTTCAGTGACTGTGCTTTAAATTTCGTTTTCTGTCGTACAGTTTGTCTATTTGTTGTCGGATCTGTGATACAGTGCTTGTACTAAGGACGTATTTGTTTAGGCATTACGTTTTGTGTGCACGGTGCTGTTTAGCAGGTCGTTCTTCAAAGGCCATTCTTTACTTCAGGGCGTAATTTTTAGTCTGATCTGATTTGACGACCGTTTTCTAGCCATGTTGCGGGTACGAACTCGTCGCCGAGATCGTGCTGTGCTTGTTGTTAGGATGTGTGCTGCATCCCAGCGACGGTCCATGAACAGGGTGAGGAGGAGGTTGTGGACCAAGAACTGGTTGCTACGCAGGGACCAGTTCTCTCATATGCCTCTGCTGCGGGAGATCCGAGAAAATAACCCTGATGATTTCAGGAATTTTCTTAGGATGTCTGACCCCGTATTTCAGCAGCTTTTGGCTTTGGTGTCGCCATATATCACCAGGCAGGACACCGTTATGCGGGAAGCCATCACTGCTGAGCAGAGGCTAGTTGCTACGTTGCGCTACCTTGCAACAGGGAGAAGTCTGCAGGACTTGAAGTTCTCGACGGGCATCTCCCCCCAGGCTCTGGGCCTCATAATCCCTGAGACCTGTTCGGCCATCATTCAGGTTCTTCAGGAGGACTATGTTAAGGTAAGTGGTGTTCTTTCAATGGTCAAACTATGTCCCAAAAAAAAAAAAAAAAAAAAAATGTTCTAATATGCTCAGAATGCTCACTTTGTCTCTATGTATGCTGTTCTACACAATTTGTAAAGCCCTACATGTTTATTTAATTTAGCCAACCTGTCCATCATTCTATGTTGTGGCCAAACCCACCTAGCATAGTCCCTATATCCCCGTTTATTTGTGGCCTCCATTGTAGTGCTGCATTTTGTGTGTCCCTATATCCCCGTTTATTTGTGGCCTCCATTGTAGTGCTGCATTTTGTGTGTCCCTATATCCCCGTTTATTTGTGGCCTCCATTGTAGTGCTGCATTTTGTGTGTCCCTATATCCCCGTTTATTTGTGGCCTCCATTGTAGTGCTGCATTTTGTGTGTCCCTATATCCCCGTTTATTTGTGGCCTCCATTGTCCAAACCCCCCCCCCCCCCTAGATTTTTGAACTACATACTAATAATTATTTTTCTTAGTTAGATATTTTTTGGGGGGTTGTTTCTCATCTCATCTTGAGCCCCACTCCCCCTAAATATATTTTTTCAACATCAGAGGGGGGTGATTAATATGCTTAATTGTTCACATGTTATTTTTTAATACTAACCTTTTTTGTTGAATTGTTGGTGGGATCCCTTGTAATTTTAGCTATATTCTGTTCAAAATCTTTGTTCTAATGTTTTTTATTTTTTCTTTCTATCCAGTTCCCCACCACGCCACAGGAATGGCAGACTGTGGCAGCGGACTTCTCCCAGCGTTGGAACTTTCCGAACTGCGGAGGAGCCATTGATGGCAAGCACATCCGCATTGTGCCCCCACCCCATAGTGGATCCCATTTCTTCAATTACAAGGGGTTCCACAGCGTTGTTTTGATGGCGGTGGTCTCTGCAAATTACGAGTTCTTGTACGTGGATGTTGGGAAAAATGGCCGGATGTCGGACGGCGGTGTCTTTGCGGATACGGAGTTCGCACAACGGCTTCGGTTGGAGGACCTAGGATTGCCACCTGCGGAGGAGAACGAAGAGGGTCTGCCCTTCGTGTTTGTAGCAGATGAGGCTTTTGGTTTGGGTCCCCACCTCATGAGGCCATTTCCCGTACGCACCCTCACCCATGAGAGGAGGGTTTTTAATTATCGGCTGGCCAGAGCAAGACGTGTGGTAGAGAATGCCTTTGGAATCATGGCCAGCCGATTCAGATTGTTTTTAACAGCAATAAACCTGGCGGAATACAAGTGGAATTACATCATACTATCTTGTTGCATTTTGCACAATTTTTTGAAAAGAAATTCTCAAACTTACCTGACGGTATTGCCTGATGAGGCTGATCTTGTGGCTCCGGAGCCGGGACATCAGGCTAGCCATAGAGGCTTGGCCCCCCAAACCGCACGTGCAGTGCGTCAATCCTATGTGGACTATTTTATGGGGAGGGGGGCCATTGCAATGCCTGATCTTGATTAAATAATTAAATTTACTTTTTGTTTGATGAAACAGTGTTTATTTGTTTGATTTTAGTTATTTGTAAGTTTTGGGGGGTAATGTTTCTTTTTCATAGGTTCTCATCCAGCCATGTGTTTGGGATGTAATAAATTCCCATGAGTGAATCTTAATAACTCTACAAATATGCCTGAGTAATTGAATGAGTCTGCATTGATACCAATAACTACACACAAATTGTTTGGAGTCCAAAATGTTATTTATTTGTTACTTTTTTATTTTTGATTAGTACAACAATTTTTTTTTTTGTTTTTTTGGTCTTTTTTGATTAGTACAAAATATAATATATTTTTTTTGTTTTTTTGGTCTTTTTTGATTATTACAAAATATAATATAATTTTAATTTTTTTTTGGTCTTTTTTGATTAGTACAAAATATAATATATTTTTTTAGTTTTTTTGGTCTTTTTTGATTATTACAAAATATAATATAATTTTTATTTTTTTTGGTCTTTTTTGATTAGTACAAAATATAATATAATTTTTTTGTTTTTTTGGTCTTTTTTGATTAGTACAAAATATAATTTTTTTTTTTTTTTTTTTTTTTTTTTTTTTCAAATTCAAGGAAAAAAGAAAATACACCAAAAATTAAACCCTCCCCAAAACATTAATAAAATTTTTAAGCTGCCGTTCCAGCGTCTTTGCTTTGTGGCGTATTTCACGGCAGGCCAGACGTATGTCCTCGACTTGGGCCCTGCAGGTGAGAACCTCGCCGATGAGGAGCTGGGCACTATACGTGTCCAGTCCCTGACCAGCCCGATTTCCTCCTGAAATGTGGAACCAAAACATGTGTTAAAAGATTGTATGCCTATATCTATATTCACAGAAAATGTGGTAGATGTTACTTTACCGGATGTTGAGGCAGGTTCCTCTTCCTCTACATCCCTCGGGGGTGTGGCTTGATTGGCTTGTGCCTCCTGCCTTTCTGCTTCATTGTGCCCTACAAGATTGAAGAAAGGGAAAACATGAGGTTCAACCATTACGAGCGGCATGAAATGACACCCAAAAAATAAGAAATGATAAACAAAAGGTCACTATTGTTGATTTTTAAACAATTATCAATAAAATAGACCAATATTTAATCCATTCACAAAGTAATGTCAAATCAGTTAACCCAATTTTTAAGTTTAGATATGTAAGCTAAACAAGTCTCCCCTGGATCTGCTCACCCCTGTGTGTGACCCAACATAGGTTGTGATTGTGACAAACAATTGTGCTACTGAGTACACATGTTCAATAAAAAAAGGAGTAGCAAACGCTCCTTTTTGTGAATCTCAAGGTATTTACGTTTCTTCTAAAATAAGCTGAAACACATTTCCATCTATTCCAGAATTGAATACACCTTTTTTTTAAGCCCCAAAAATGTCACAACTTTCATATTTGTGTCGACTAATTGGTCATAGGAGTCGTCGTTCATTCGCCCACAATTCATAAATTTACGATTTTTGTTCAGATACAGTGCTTCAACTCCCCTTTGCACATGCAAACTAGGCATGATGCCATTTCTCATTAATATGGTCTTGGATTATTGAAAGTCACCGAATGAACGACGACTACGACGACTGCATCATGCGTCCACATTCATAATATTCATTTTATGGTCAACCTGGCCCAAAAAAAAAAATGGCACAAAGAACACACCAAAATAATTAAATACACATGGAAAAAACTTACTTCTTCTTCGAATCACCCTATTAATTCTGTAAAGTTGGTGGGGTTCCCTTTTTTTTAAAATCCGACCACCTTTTGCGCAGGTGCTCTCTGCTCCTGGTTTTCCCAAACTTCCGCTGGAGCCTACGGATGACCTTCTCCATAATTTGGGCTTTTACTTTATTGGGATGCATGTAGGGGCCATGCTTGGCATCATAGTCCTCCCTCCTCAATATGGTGACCATCTCCACCATTTCATTAAAGCTCATGTTGGAGGCTCTGCAGCGGAATCTGCGGCGTGGTTGGGCCTGGCCTGCCTCCTGGCTAGAGCTAGAATACACCTCCATGTTGTCCATCTTTTCTCACTCACCAAACGACAGAGAAGGGGCGTGGAAAGGACGATACCGAACGTCAGGGGCGGGGTGTCGTGCGGAGCGTCACGCGTGCGTAGTGTAAAAGGGATGGGACGTGTTTGTAAACGGCGTGCATAGTCTGTGGAAGAAGGCGTAAATCCCGATCTTTCCTAACGACGAGACGTAAGTTTTTTATTCCGACTTTATTATAGTGAATAGGGAATGAGTTTGTGGGCTAGTTAGGGAAAGTAAGCTAGTGCCTTTAATTACATTATGTTTTGGCTTCTGTTTCATGTGCAGAAAGAATGGATGCCTTCAAGGATGCGGACTTCCTGACAGAATTCATCCAAAAATGGAAGGAACATCCAGTTCTGTGGCAAACCAAAAGCACAATAAATAAAAACAAAGATGCCAGGGAGAAAGCTAGACAGAGCATGCTTGTTTTTGTGAAAACAAGGGTCCCCAACGCCACAACAGCCACTGTGAAAAATAAAATCAATTCCATCAGGGGCACCTACAGGGCCCAACGGGTCCAAGTCCTGGCCTCAATGAGGTCTGGGGCTGCAGCTGACTCCATATACAAACCAACCCTGTGGTACTATAGTCAGCTGCAGTTCCTGGACGACCACATTGAGACCAGGACATCCATGTCTACCCTTCCCCCAAGAGGTAGCTCCCAGCTTCCCAGCAGCCAATCCTCCAGTGTTCCCTGCAGACAAGAGCAGACAAGCTCGGAGGAAGAGGAAGAGTTCCTGGAGGACCCCAATTGTGAGCCATGGAGAATGGTATGTGTTTTTTGTTTGAATTTAGTTAGTATATGACAAGTATAGTAATAATGGTAAATGTATGTTACTATTGTTCTAAATTCTATGTGAATCTCGTAAGTTTAGGGATAGGATCAATAGTCAGTAGTGGGAAAACATGATGGGGTCAAAATGGGCAAATTAATAATGTTTATGAAGGAGTGGGTGGCATTTTCAGATAGGCCAGTAGGGGGGAGTAACGCAATACACCTGCAAGGGGTCCCAGATGGAAGACACCCTTTTTGAGTACTATCTAGTTGACACTAAATTGATTAAAATAATTTTTGGGGAAAAGGCCACTTATTTACTATATTAGGCATGCAACAACCCACATAATTCCAGGGGGACCATGTCTGAAGGTGTTTAAGGGGCCACATAATTAAGGATGGCGACCCTGTGTGTAATATATATTGACATTCAATTTGCATCACTCATGATTCTAAAAATGTGTGTGATTAATGACAAACACAAATAACATATGTTCCTTTTTTTGATACACAGGCAGACCCAAGCCAGGAAGAGCCAGGGCCCACAGGGAGCCAGGAAGAGCCAGGGCCCACAGGGAGCCAGGAAGAGACAGGGCCCACAGGGAGCCAGGAGGAGCCAGGGCCAACTGCAAGGCAGGAGGTGGCAGAGCCCACTGGGAGCCAGGAGGTGGCAGGCCCCAGTGGGACCCAGGAGGCACGCCGGCGGGATACCATCTCCCGGATCCCTCCATTCCGCAATCCCAATAAACGGCTCAGGAGTATGCGACAAATGGAGGAGGAGACCCAGGGCCTGCTTCGCCAAGCTACTGCAGCCATCCGAGAGCCACCCAGTGAAGTTGAGGGGTTCGCAGCGCTCATTGCAGCCAAGATGTACAATCTGGAGCAGAGCCAGCGTGTGCGCTGCGAACTCCTCATCTTCCAAGCCATAACCATGGCATCCCTGGGGCAGCTCGATGACGACACCCACATTGTGCGGATTGCTCCTCCTGTCCTTGCTGCTCCTCCTGCTCCTGCTCCTGCTCCTGCTCCTGCTCCTCCACCTCATGAGGCTGCTCTGGCTCCTGCCACCTCATCTCCTCCAGGAACCCAGCCCCCAAGGACTCGGGCTACCGGGAAGGCTGCAGGGAAGACTGCAGGGAAGGCTGCTGGGAAGAAAAGGGCAAAGAAATAATACGGTGCCCCTGATGGAATTTTAATGTGGACTCACAGGCTGTATTTGTGGCTTCGGGGACCCTTGTTTTCAGAAAAAAACAAGCATGCTCTAAAGTGCTGCCTACCTTGGCATCTTTGTTTTTATTATGTTGTGTTTTTGGGTTGCCACTTTTTTTTTTTGAAATTTTTATGAAGACTAAAATAAAAATTAATTTTTCAGCCAAATTTCAACATGTTTCTTTATTGTAGATTTGAGAGATCAGTATTGAGTGGGCAGACCCATTACAAAATAAATAATGCAAACATTAACAAGGTAAAAAAACATGCTTGTGGGTGAGTTAACTAAAAAATTAGGTTGTTGCAGACACTTCACACACTCCTAAATAAAAACAAAATAGAGATTACTAATCAAATTGGTGACAAAAATTCAAAAAAAAAAAAAAGGTGGACCAATATATATATTTAAAATGTTTAAGATGGAAGATACAACTAAATAACAGAACACAAACATAAACATTATCAAACAAGAAAGAAACTAATTAAAAGCTTGTCATAACTATGCAACAAGATCAGCCGCAACAAACGTCCATTTCTGGGTAGCAGTTAAAAGCAGGGGTTAAAGAAGCGCTTTATTTTCTTGTCTATAAGCTGAAAAACACCTTAACGAATGTGCTGATTCCATTCTGAACAGTCGTTTTACATGAATGAGCGCTGCCGTCTCCTAACTTGCTTCTGAGCATGCGCGGGCTTAAATCGACGTTTTTACGTACACACGGTCAATGTTTAGAACACAGAAAACGACGTCGGCCAAAAACGACACATAAAATTGAAGCATGCTTCAATTTTTTTCTGTCGTTTTTTAGAAGACATAAAACAACGTTTTTGCCCACACACGGTCAATTAAATTGACGTTTTTGAAAATGACGTTTTTTTCCATCGCAGAAAGCGATGGTGTGTACGCGGCATGAGATTTGACATGTCAAATTGCCCCGATGTGAACAGGGGCTTATTGTCAAAGCTTAAAGGGGTTGTAAACCCTCATGTTTTTTCGCCTTAATGTATCCGATGCATTAAGGTGAAAAAACATCTGACAATTACTGGCCCCCCAGTTTTACTTACCTGAGCCCTGGAATGTCCCGCATCGAGAACGTGCTGGATCTTTGCCCGGGGTTCTCAGCTCTTCATTAGATTGATAGCAGCACAGCCATTGACTCCCACTGCTGTCAATCAAATCCAACGACGTGGCCGCCGGGGGCCGAGTCCTGCACTTGGCGGCTACGGAAGCCGAATGCAGGACTCGGGAGTGCGATTGCAAGGTAACCCAATTGGGAGAGCGCTTCCCAGAGTGGGTTATCTGAGGTGGAGAGGACCTGAGAGAGCCGCTGAGGGACCCCACAAAATGGCGTTCGGGCCACTCTGTGCAAAACGAGCTGCACAGTGGAGGAAAGTATGACATGTTTGTTATTTAAAAAAAATAATAATAATTAACCTATAGTATCACTTTCATTGAACAAGCTGATTGGCTACCATGCACAGCTGCACCAGATTTTGAGTGCTCCACTGTTAGTTTATCTCCTCCTTAGTGTCATGGGTGGGATTTGAACAAATGACCCTAGCGCTACTAAGCAGCAGTGCTAGCTGCTTAGCCACTGTGCTGCAGTCTACAAAGGATTAGCCTCTTAAGGAGCAGCCGCCACAGTTAGACTGCGGCAGGTTGTCTCTCCTTGGCGAATTGCCGTTCTTGTACGTTGGCCGTTTTAAGAGTTGTAGGGGCATGACGCCGGAGCCGATGCGCGTGGCCGGCAGTCGCGATGCCCATCGGCCACCCGCGAGTGCTCATGACAGAGGCAGAACGGAGATTTGTCAATGACAAATCTTTGTTCTGTCAGGGGACGAGAGACAGATCTACTGCTCTTAAAGACTAGGAACAGTGATCAGTTTACTCCTCCAGGCAGTCCCATTCTCCCACAGTTAGAACACACATGAGGGAACACATGTAACCCCTTGATCGCTCCCTAGTATTAACCCCTTCCCTACCAGTGACATTTATACAATAATCAGTGGCCCAGATTCAAGAAGCACTTGCGCGGGAGCAAGTGTGATTTGCGCCGCGCAAGTACTGATTTGCTCCCATGCAAATTTGCTGCTGATTCTGTAAACCAGTTAAGCCTGAAATGCGGCCATTTTCCCGCGCACGCAGCCTAGCTGTTCCTGCGCAATTTTCGCGCAATTTTGCGCGGGGTGTAAGTTGCGCCTTCATGGAATTCCCTCAGTGAATATGCAAATTAGGTACTGCCGATGATTCAGAAACATGCGCGTGTGATGCGCATCTTGCGCTGGAAGCGCGCAAGCTTTTTTCCCTGGGCAAACTTGCTCCTGATAAAAGCAGGTGCAAGTTAGCAAAAGATGGCCAAATGTCATCTGAAGGAGCGCGCAACTTCAGCAGCACCTAGACAGACGAGCTGAACAAGCAGAGCACCCACATTTTCGGGACCTCACATCTGTGCAACAACATGCCAGGGGCAGCTATGGTTCTTTATTATATTGACTGAGCCGACTCGTAGGAGGGCACGGGAGAGGATTTACAGAGGGCGCTACAACCTTTTTCAGATGACTGATACTGAGGTGTATCGCATGTTTCGCTTTAGCCCTGAGGTCATCCTTGAGTTGGTAACAATCCTGCAGGATGACATCAGCAGCCCGACCCATCGGGGACAGGCAGTGCAGCCACTGGTGAAGGTAGTGGCAACCCTTCATTTTTTGGCAAGTGGCTCATTTCAGCGCACAGGTGGAGTGGTGGCGAGGATGTCCCAATCCAGCATGAGCAGGTGTGTGCACCAAGTGATCCCTGCAATACTCAGACGAATGGGCACACAATTTATCAAACCAACCATGGCTGGCCTGCGGCAGAAGGCAATCAGTGATTTTTATGCATTAGCCAGATTTCCACGCACTGTGGGTGCAATAGATTGTACCCATGTGGCACTACGCCCCCCCGGCTCCTCGAGCATATCTACTGCAACAGGAAACATTGGCATTCGATAAATGTGCAGATGATTGTGGATGCACATGGCCTCATATGGCATGTCCGTGCCAAACACCCAGGGTCAAGCCATGACAGTTTTATTTACCGACACAGCCCCATCCCAACCGAGTTTGCCCAGAACATGTATGGAGACAGCTGGCTGATTGGTGAGTGACATGGGTGTCAGGTATGACTGCCCCCCCCCATGATGCAGACATCACAAGGGGCACATGCACGACTAACATTCTCCTGTCTTTTCCCTTCCAGGTGACTCTGCATATGCCCTGGGACCTCACATGATGACCCCATTTCGTAACCCTCAAACACCAGGAGAGGAAAGATATAACGAAGCCCATGCACGTACCCGTGTGGTGGTGGAGCGCACATTTGGCATTCTTAAATCTCGATTCAGATGTCTGGATAAATCAGGGGGGACCCTATTGTATTCACCCAACTTTGTATGCCAAATCGTAGGGGCATGTAGTATTCTCCACAATTTAGCTCTAAGAAGGGGCATGCGCATTGAGCTACGCAATGACCTTACCCCCGAACCACGCAACCCCCCCCCCCCAAGAAACACTACCGGATCTTCTGAGGGAAGAGCAATCCGGAATGGTCTTGTGGAACGTCTCTTCGCACATTAAACACACCCTGATCTTGTCACAAGTATAATGCATGTATGTACACCACTGTAGTCCCTAGCACACACACGACACATGCACCCCAAATTGGATTAGACCCAACAATACCCCATGGTATTAGGGAGCAGCAACGCCGCGTCAAGGCTCCAATTATGTTGCTGTCCATTCATACACCTTTCACATGGCAGAGGGTGACACCCCTTTTCCAGCAGGAGTGCCACCCCCCCCATTCACACACCTGTCACACTGTAGTATACACTCCTCACCTTGTGTAGGGACTACAAATAAATATAATAACTCATATCCTGAGCATATAAAAAAAATAGAAACTCATATCCTGAGCATATATAAAAATAATAAAAAAATCATATTCTGTGGGGAAAAAAAATCTAGACATTAAATTATTTTTTTGTTTTTTTCTTTGGGCCAAGGGTGCCCCGGCTCTGGCTCCTCAATCTCCGTGGTGCAGAGGAGGCATGGGGTGGGGATGGAGGGGGGGGGGAGCATCAACCCCTACTTCCACACTCCTTGCAGGTGGTGGCTGCATGCCCTCCATGGCGTTGGCCAGGCGGGCAAGGATGGTGTTGGTCTGGGCCAACATCCGCATTTGGCGGGTGGTGGTATCCCGCTGATGCCGGCAGGTAACTCTCGCCTCCTCCTGCACTGCAGCGGTGTTGGCCTGCACAGCAGCGGTATTGGCCTCCACCGCAGCTGTCATCCTGCTTAACAAAGCTGGTGTGGTCTGCTGAGCCACCAAGCAGGTGACTATGGCCTTAGAGTTGCCACTAATTTCCACCAGGCTCTGTGCGACATGTTTGTCCCGGTCCGCATGCAGGGTGAGGGCATGCTGCATAGAGGTGGAGGTGGATGCCATGCTGTCCGCCAGACGACGCACCTCTCCCACCATGGCCCCTATATGGCGGGTCTGTAGGGCCTGCTCCTCCAGCAGACCGTCACGGAGGGTGGAGGGTATATGCCTCGTTTTGGACAGAGCCTTCCTGGGAGGAGAGGCTCGGCCACGGACAGAGGGAGAAGGGGAGGGGTCCACAAGGGAGGGGCTTGCCCTGGAGGGGGATGACGTGCTGGGCGGGGGGGTGGTGGGTTGGTCAGGGATGGTGGTCTCCTCATGGAGGGAGCCAGAGTCCTCCTGGATGAGGAAAAAGGTATCCTCCTCCAATACCACTTCCTCCTCCATACTTGGCCCCGGTATGATCTCCTCCTGGACCAGCATAGCCAGAATGTCCATGGGGCCTGACTGGACCCCTGGCTCTGGTCTGGATGGGCTGGGTCGAGCCGCAGCCGAAGACGGCCCAGCTTCTTCTTCCTCATCACTACCTGTGGATGACACCAAAACGAAATATTTTGCTGGTGCAACACACTACTCACATGTTCACTTGTACCCCCTCCCATGATGCACAGCAGATATGAAAGAAAAATAATACTTACATCTTCACTTCTACCCACAAATATGTTCACTTGTACCCCCTCCCATGATGCACAGCAGATATGAAAGAAAAATAATACTTACATCTTCACTTCTACCCACAAATATGTTCACTTGTACCCCCTCCCATGATGCACAGCAGATATGAAAGAAAAATAATACTTACATCTTCACTTCTACCCACAAATATGTTCACTTGTACCCCCTCCCATGATGCACAGCAGATATGAAAGAAAAGTAATACTTACATCTTCACTTCTACCCACAAATATGTTCACTTGTACCCCCTCCCATGATGCACAGCAGATATGAAAGAAAAATAATACTTACATCTTCACTTCTACCCACAAATATGTTCACTTGTACCCCCTCCCATGATGCACAGCAGATATGAAAGAAAAAAAACTTACCAGTCCCCAAGTTCCCAACAGTGGAGTCGTACCCTTCAAGTCCCTCCACCTGCTCCTGCACGAACGTTTGTGCAATAAGCTGCTCCTCCTGATTGAGCCGGATCATACATCGCGGCCCACCTCCCGTGCCACCGGTATGCTTCCTGATAAGGGCCAGTTTATCCCGGACCCTGCGCCTCATATCATTTAATTTCTTCTGGATGTCATCCCAGGTACGCACTTCATTACCCAGGGCATTGATGTCCAGGGCAATGGCTTCATATATAGCCCTCCTTTGGGCAATGGTGGTGTTGGGCACCATATAGGACTTCCTTATGCTGCTGGAGTGCAGCAATCAGGATGTCCATCTCTGCAGCCACAAAGTTGGCCTTCCTTTTTTTGGTCCCTTTGGGAGGTGCCATGTCTTGCAAAAGGGCTGAATTTCCTTCCTCAGGGGGGGTAGGAAAAAGCAGGATGAAATTCAGCAAAGAACCTGCGCAAGTCTGCTCCTATTTATTTGCTCAGTGCAAGCAGCTGAGCAGGATTTGCCCTGAAATTGTGCTAGGCGCAGTTTGACGCATGCGCAGACGGCAGCACTCTAACTGCGCATGCGCGCGCCCGGCGCAAACCTCTGCTGAGCCGAAAATTCCTCATTTACATAGGGGCACACCCACTTTGACTTGCACGGCCTTGCGCCCTCAGCTTTGCCTTAAACAGGAGCAAATTAAATAAACAAACGATTCCTGAATCAGGTGGCAATTTGGCAAATTTGCTCCAGTGCAGAGAAATTCAGCTGAGCGGCTCAGGTGTAAGTAATGGGCAAATCTACCTGAATCTGGGCCAGTGTTTTTTTTTTTTTTTAGCTCTGATCGCTGTATAAATGTCAATTGTTCCAAAAGTGTCAAAAGTGTCTAATCTGTCTGCCGCAATGTCCTGCTAAAATTTGTTGATCGCCGCCATTACTAGTGAAAAAAAATAATAGTAGTGAAATGCCATAAATCTATTCCCTATTTTTTAGATGCTATAACTTTGCACAAACCAATAAATATATACGCATACTGGGGCAGATCCACGTAGCGGATCGTAATTTTCGGCAGGCGTAGCATATCGTATTAACGCTACGCCACCGCAACTTTGAGAGGCAAGTGCTGTATTCACAAAGCATTTGCCTCTAAAGTTCCGGTGGCGTAGCGTAAATCTGCCAGCGTATGGGCGCAGAATTCAAATGTTAAAGATGTGGGCGTGTTTTATGGTAATTTTACTTGACCTGACATAAATTACGTTTTTTCTGAACAGCGCATGCACCGTCCGTGGGGGTACCCCAGTGCGCATGCTCAAAATTAACCCGCAACAAGCCAATGCTTACGACGTGAACGTCATTCTACGCAAAGCCCTATTCGTGAACGACTTACGCAAACAACGTAATATGTTCTAAATTCGTTGCGGGAACGACGTCCATACTTAACATTGAGTACGCCTCATATAGCAGGGGTAACTTTACGCCGAAAAATGCCTTACGGAAACAACGTAAAAAAAAGCACAGGCCGGACGTACGTTTGTGGATTCGCGTATCTAGCTAATTTGCATACTCAACGCGGAATTCGACGGAAGCGCCACCTAGCGGTCAGCGTAAATATGCACCTTAGATCCGACGGCGTACTAAGACGTACGCCAGTCGGATCTAGCCCAGCTTCAGGCATATCTTGTTTTGTGGATACAAAACAAAGATACGCCAGAGCAAAATAGAAGTTACGCGGCGTATCAATAGATACGCCAATGTAACTTCTTCGTCGATCAGCCCCACTGTGTTTTTTTTTACCATAAATATGTAGAAGAATACATATTATGAACTAATGAAGCCACTTTTTGTAGCTGCTGACTTTTAATAAACATAAAAATTGTCTGGAACACCCCTTTAAAGCACTGTCTACCACAAAGCAACTCATGAGAGACTAGGAATATATATTTTTTCCATCATGTATTGCTGAAATGCAGAAAGTTTGGCGCCTCACAGATAGGTGAACATTATAAACAAGTCAAATGTTTCCTTGACCAAGATGCCTATCAGCAACTGAGAGCAATTTGCAACAATTTAGGTGAACAAGTCACACGCTGTGTAAATCATTTCAACCTTCTGCTGCAAAGTTCTTTGTTGAAGTCTTGTTGTAGCTTGCAATGCCTCCAGCGGAGTGCTCCAACTCCAGAAGACATATGTTATATATACATTTGTGGTGCACACTGGCACTGTACATACACTACATCATGTCACAACAAATGCTTCAAATAGAACGTGTCTGTGGTAAGTTTGTTACATGTCCTATAGTGTAACAAGCAACTGTTTACACCAGGGAGTCTCTGTTCTGTCACATCTTCTTTAACTTATCAAGTGTTCACTGACTGCTTTGACATGGTAACATAAGAATTAAAGTGACTCTAAACGATATCGTTATTCTCCAAAAATAATCCATACACATCCACTACTTCATTGCCCTGTAATCTATTTTTCATGAAGTAGTTTCTTAACTGCTAGCCGACCAGCCGCCATCATTATACGGCGGCAGGTTGGTACGGCTGCGGGAATCGCATTAGGTGTACGGCGGCCGCTTTAAGAGCTTTAGGGGGCACGCACTCGGCCAGAGGCACATGCGCGCCCATGGCACAACGCCGGAGCTGATGCGCGTGGCCGGCGGCCGTGATGGCCGCCGGCCACAAAGAGCCAAAACTAGCAATGTAAACAAACAGATCCCAGTTCTGTCAGGGGAGTAGAGAAAGATTTGCTGTTCCTAGTGATCACGAACATTGATCTCTACTCCCTCTCACTACACTCCCCCCACAGTTAGAAACACCTCCCTAGGGAACACTTGACCCCTTGGTCGCCCCTTAGTGTTAACCCCTTCCCTGTCAGTGCCATTTATACAGTGATCAGTGGCTATTTTTAGTGTTCTCCTCCAGTGCTCTTGGCTGTTTTGGTTGCTTCCATCTTCTCCCAGTCTTTGTCTTTTATCAGAGTTTGGACTCTTTGGCCACTTAATTGACCAGGCCATGATGACGTCACTTCCATACATTGGCACAGCATAGAGCTGAGCTGTAAATGTACACTGACAGGCAGGGAGAAGGATTTATGACAGAGATCAAGAGTCTGACAATAAAGGAGCAGCATCCTGATATAAAGGAGGCTCTGAGGGGGTCCCTGATTTAATGAGAGACTCAGATGGGGATCCTGATGTAAGGGGGGAATCTGATAGGTACCCTGATGTAAGTGGGAATCTGACAAAAGGAGGGCTGTTATGGGGAAACTGATTTAAGGGGGATTGTGAGGTGGAATCTGATATAAAGAGGACTCTGATGAGGACCCCAATGTAAGGGCCACTCTGATGGGTACTCTAATGTAAGGGAGACTCTGATGTAAGGAGGCTCTGATAGTGACTCTGATGTAAGGAGCTGTGATGAGTACTCTAATGTAAGGAGAATGTGATGGGGACTCTGGTGTAAGGAGACTGTGATGGGGACTCTGATGTAGGGGAGCTGTGATAGGGACTCTGATGTAGGGGAGCTGTGATAGGGAATCTGGTGTCAGGGACTGTTATGGGGACTCTGATGTAAACTGCAGGGATGTGCAGTCAGGGGAGGCAGAGCCTCACTTGCCATGAACATAAAAAACAAAACAAAAAAAATGATTGAGCTTTGAGGGTCGTAGCTTGGCGACCTGGGGTCACAGAGACCCCAAATTTGGGGGGTAGGTAGCCAAAGTCCTACCCCACCACTGGTCAAAATTGGTGGGGCTCCTGCCACCTATAGTTCCGGTGATATGGGGCTTCTTGCGCAGCCTGTCAGAAGTTACATACAGAGCAGCCAGTTTAAATACAAGCCGGGCCACCCAATAAAAAGGCTGCAATGAGGGCTGTCCTCTCACTGCAGTGTCATAGAAGGGGGCATGTTTCTAAAAGACACATACTTCCCTTCAGCCCAGCCCTCTTAAAGCGGTGTTTCACCCGGCAGAACAACTTTTTAGCATAAAATTCGGCATAGTAGCGCGAGCTACAGTATGCCTGTCTTAATTTTTTTATCCCCGTACTCACTGTTATATCGTACATAGAAGATTCCGACTGCCCGCGGGAAATGGGCGTTCCTTTCAAGAGGGAGGGTGATTGACGGCCGGCTCTGGCACGTCACGCTCCCCGAAGACAGCCGGAGTAGGTCTCGGCTCTTCACGGCGCCTGCGCACAGACTATGCGCAGGCGCCGTGAAGAGCCAAGCCTATTTCGGCTATTTCCAGAGAAGCGCGACGCGCCAGAGCCGGCCGTCAATCACCTTTCGTCTGGATTGGAACGGGCATTCCCCGTGGGCAGTCGGAATCTTCTATGTACGATATAACAGTGAGTACGGGGATAAAAAAATTAAGACAGGCATACTGTAGCTCGCGCTACTATGCCAAATTTTATGCTTTTTTTTTATAGGGTGAACCCCCGCTTTAACTATAAGGAAAAAAAATAAGGGTTTATGGTATAAGATTCACCCATTATCCCATGTTTTTCTCACACAGTTAAGAGGGAGAATGAGAATCTGATGCTGCTGAAAAGTTACTGTTTTAATCAAGCTAAATAATATATTATTATGCTATATGTTATAACATAATCATTTATTATTTACCTATTTGCTCTGAAAATACAGGTTTGAACTTATAACTTCAAACTTCACAAATTTGAAGGTGAAGCCACCTGCCACCAGTACAGTTTTTGAAAATGTAGTAAATGACCTTAAAAACAATATATATTAATTATTTGTATATTACTTACTTATGGTAATTAACCCCTTGCCACGCAGGCCAATTCTGACACTTCTCTCCTACATGTAAAAATCATAATTTTTTTGCTACAAAAATTACTCAGAACCCCCAAACATTATATATTGTTTTAGCAGACACAGTAGGGAATAAAATGGTGGTTGTTGCAACTTTTTATGTTACACGGTATTTGCACAGCAATTTTCAAATGCGTTTTGTTTTTGGAAAATATTTCATGAATAAAAAAAATAAAAAAATTAAAAAATAAAAAAACCCACTAAAGTTATCCCAATTTTTTTGTATAATGTGAAAGATGATGTTATGTCGAGTAAGTTTGTACCTAACATGTCACGCTTTAAAATTGCGCACACTCGTGGAATTTCGCCAAACTTCAGTACTTAAAGATCTCCATAGGTGACGCATTAAACATTTTCACAGGTTACAGAGGAGGTCTAGTGCGAGAATTATTTCTCTCGCTCTAACGTTCGTAGCGTATGTAACCTGTGTGTATCTGACTCTGATACTAGGCAGTGCCTCACCAGCCGCTGACCTCACCTCACGTCCCTTGTAAACAGGGGGGTGGATTCAGAGAGAATTTACGCCGGCGTATCCATAGATACGCCGCGTAAATTCAAATCTGCGCCGGCGTATCTACTTTCTGTATTCTGAAAGCTAGATACTCCGACATTTGCCTAAGATACGACTGGCATAAGTCTCTTACGCCGTCGTATCTTAGGGTGCATTCTGACGCTGGCCGCTAGGGGCGCTTCCGTTGTTGTCGGCGTAGAATATGCTAATTACCTAGATACGCCAATCCACAAACGTACGTATGCCCGTCGCAATGTATTTACGTTGTTTACGTTAGGCTTTTTCGGTTGTTCCTGCTATTGTTCCTGCTATTAGGAGGCACAGCCAATGTTAAGTATGGACGTCGTTCCCGCTTCGAAATTTGAATTTTTTATGTCGTTTGCGTAAGTCGTTCGCAAATAGGGCTGGACGTAATTTACGTTCACGTCGAAACCAATACGTCGTTGTGCCGTACTTGGAAGCAATGCACACTGGGATATGTGCATGCGCCGTCCGTAAAAAACATCAATCACGTCAGGTCATCATACATTTACATAAAACACGCCCCCCTTCCACATTTGAATTACGCGCGCTTACGCCGGCCCCATTTACGCTACGCCACCGCGACTTATGGAGCAAGTGCTTTGTGAATACAGCACTTGCTCCTGTAAGTTACGGCGGCGTAGCGTAAATAAATACGATATGCTACGATATGCTGCGCCACCATATCATTGCGCGCCCCTACGTGAATCTACCCCAGGGACTCTGATGGGCTTAAGTTTATTTGGAATTTCTTTGCATTGTTTTGCTGAAAAAAATAATTCTCTGTTGTTCTAAATCATGTCATCCTAATTCCAAAAAAGTAAAACATATTCACTCATTTAAGTTTTATTTCTTCATTTACAAAACTGATTTTAATTATGGCCTGCAGATATTTGTAAAATATTCTGAAAATAAACTGAAAAGTTTGGAGGCCCCGGCTATGGAAAAAGTGAACTTTTCTTACTTAACATAACAGATGATTTAAGAGTATGTAAAAGCAAAAAGGAAGACGTTATGTAAAAGAATACTTTGCTGCCTCATATTTTCCAAAATAGAGAAGCTTTCTTTGAATTTGCAGACTAGAATAAAGCTGGAAATACACTGCTTGAATTTCAGCGTATTCCTACTGGCTCAGTCGAAATAAGAGCAATGTATAGCTCTGCCGGCATCATTTTGTTCAAGAAAAGGTGATTTTTCAATTGCTTTTGGTTAAAGGAGCCTGCCAGAAAATTGTCAACCGTACAGCACCCTCATCCAATCACATTTTTGACAATTCACTAAGGAGATTGAATGCCGCAGTTCTGCTTCCCAGGCCCTGGCATATGATGAGAGTTCGGGATATAAAGCATTAAGCAAGAGGGAGTACAGTTGAGAGACCACGTGCGTTGGAGGGTCTTTTTGCAGGAGCATAGCCTTGAATCCTGTTGGTTTCCTCTAGAATGTCCGGTATAGAAGGGAAAGTCCAAACATAAGAAATTATTTGTTGTATCTGGAGCCATTGCATGGGGTGACGAGGAGGTGACCTAGAGGGAGTATCTGTCAGTAAAGACGGGTCAACTCTGAGAACTTGGGGAAGTCTCCTATGATCTTCTTTTCGTCATGGTCTGAATCCTGTTTTATGCATAGCGGGTGGAAAGGTTGGAGTCCTAGGGAGTCATAGGCCCCCGAAGATTCGATATGCCACCTCTGGTAGTCAAGCGACCCCAAATTTGAATCGAGTAAGGTCACTAAGGGGGTACCAGCCCCCACAATGTGTGGATGAAGTCCAAGGGTGCTCATGCACGCCCCCTACCCGAAAGTGAGGGATCATGTATATATACACGTGATCGGTGCACAGCTGCCGCCTTGCAGCCGTAAAACTGCTATAGGGCAGTCAGCAAGTAGTTAATGAAAGCTGCATATTTCCAAAAACTTTAAAACTTTATTTATTTTAGTGATTGGGATTACTTATGTTTTTTCCACAATAAAAAGTATGAATCAGATTGTATAAGCTTCTGTTATAGAAAATAAATAATTTAAAATAATTTCCAGCAGGAATATAGAGCATATTGAATTATTATTACGGTATTTAAAAGTAGTTTAAGATGTAGTGTCAACATTTTTACCTGCTTTTCTATACTTATTCTTAAGAACAATTGAAGTAATTGTAAAGTCTATATTATACTTGCCTGCTCTGTGCAGATTGCTAAGTGAAGGTGACCCCCTGACATGCCACATTTGGCATGTCATTTTTTTTTGAGGGGGGGGGGTACCCTCTTTTTAGAGGCACCTAGCTCCCACTTTTTCTTGGGGCTCCGCGACGCCGGAAAGAAGTCCACCTCTCCCCCTCCTTCCCTGCAATCTTCTGGGACATGTCACAGGTCCCAAAAGATTGCCCGGCCATTCACAGCGTGCGACGCGGCTCGCGCATGCGCAGTGCGTGCCCGGCTGTGAAGCCACAGCCAGGCGCCTACAGATACAATGCTGGCGCCACAGAGAGGTGGGGGAGAGGAGCGAGGCTTCGTTCGCCCGCATCGCTGGACCGTGGGACAGGTGAGTGTCTGATTATTAAAAGTCAGCAGCTGCACTTTTTGTAGCTTCTGACTTTTAAATAGGTGGAACTTCGCTTTAATGCATAGAATGTATTAGGATAAAAAACATCTGTCTTTACATACACTTTAAGAAAATATATCAGCCAGTTTTGGTGAGTCCTCAAATGCACTGGGGGGGGGGGGGGATTTATCAAAATTCAAGCAAAAAGAATCTGGAGCAGTTGTGCATGCAACCAACCATCTTCTTTCTCCTGCTTTTTCAGTTAGATAGAAGCTGATTGGTTGCCATAGAAGCAACGAAAGATAGCTGATGATTGCCATTCTGTCAGGGCTGGGCTCAGCCCTTCCTTCTCTGAGCTGGCTGCTCAGCTGTCGGCTAATTGCCAGCTCCCCTCTCCCCACGGTAACTCACCTGATGATCCAGCTAGTCAGTCCTGCCTACTTAAGCCTTCCAGTTCACTTGCTCTCTGCCTTTGCCTTGGTCAACATCACAGAGATCTCCTGCATTCCTGTTGAAGACTTGTTTGGCTGACACATCCTTTCTGGCTCCTGATCCTGCTTGCTGTTCTACTACGTTCTTCTCTGGCTCTATGACATTTGGTTTATCTTTTTATTATTATTATTATTATTATTATTATTATTATTAAACAAGTGTGATTTAACTGTACTTCTGTATCGGTCTGATTCATGGTTTCTGACACATTCATAGCTGCCCCGGATTCTGTCTGCTCTAGTTTTGATAAATTCCTCTCTTAGACCTGAATTGTGAGAAAGAGAAATATAGCAAAGCCTTTGGGTAGAGATGGAAAGCAGAGACTGAATATGTAATAAGTAACAATGGCTGCCCCCATGCAATATAATGATTTAAAACTTTACATAGGAAGGGTTTAAAACCATTCAGCATGTCCCAGTGTCCCTTTAAGGCCCCATTTACACGAGGCGGATTCCGTCGCTTCGGAGTCCGCAGATCTCCACTGAGCTGGCAGATGACAAGCTCTTCTCTGCTCACTGAGCAGGGAGGGGCTTGTGCAGTGCCGCTGATTCCTATGGAGCGATCTGATGAAAACAGACAGCATGTCCATTTTCATCAGATCTCACCCGATCCGCCATTGATGGATTTGGACGTGTCGCCATAGTCTGATTTTGGCGGATCGGATAGGGTCGGATGTCAGCGGACATGTCTCCGCTGACATCCGACGCTCCATAGGACTGCATGGAGCGGCCGTTCAGGTCCGGCGTCAAACCTGACGTGTGAATGGGGCCTTATTGGATCTTTGTACCTGTAGGACAGGACGGACTGCCTGATCACATGACCATGTGATTGGCTGTTACATTTGTCACATGATCAGGAGCCCATTCTGGTGGATCCTGATCATTACTAGAGACTGGAAATTGTCTATGACAGCTCAGTCAATGTTCTAGGAGCACGCTCTCAGCACAGAAATCTCGGCCGTCTATGGACGCATCTGTACGGCGTGTGGGAGTTACAGCCCACCCTCCTTGCCACCGCACATAAGAGATTAATAGACATTGATAGTATTATTTGTATCAAGCTGGTCTCATTAAATGTACAATCTGTCTGAAAACATTGAGAAGATCCTACGCTCCCTTTAACACTTGTTGACTAATGAGCTTTCTTTTTTTTATCAAAGCTCTACCACCTGTAAGTATCGGAGGATTGTTTTGCCTAAAGTAATTGCTGCCACTAAGGATTATCATTGCCTAGTGCAGCGCTTCCTGGATGTTCAGTGATTTTATCACTTATTTTAATTGGCTTAGCCAAACGCAATTAACCCATCAAATCCCATAAGAAATCTTTTGATGCTTAGATCCTTAAATTAGCCCCTTGTGAGAAGGGCTAACTCCCACTGCCATGGCAACTGTCTTGGTACCCATATGTAAAAAAACATGTCGTGTGAAGAAACCCTCACTTACAAACCTCTCACCTCTGCAATTCATTAGGGAATAATACAGCGCAAAACATCATTAGGAATGAGACAACTTTCCAGAAAACCATAGACAATTAACTTTCTCTATTTAATGGAAAGGCAAGGTGCTTCATAGACTCTCACTTATATGCGTCTTGTTATCAGTGAATAAAAGCACAATTTTTCAAGAGCTAATTAGAGGGAAATGTAGAACTTAAAGTCCTTTTCTCAATTAAACCACATTTAGTCAATTTTTGTTATTTTTTTTCCAAAGAAACAGGTTTGATTAATGAATTTAAATCATTAACATGACACACAAAAAAAAAAATCTACAGAAACTTTCATGCCATTGAACACACAAGGGCAGAACTTCTGTGGGAAGACAGCTAAACTGACAAAGTGACATATTTTAGCTACAAAACACGTGTTTGGTGTTAAATTATAAATAAATTCTATGTCTGAATTAAAAACAATGGGTCAAATCCTCAAAAATCCAGCCTAACTTAACTTTTCCCATTTAAGTTACACTGACTTAAAATTTCTACCTAAGTGCCCGATCCACAAAGCACTTACCTAGAAATTTCAGGCTGTGTAACTTAAATGTCTCCGGCGCAAGGCGGTCCTCTTCTGCAGGGGGCGATGACAATTTAAATGAGGCGCGCTCCCGCGCCGGCCGTACTGCGCATGCTCGTGACGTCATTTTCCCGACGGGCAGCGCGCAAAATTACGTTACGTCGGGCTTTGTGGATTGCGACGGGACAATAAAGTTGCGTCGGGGAAAAAAAAAGTTACGCACCGGGAAAAAAAATGCAAAATTTAAAAAAAAAACGCGGCGATCGAAAAAAAGATCTGTTTTTACAAGGTGTTACTAGTTTACACTTTGTAAAAGCAGAACTAATTTTACGTATGCAAACGTAAACTTACGCAGAAAACACAAAGCTGAAAAGCTTTGTGGATCTCCGTAAGTCCTCATTTGCATACGCAAAGCGGCATTTCGACTCGAAATGCCCCCAGCGGCGGATGCGGTACTGCATCCTAAGATCCGACAGTGTAAGTCTCTTACAGATGTCGGATCTTCTGCCTATCTTTGGAAAACTGCTTCTGAGGATCAGTTCCAAAGATAGGCACAGGGATACGCAGGCTGAACAGCAGTTCCGCCTGCGTATCCCTTTTGAGGATTTGGCCCAATGATTTTGACCCATTCCTTAACATTGACACACAACGGGAGCCTCTGCCGTTCAAACAGTCAACTGCATTTATTCCTCTATAAACCAGTTTGCCACCCCCCAATGTCCACCATGAGGTTCCCTGAGGCATCAAAAGTGACCTACATTTTGCATTGCGTGAAGACAGAGGTATTCTTCACATCCATACTTGGAAGGTTGTGTCTACCATACCAGTTGGTCATTTGCAACCTTACCGAATGTAAGTTGTTTCTTTTTTTCATAATCGACATTTTCAACCAAAACCATCTACATACTGCACCATAAAGGCTCTTTACTTTGAACATGCATTAATAAACTGCGCTCTGACTTTCCAAAAAATATATAAAATTAATTAAAAATGTATAAAATAAAATAAACAAGTCAGTGAAATCACACTCTCACTATTTACAAACTGAAACATTTCTGAAAAGTCCAGTGAAATTTTGACCAAAAAATTTCAAAATTGTATCCACCAACACCAGTAGATTCTACACCAACAGCGATCGTTAGTGTCTCCTCTTCACTAACATACAAGCACACGGCCCACTCACCAGAATTTTTATTTTATTTTTTTCAATTTTTTATTTATGACAGAGAAACCGGTCCGGCCGGACCTTTACATTACAGTCAACACGTCAACATTAGCATGCGGTAAGAAACATTTACCATACACATATGTTTAAATACATGTTGAGCATCTCAGCTGACCCCCCGCCGCGCCCACCCCCCCTGCGTCTAGAAGATGGCGCACAATTGATTTTTTGTACGACCTCGCAGGCACTCCAGTTACATGTAAGAGAAAGTATGCTGGGTCATCCGGTACTGTACGTTCAGTAAATTTCTGGGTAATGCGGCGCACCTCCCCCCAGAATCCCCTGATCCGCGAGCATGACCAAAACACGTGCAGAAGCGTGCCCCTCTCCTTTCCACATCTCCAGCAGGTGTCTGTGGAGTCTGGAAACATCTTACTCAGAAGGTCTGGGGTTCTCACCAGAATTTTTTGACCCCTATTACAGACAGTCAAAAATGGCATTGGGTATCTTATGGTTCCACTTGCATTGATCCACTGTCAGAAAGGAGCAGCTCAGGACAAACCATCAGTATTGGTGCTCCTGCGCCTTTAAGCTCTCATACCAGGACATGTCCAGAGGAGGAGGTAAAAGAGAAGCTGCTCATAGTGCAGTATATTCAGGTTTAATAAAATTATAATTAAAAATACATTAACAATAAACAAGATGAAGAACAGCATTAAAATCAAATCAAGGACCGCTAGTTTGCGTTCCACAATAGCGAAACTGACTTCACATTGATCCCACCCTATGTACATTTTTTCAGTAGCATCTGATGTCATCAGGACCCCTGATGACATCAGACGCTGTCATGAAACGTACATAGGGTGGGATCGATGCGACACGTCAATTTCACCATTGTGGAACCAGCGTTCCTGGATTGATTTTTTATTTATTTTTATTTTATACATTTTTCATTTGATATATTTTTTGTAAACTAAGTGCACGGTTTATTAAAGCGCAGTTCCACTGTTTTTTTAGTTTATTAAAAGTCTGACTTTTAATAAACAGACACTCACCTGCCCCACGGTCCAGCGATGCGGCCGCCTGAAGCCTCCGTTTTCTCCCCTCCTCTTCGTGGCGCCGACATTGTGCGCGCTGCGCTCCGTCAATGACCAGGTAATGGTCTGGGACCTGTGACATGTCCCAGAACATTCCTGGGAGGGAGGGGCCGCCTAGGGGGAGAGGAGAAGTCGCCTAAGTGGCCAGTAAGGAGTAAGGAGAAAGGAGGAAGTGTGACAGGAAGTCCCACTCCAAACCAAGTACCCAGCCCCCCCCCCCAAAAAAAATGACATGCCAATTGTGGCATGTCATGGGGCGAGGAGTACTTAAAACGGAAGTTCCACTTTTGGGTCGAACTCTGCTTTAATGCATGTTCTAAGAGCTAATCAGCTTTCCTAACGAGCAGCTCTCAAATTACATTATAATTGACTGATATTTACCTTATTTGTTTGTTTACACAATTTTGGTGTGTATTCACATTTGCGCAGTTGTAAGGTTTTACTAAACCTATTCATTGTCTATAAAGGCTCTTTTGATTGTTATATTTTTTAGTGGACCCCTTGAAGTCTTGCTTCCTCCTTTTTTTTGTACACCTTTGAGGACCACCACCCCACAATCAGTAAATACGCAAGTCTTTTATTGCAACAGGATATTAGCACATTTAATAAAACTAGAAACCAGGGTGGAATACGTCCTTTACACATATATAATTTCTTTCATAGAAAGGTTTTCTCACCTGTTAAAGGCACAATAATCATCATCCTATCAGTGTTGGGTGTCACCTCTGATTACGCTATAGAGCAGCGGTCACCAACCAGTGGTTCTGCCGCAAATCAACACTGTAGTGGATGCATACCACCCAATGTTGTTTCCAGTGTTGTTCTCAATGAGCGCTGGCAGTCAATACTGTCAGCATGCATTGATACCCATTGCCTTCTCTGTAGTTTCTGTGAACTCAGAGGGAGGTGCCGGGAGTAGTGCAGAGAGCAGGAGGTGAAGAAAGAGGGGACTTCCAATGGCAGCGCTCATCACAGACTATGGGAGGGAGCACGGAGCTTGAACACATGGCTGGATAAGGAAGCAAGATCCAATTATGAGTCTGTGTAAAGCCTAGAACACAGGCTGAATTTTGGGTGACATTCAGCCCGTGTGTATGGGCCAGCTTCTGTCGAAGAGTCATGACAGAAAATGGTCTGACAATCGGCTTCCAAGCAGCATTCTCAGCCACAGTGTCATCCAGGGGAAGGGGGACAGAGAGCCCTAGCCGGAGAGAGTCAGAGCATTGTGTGTATAAGGCAGCAGTGTGATTGCAGTGTGATCCAGGGGAAGGGGGGCAAAGAACCAGAGCATTGTGTGTATAAGGCAGCAGTGTGATCACAGTGTGATCCAGGAGAAGGGGGGCAGAGAGCCGGGGCATTGTGTGTATAAGGCAGCAGTGTGATCACATCATTGTGATCCAGGGGAAGGGGGCAGAGAGCCAGAGCATTGTGTGTATAAGGCAGCAGTGTGATCACAGTGTGATCCAGGGGAAAGGGGGCAGGGAGCCAGAGCATTGTGTGTATAAGGCAGCAGTGTGATCAGTGTGGTCCAGGGGAAGGGGGGCAGAGAGCCAGAGCATTGTGTGTATAAGGCAGCAGTGTGATCGCAATGTGATCCAAGTGGAAGGGGGGCAGAGAGCCGAAGCCTTATGCATATAAGGCATGTCAAATTCATGTTAGTGGTCCATGGGATTCAAAATTGTGAGTTTATTGGTCCATGAGGTCTGAAAGGTTGGTGACCACTCCTAAAGAATGCTACATTATAAAATTGCCATCACATGACAGGAGTAACCAGAATATCAGTAATTACGCTAATTGAGAAAATTAAGAAGCGGGGGGTGCCCCTTACAAAAACCTCTGGGCCCCTTACAAAAAAAAAATATATAAATATATATATATATATATATATATATATATATATATATATATATATATATATATATATATATATAAAAATAATTATAAAAAGAAGGGGGTAGCCATCCGGGCTCTGGGAACCCCATGGCCCCTGGGGACCTCTGGGCCCATTAATAAAAATAAAATATATTAAAAAAAATTAAAAAAAAAATTTATAAAAAAGGGGGGAACCTCTGGGCCCTTTAATAAAAACAAACAAAAAAATATATATACATTTTTTTTTTATAAAAAATAAATAAAAAAAGGGGGGGTTGTCATCTGGGGCCCTGGGGAACTCCGGGCCACTTACGAAAAAAAAAAAAGAGGGGGGTGCCATTCGGGCCCCTGGGGACCTCTGGACCCCTTACAGGTGTACTGCCTGTACCCCCTGATGGCGGCCCTGGGTGTAACCTTCAAACATTGTACTGACACTATGGCATATGAAATACAGAAAACTGTGTATTAACGGAGAAGGGGCCTGCAAATTACTACTCGACTCTGAACATAATAATCCAATTAACATGTGACAAGAATGCTGTTACTGGATGACAGTGAAAAGAAAGAAAGAAAATCATATTTTTTACAGACATTACTTTTTTTTATCACAGCTTTTACTGGCAACATTAATTAGCCTTGGATACTTTTTAGATTGTCTATTAATTTCCGGATGGTTGGCAGCCAATATTTAATTTATACATTGAAGGCCAGGACCTGCATTCTGAACATTTTTTTCCGGATACATTTTTTTTTTTTACTCCAGTATCATTAATCAGCACAGATCGTTTTTTAACATTTTTGAAGGTGTGAACTGTCTAGTAAGGGAAGAGCCAGTGATGTATGGATTCTCTGAACCAGGAGAGATTTAATTTATCTTCGGGAAACATCTTCCTTCCAGCAGACAACATGTATAGTGTAGCGCCTGTGCTTGAAAAGAACTAACCATCTGATTAAATTACATAGGTGTAAGGAATTCCTTCCTATCTCTGTTACAGGATGTGATTGTATTGATAAATTTTATAGAATGCTATAAAACGTCAATAAATGCCTAAGGACTTATTTAAAATGGACTCTACAAAGACTTTTTTTTATGAATCTAAGGGGAAGACAGAAAGGTATCCATAAAGCTGGCCGAACACCAGGGCATCTGAGCGAACCAGTTTAAATTAAATTATTGGAGAATACATTTTTTACTTGACTTTTATATCCACTTGAGGCTAGGTTCACACTGCTGCGAATTTAAAATCGCGGTAAAATTTCGATTTTACCGCGATTTCGCGGCTGCGATTTTGCCGTGATTTCGGCCGCGATTTAAGAGACATCTGTGCAGGGTTCAATGTAAATCGCGGCCCGAAATCGCAAAAAGTAGTACAGGAACTACTTTTTGAAATCGGTGCAGCGCCGCAGATGCGGCGTAGCACCGATTAGGACAGTGTCATTGCCGACAATTGCCGCCGATTTGAGATGCGATTTGACATGTCAAATCGCATCTCAAATCGTACCAAATCGTACCCAGTGTGAACCAGGGCTTAAAGCGGGAGTTCACCCATTTATGAATTTTTTTTTTTTCTCCCATAAGGTTCCTGCTCGTTCGGTCTAGGGGAATCGGCTATTTGTAGTAAAATATGAGCTGTACTTACCCGTTTTCGAGCTGCATCTTCTTCTGTCGCTTCCGGGTATGGGTCTTCGGGAGCGGGCGTTCCTTCTTGATTGACAGTCTTCCGAGAGGCTTCCGACGGTCGCATCCATCGCGTCACTCGTAGCCGAAAGAAGCCGAACGTCGGTGCGGCTCTATACTGCGCCTGCGCACCGACGTTCGGCTTCTTTCGGAAAATCGTGACGCGATGGATGCGACCGTCGGAAGCCTCTCGAAAGACTGTCAATCAAGAAGGAACGCCCATTCCCGAAGCCCATACCCGGAAGCGACGGAGAGGATGCATCTCGTAAACGGGTGCACATATTTTAAAATAAATAGCCGATTCCCCTAGACAAAACGAGCAGGAATCTAAGGGGAAAAAGTGCCCTCTAAGGGTGAACCCCCGCTTTAAGGTGCTTCTTTGGTGATTTTATAAAATGGTAATTAATTTGCTGAGATCAGAAGATAAAGAAACATTTTTGGCTCCCCCAACTACATCAGATTTATCTATTTCTCTTTATATCCAATCAGCTCATATCAGGATCATTCGCTAGTGATGGACAAACCTGCTTGGGTTTGATTTTCCAAGGGTTCAACAAATAATGCTTAAAGTACCTTGAACCCGAACTTAGGCCTCGTACACACGACCGAGGAACTCGTCGGAAAAGACACGTCGTTTTCTTCGACGAGTTCCTTGTTAGGCTTGTCGAGAAACTCGACAAGCTTTCTTTGCGTACACACGGTCAAGACCAAATCTCGTCGTTCAGTGGAAGTTCGATTCCACTGGCACAACCCTTGGGGCTGCTTTTGCTAATCTCATGTTACTGCGTGTTAAGTAAAAATTTGGTAGGAGACGATTTGCACTTTCAGTCTGTTACAGCGTGACAAATGTGCTATCTCCATTACAAACGCTACTTTTACCGAAGGTGCGCTCCCGTCTCATACTTTATTCTGAGCGTGCACGGGTTTCTAAGCATTTCTAAGCATACAGATGATCGTGTTTCTCGTCGAAAACCAGCCCGACGAGGAACACGATGAGGAAATTGAGACTCCCGTCGAGGAAAAAGATAACTTGTTCTCTTTTTTCTTAGTCGAGTAAGTTCCTCGACAGGTTTCTCGATGAAATGCATACACACGACCGTTTTCCTCTGCAAAAAAGCTCTGCCACCAAGTTTCTTGATGGAATCTGTCGAGGAAAACGGTCGTGTGTACGAGGCCTCAGAGGAAAATCTAGTTAAAGTTTATAGGAGGGTAATCTTGGCAAATTCTGGCAATTTTTTTTCTATTACGCCATTCTGTTTCCCCTTTTTTTCTTTTGCTGCATGACTGAAAAACTGATAGGCAAGTTGTTAGCAAATCTATGCACTTGGCGACATGTATGCAAACATTTTTATTTTTTGTGGGGAGAAGTCTGTTAATGCAACTTTGGCGGCAACATTGAAAATACATAAATCTTTTAGATGACCTATTTGGTGGATGCCCTAAAGCTATACATGTTGTTATGGATCAGTAGGATTATCACTGACAGCCTCAGAAAAAACATATACTATAAATGCATATTTGGCATTGGAATTTTTTTTTTTCCATTTAGAATTCACATGACTTGCATACAGCAACAGCAGCCCAATTTGATTAATTTCAATTTGACAAAAAGGCTTTTTTTCAGGTGGCTTTAGCAGTGGCACATGCTGTTTCATCAAACAGTAAAAGACCCATTTTAACAGACATATAGAATGTGGCCAGTAGTTCACTATGATTGTTTTTACTGATGCAAAGCTGTCTTACTTCTGGCCAAATTATTTCAAGCATGCATTAAAAATTAAGAGGCTGCAGATGATACAGCAGTGTGAAATTGGCCAGCAGCAGACATTTTTAGTGAGGTAGAATGGGTCATTTTTTAGCTTTAATATGCATGAAGTTAAAAAAACCTTCTCTGTGCAGCAGCCCCCCTAATATTTACCTGAGCCCCATCACGATCCATCGATGTGCATGAGAGCCTCAGCTCTTCAGGGCTCTCCTTCCTCATTGGCTGAGCCAGCCAATGAGCCAATGAGGAAACAGAGGGGCTCTGTATGTGAATGGACATGCAGAGCAGTGGCCCCCATTGCAAGCTGCTTGCTCTGGGGGCACTGGGCAGAAGGAAGGGGCCAGGATCACTGGCCGGGGAAGAGGAGGCTCGGGGCTTCCTCTTTTAAAAAAAATATCTCCCAGGTGAATCCACACATAAATTCATCAGTACTGTGAATTAAAAAACTCCAGGATTAGCCTACTCATGGTAGTGATAAACCCAGATCTCATCCCTATAATTTGTGTTGCGTCACACAACAATTTCACGTCTTAGATGGATACCTTACATTAGGGTTGCCCAATGTCTGAGTTAAAAATTCCTGCTAAAAGTCACTTTAAAGCCAAAGTAAACCCTGACATGCCAGGAGTGCTGTCACATTGGCTGTGCTCTCAACCAAACTGTCAAATCATCCAATGGCTGATGTCATAACTGATCACATGTGCAGCATCATCAGAGGCCAAGATGTCAGCTTCCTTGGCTGAAAACGATAGGAGGATTTACTTCCACTATAAGTGACTGAGTTTTTAGGATTCAAAATGGTGAGTCCAGTGCTGCATGGCAAAAGTGCTATCCACTAAGGCCGGTCATACACGGTTCGAATCTCGGTTGGTTCAGGAGGAACTGGCTGAGATTCGAACCGTTAATGGGCAGGCTGAATTTACCAAGTTGATAGATTGATCAACTTGGGTACAACCAGCCTGACGGATTCTCTTGCAATTATCGCTATCAGCTGCTATAGCCTCTAGTGATAATCGCTGTCTTCTCCCGGCAGAGATGGCTTCCCCCGCCACCCCAACGGGAGAAGACAATTGCCGATTCCCTTGTCAAACACTGCTGGTGTTGATGGGGGAATCGTGCAAATTTCTTCCTGCAACCCATGGTTGCAGAAAAAAAATTGCACCTTGTATGGCCTGGCTAAGCCTCTGTACTGGTGGCTTAGTTACTGTGTGTTTGTAGTCGTAAAGTCAGACTATCGCTGCCAAGCCTCTCATCCAGTTCTCCGCAGTTAGATTGACAGTGGCTGCATATTTAACTGGGAGTTTTCCTGGAGCTTAGGTTCTCCTTGCATGTATGTCAACAGAAGTGTCTTCTGAAGGCTCGGTCCTCAGCCCTCTGAGATGTGGGAGAGCAAGGTGACAAAATGGTCATATGACTGAAAGAAAATTAACCAAAAAAAGGGATTTTTTTCTTTTTGTTTGATGAATGTTAAGCTAGATGATGATTCATAGTGCCTAGTGTTTTGTTTGGTTTATGCATGGTTTGCATTTGCATACATTTTAAGGAGCAAAGATTTATCAATAAGAATTTTTCTTAAGTTTAACAATTAGCAGGGCAGAAATCTTCTTCTTTTGGCTCCTTCTAGAGTCAAAATGACATCATATCTGGTATAACATATAACCTGAAACCATGTTTCAATTACATAGCCATTTTAATCAGTTAGAGGATCCATATTCCTACAACTGCCAGGATGGGATATGGTTGCATGATTTTAAAGTTAGACATATTTGCAAAGTAAATGACAATGATTAATATAGGTCAGTTGGGGACTTTGTGACCTATCACTAGTAATGGGAAAAGTTCTCAGGCTGCTGGCAATGATGCATTACGTGCCGTTTATGGTCTCTAACAATAGCAGTTAACAAGCAAACATCTCACTATAAGAATGAGGCCTCGTACACACGACCGAGAAACTCGACGTGCGAAAAACATCGAGTTCCTTGTCGAGTTCCTTGTTAGGCTTGTCGAGGAACTCGACAAGCTTGCTTTGCGTACACACAGTCAAGCCAAAATCTCCTCGTTCTCAAACGCGGTGACATACAACACATACAACGGCAGGGGAAGTTCGATTCCACTGGCTAAACTCTTGGGGCTGCTTTTGCTAATTTTATGTGTTTGCGTGTTAAATAAAAGTTTGGTAAGAGACGATTTGCACTTTTCAGTCTGTTACAGCTTTAAAAATGTGTTATCTCCTTTACAAATGCTACTTTTACTACCGCCTCAGGCCCCGTACACACGACCAGTTTCCTCGGCAGAATTCAGCTTCCGACCGAGTTTCTGGCTGAATTCTGCCGAGAAACCCGGCCGTGTGTACACTTTCGGCCGAGGAAGCCGACGAGGACCTCGGCGAGGAAATAGAGAACATGTTCTCTATTTCCTCGTTGTTCTATGGGAGAACTCGGCCCGCCGAGGTCCTCGGCGGCTCCAGGACTGAACTGGCCGAGGAACTCGATGTGTTTGGCACGTCGAGTTCCTCGGCCGTGTGTACGGGGCCTCATACTTTAATCTGAGCAAGCGCAGGTTTCTTAGCATACAGACGTTCGAGTTTCTCGTCGAAAACCAGCCCGGCCAGAGACTCGACGAGCCAAATCAGACTCCCGTCGAGGAAATAGAGAACTTGGTCTCTTTTTGGCTCGTCGAGTTTCTCGACAGTTTCCTCAACGAAAATGTACACGCGACCGGTTTCCTCTGCAAAAAAATATCTCCCAGCAAGGTTCTTGCTGGTTTATGCCGAGAAACTCGGTCGTGTGTACGAGGCCTCAGAGGTAGCTCTAAATCAGATTTAGGGCTCATTTACACTTGCTTCGGCTTCAACACACATTAACGGCTAGTTTACACTTGCTTCAAAACAAGGGATCGGACACGCTTTGTTAAAGCTCTCTGAATGCTAGTCAAAGCCCCTATCACTAAATAAAATGGTTAGTTTACAGTCCTGTTTACACCTGCTTTTGCTTTGCTTTGGCTTCAAAAAATGATACCCCATGTAGCTTCAGTGGTGCTTCAAAGCATCTTCAAATCCTCCATAGAAGTCTATGGCAAAGTTTGTTTGAAGCCTCACTGAAGACCCACAAAGCCTCATTGAAGCCCAACGAAGCCCCACCAAAGCCCCATCGAAGCTCCACCAAAGCCGCATCGAAGCCCCACTGAAGCACCAAGCAAAAGCAAGTGTAAACAGGACTGTAAACAACACGTGTCCGAAGCCATATTTTGAAGCAATCGTAAACTAGCCCTTAAAAACAGGGTAATTGATGGTGCCCCTAGATTCCTGTACTACTAGGTCCAGACCTGTTTGGTCTGCTCACAAATCCAACATGACATGGTCCTTATAAAATGCTATTAGGATAATAGTTTTAGACCAGGGAAAAAAGCACACCAATGAAATCAAAGCAGATTTCTTTAGAACAGACAAGAGATGAACGATTCAAGGTGTATACACATGTCCATTGTCCATTCGTCTATAATTAACTTGTGAAGAAGAGACTGGATGTCTGGTTGAAAAACATATTCTTTTCAGCCTGAGCAGTAAAACTTTGGAATGTAGTCCTACAAGAACTGCTAAGGATGTTGTTGTAGACATTAAAATAGAAAAAAAGAGGGATGTATCCATTTACATACAAAAGCACAGGAGTAGCCTATTGACAGATCAGGAAATCACTTTCCTTCTAAGGTAGATTATTCAGTTGCTTATATTTTGGATGGAAAAACTTGATTTTTCTTACTGCCTTTGGGGATTTTGGGAAGACAGGCTAAACTTGAGACATGTACCCTTTTTCAAGCTATTCATATTGATATGTGACCAATACATTCAGGACAGTCAGGAGACATGACCTCTTGGTCCATCATTACATTTTAAATAAAATACCTGGCATGCACATTATGGGCAGTGTTGGAATGTAATGATAGCACAATGAATTGGAAAACTTCCTCTTGAGATCTTTGATCTCAATGTTGTGGTTATACAAAAAAAAGTATTGGCAGAGAAACAAGTATATAGTTACCTTTTCTTCCACAGGGTTAGGATTCTTTCATAAACCATCACTTCCAGGTGTGTTGATCTTCTTTGTCCTCATTGCGCTCATTGCTTCCTTCCGCCATCCACCACATTACTACTGTATTGATGCAGGGGCCTGTGGGAAAAACCACTTAGCGCAGTGAGGTACGCAAGAAATTGACACTCCTGAAAGAGAAAGATTCAAACTTGACTAAAGCACGGTTTAAATTTCGAACAAATTTTCTTTTCAAAATCAGAAAGTTCGTTTTTTTTTTGATCCGATGATGCCACCGTTGATTTTTGAAATTCGGCCGACCAAGCCCTTCATGTTGCTTAAAAAATAATAATTTTTGTGGCTGGGAATATTCTTTTCTCTCCGGGAATTTTCTTTTCTTGCACATGCGCCTTTTTTTTCTATTACATTTCTCATCATTGATTAGAAAATCGTTTGTTTTTCCAAAAATTTCCAACATGTCCGATTCCTCAAATTGGATTGCCGCATGAAAATCGGCTGTTGCTGCAGCCCACTAACGGTGCGAAATTTGCACAAAAATTCTTTGATACGATTTTCGAAAGAAAATTATTTCGAAATTCGAACCATGTATGGTCAACATTAGGCAGCACAGATGTAATCATCAGCCACGTAATAATGACCACTAACCTACCCGACCCTATTACCCCAACTAAACTGCAAAAAACACCATGACCATTTTGGAGTAAAACTGCCATTTATTAACTAATAACCAAATATAACAAACGTTACTTGAACTTAGAACAAAAATAATAAAAATTATAACAATAAACATAAGGTTGCCGATCTTTGGAGGCACCAAGTATCAATTATCCACTTTGTATCTTCATGATTACTTACACAGTCTAGAGACAACCTCAACATTCTGCCGATGACTCTCAGTTTTAACATACTAGTTAACCCACCATTAACTGGAATTCCACAGGGGACTCCATACCTTAGATGGGTTCCTAATATAACAGGCACAGCAGATTTTTTAAAAAGCCTCCAAAGATCAAAAAACGGCAGGCCTTTATGACCACTTAACAATGAACTGATCCAGTGCAGGGCAGGAACGTTCTTCTCCACTTGCTTTCACCAGATGCCAAGAACTTTCCCAATTCTCCTGAAAGATGCTTAACAACCAAGCCCCTCCTCCTTGCTGAAACCCACCAGTCACAGTAAGTGACCTGCAACTTTTTACTTAAAGCGATTGAAAAGTCTCGTTATTTTCCTTTAAAAATAACAAACCTTTTATACCTACCTGCTCTGTTGCAGTGGATTTGCACAAAGCAGCCCAAATCCTCTTCTTCGTAGGTGCCTCTTCTGTGGTCCTTGCCCCTCCCTCCTGTTCAGTGCCCCCACAGCAAGCAACTTGCTATGGGGACACCCAAGCTGAGTCACAACCCCCTGTGTCCATTCAGACATGGACCCCAACTCCGGCCTTGCCCCTCTCTTTCCTGATTGGCTAGCTGACTTTGATTGACAGCTATGTCTCAGCCAATCAAGAGGGAGAATCTCAGATGGCTGTGACACTCGTCGTGGACATCGCTGGACAGAGAGGGACCTTAGGTAAGGAATAGGGGGCTGAAGGGGGCTACTACACACACAGAAGGCTTTTTAGGCCCCTTTCAGACGTACGGACAAACGGTCCGTTTATTACAAGTCTGTTTACGGACTTGTAATGTATCCCTATGGGATTGCAGACGTTAGCGGGTGATGCATCCGCTAACGTCCGCAACCATCCGCGTCCGCAAAGATCCGCTTTTGCGGATGGAAGAAAACCCTATTTTTCTTCCGTCCGGCGGAACGGATCAGATGAATACGGACACACGGTCCGTATTCATCAGATTCCCCATAGGGGAGAGCGGAAGAGAGACAGGGCGGTCTCTGCACTGTGTGCGGGGACCGCCCTGTCCGCCGACAGCTCAGCGGGGATCCCCGCTGAGCCAACAGACACACACGGATCGGATCAATTACGGATCCGCTCCGTGTGAAAGAGGCCTTATTCTATGCATTAAGATAAAAAATCTTCTGCCTTTACAACTACTTTAACCCTCCCTGTCCCCGATTCCCCTGTCTCCCAGTCATGCTAGCCCTTTTGTTTTGGGCTATACTTTGCCAGACTATTTCTATGCAATCAGCGTTTGGTGGCGTGGGCAGCAATTATTTACATGCTTTTTTGCAATTATCTATTTTTCCAGAAAGTGTGTTTGTGCGACAGAGAGATTTATGTTAAATTCAAAATTAGGGTATGGGTGCATTCCCACTATCACATTATAAAACGTATCTGTTTTGTTAAAAATGCATAGTACAGTTCTAATGTGGTGTATTTGAATTTCACGCAACTAATGCCGCGTACACACGGTCGTTTTTTTTTTAATGAAAAAAAACGACATTTTACTTGCATTCTACTTACATTTTCCTTCCTTTTTTTCTACTGAAATCATGGAAATGTAACTGAAACCACAGTAATCAAAGAGCGTATTGCATTTTTTGTGTGTTACCACTAACTTTAATGTAACGCATATTTTTCCAAAAGCACATATAAGATACAGCCAGGGCCGTCTTTAATATGGTTTGGGCCCTGGGCAAAAAAAATTTTTGGGCCCCCCCAATGCAATTTTGCTCTTTACCCCCATGCCATGCCATGCCATGTGTAAAATAGAAGAACTTTTTAAAACACTGACCAGACCGCATACCATGTGTAAAATAGAAGAACTTTTTAAAAAACTGACCAGACCTGCAATGCATGCCATGTCACATGGCATGCATTGCAGGTCTGGTCCGTGTTTTAAAAAGTTCTTCTAATCTACACATGGCATGGCATGGGGATAGGGAGCGGGAGCCAGTGGAGGAGAAAGAAGACCTTGTCCTGTCTTGGCAAGCTCAGCTCCAGCCTCCCATCAATTCTCCACCGTCTACAGTGACAGTCTGACACACACTGCTAGTGCTAGTCTAGTAGTTTCACTTGACTAAGCATAACAAGCAGGAACACACCAGGCAGCTGCACTCCGCTCCACGGTCTCACTCTGATCTCTCACTCCTCCTCCCCCGCTCCTCCATCAGGTACACTGTTTACTGAACACTGCGCACGCTGCACGCATAGCAAGGGGCAGGGCCATAGCATCAGTGGAACTCAAGGACCCGCCCACCCGCGGCCCGGCCAGCTCCGGGTCCTCAATCTAAAAAAAATGCAGCACTGACACTGGCTGCGTCCGGCGTGCCGCTGATGACAGTGACAGACACTGTCTGTCTGTTTGGGAATTTTCAGCGCCGATTTGTGGGCAGCACGCGGGCTTAACGGGCGGCTCTGCATTGGGCCCCTAACAGTGACAGGGCCCTGGATACAGCAAGCGGTTTTTCAAAATCACACAGCGCAGTACTGTAATGCAACACATCCCTGCACATTTGGGGTGCTGTGAACATGCATTTTAGCACGGTAAAGGCCCGTACACATGATCAGATTTTCCGACAGCAATTGTGTGATGGCAGGGCATTTTGTCAGATAATCTGACGGTTTGTACGCTCAATCGGACAATTGTTGTCGGAATTTCCAACAACAAATGTGGGATAGCATGCTCTCAAATTTTTCCAACAACAAATGTGTGCCGTCGGATTATCTGATCGTGTGTACACAAGTCTGTTGGACTAAAAGTACAAACATGCATGCTCCTAACCAATGCTAACCATAAGATAACATTAGCAGAAGTTGCCCAAAGGGTGGCGCTAAAGAGCAGAAAAAAACACGTAGTTAAGTGTATGTTGGCTAAAAAAATTCTGCCGTCTGTATGTAGAACAAGTTCACGGCCAACCCCCTTCACACAAAATCCGATCATGTGTACAAGGCTTTACAATGCAATTGTGAGAATGTGCCCTACAACATATATGGGCTCTTAGTTGGCAACGTTTCTGCGTATGTTCTCTAAATTCTAGATGTAATTTAGCTTTCACTACAACAAGATACACTGTCAGGTAACTACGTGTAAAAAATGGTTTAATTATGTTAACTGATTTAGGATTTAGGAAGCAAATATTGGTAATTGAGGAAGAGCTAGCTGGAGTTAAACAAAGCAATTAACAAGGGACTAAACAAGTGGTAAATAATTAGACATTTAGAAAGCAATTGATTTAGGCTCAAGTCACCTGGGTGGACTCTCTACACTTTAGAAAAATCCTCTAGAAAATACATGGCTGCCATTGCTATCCTCTTTCTGCAAATGCTAGTTGCTTGGTTGTTAAAGTGGAGTTCCACCCATAAATATAACATTACATCAGTAGTTTTAAAAAAAATGTCATTAGTCCTTTACGAAAAAAATTTTTTTTCTAGTTGCCTTCAAAGTGTTGTTGCTAGGCAGAATAGTTAATCTTCCCACTTCCTGCACCTAGGTGCTTAATGCTTCCGAACCTACACCGCACAGACTCCTGGGAATGTAGTGGGTGTAACTTTCCAGGAGTCTGTGCACTCCCCAGTCTCAAAGAATCATGTGACTTGGAGAGTACAGGTGCTAAAACCTGATCTGACACGGCTTGTGCAGCACTGAGCATGTGCGAGATCTGAAAGGCTGAAATCCAGGAAGTCATACAGTCTGGCTTCATGATGCCCACACTTAAGATGGCCCCAGTCAATTTCAATTTTATAAAGTGTCTAAATGCTGTAACAACCTAACAAAACGGACCTTAGTTTACAGACTAACTTTACTAGAACACATTAAGATGGTGTATTACAGGGGTATTTATATTTAAAAAGTGAAATTGTGGCCGGAACTCCACTTTAAGCTTCTAGCCGATAGTTTAATATTTTCTGATTCACTGTGCTGGGTCAAGTATGCCGATCAACAATGTTAGAGACAAGTCAGAGGCCCTTATTTGTATACTTGTTTCAGGTTTTTCAAAATATTCTATATACAATTATTTTTATTTTATTTATTTTTTTATTTATTTTTTATATTAATGGCCCAATTAGTGAAATTTTCCTGCGCGTTCTATCCTCAGAGCCACAGCCAGAAGCACTTTGACAAGATCGACAAAAAATCCCAACTTTGACAGTTGTCACATAAACAGGTGTCCCCACGGCAAGATATCCTCACTACCCTTGTTTGGGTGACAATGGTAGAAGTTTGGATGGTCACCAACCCTGTCCTCAGGGCCAGGTTTGCAAGATAACTGAAATACATCACAGGTGATATCATTTTCTGCTCAGTGATTGCAGTATTCTAGTCTGCATCTCCCCAAGGTAATACATAAAACCTGGCCTGTTAGGCCTCGTACACACGAGGGGACATGTCCGATGAAAACGGTCCGCGGACCACTTTCATCGGAACATGTCCGCTCGGAGATTTCTGTCTGATGGTTGTACACACCATCAAACAGGAATCTGCGCGGACAGGATACGCGGTGACGTGGCCGCGCCGTCGCCGCGACGATGACGTGGCGACGTGCGTGACCCTGAAAGGTCAATGCTTCCACGCATGCGTCGAATCACTTTGACGCATGCGAGGGCTTTCGGCCGAGCGGACATGTCCGGTGAGTCGTACAGACGACCGAACATGTCCGACGGACAGGTTTCCAGCGGACATGTTTCTTAGCATGCTAATAAATGTTTGTCTGCTGGAAAACGGTCCGATAGGCGTACACACGACCGACCATGTCCGCTGAAACTGGTCCGCGGACCAGTTTCAGCGGACATGTTCGGCCATGTGTACGAGGCCTAAGGCCCCGTACACACGAGAGGATCGATCCGCTGAAATTGATCCGCGGATCGGTTTCAGCGGATAGATCCGCTGGTGTGTACGATCCAGCATGCTAAGAAATCTATCCGCTGGAATCGGCTCCAGCGGATGGATCCGGTGGTCTGTACAGACTCACCGGATCGATCCGTCCGAACCCATCCCTCGCATGCGTCGTAATGATTCGACGCATGCGTGGAATTCCTTATATGACAGCGTCGCGCACGCCGCCGCGTCATCATCACGGCGACGGCGCGACACGTCATCGCGATGGGAATTCGGCGCGGATTTCGATCCGATGGTGTGTACACTCCATCGGATCAAAATCCTCAGAGGATTTATCCGCGGAAACGGTCCGGAGGACCATATCCGCGGATAAATCCTCTCGTGTGTACTAGGCATTAGTGGGCCCTGAGGACAGGGTTGATGACCACTGGCTTAGAGGATAACTAAACTCAAGAGCTGAGAAATCCAATATATTGCAGCTTAAAGTCCTTAGATGTGCTGGCTGCATTAGATTAAGTTTTTCAAGCTTAGAACATTTTCAGCAAATACAGTAAATAGCTGTTGATCTTTCCTGAATAGCAGCATCCTTGTCACTTTCCGTGAGCTGCACCGAATATATTCCTTCCTGGCTATCATCTCTAATCTAAATTGACCTTCCTCAATGTAATGGAGATGAAGATATACGAACATCTTGTAGTCCTATCAAGGTAGCAGCCTAGGGGGACAGCCATGGCTCCCTCTATATACAGGAGAAAATGAGGTAGCCACACAGAAACAGTTAGTGTATTATTTACAGGATTACCAGGTGAAAATAAAGCAAAAGAAGCTTCAAAATGTAAAACAAATGCAGCTACCACACCAAGGACTAGCAATCTGCAATATAATACATTTTTGCTTTTGGGTTTAGATATGCTTTAATGTGAACTTGGTGCATTGTCCTAAATGGGCAAAGCACATGTTCATCTTACATTCTAATTATACACTAACCATCCACTTTATTAGGTACACCTTGCTAGTACCGGGTTGGACCCCCTTTTGTCTTCAGAACTGCTTTGATTTTTTGTGGCATAGATTCAACAAGTTGTTGGAAACATTCCTTCGAGATTTTGGTCCATATTGACATGATAGCGTCACACAGTTGCTGCAGAATTGTCGGTTGCACATCTATGATGCAAATCTCCCATTCCACCAGATCCCAAAGGTACTCTATTGGATTGAGATCTGGTGACTGTGGAGGCCATTGGAGTACAGTGATCTCATTGTCATGTTCAAGAAACCAGTGGTGAGATGATTGGAGCTTTGGGAGATGGTGCATTATCCTGCTGGAAGGAGCCATCAGAAGATGGGGACACTGAAGTCATAAAGGGATGGACATGGTCAGCAACAATACTCAGGTAGGCTGTGGCATTTAAACGATGCTCAGTTGGTACTAAGGGGCCCAAAGTGTGCCAAGAAAACATCCCCCACACCATTACAACACCAGCCTGAACCATGGATACAAGGCAGGATGGATCCATGCTTTCATGTTGTTTACACCAAATTCTGACCCTTTCATCTGATTGTCGCAGCTGAAATCCAGACTCATCAGACCAGGCAATGTTTTTCCAGTCTTCTATTGTCCAATTTTGGTGAGCCTGTGTGAATTATAGCCTCAGTTTCCTATTCTTTGCTGACAGGAGTGGCACCGAGTGTGGTTTTCTGCTGCTGTAGCCCATCTGCTTCAAGATTCGATGTGTTATGCATTCATAGATGGTATTCTGCATACCTTGGCTGTAACAAGTGGTTATTTGAGATTCTGTTGCCCTTCTATCATCTCAAACCAATCCACCCATTCTCCTCTGACCTCTGACATCAACAAGGCATTTTTGCATACAAAACTGCTGATTACTGGATATTTTCTCTTTTTCGGACAATTCTGTGTAAACCCTAGAGATGGTTGTGCGTGAAAATGCCAGAAAATCAGTAACTTTTGAAATGCAGTACTCAGATTAGCCCGTCTGGCAACAACAACCAATTCATTCAAAATACCTTTTCTACCCCATTCTGATGCTCGGTTTGAACTTCAGCAAGTCGTCTTCAGCAGGTCTAGATGCCTAAATGCATTGAGTTGCTGCCATGTGATTGGCTGATTAGCAATTTTTGTTACCAAGCAATTGAACAGGTGTACCTAATAAAGTGGCTGGTGAGTGTATAATAATGTATGCTTTTAAATACAGTGGGCTAGATTCACATAGATCAGCGGATCTTTAGATCTGCGTGATCTATGTGATTTAAGATCCGCCGCCGCAAGTTTGAGAGGCAAGTGGGTAATTCACAAAACACTTACCTCCAAACTTGCGTCGGCGGATCGTAAATCCCCCGGCGGAATTTTAAATTCCACGGCTAGGGGGAGTGTACTATTTAAATCAGGCGCGTCCCCGCGCCGATTTAAATGCGCCGTCCGCGATTTTTCCCGGCATGCATTGCTCCCACTGACGTCGCTAGGACGTCAGTGGTTTCGGCGTGAGCGCAACTTGCGACGAGCGGGTTAGAGAATCGGCGTATGCAAACGGCGTAAAAAAAACAAAAATCGATGTGGGAACGACGGCTATACTTAACATTGGCTGCGCCTCATAGAAGCAGGGGTAAGTATACGCCAGGAAAACTGCTACGTAAACGTCGTAACAACACTACGTCGGGCCCGCGTACGTTCGTGAATTGGCGTATCTCGCTGATTTACATATTTCTCAACGTAAATCAGCGAGAACGCCCCCGCGGCCATTTTTAAATTGCAGTTAAGATCCGACGGTGTAACACAGTTACACCTGTCGGATCTTAGGCATATCTATGCGTAACTGATTCTATGAATCAGGCGCATAGATACGACGGGCCTAAGTCAGAGATACGACGGTGTATCAGGAGATACACCGTCGTATCTCTCTGTGAATCTGGCCCAGTATATTAATAAAATCAAACTTATAACAATTTTTTTTAAATCAATTTTATAATTTCGCCTTAATGTTTCTTTGTGTTCTGTGCATTGAAATAGTCAATCCTTGTGTCATGATATAATAAATCGACGAAAGAGATATTGCTTGTGCATTCTAAGCAAGCTGAAATATCACGCTGGCTTTTCAGATTGTGACCAGTTTCAGCTTTTATGTTATTTGAAAAGCCGAAAGTCCTAGAAGATTATCTGCCATATAACACTGTGGGGTTTTTTTTCTCTAGAAGGATAACTGATTGTAATGTCATTACAAATCCATTTCCCTTGCTGAGCCAGGCTTCTCAGAGATTAAATGGTGCTAATTAAGGGTTTGCTCCACCAGCTTTGTCCCTGCTGAGTGCCAAGTATGGTGTATAAGGTTAATTTAGGGATAATGGTTGTAGGAAATGTGTTGTAGGCTGACTACTTTGGTTCCTAGACTTTAGGGGCCGGATTCACAAAGGACTTACGATGGCTTATCTCCAGATACGCCGTCGTAAGTCCGAATGTAAGGCATCGTATCTATGCGCCTGATTCAAAGAATCAGATACGCCAGAATTTGTCCAAGATACGACTGAGTAAGTCTCTTACGCCGTCGTATCTTAGGTGCATATTTACGCTGGCCGCTAGGGGCGCTTCCGTTGATTTACGCGTCAAATATGCAAATGAGCAAGATACGCTGATTCAGAAACGTACTTGCGCCCATCGGATTTAGCTACGTCGTTAACATAAGGCGTATGTCCGGCGTAAGTTTACCCCTCATAAAGCAGGGGTAAGTCATGTTAAGGTATGAACGACGGAAACGTCGGAACAGCGCCGTATTTTATGTCGTTTGCGTAAGTCGTAGGTGAATGGGGATGGGCGTAGGTTACGTTCACGTCGACAAAGCATTGAGCCGACGTATCTTAGGGAGTATTTGCGACATTTTCCTCAACATGCGCCATTCGATCGGCCCTTCATTTACATGGGGTCACGGCTCATTGTAATACAACACGCCCACTGCCTTGATAATTTGAATTACGCGGGCTTACGCCGGCCCATTTACGCTACGCCGCTGTAACTTAGGGCGCAAGTTCTTTCTGAATACGGTACTCGCCTCTCTAAGTTACGTTGGTGTAGCGCATATGAGATACGCTACGCCCGCCAAAAATTACGCCAATCTTTCTGAATCTGCCCCTAGAAGTGCAAACACTATAGCAGGTCACAAACCTGGAAGACTTTATCTGCTTGATGAAAATAATTGGTATTTCATGTCTATGGGTAGCTTAAAATGTATCTAAACTCAAGAAAATTCTAATATATTACAGATTACTAGTCCTTAGATGTGGTGATCGTATTCGTTTCCTCTTTAAATGCTACATCCTAGCGTAGGATGTTAGGGAAATTTCGGTTTTTGTCTCCTTCTGCAGTCAAGGGAGCAGTGGTTCTTTGTTTTGGCCTGTTCAGGGTTTCACAGGCTGGGAATTTGATTGCTTTCCCCTGCCTCTGGAAGAAGCTTCCAGAACATAGGAAGGAAATATTCAAATGACCAGCCTGCAAATTTATAATGCCCTAGGTCCCTAGCCAATCTCTTGAGAGGAGCCTTTACAGTGTGTCTGTGGGGGGGTGATGGGGGGCTGATAAACAGTCTGAAGCCCTGAAGAGTTGGTTCTTTTCTCAGCAGGGAGGGTTTCAAAAGCCTCTAGGACTGCTGCCCTAGGAGGCAGCCCATGGACTGTATAGCTGTTCATAATACTAATAATATTATTAATAATACACTTTATTTTATATAGCGCCTTTAAAGTGGTTGTAAACCCTTACAGACCACTTTAACCAACATGTAAGCCTAGATTAAGGCTTACCTGTAGGTGCAACAAATATCTCCTAAACCTACACGGTTTAGGAGATATATTCAGAAAAGACTGCACCGATGTCTACGGTGCAGGCGCATTGAGCGTGCTGTTAGTGAAGGCGATCGTGCCGTCACTGACGGCTCCCGCGTGCATGCATGGGAGTGACGTCATCGCGACTCTTGCTAATCACAGCGCCGGACCCGCGATACCTGGAATTCACTCGGGTATCATGATGGCGGCAAAGGTGAGGAACTTTAGTCGCTTCGGGGGCTTCGATTTCAGGTAAGTAATTCATAATGAGCTAATATCTTATGCATACTAGCTCATTATGCCTTTCTCTTGCAGGGTTTTTTTTTTTAAAAAAAAGGTTTTTGAGGGTTTACTTCCTCTTTAAAAGTGGCTTCTCAAAGTGCTTTACAAGAAAAACACGAGAAATACACAGTATAACATAATATAAAGGAAAAAGGGACAATTAAAGTAAAAGTTTGTTTAAAGAAAAACGTTTTTAGATTCGATTTGAATGAATTTAGAGAAGATGACTATGACGTTCTTGGGAAGTGAATTCCAGAGTTTTGGAGCATAGCAGGAAAAGTCCCCTATTGAATGTAGGTGACTAGGTGAAACCCACAGTAAACCAGAATTTGAGGAGCGGAGGTTACAAGGAGGGAGAAAGTTAATAAAAGTTCAGAGAGATAATGTGCAAAGCCACGAAGAGCCTTGTAGGTGAGCAAGAGCATGTTAAAGTCTATGCGAAACCTGACTGGGTAGCCAGTGTAAGGACTCCAGGGGGTAGATTCAGATAGATTAGCGGATCTTTAGATCCGCGTAATCTATCTGATTTACGATCCGCCGGAGCAAGTTTTTGAGGCTAGTGCTGTATTCAGAAAGCACTTACCTCAAAACTTGCGGCGGCGTATCGTAAATCCCCCAGCGGAATTCAAATTCCGCGGCTAGGGGGCGTCTACAATTTAAATCAGGCGCGTCCCCGCGCCGATCCAACAGCGCATGCGCCGTCCGCGATTTTTCCCAGCGTGCATTGCTCCAAATGACGTCGCTAGGACGTCATTGGTTTCGGCGTGAGCGTAACTTGCGTCCGGCCGTATTCTGAATCAACTTACGCAAACAACGTAAAAATTTGAAACTCGGCGCGGGAACGACGGCCATACTTAACATAGGATAACCCTCACATAGCAGGGGTAACTATACGCCGGAAAAAGCCGAACGCAAGCGATGTAAAAAAAAAAGCGACGGGCGGGCGTTCGTTTCTGAATTGGCGGTACTCCTCATTTGCATATTCGTTGCGTACAAAAAACGAAACGCCACCTAGCGACCAGCGGGAGATTGCAGCCTAAGATCCGACGGTGTAAGTCACTTACACCTGTCGGATCTTAGGGAGATCTATGCGTAACCTGATTCTATGAATCAGCCGCATAGATCCAACCGTCGGAACTCAGAGATACGACGGCGTATCAGGAGATACACCGTCGTATCTCTATCTGAATCCGGGCCCAGGATAGGGGTAATATGATCACTTGTACCAGACCCAGTCAGGATTCTGGCTGCAGAATTTTGAACATATTGAAGTTGATTAATTGTTGATTTAGGTACACCAGAGAGAGTGTAGAGAATTGCATTAGTCATTGCGAGAGAACACAAATGTATGGATCAGTTTTTCAGCTACAGTGTATGATAGCATAGAACGCAGCCGAGAAATGTTTATATATATAGTAGATAAAAAGATGTTCTGACAATATTTTGCACATGTGGCTCAAGGGTTAAACTAGCATCAAATATCACCCTTAGATTTTTCAATCAAGACTAAAGCTCAAGTAGCGTGCCATCTATAGATAAGCTATTATGCCGCGTACACACGATCATTTTTCGGCATGAAAAAAACATTGTTTTTAAAAAATTGTGTGTGGGCTTCACATCATTTTTCAGGTTTTGAAAAACGACAAAAAAAAATTCGAACATGCTGCATTTTTTAACAACGTTTTAAACAATGTCGTTTTTTGGGTTGTAAAAAATGATCGTGTGGGCTAAAACAACGATAAAAACCCACGCATGCTCAGAAGCAAGTTATGAGACGGGAGCGCTCGTTCTGGTAAAACTACCATTTGTAATGGAGATAGCACATTCATCACGCTTGTAACAGACAGAAAAGCTTGAATCGTCTTTTACTAACACGGAATCAGCTAAAGCAGCGTCATCCGCATGGAACTTCCCCTTTAGAGTGCCGTCGTACGTGTTGTACGTCACCGCGCTTTGCTAGAGCATTTTTTAAAAACGATGGTGTGTGGGCAACATAATTTTAATTATGAAGTTGGAAAAAAGTTGTTTTTTCTACATGCCGAAAAACATTGTTTTTTTTTCATGCCGAAAAATGATCGTGTGTACGCGGCATAAGGACTTGCCTTACGGAATTCATGGGGATGCCAATGAGCATGACTTCAGTCTTGTCACAGTTTAATTGAAGGAAATTATGGGCCATCCAAGTTTTTATATCACAAATACAGTTCAATAGAAGAGAAGCAACCAAAGTAGTATATTGTGGATGTATATCTGAGTGTCATCAGCATAGACGTGATAATAGGTCTTGGCATGTAGGTTTTGGCTGTGGCAGTGGCAGAGCTGAGGACTCTGGAGTGATCTTTCTGAGGAGCTGGCTGTAGGACTTCAACACAAGAGATTGGGTCTGGAGAACAATTGTCTTCCTCACTGGACAGTAGTGGCAGCTGGTGTTTTTTTCATACCACCCCCCCTGTGGCACCTCAACACCCTCCCCCCCCCCCCCCCGCTTGTGGTCTGCCTGTCCTGAAATTACCCCAGCTAAGTGGCGGGCATCCAGTATTCAGTATAGTGGAACAAAGTGAGAACGATGGTGGGTATTGGATTCGGTTGGCTGCACTGAGGGGGTTGCTTCATAAATTAAAGGAAAACTTTTACCAAAGGTACAGTTGTCCTTTAAACTGATTGAAACTGAGCATTATAATAAAAAAAATGTACAGTAAAAGCTACTACTAAGGCCTGGAGAGCCATATTCCAACAAACCCAGGGCCTCTCGAAACAATTGTACAATACGTGCATACACAATTCTTTGAAAATTGCATGTCAAAACAATTTATACACAGAGGTACAGGCAGAGGAGGTGATATGCAAATCTGTCCTTTCCTGTCAAACCTTGTCACACCTGTTCCTGCATAGTGATGCTCCCTGTTGAACACTGACCAACAGGTTGACTTACAACACCCTTATCCTGTCTATTCTCAGCTACCTCATGGGATTCTGGGGAAAACCATCTGGAACTGTTTTTCTAATTCCATTTCACCCTTTCCTATCCGTCTCTTTCTTCTTTCTATCCTCCTATGCTCTTCTTCCTTAAAGGGTTTGTAAAGGATTTTTTTTTTTATCTTAATAGCATCCTTTACCTTAATGCAGTGCTGTTTTCATGTCCTCATTGTTCATTTTTGCTCTCAAGTTGCTGTAATACTTCTCTGATCTCCACACTTCCTGGTTGTCTGTTTCCTGATAACCACAGTGCTGGGAGCTTTCTCTCTGTGGTCACTAATCAAGGAGGTGTGATTACTGTGTGTCTAAAACCCCACAGCACCAATCAGTTTCGTTTTCCAAACCATCACTGCCCTGTGTTGGCTCTGTGGCTCTGTACAGCAGAGGCAGGAAACAACATGCAAAAATGAAACTAGAAACTACAGGTACATTATATGATAGATTTTTATCTATTTTTAATCGTTTTTAAAAGGAATCAGTTAACTATTATGTCTCTATACCCTGTAAACAGTCATTTCAGCATAATTTTTTATTTTATTTACAACTCCTTTAAGCTAAAATGTTAGATTTTTTTTTAACTCACCAATTGGGCCGAACAAAAAAAGATAACAGATAACAGGTTCACATGCATGTGTTTTGGCGGCCCTCATTTGTGCAGGCACAGCATCCCATTGATTTGAATGGGCTGCCATGCCTTTGTTTCCTGCAGAAAAAAAAGGTGCATTCGGCATTTTAAAAATACAGTTGCCTTGAAATCCATTCTGCTTTTGCACCATGCTACTTACCTGCAGTTCTTGCACACACAAACGCACTGTGTTTTTAAAAGTGTGACCTAAACGTCTAAAAATGCAGCAAGTTTGACAGTGCGGGAACTGCAGATAAGTCACAGCAGAATGGACAGACTGTTGTATTTCATTGCTTGATGGGAATAGGTGTGCCGTGTGCGCAGCCTATTACATAATGCATGCGCTTTTTTTTTGCAGGAAATGCAGGCATGGCGGCCCATTCAAATGAATGGGCTGCTGTGCCTGCGCAAATGTGGGCCGCCAAAACACATACATGTGAACCAGCCAGGCCCAAAATAAGCCCATCAAGCAGTTAAATATAGAAAGTAATGCCATGTGCTGTATATTATGCTGTGTCCTCTGAGGCCTCACTCAGCCTGGACTGCAGGTCTGGTCAGTGTTTTAAAAAATTCCTCTATTTTACACATGGCATGGCATGGCATGGGGATAGGGAGCCAGGGAAGGAGAAAGAAGACCTTACCTTGTCCTGGCAAGCTCAGCTCCAGCCTCTGATCTAAATAATTCTCCACAGTCCACACACACTGCTAGCCGCTGCCTAGTTTCACTTGACAAAGCAGGAACCAGGCAGCACTCCATTCCGCGGTCTCACTCCTCCCCTGCTCCTCTGAGGTACACTGGTCACTAAACACTGCACGCATAGCAAGGGGCGGGCCATAGCGTTAGTGGAATTCAAGGCCCCACCCACCCATGGCCAGGGCCGCTACTCGATCTAAAAAGAAAGCAGCACTGGCTGCACACCACTGATGATTTTCAGCGCCGATTTGCGGGCAGCACGCGGGCATAATGGGCGGCTCTGCTTTGGGCCCCTAACAGTGACAGGGCCCTGGGCAGCTGCCCCGTTTGCCCTGCGGTAAAGACGGCTATGCCGAGGGAGGTGATATCTTGCCTCGCCGTGTCTTCCGGGTATCGCGGCTCCAGCGCTCCCGCGCAGGAGACTTTTTTCTGGCTAGGTCCGGTGGCTGCCGGCAGGGCCGTCTTAATAGCATCATGGGCCCCTGGGCAAAGTAATGTTCTGGGGCCCCTACAGTGGAGACAGTGCGGGTAAACAGACATCACGTAGGTAGGAAGTAGGGGATATCTAAGGTGTAGAGGGGTCAGAGTTCTGGGGGAATTTCTGGGATGTAGAAGGGAAGCTCGGGCTCAAGGACCAGCTGCTTTGAGGAAAGGGAAGGAGCCCCCTATGCAGCTGAGGCCCTTGAGCAGTGTCCAGGTGTGCCCTCTTAAGACGAAAATCCCCTGTGCGCATTCAGTGGCTCATTGCGAGGAAGGTTTAGGAGATATTTTTTTTTACCTACAGGTAAGCCTTATTATAGTATACAGGAAAAAGAAATCTCGCGCCAAATGAATTACACTAAATTATATACTTGATAAATCAAGTGACTAACTGAGTGAAGCTGCTCCCAAATAAAATCAGGTGACTGACTTGCATATATTGTATAGTGAGGTGAGGGGCGCTATATCAAAATAGTGGATGCGTGTCACAATGTGCGTTTGAGTAGTACACAGTGTAACTGTGTACCCAAATCTATGTGAAAAACCAAACAGATTATAGTCTAAACTCTATAAGTACAATAGTGCCAAATGCTGTGGAAAATAAATAAAATATATAAAAAAAAAAAAAAAAAAAAATTTAAAAGAATGTCCAGCAAATAAATAGTTAAGTGCAAAATGGATCCAGTGTTGTATCAAGTCCAGGTGCAAAATGCTAATAATCCAATCCCAAATCGCAGGGAAAAGTGCAAATGCTAAAGTGCTTGTGAATCTTCAAAATAGCCAAAGTGCGAGAAAGAAGTGATCCGCCTTCACCTATAGGTCACCAGAATAATAATGGATGGCTCCTTACCACACGGTGTTGACCAGATTACTTAAAATATGGTCGATCAGGCTTGTTTTAAATGAGGATCAGCAGGGTCTCATTGGATTCCAATGTCAGCGATTGCAGCAAATGGTGTACCAAGAAAGGAGAAGAGATACCACCATAGTGTAAAACCATTTAATATACAAAAGTTAAAATTACAATGCCAAATGGCCTCTTACTGTTGCTGGTGCCCGTTCCCGGCACTGAGGCTGTAGGTGGTGGGGATAGTAAGACAAGATAAGAGATGGCCGCGTCCTGGTCCACTAGCGTGCGTTCCACCGCTAGTTGTCCATCAACCAGTGAGACCGGAAGTGCGTGGCTATGCGTGTGCGCTCGGATACCGCCTCGACGTCACGTTTCAGTTAAACCGTCTTCAGGAAGCGTGCCTTATTATAGGCTTACCTGTAAGTAAAAGTTAAAAAAAAGAACTATATAATCGCTTTAATGAAGGCAAAACATTTAGAAACTCACATGGTTGATAATTAAAACAGGCACATATAAGAATGCAGGCACTTGGGGTAAAGCTGTCCACATAGACTGACCCCTGCACCGCCGGCTCTCACCGATGTCAGTCTCCTCCAATCATGACCGGGATGACTACCCTGCAGTAGAGCAATAGCATGGAAAGAAATGACGTTGATGACAGTGCAGAGGATGGGCTATGTTAAGGTGACCAGATTTTTAAAATGAAATCCGGGGACATATTTTTTCTTTACTAGTAATGGTAGCAATCAGCTACTCTCTGCCCGTCGCTCACAGCCTGTCAAGTCTCACTCTTCGGGCCCCGGCTACTACTGGATGGGGAGTGGAGGAAGATCACTCCACCAGGGAAGGCAAAGAGATAAGCAGGTGGCTGGCCAGGATTTGAGCCAAGGCAGAAGAACATGCGAGTGAAGCTGAATGGGCATGCGCCCGAAACTAAAGAAATTTTCCCTCCGCTCCGACCAGCACATGATCATCAGAAAGGGGCACAGATAATGGGAAAAATACGGGGGCTTAGTGGGGGTGTGTAATTCTAATTTTTTTTATTTAATTCTGCACTGATTGTCTTTGAAATTGCCCCTGCCCCCTATTAAATCCAATCTGGGGACAAAACCAGGGACAGACTTGGTCCGGGGACAGTGTCCTCAATCAGGGGACTGTCCCCTGAAACTGGGGATGTCTGGTCACCCTAGGCTATGTGGATAGCTTTACCCCGGATGCCTACATACTTAGATGTGCCTGTTTTATTCATCAACCATGTAAATAGCTAAATGTTGTACCTTAATTAAATGTAACCATATTGCTACACTTAGAGGCGCCTATCTTCTCTTTTATACTCAGTTGTGACATGACACTACTCTTATATCAAGACATCGCTTGTATATCAAGTCAAAATGTATTAAAAAAATTGCTTGTCTTGCAAAATGCTCTCAAACCAAGTTACTCTCAAACCAAGGTTTTACTGTATTACCTATATTGTGTGCGCTAAATATTGCATTCTGTGCATAGGCAAGCTATCATTCCATTTTTTCCCTTCTTCTGCCCCTGACTGGACACTGTTGTGACACTTCTGGCATACTTATGAATTCATGCAAGCCTTCCTCTGTCTTGTTTCAGCATGTCTGTGTGGTGGTAGGCCAGTAAACACCAAGGGATGGTAATCCATTCTGCACATATAAAGTGAGTTTCCATGGTGACTTGTGAAACAATGAAGAAAAATATTACATCAAAAAGCCTGTTAAACTGACAGAAATGAATGGTGTATCTCTGAGTGTGAAGAAAGAAGCTCCTAAGTGGCTCCTGGTGATAATATGCTTTATGATAATAACCAGACACCCGGGCAGTTTCCTCAGATCATCAATGTTATATACAGGTAGCTTGTTGTTCCCTATTCATTGCTTGTAAATAAGGGGACAGGCTTAACTGGTTATTTGCACTGGTGACCATACACAGGGCAAGGACACTCAGGAACAGTCCAGACAGGTGTGTCCTGCACTTTTATTCAGCAAGGCAATAAAAACAAATGCAGTTCAATGCATGAGGGCTTTGTAGAGCAAGCATAAAACAAACAAAGCATCTGCTCATCCAAAACACTAATGCTGGCCATAGACTAAGCAATTTACTTTCCTGCCACCACAGGATGCAGGACATTTTTCACGATTCCTCCATCAACACAGAAAATGTTGACAGGGGAATCCCTGCTGCCGAACAATTGTCTTCTCCTGGCGGGGAGAAGACAGTGATTATTGCTAGCGGCTATAGCAGTCACTTGCAATAATCGAAAGCAAATCCGGCAGGCTGGTTGTACCCAAGTTGTTCGATTGGCCAACTTGGTACATTCAGTCTGCCTATTAATGGTTTACCGTATTTATCGCGGTATAACGCGCTCTGGCGTATACCGCGCACCCCCAAAGTGGCCCCCAATCCTGTGGGAAATAAAGATTTTTTGTTTTTTTGTACTTACAGTTTTGGTGTCTTGCGCGGCGTCCATCTGCGGCCTCGTCGGGTCCGGCGTCCTTCTGCGGCTTCGGGTGTCCTCTTCGGCGGGTCCGGCGTCCGTCTTTGGCGGGTCGGGCGTCCATCTTCGGCGGGTCCGGTGTCCATCTTCGGCGGGTCCGGTGTCCATCTTCGGCGGGTCCGGTGTCCATCTTTGGCGGGTCCCGTGTCCATCTTCGGCGGGTCCGGCGTCCTTCTGCGGCGTCCTCCCGCTCGTTTCCCGCCACGACTTTGAATACTGCGCCCGCATATAGCGAGCGCAGTACACTCGTGAATCTTCGGGCAGGCTCGGGCGCCTCTCGCACTGACGTCCTGTACGCTCAGGACGTCAGGACGTCAGTACGAGAGGCGCCGAGACTGCCCGAAGATTCACAAGTGTACTGCGCTCGCTATATGCGGGCGCAGTATTCAAACTCGTGGCGGGAAAGCGGGTATCGGCGTATATCGCGCACCCACGATTTTGCCCTGATTTTCAGGGCAAAATAGTGCGCGGTATACGCCGATAAATACGGTAAATACCGGCCGGTTCAGCAGGAACAAGATTTGAACTGTCTATGTCCAGCCTTAGTTGTTTTGGAGTCTTTTATATAAGGTAACTATTAGCTAGATTCAGGTAGAGTTAGGTCGGCGTATCAGTAGATACGCCGACCTAACTCGGAATCTGCGCCGACCTAAGTTTAAGTGTATTCTCAAACAGAGATACACTTAAACCTATCTAAGATACGACGGCTTGCGCCGTCCTATCTTAGGGTGCAATATTTAGGCTGGCCGCTAGGTGGCGCTTCCATTGCGGTCGGCGTAGAATATGTAAATCACTAGATACGCCTATTCACGAACGTACGCCCGGCCGACGCAGTACAGATACGCCGTTTACGTAAGAGATAGGCAGCCTAAAGTTATTCCATCAAATAGATGGAATAGTAATTTTAAGTATGGCCGCCGTTCCCGCGTCAAAATTCGAAAATTTTACGTCGTTTGCGTAAGTCGTCCGTGAATAGGGATTTAGGTTATTTACGTCCACGTCAAAATCAATAGGCCCGTGCGGCGGACTTAGCCGCAATGCACACTGGGAAATGTAGGCGCCCGGCGCATGCGCAGTTAAAAAAAAACGTCAATCACGTCGGGTCAAGCCTCATTATCATAAAACACACCCCCTCAGACAAATTTAAATTAGGCGCCCTTACGCCCGCCCGCTTTAGGCTACGCCGCCGTAACTTAGCAGGCAAGTACTTTGAGAATCAAGTACTTGCCTCGCTAACTTACGGCGGCGTAGCCTAAACACGCTAAGCTACGCCGCCGCAAAGTTAGGACACCCTACATGAATCTAGCTATTTATTTTTAAAATTAAATCTGGGGACATTTTTTTTTTTTACTAGTAATGCAATCAGTGATTATCTGCCCGTCGCCGCTGCTGCCCGCCTGTCAAGTCTTACTCTCCGGGCCCCCGGGTACTACTGGGTGGGGAGCAGAGGAAGATCACTCTACCAGGGAAGGCAATGAGATAAGCAGGCAGGCGGCTGGCTGGGACTTGGGCCAAGGCAGAACAACATGTGAGCGAAGCTGAATGGACATGCACCCGAAACTGAAGAAATATTCCCTCCGCTCCGACCAGCACATGATCATCAGAAAGGGGCACAGATAATGGAAAAAAATACACCCCCCTAAGCTAGTAAGAGTGGTGGTATTCTGCACTGACAGGGCTAGATTCAGGTAGGGGCGCGCATAGTTACGGCGGCGCAGCGTATTGTATTTACGCTACACTGACGCAACTTACAGGAGCTAGTGCAGTATTCACAAAGCACTTGCTCCGTAAGTTGCGGCGGGGTAGCGTAAATGAGACCGGCGTAAGCACGCGTAATTCAAATGTGGAAGGGGGGCGTGTTTTTTGTAAATCTATGATGACCTGACGTGATTGACACATGCGCCGTCCGTGTACATATCCCAGTGTGCATTGCTCCCAAGTTACGGCGCAACAACGTATTGGTTACGACGTGAACGTAAATTACGTCCAGCCCTATTCGCGAGCGACTTACGCAAACGACTTAAAAAATTCAAATTTCGAAGCGGGAACGACGTCCATACTTAACATTGGCTGCGCCTCCTAACAGCAAGAACAACCTTACGCCGAAAAATGTAAACAACGTAAATAAATTGCGCCGGCCGTACGTACGTTTGTGAATCGGCGTATCTAGGTAATTTGCATATTCTACGCCGAAAACAATGGAAGCGCCCCTAGTGGCCAACGTAATATTGCACACAATTATACGCTGCCACATTCAAGTTACAAGTTACATTCAAAGCCTATTTTTGGAGCGTATCTGCCTTTGAGAATCGGCGTAACTATACGAAATTACGGCGGCGTATCTGGAGATACGCCACCGTAAATGCTACATGAATCTAGCCCACTGTCAATGAAATTGCCCCAGCCTCTGTTCAAATCCAATCCGGGGACAGACTTGGTCCGGGGACAGTGTCCTCAATCCAGGGACTGTCCCCGGAAACCGGGGATGTCTGGTCACCCTACCTTTATATTCATACAGTATATATCTGGTGATCTACTATATATGATGTGTCATTTGCTGCCTATTTTCCTAAATGGTATGTGACACATTGCAAGTTATTGCATTAACAGGAGGATTAAAAATACTTGCTGGGTGTGCTAATCTTTACAACTGCTATCATTAACTGGAATTTGAAGTTGTTAAAGTGACACTGATGAGAAATGATTTATTTTGAAGATTATTTAGGAGATGAATGGGGCTGATTATGAGCAAAGTTCAACAGTTGAGAAGACTATATTGGGTATTGACTTTTATTAAGTTTCTTCATTTTCACATCAATTAGAATCTGATAAGCAGCAGTAGCTGTGTGTACTTTTCATGGTTATTTACCTTTTTTTTTTTTTTTTTGCAATTTTTTCAAAAAATAAAACTGAATATGCAAAAATTTCTAATTTGAAATAAATTTTAAAGGGAAAATATGTTGTATTTTAAAACTAGCATTTTGTTTGCATTAGTGTATTTTTTACCCTAAAGTAATTTTTTACCCTAATGCCTTTTTTTTATCGCTTGCTCTGCCATAAATTTATCACTAACAAAAGTGTAATGGATTATAGTGCCACAAGTCTATAAATGGCCCATTGAAAATACACTATATAATAAAAAGTATTGGGACACCTGCCTTTACACACACATGGGGCCGGATTCAGAAAGAGGTACGACGGCGTATCTCCTGATACGCCGTCATATCTCTGAGTGCGCTTGGTCGTATCAATGCGACTGATTCATAGAATCAGTTACGCATAGATATCCCTAAGATCCGACAGGTGTAAGTGTCTTACACCGTCGGATCTTAGGCTGCATATTTACGCTGGCCGCTAGGTGGCGCTTCCGTTTGTTTACGCGAGGAATATGAAAATTACTATTAACGTCGATTCAGAAACGAACGACCGCCCGGCGCTTTTTTTACGTCGTTTGCGTTTGGCTTTTTTCTGCTATATGAGTGGTATGTGCGGCGTATCCTATGTTAAGTATGGCCGTCGTTCCCGCGCCGAGTTTTGAATTTTTTACGCCGTTTGCGTAAGTCGTTCGCGAATACGGCTGGACGTAATTTACGTTCACGTCGAAAGCAATGACGTTTTGCGGCAGATTTTCGAGCATGCGCACTGGGATGTTTTCACGAACGGCGCATGCGCCGTACAAAAAAAACTTCAAATACGCAGGGTCAATCAAAATTTGAATAAAACACGCCCCCCACATCCCTATTTGAATTAGGCGGGCTTACGCCGGCCCACATACGTGACGCCGCTGTAACTTAGGGCGCAAGTTCTTTCTGAATACGGAACTTGCGCCCAAAGTTACAGCGGGGTAACGTATCTAGGATACGTTACACCGGCCGGAGAGATACGCACAGGTATCTGAATCCGGCCCTTGAACTTTAATGGCATCCCAGTCTTGGTCTGTAGGGTTAAATATTGAGTTGGCCCACCCTTTGCAGCAATAACAGCTTCAACTCTTTGGAAAGGCCGTCCACAAGGTTTAGGAGTGTGTCAATGAGAATGTTTGATCGTTCTTCCGGAAGCGTATTTGTGAGGTTGGAGAGAAGCCCTGGCTTGCTGTCTCTGCTCTAATTCATCCCAAAGATGTTCTATCGGGTTGAGGTAGGACTCAACCCTGTGCACTGGTCCAAATTATTTGGTGGAGGGGGGATTATGGTGTGGGGAATTTTTTCGGGGGATGGGCTTGGTCACTTACTTCCAGTAAAAGTCTAAATAAAAAACACCTGCAGAGAAAAAATGTTGGATGTTCTACTAACCTGTCCTTCGGGGTTCACAGTGCAGGGGGGGGGGGGGGGGTTACATCATTCTTCAATCTAAGAGCTCCAGAAGAATGCAGAGTACTCCTCTGGAGAAGTCTCTGGAGAAGGCACTGCAACATAATACTGGACACTTCTTCTATGCAAGATCTGGGCTACTCAATATTCCCCAGACCTCGGAAGGAGGATGATGTCACCCTCGCCTGCGTGTCACAGGTGGAAGTCGGGGGAAAGATGAGTATATTATCATTTTTTTTTAACTTACAGATGATTTTTTTTACACTTAACTCAACGTTTCATCAAGGAGGAGGGAAAAGACATTGAAAAAGCCAACCTTGCAATTTAGATGCTTTAAGCAAGGTAATTATTCTATTGATGGCACATGGTATTGGCCTGTTTTAACATGAATGAAGCGTGTCCTGGCTTTGTAATGATATCTATTACAGATGGTGTCTTCCCTACCCAACAAATGTATTGGGCTTAAAGTGATAGTAAAGGTTCGAACATAAAAAAATATATAAAAAATAACAAACATGTTATACTTACCTTTACTGTGCAGCTAGTTTTGAACAGAGTGGCCCCAAACGGCGTCTTCTGGGGTCCCACGGCAGCTGTCTCGGCTCCTCCCCACTTTTAATAAACCCCTCTGGGAAGCTCTCTCATGAGGAGGTTACGTTGCGGACACGCTCCTGAGTTCTGTAGTCGGTGTCCATAGCAAAGGTTTGTGTTTTTTCACCTTAACCACTTAAAGGGGAGTTCCAGCCATTTTTATGTTTATTAAAAGTCAGCAGCAACAAAAAGTGTAGCTGCTGGCTTTTAATAAACAGGCACTTACCTGCTCCAGCGCTCCAGCGACGCGCCGGCCGGGGCTCCGCTCCTCTCCCCCCTCCCCGGCCGGCGTCTTCATCTTCAGTGTGGGCACCCGGCCGTGACAGCTTTCGGCTTCACGGCCGGGCACCCACTGCGCATGCGCAAACGGCGCGGCACTGCGCATGCGCGAGCGGCGCGGCCCGGCGCCGCGCCGTGTAATTGGCCAGGAGATCGCCTAGGACCTGTGACGTGTCCTAGGCGATCGCCTACAGCAGCCACTTCCTGAAGGCGATTAAGCTTAGTCACCTACAGGAAGGAGGAAGTGGGACAGGAAGTCCCACTCGTGCTGAAGCCCCCACTCCCCCCCCAAAAAAATTACATGCCAAATGTGGCATGTAAGGGGGAGAGGAGTGGGTTAAGAGGAAGTTCCAAATTTGGGTGGAACTCCTCTTTAAGGACCGAGCCTGTTTTTCAGACTCAGTGTTTACAAGTTAAAAACAACTTTTTTTGCTAGAAAATTACTTCGAAGCCCCAAACATTATTAAAAAAAAAATTCTAAGGCCTCGTACACAGGACCGAGAATCGTTGTTTTCCTCGACGAGAATCTTGTCAAGCCTTCCTTGCATACACACTGTCAAGACAAAATCTCGTCGTTCTCAAACGCGGTGACGTACAACACGTATGACGGCACTATAAAGGGGAAGTTCGATTTCACTGGCGCCACCCTTGGGGCGGCTTTTGCTAATCTCATGTTACTGCGTGTTAAGTAAAAGTTTGGTGAGAGACGATTCGCGCTTTTCAGTCTGTTACAGCATGACGGATGTGCTATCTCCATTACAAACGCTACTTTTACCGAAGGTGCGCTCCCGTCTCATAATTTATTCTGAGCATGTGCGGGTTTCTAAGCATACACACAAACGTGTTTCTCGTCGTAAACCAGCCCGACGAGAAACACGACGAGGAAATTGAGACTCCCGACGAGAAAAAAGAGAGCATGTTCTCTTTTTTTCTCGTTGAGATCCACAACAGTTTTCTCGCTGAAAAACATACACACGACCATTTTTCTCGGCAAAAAAGCTCTGCCAGCATTTTTCTTGATGGATTTTGCAGAGACAAGGCCAAACACCCTAGAGAATAAAATGGTGGTCATTGCAATACTTTATGTCACACCGTATTTGCGCAGCGGTCTTACAAGCGCACTTTTTTGGGGGAAAAAATCTCCTTTTTTTTATTAAAAAATAAGACAACAGTAAAGTTAGCCCAATTTTTTTTTATATTGTGAAAGATAATGTTACGTGTTAGATAATGTTACAGAGGGTAAATTGATACCCAACATGTCACGCTTCAAAATTGCGCCTGCTCGCGGAATGGCATCAAACTTTTACCCTAAAAATCTCCCTAGGCAACGTTTAAAAAATTCTACAGGTTGCATGTTTTGAGTTACAGAGGAGTTCTAGAATTATTGCTCTCGCTCTAGCAATTTCAGCGATAGCTCACATTTTCCTATGCGGGCGCTGCTCACGTATGCGTTCGCTTGTAATAGAAACAAGCATGACAGGTCCTCTTAAATATGAGATCTGTGGTAAAAAAGACCTCAGATCTCATATTTGGACTTAAATGCAATAAAAACTAATTAAAAAAATTACAACAACAAAAAATGTTGACGTCGCTTCCGCCCTGCTATGATATGGAAATGGGTGGGGGCCATCTTGCCCTCACTCGTATTTATACCCCAGCCACTGACAGATCCCGATCGCATCCGCCTCTACTGTTGGCTCCGACAAATCTGTAACAGAGACCACCATAATGGTTTACAGGACCGGCCGCTGAAAAGATGGATATCTCAGTTGTGGCAGCAGTTGCTGCCGTTACCGAGATATCCATCTTTAAAGTGCCAACATGAGTCGGTCGCTAAGTGGTTAATGCATCCTATTCACTACACCCCTTTCACACTGGAGCGGTATGCAGGCTCTATTGTGCTAAAAATAGCACCTGCAAACCAACCCTAAACAGCTGCTGCTGTTTCTCCAGTGTGAAAGCCTGAGGGGGCTTTCACACCGGAGCGGTGCGCTAGCAGGACGGGAAAAAAAGTCCTGCTAGCCGCATCTTTGGAGCGGTGTGTATACTGCTCCTTCACCACTCCCACCCATTGAAATCAATGGGACAGCGTGGCTATACTGCCGGTAATGCGAGACGCATTGCGGGCGGTTTTAACCCTTTCTCGGCCTCTAGCGGGGGGGGGTAAAACCACCCCGCTAGCTGCCGAATAGCGCCGCAAAATTAGCGGTAAAGCTCCAATAAAAATAGCGGTGCTTTACCGCCACAGCACCTCCCGCCCCAGTGTGAAAGGAGCCTTAAGGTGAAAAAAACACCTAGCATACACAGGCCCCCCAGCCCCCTTGTTTTACTTTCCTGAGCCCGTTCACCTGCTGTGCGCGTCCCCGGCGTCCTCTTCTCCGCGGAGTCTCAGCGTTAATTGGATAGATTGATAGCAGCGCAGTCATTGTCTGCTGTCAATCAAATCCAATAACGCAGCCGCGGCTGTAGTGAGACATTGTCCCGATGAGTGGCTGCAGAGATCGGAAAATGTCTCACTGCCTGTGATTAGCGCAGCACCCACTTCCTGGTGGGCTCTCTCGGCATGGCACAGTGGCGACAATTGATGGGCACAGTGGTGACAATGGCATAGCACAGTGGCGACAATTGATGGGCACAGTGGCTGCGTTTGGCATGGCACAGTGGCGACAATTGATGGCACAGTGGCTGCGTTTGGCATGGCACAGTGGCGATAATTGATGGGCACAGTGGCGAAAATGGCATGGCCCAGTGACGACAATTGATGGCATGGCACAGTGGCAACAATTGATGGGCACAGTGGCAACAATTGATGGCACAGTGGCTGCGGTTGATGGCATGGCACAGTGGCGACAATTGATGGGCACAATGGCTGCGTTTGATGGCATAGTGGCGACAATTTTATGGCACAGTGGTGACAATTTTATGGCACAGTGGCTGTGTTTGATGGGCACAGTGGCGGTAATTGATGGGCACAGTGGCAGCAATTGATGGGCACAGTGAGGCTGCAATTGATGTTTTTTTTTTTCGTTTGTTTGCGCCCCCCCAAAAATTTGGGGCACCAGCCGCCACTGATCACAGGTGATATAATTTGCTGCTCAGTGATTGCAGTATTCTAGTCTGCATCTCCCCAAGGTAATACGTGAAACCTGGCCTGTTAGTGGCTCCTGAGGACAGGGTTGAGAACCACTGATCTACATGCACACGTATGGTGGGAAGTCTGGAAAGCTTATCACCATTGTATCAGCACTGCGCGATATTGAGGGAGTGGCTGAGTTAATGAATTCCACACATATGGGTGCAGCCCCATTGCTCTTGTCTCGAAGGCATTAACACGTTTTAATCATCAGCAAATATAATTCGCAATGCCAAAAGCCCTTAAATAAACACATTTCATAAAGAATAATCTTTTGACCTGTCATTTTTAATGAATCATATTATGGTTGTCTCTGAAGTAGGGAAACTGACATAAATGATGTCTGTATGCAAATCAAAGAGCAGCCAAGCTATTATTATAATAAGTGCTTATTTCCATATTATCTTGTCACAGCTAAGTCCTGCATTACGTCTTATCATGAGTAATTCATCTGATTACGGCTGTGTGTGAACAACACAACAATTTATATAAGCATACTAAAAGATATAACTAGAGGGGGGTAAGAAGGTTTCAGCTGCGTTTGGGTCCATGGGGTCAGGGGTGCCCCTAGGGTGACCACTTCTACCCCTTATTTACCAGCTGTGCACTTAGTTCATTATAGATTATAATAGAATTAGCAAAATCAAATTATTTTTTCTTGATACCTTTTATTCTTTTTTTTTATTATTGCTGCTGCAACTGCCTGGCAGAAGATTAAAGCTAGAAATATGAACATTTGTGACAATTTCAACCAATATTTTAAGTGATAAAATAAAAATAAATAAACCAAAGCGCTAGCCAACAGTGAAAAAAATGAATAACTGGTATAAAAACCAAAATGCTGCTCAAATCTAATATGTGCCAACAACAAAACAAAGGTTTGGAAATAAAGTGATGAGCGCAAATTGAAAATCTAAAAGTGAACAATAAGACAGTCAAAACTGATATAATCACAATCTATAAAGTGAAATGATCAACGTGTGTAAGATCACTAACAAAAAAAAAAAAAAGTGTAAAAAGTTCTGCAGTGAACCATAAATCAAGTCCAAAATATGAATTAAAGTGGTTGTAAACCCACTTTTTTTGACTTTTACTTACAGGTAAGCCTATAACAAGGCTTACCTGTAGGTAAGGAGAATATCTCCTAAACCTGCACGGTTTAGGAGATATTCCCCTCGCAATGCGCCGCTGCGCTTGCGCAGGGGGGATCTACGGCGAAAGGACCGGCAGCCGCCGGACCTTGCCGAGTTTTAAATCTCCCGCGCGCACGCGCGGGAGTGACGTCATCGCCGCTCCAGCCAATCACAGCGCTGGAGCGGCGATACCCGGAAGACACGCCGAGGCAAGATGAAATCTCGCTCGGCGTGGACCAGGTAAGTGCTACACACCTCGTTCCGAGGTAAGTATTTCATAATGAGCTAATATGCGGTGCATATTAGCTCGTTATGACCTTTGCCTTACAGGAAGAAAATAAAATAAAAAATTTCATGCGGGTTTACAACCGCTTTAAGTGCAACAACTGTTTCAGAAACTCCTGCCCATGGACGACAATGCAACAATCTGGATGGATCTTCACAGGGATTAAGCTCACAGAGCGCTTACCTCCAACCAGTAGATAATACGTATAAACGAATTCCTCAAAGGCACTGGAGTATAGTCTGGGGCGTCCTCTGTGTATAGTAGCAAACCAGGTCCAGGCACGATAGGGTCAGCTCACCACGACAACCATGAGTATTACCATGAGTAGGGTAAAGAAATGAAAGCTCTCATCGTGAAATAGGTAAACACTCAAACGGTTTAATGAATATAAAAACTTGCTTACAGAAAAAACGAATAAAAAACGCCAAACACATGCACTTCCGGTTGGACGGTCAGGGTATCATGTCACTTCCGGTCACGTCTGGAACCTTACACGTTGCGTCACGTCACGTGACTTCATCAGAGGTTATATTATAAAGTGCACCCTCACCCTAAGTAAAAAAAAACATTTCTCCCACCTTCTTCCTCTCCTTCTCCCACCTTTGAATTTTTTTTATTTAACCATATAGGCGAGAGTGACGTTCACCCCCCCCCCCCCAGAATCTACACATGCTCAGATGTGGCATTGCAGAAACATACGTTTTACACATGGTACCGTAATGCAAACCGTACTACGGTATGGATGGCAACCAGCATACTATTAAAGTAGTGGGCAAGGCAAAGGTATGTGCATTATGGTTATCTGTGTTAGAAAAAGGGAAAGGAGGATTATAAAAGTGCCTAACGACAATAATAAATGTTCTTAAAGCGGAGGTCCACCCTAAAAAATAAATGAAAAAAATAGCCAAAGAGGCTACAAAAAATTAGATTTTTTATTTTTTTTTATACTTACCAGAAGTGGCTGTTACTAGGCAGATCTCCTAATTTGCATCTTCCTTGGTCTTCTTTCTTCTCCTCGTCACGCTGTCTCCTGGGAAGTGTCTTCCGGGACCTTGTGTGTGTCCCAGTAGACATCTGCCCTCTCACAAAGCGCCACGCGGCACGCGCATGCGCAGTAGGGAATCGGGCAGTGAAGTCGCAACGCTTCACTTCCTGATTCCCTCACCGAGGATGGCGAGGATTTTTTCACATGTTTGCTGTGTCCCCCATATGGCTTCTCGTAAACTGCAAACAGGCCTTCTTATGGCTTTCTTTCTACAATGGCTTTCTTCTTGCCACTCATCCATAAAGGGCAGATTTGTGGAGTGCACAACTAATAGTTGTCCTACCGACAGATTCTCCCACCTGAGCTGTGGATCTCTGCAGCTCCTCCAGAGTTACCATGGGCCTCTTGGCTCCTTCTCTAATTCATACTCCCCTTGTCCGGCCTGTCAGTTTAGTTGGACGGCCATGTCTTGGTAGGTTTGCAGTTGTGCCATACTCTTTCCATTTTCATATGATGGATTGAACAGTGCTCTGTGAGATGTTAAAGGTTGAGATATTTTTTTTTTAACCCAACCCTGCTTTAAACTTCTCCAAAACTTTATCCCTGACCTGTCTGATGTGTTCCTTGGACTTCATGATGCTGTTTGTTCACTAAGGTTCTCTAACAAACCTCTGAGGGCTTCACAGAACAGCTGTATTTATACAGAGATTAATTTACACACAGATGGGCTCTATTTACTAATTAGGTGACTTCTTAAGCCAATTGGTTCCCCTAGATTTTAGTTAGGGGTATCAGAGTAAAGGGGGCTGAATACAAATGCACACCACACTTATATTTGTAAAAAATGTGAAAACCAATTCATAATTTTCCTTCCGCTTCTCAGTTATGTGCCACTTTGTGTTGGTCTATCACATAAAATCCCAATAAAATACATTTACATTTTTGGTTGTAACATGACAAAATGTGAAAAATTCCAAGGGGTATGAATACATTTTCAAGGAACTGTATATGTCTGTAGTCTCTATATCCTCTACTATGTCTTCAGTCTATGACTATCTCCTTTAGTAAGTCTGCAGTCTCTGACCACTTCCTGTGGGGTGTTTGCAGTCTCTGACAATCAACCGTATTTTAGTATGTCTGCAGTTTCTGATTATCTCCTGTAGCATGCCCTCAGTCACTGGCCATCTCCTGTAGCATGTCTTCAGTCTCTGACTATCTTCTGTAGCATGTCTGCAGTTTCTGAGCATCTACTGTAATATATCTGCAGTCTCTGACCATCTCCAGTAACATGTCTGCAGTCTCTGACCATCTCCTGTAACATGTCTGCAGTCTCTGGCCATCTCCTGTAGTAAGTCTGCACTCTCTGACCATCTCCTGTAATATGCCTGCAGTCTCTGATCATCCCCTGTAAGATGTTGCAGTCTCTGACCAACTCCTGTAAGATGTTTGCAGTCTCTGACCATCTCCCATTTCAAGTCTGCACTCACTGACTATGTTCTGTAAGATGTCTGCAGTCTCTGACCATCTCCTGTAAGATTTCGCAGTCTTTGACCAACTCTTGCAAGATGTCTGCACCCTCTGACTATCTCCTGTAGCAAGTCTTCACTCTCAGACCATCTCCTGTAATATGTCTGCACTCTGTGACCAGCTCTTCTATCATGTCTGCAGTCTCTGACCATCTCCTGTAATATCTCTGCAGTCTCTGACCATCTCTTGTATCATGTCTGCACTCTCTGACAATCTCCTGTAATATGTCTACAGTCTCTGACCATCTCTTCTATCATTACTGCACTCTCTGACCATCTCTTGTATCATGTCTGCACTCTCTGACCATCTCTTGTATCATGTATGCACTCTCTGACCATCTCTTGTATCATGTCTGCACTCTCTGACCATCTCCTGTAGCATGTCTGCACTCTCTGACCATCTCTTGTATCATGTCTGCACTCTCTGACCATATCTTGTATCATGTCTGCACTCTCTGACCATCTCCTGTAGCATGTCTGCACTCTCTGACCATCTATTGTATCATGTATGCAGTCTCTGACCATCTTTTGTATCATGTCTGCACTCTCTGACCATCTCTTGTATCATGTCTGCACTCTCTGACCATCTCTTGTATCATGTCTGCACTCTCTGACCATCTTCTGTAGCATGTCTGCACTCTCTGACCATCTCTTTATATCATGTCTGCACTCTCTGACCATCTCTTGTATCATGTCTGCAGTTTCTGACCATCTCTTGTATCATGTCTGCAGTTTCTGACCATCTCTTGTAGCATGTCTGCACTCTCTGACCATCTCTTGTATCATGTCTGCACTCGCTGACTATCTCTTGTATCATGTCTGCAGTTTCTGACCATCTCTTGTATCATGTCTGCACTCTCTGACCATCTCTTGTATCATGTCTGCACTCGCTGACTATCTCTTGTATCATGTCTGCAGTTTCTGACCATCTCTTGTATCATGTCTGCACTCTCTGACCATCTCCTTTATAGCATGTCTGAAGTCTCTGACCATCTCCTGTAATATGTCTGCAGTCTCTGACCATCTCTTGTATCATGTCTGCACTCTCTGACCATCCCTTGTATCATGTCTGCACTGCAGTCTCTGAACATATTTGTGTAGCATTACATTCACTGATTATTATACATGACTCTTAGGTGATGTCAGGGTCACATTGAGCCCCCCATACCAGGAAAGTTGACCCCCATCCCTCCAACCTTCTCAACTGTACAAAAAAAGAAAGATCCTTTGCCTAGACCCAGAGACATACTTTATACACATATATACTGTGGCTTCCTATTTGCACCAATGTAACATTTCTACGTTTCAATAAATGACATTTTCTCCGATGTGGCCAATGTGGTGTTTGGGGTGGGCGGGGCTCGGCTGACGTCACGGCTCCGGTTACTTGGGCTGACTTGGTGTACTGGATGCTGTGCAGACAGATAGAGTTGGTTGGGGAAGGTGGAGGAGCAGAGTACACACACGGTATATAGACGGTCTATAGAGGAGTACACAGGAGATCTCCGAGGCACAGCATGCTGCAGACCAGGCGCTGAGCGGACCGCCTCTGCTGGGAGTATTGGGAACGGTCGGAGGGTCCGGTCCATGGTGGAGCGGAGAGCGCACCGGATGCTCTGTTTAGGATGAAGCCGCTCCTCGGTACATCGGAGCTCTCCTCGGGCCAGGACGGCTCTCCCCGGCGCAGGGACAAGGCGGAGGACTCGGAGCGCCACCGGACCCGGGAACGCCTGGAAGCCACCCTGGCCGGGCTGGGCGAGCTGGAGTACCTGCGGCACCGGCAGGAGATCCTGGTGAAGGCGGCGCTGAGCCCCGGGGTGGCCGCGGCTTGTACCGACCCTACCGGGAAAGGGGACAACCCCCGGAGCCTGGAGGAGCGCTACCTGGAGGAAAATATTCTGCTGCTCAAAAAACAACTGGTAGGTACTCCGCCGGGTGGTGTGTGTGTGTGCTGGGGACACCCATCGCTGTGCAACCTACCTCTTCCAGTTGGGTTCAAGAGACAGCTTGCTGCTGGTGTCTAGAGACCATTCATTTTGAGACACCGATTTATTTGTAAATACTGCTGGAAATTATTATTATACAGGATTTATATAGCGCCAACAGTTTACGCAGCGCTTTACAAATTATTCTGCAACTGTCAGTGCTGAAAATTGGGGACCAAAAAAAAAAATCAAAATCAGGGGTGTCCCTGCTCACACCTGTGTGATCTGTCACATGACAAGAGGAAGCCTGTTATTGGCTAGGGGGGCTGTTCACATCCGTGCAACGCACTTTTGCGCCACGTAAAAAAAACAGGCGCTTCTTTTGGTGTTGCGTGTTTTTGGTCCCCTAGACATGACAATGCGTTAAAAAAACAAATAAAAAAATTAAAAATGCAGAGGTGTAGACCTAACCTTAAAAAAAAAATATATATATATATATATATATATATATATATATATATATATAAAAATTATGTGTATGTATGTTTTTTATTTTATTTTTTTATTTGCAAGATGTGTTTGAGTGCTCTTGCACATGTAACTATCTTCCAGTGTTTCTCTCTTGGGTTTGGCAATGAGAAGAAAGCCTTTCTAGAGGAGTTTTTCAAATGCAAGAACGCAAGTGTTGCGCATTTGACGCACACATTGAAATCTATGGAGGGGGGGGGAACGCTTGCGTACGCTGTACTTTCATTGAGCGTAGGGCAACTTGAGTGCAAACGACAACTGGAAAGAATGGGCTTGTGCATGTTGAGTGTCGTCAGGCGTAGGCGACCGAGCGTGACAAATGTGAATGGGGGGGCTTATTGTCTAAGGGGCCTGGTCACACCTATGCAGCACATTTTCTTGTGGCTCGCTAAGCGGTGCAGGGCGCTGCTTTTCGGTGCAATGAGTGACGTGACAACTGGGAAGAATGGGAATGTGCCTGTTGAGTGTCGTCAGGCGCAGGAAGCCAAGCGTGACCTATGGGAATGGGGGGGCTTATTGTCTAAGGGGTCTGTCCACACCTATGCAGCACACTTACTTGCAGCTTGAAAAGGGGTGCAGGCGCTCTACCCCCCCCCCTTTTTTTTTGTGGATTCATTTTGGTTCCATAGACTTTAAAAGCGTGCATGAAAAATGTGATTTTAAAAGACGCAGACGTGACTAGACAACTGGGAGAAGACACATTTTTAAGAACATTCTTAGAGGGCAGCACTACGATGGTTTTTTTTTTTTTTGTGCGAATGAGCGTTTGAAATCTGCCGTCTCTCGCGAACGCTTTGTTCGTATCCAATGGATTTCTGTGGGGCATAGACGTTGAAGTGATCTTCTGTCTACAGTCACACAAGTAGTGCAGCTCAAGGTTATGACATACAGGCTCTATAGACTAAGAAAAATACCTAAGTAAAAAAAAATAATCTATATCTATCTCTTATTCATCAGAATATCCATAGCACAAACTACATATGTTTTATTTATTTTTTCCTCTTTAATCGGAATTTGCAAGGTTATGACATAAATAGGCTCTTTAGACTAAGATTTATTTTTTACTTTATTTTTCTATTTATCTCTTATTCATCAGACCTTTCACAGAATTAAATCTCAAAATGATCCACAAATTGGTTCTATCCATAGTACAAACTACATTTTATTTTTTATTTTTTTTTCCTCTTTAGTCGGAATTTGCAAGGTTATGAATTGCACATTTCGCTTCGTTGTGCTCGTAAAGGATTGATCACTAAGCTAGGGAATTGGAATGGGTTGCAAATGAAATACATTGATATGCTTTTTGTTGCAGTTGTTGGATATTTAAGCCAGGTGAGCAGTTTTGCTTGCAGACTTTTATGGGTAAATAGCATAGGATTGTATTCTGGCAGCTGATGGAGGAGGGTAAATGGGGGGGGCGGGGGGTTAGTTGGGCATTCACTGTAATCTATTCTTGCAGGGGTCTACTAATGTACTTGGGGTCTGGACTGCAGGTATTTTAGAGGGAACAAAGAGCCTTGTGCTGCTCCACATACTGCTGAGGCTGGTCTTCTCAATGACTCTCTATCCCCCAGCTGATCCTTTCAGTTGTCCCCCCATGTAATCCAGAGGTTAGCCTGACGCCCAGCAGTCCGGCACGGGGAGCTGCTAACCCTGGCCAGCTTCCCTTTCTGTAACATGACCGTCTGGGGATTTGTAGCCATGGGCATAATCTGTCTTTTTCACTCCAAACAGCACAGTTAATGTAACAGAAGATATTCTGAAATTGGCGTTGGAAGGGTCTTAATTCTGCCCAGATAACGGGCTTGAGGTTTCTTAGGCAGAGAAGAAAAAAAAACGGAGTCCTTATTTGGAAGCAAATCGGCAACTGAAATGTGGCCACTAGAGGACGCCAGTGGGGCATAGTAGAAGCTAAGCGCCTATGATCTCTTCAATGAGAACATCCTTCTCTTTAAGCCCAAGGCAGTTATTTTCAATAGGGTCCTATGTCAGCTGAGAGCATAGCCAATACAAAGGACTACCCCATACATGCAAACCAATTAACTTCTTCTCCGTCTAGAGCACATAGCTATTGATTGGTCTGTCACTAGGTACAATCTACGGTCTATCACCCTCCCCCAACAAAATAAAATTTCCGATGCGGTTGGAGATGAGATTAAACTACAACGTGCCTTGTTTCTCAGATTACCTTTAATAAAATTATCCATAGCTATCCTCAGCTAAAAAGCGATCACAGTGATCTATGTACACCATTCTATGTATACCCAGCCTGGCTACGATGTAAAAACTGCTTCGCGATTAGATATGACCCATAGAACTCATTTTCTGGGTAGGATCTGTAGAATTTATGGAATGTATGCTTAAAGTGTACAATATTCTTAATAAAAGTAATAATAAAAAAAAGTAAAACATTTCCCAACGTTAATTTACATATTTACAATTCTTTCGCCTCCTTTTTTAATTTTTCTTCATTTATAACTGACCACCATGTTCTGCAGCTCTGTAGATTGGTAATATATAAAGTTTATTATATATATATATATATATATATATATATATATATATATATATATATATATATATATATATATATATATATAAAAAATCTGTTTGCATGCAGCTATTTAGCAAAAAACAAAGGCCTATTCTATGCATACTTTTTTTTCTTGTCAAAAATATTTTGAGTACAAAGGTGTAATACAAATTACAGGGAATACATTAAATACATCGAAATAGAGAAGCTCAAATATTCTTCCGATATGTAAATATACAAAGTAAATATTTATGGACAAAGTATATGGTATACAATTTAGTCACTAATGACATTAAGATCTATGCATACGTTTTTTACATAATTTTATTTATATTGACCTTTCCTCTGGCAAATGCTAATCAATGTATTCTCTCCTAGAACTGTTTACGAAAGAGGGATGCTGGACTGTTAAGTCAGCTGCATGAACTGGACAAGCAGATTAATGACCTGAAAATCGATGTTGAGAAGACGACTGAGGAACATCTTGAGACGGACAGCCGGCCCAGTTCAGGTAAGCTGATACTTTGCAAGAAAAAATCTGTACGGTTTCCAAAGGAAATTCCCAAACAATGCTTTGAGGGGCTTTTTTTTCCCCCTGACTCTTAGCTTTTGTCAAAATCAAGCCTTCAATTATTTATTTATTAAAGCAATGTGTTCATTTTCAAAGTATACAAAATGCTTGCCAACTAATCAGATCTGACTTTTTTTTTGAAAGCAATAAGAATGCAAGAGATGAGTTTTTTGCTCCTGCATTTTTCGTATTGCCTTGTTGACTAACACTGGCCTCTGAAGCCGCGTACACACGATCGGTCCATCCGATGAGAACGGTCTGATGGACCGTTTTCATCTGTTAACCGAAGAAGCTGACTGATGGTCCGTCACGCCTAAACACCATTGGTTAAAAAAACGATTGTGTATGAACGCAGTGGTGTAAAACACGACGTGCTGAAAAAAACGAAGTTCAATGCTTCCAAGCATGTGTCGACTTGATTCTGAGCATTCGTGGATTTTTAACCGATGGTTGTGCCTACTAACGATCGTTTTTTTACCATTGGTTAAATTTAAAGCAAGTTGGCTTTTTTTAACCGATGGTTAAATAACCTATGGGGCCCACACACGATCGGTTTTGACCGATGAAAACGGTCCATCAGACCGTTGTCCTCTGTTTAACCTATCGTGTGTACGAGGCCTAAATGGTCAGGCCTCTAGAAGATCAATCTATAACCTGATATGCACATGTAATGGACAGTGCTTGTCGGGAGGTAAACACAGGTTTTGCCCTGCACTGGCTAAAGTCTTACAAGTCTTGCTGTTATGATGAGGCCTAGATTCCTCATTCTGCACAGTTGGCTTTGGCCAAAGAGACATCTTCTCCATGGAAGGCTAGACATTGTATTGCTAGTCATCAATGGAAATGCACCTCCTTATGTAAGTTTTTTTTCACTTTATCACAATAGTCTGAAGCCAGGTTCGTGATGGTAGCATGGGCTTAACTTGGATAACAAAGGCCTCCATTGGTGGGTACTTGGCAGTGGTCATATCCTTCTGGTGGCTTGAACTGCTTGGTCCTACTTTTCTAGGATAGTCATGCCTGCAGAATTTCTTGATGTCCCTCCAATTATGCGTCGGGTCTACTTGGTTCATGGATTCATTTAATATGGAGATTGTACAGTGTAAGAATTGGACTCCCTTTTTTTTTTTACAAGCAGCAGACTATGCCTGGCTCTTGAAATCCATCTTCTCTGGAACTAGCACTGCTTCTGGGAGTTAGCAGTGGTAGTTTCCATTGCAAAATTGCTTGGCACCAGTGTATGATGCCACAAAGGTCCTTGCTGCTTTTGACATTTGGTAGTGCTGGAGTGATGGTAACAAGAAAACAGCTCTTCTGTCGTCATTCCTTTTGGATTTTGATACTTTAAAGGCATGGACCACCGGGTTGTTTATAAGTGAGATGGTGGACTGGTTCAGTTTATATTACCTAGTGCATTATTTTCTGACAACTCAAACAAAACACTAATCATTCTTGGACATGGTTTGCTAGAACTGTTGTAAATTTTGAACACGGGCAATTACTTGTCATCTGTTCACTAGATATAATGTCGATACCATTTTTAGAATTATTTTTTTTTTATACTAAATCTCTGGCAATGAAGCACTTTTAATGTATTCTTTTGTTCTTTGTAAGTCAACAGCAATTCATTTGTACATCTGCAATGGATTTGTTTTCTAAGACTGTATTTTATTTTTAGGATTTTATGAGCTGAGTGATGGGACGTCAGGATCTCTTTCCAATTCTTCAAACTCTGTCTTCAGCGAGTGTTTATCCAGCTGTCAGTCCAGCACCTGCTTTTGCAGCCCTCTAGAAGCATCATTAAATCTTACAGATGGTCAGCCAAGATCAGCAGGTAGGGTTATGTCCTCCCCCAGAGTTGTTTGCGAAAAGCTAAATGAGTTCTAGCTTCTTATAACGTTGGAGAGTTGTGGCCTATCCCAAGGCTGTGGCAGCTGGGTGGACCTGAGCACTCAACTGCAGGGATCTTGCCTCAAAATTCTCAGATACAAGAAGCTAGTGGTGGTTATTCATTCCACTGGCAACCAGACAATGGCAGAATCTGTTTTTAGAGGGGGGGGGGGGGGGGGGTGAGCTTTGATAATTTTTTTTTTTTTTATGCATGTCTTTTAGTTTTATGTATAATTGTATGGGCACACTATTGCTATTATATTTATGACCGTTTGCATTAGCTATAATTAGAACATATTACATCCTTATTCTATTCTGTAGAATTTCATAGTTTGACAAAATATTAACTTTTGTCAAATTTGAGAAAAGATGTAAAATTCTATTTTAAAAGACAACGTTGTGAACCACCTATCCCTTATGGAATATACTTGTTTCTTTTGATTGATAAATTCTGATAATGAACACTATAACTGCTATTCACTCTTGGTTTTTAGCAGGCAAATATGTGACTGTTTGGAAAACAATGTAATATAGAGCAGATCTAACAGAATGTTGGTATATTTGGAGCTCAATGGCTACAGTCCGGTTCCTGCTTGGTGGTTTAGAAAAGTGTTTATTATATATATTTCAGAATTTTGAATATTTGTATTGAGGCATCATAATCAGCAGAAAGGGGGCTCTTACTATTGGCGCTAGTCTTGGGTAGCTTACAGTTTAATATCTGCACAATCTACTAGAGTGCATAATAAGCCAAAGCAAATTCTACTGGTTTGATTGGTAGGGTGTGGGAGAAGCTTTAATACAAAGTGAGAAACCTGATGCGTGTATAGTAAATACACTAACTAAATACACGTGTACTGATGGACAGTTTGACAAGGATGTATATTATGATATGCCTATTGCTATGTCTACATGTCCTATATAATCCAAAATGTCCTTACTATGTCATATTAATGCTTCTCGTCCAATATCTTTCAGATGACTTCTTTGAATGGTTGGACTACAGAGAAGGCCAGTGTGAAAGTACAGGCACGGTTAGGCGCTCTTTCTCCGCACCCCATTCTAACACCGCTGAAGTTGTTGCTGATGTTCATCCCAAGTACCAGTGCGATCTGGTCTCCAAAAATGGCAATGATGTCTATCGATACCCAAGCCCTCTTCATGCGGTGGCTGTGCAGAGCCCAATTTTTTTGATGTCCATGATGGGTAATATGAAGGTGGAAGAGGAGGGGGAGACAGGAGCCAATATGAATGACTGCTTAGTGCCTGAACTTGATGCACTAAAACCTGAAGACTCTTTGCTACCAGAGAGTAGTCCCTGCTTGGTTCCTTTTTCTTCCAGTAAAAAATTGGATGGGTACATTTTAGGTGTCATACAGAAGAAATCGCATCCCATAAGGACTAACAAACCTCGAACAAGTGTAAATGTGGACCCAGCCAAAGGCATTTTACGACATGGGAGTATATGTGTCAAACAGACTGGTGGCATCACTCATAACAGCACCACTAACCTGAAGAATTCTAAACAGCCATGTTTACATTCCTCTGGAATAAACTCTGTGGATATCGGCACTTACTCTGCTCTAAAACCTTGCTTGAAAGAAACTCAAAATGAACAGCTGGAGAGTAAGAAAGTGTCATTGGCCTCCTGCTACCAGCCAAGTAACATTAATGAACTACAAAGCCAAAACAATTCGTGGAACATTGTGAAATCTGTCCCTCAAAATCTTGGCAGGGGTCCTGGGGTTGGCACATCAAACATTCAGAAGGACTTGCATGTAAATCCTAATCCAGTTACCAGTCATTTTTCCAATGTTACCAGTCCTCTTTGTAATGGATCTCCCCTGGGAACTCAAAAGATCACTTCACTTCCTCAGGAAGTTAAAATTGTACAAGCACCAAAAAGAATTTCACCCAAAAACACAATCAGCTCTTATACATCTCACGATGAGAGGCCACCTCTTGACTTCAAGAGTGAAGGGTCTTCTTCTCAGAGCCTGGATGAAGGACTTTTGGTAAATGCACATTATATACCAGCCCAGCAACAGGGTGTTAAACTCCATAAGTCAATCAAAAATGTGAAGATTGTCAAGAGCTCAACTTTAAAACACAGATCCAATGTGCAGCTTGTTGTGGAAAATGGTTCTCAGACGCTGAAAGAAAAGAGCAAGATAGCTAAAAAATGCCGTTTTCCTGATGACTTGGATACAAATAAAAAAGTTAGAAAGATCTCTCCAAGAAGTAAGAAGGTTGTAGAAAGTGGTATTGTGGGAAAAACTGCAGGTGCTAGCAAACCTACTGGCAAGCCTCATGGACATGCAAAGGATGTAGTGTTGGTTAAACCGAGACACAAGAGGGGTGATTACCGTAGGTGGAAGTCCGCAGCTGAAATTTCTTACGAAGAGGCCTTACGGAGAGCAAAACGGCGGCACCAAACGGAGATGGTTGGGGTCTATGCACATGTGCCCCTTCCTTATGCCAGCCCGTATGCTTACATTGCAAGTGACTCTGAGTACTCTGCCGAATGTGAGTCTCTGTTTCATTCCACTGTTGTAGACACCAGTGAAGATGAGAAGAGCAACTATACTACAAACTGTTTTGGCGATAGCGAGTCCAGTTTGAGCGAGGTTGAGTTTGTTGGCGAAAGCACAACATCAAGTGACACTGATGAAAGTGGTGGACTTATCTGGTCACAGTTTGTACATACCCTTCCGATGCAAACACCCACAGCTGCTGCTCTTCAAACAACAGCCAAAGCTTTTGTCAAAATTAAAGCCTCGCACAACTTGAAGAAGAAAATTCTTCGCTTTCGATCTGGGTCACTAAAATTAATGACGACAGTTTGAAACATCAAATGTTTTCCTACTGTCCCTGACCCTTGTTGTCTTTGTAAATAAAGCTGTACCATTTTGTGCAAATATTTAAAGTTTACAGTAACTTATGTGGACTTCTGAAAACGTATCTTGTACTGCCTAAATTCTAAGAACTAGTGCAGACCCTGAATCCATTAGTTGGCTATTAAGCAGACTCTGGGAACTTTTCCAGAGTACCATCTTAACGTGTCTCGACAAAAGGCCTCTGACATCCATCAAAATAATTACTCTTTTGAGATTTAATCGTAAATCTTATTTTTTGTCCTTCAGTTCTAGTATGCTATCTTAACATTCCATCTGAATCGGCACCTTTTCTGTTTGACAGAAGGAATTACACATTTGCTATACGTATTTCCATCTTGCTAGCTGCTCCTCCCTCTTTCTTTTTTTTAAATCTGGTGATGCATTGCAAACTTAACAAAGTTGCAAAGTGGTTGAGTATTACACCGATGCACTTGGAGCTGAAAGGCAGGGTCACTTTCATCAAACATTATGCATGAATAGTATTGGTTTCCATACGCTTTGTACTATGGCTTTCATGTATACTATAATCACTTGTATTTTATAAATTTTGTAAATTATATAACACATTTTACATGGTTATAAACTATCTGCTTCAATGCTGTTTAAATTTATTAAACTGGAAAGGAAAAAAATCTATACTGAGTTGTCAGCCTTTTCCTTCGTAAAGTACGGTATGTTGCTTACACGATAACCATTTGGCACCCAGATTATGAGTTTGCGAATAGTATCCTTTCAAAGCAGTTCCACACCAGGTAACAACCAAGGGGTACAATTAATAGGTTGTAAGAACTTGCTGGTGCTTCTAAATCTTCAGCCTTAGATGGGTTTATCTCTTTGTTAAAATGTTCATCTCAATACCAGGCAAAAAAGCATATTAGAAATTTTGTACTTTTTTTTTTTTTTATTTCTAAATATACATGGAGTAGTCATGTTTGCTCGTATGCTTGGCAGGAATTCACAAAAGTGGTGCTTGATTACAAAGCAATACCAAAATTGCTTTTAAGGAGAACTTTACTCTTAAAAAAATACTGTTATCCTTTTCACCTATCCCTCACTAAATGTGACCCCACTTGCCTGAATTGAATGGCTGTGGCTGCAGCTGTCCTATTTGGATATGTAGGCATTTGGGGGGACATTGGGTGTTACCTTAGGTTGGGAGGGTGGAGTAAGCTCAAAGAAAAAAGCTGGCCATACATGGATTAAAATTCGACCAGTTTGACAGGAACTATCCAAACTTCGATTTGTGTATGGGGAAGCTGGTTGTACAGAAGCCAATCTACTGATCGACTGTTGTAAAACCAGCCTGTTGGGGTTTTATCACTTGATCAGTGCTGCTGGCTATAGGAAGTAACCCTGCTGTCAGAATACAATAGCTCAGTGAGCATTCCCCCATCTACATTGCATGTGTGAATGGGGGAATCGGGAGATGAAGTATAATAAAAAAAATTGTGTTCTTGGGGGTGGTGGTTTATTTATTTTTCTTCCTTGCTTGGTTTACCATTGGAGGCGATTTCCCCTCCTCAGTTTTGTCTGACATCCATCCTATAGATGGGAAGTGAGGGGAATTCTCCCACATGAAGACAAAAGTAGCAATTAAAAGTTGACTGGGGGTCTAAAATTGTATATATCTACATAGAACACTATTTTTTTTTTTTTGCTTTTGAATGTCAATCTATTTCCTATATTCAATAATTGTTAGACATACTGTTGTGTTTTTTTGTTATTTGTTTTTTTTTACTTGTGATACTATCCTGAGTGTTTTTTTTTTTTGTGAGTTAAATCTTTTATATACACAAAAAAAAAAGTTTCCATTGACCAGGACAAAGATTCGTTTGTAGATAAAATGCCACGTATTCTACAGTATAGTTGGGTAGATCATGTTCATTCCTTTTTTTTTTTGTCCTGCAGAATTAATTCAATTTTAAAAGCTGGTAGGTCCCTTTTGGCAAATTCTACATCTGTATCGAAATACTTTCTACTCAGTGCTACTTTAGCACTTAGAAATCCTATACTGAAGTAGGAGATTTAGATTTCCTGTCAATTGTAGAAAAAATGTTGGTGCCTTCAGGCTATTCTCACATCCAGCCAGTCGTAAATTACGATTTGGCTTTTTTTTTTTAATTATTTGCCTACCATTTTATACGTTTAAACAAGGACAATTACACAGAGGTAATGGTATTGACTCTTTTTCTATATTAATAAAATACGAAATGTTAGTTGAGTGTGCTTTCCAAAAACCTCCAAAGCTGTGAGCAAACATGATATTTACTTAGAAAGCTCACCGCATTGAAAGGTTTTGTGTGGCTTGTACACAGATTAGTGATCCTTGCTGTTGCTGTGAAAGGGACAACGCTTGTGTAAGTCCTTTGTCGCATAAAGAGGTATTGTGTCCCTGTTGCAAAAACACTTCACACTTTGAAATTTTAGGGCTTATTCAGTGGCCTAGTTCAAAGTTCACTTTAGCAGCAACCTTTTGAAAATTGAGTTTCAGTGTGTGGAAAATGCATCTAGAGCTGAAGCTATACCTTACTGAGAATGCAAGACGGACCTCTTCATGTATGCGCATCTGGGGCCTGCCTTTTGGATTTTGCAGATGGATGTTTTTCCCTTCTTCTCAAAGAGAATGCATGAAAAAAAAAAATATATATATATATATATATATATATATATATATATATATATATATATATATATATATATATATATTTATATAAAAAATGTATTTGCATGTTGGGGAAAATTTGTATACCAACAGTCCCAGGCACCATAACGGATGCTCGAGTTAAATCGCCTCTCTATGGCTTGCTTGTCCCATAATTTTACTTTTACCAGACCCAGTAATGCAGCCAAAAGACTTCACTAAACTCACCAGGAACAGTCTTGCCTCTTCTGTCCTTTTCTGACATTCAAGGAGCTTTCGGATACTGCATTGCACATCTGGTAAGATTTCACTATAGGAAAGTAAAAATGGGCATCCCAACATGTAAAGGAAATAATTTTTTGTTTTTTTATGCACTAATTAAATACACTTTATGCTACTTTACTAAAGGAGTTAAAAATCTTCACTCAAAGTAGCGAATAATCACTTTAATTATCCAATCTATTGAAAAGGACCTGTGCATGATTGGATTTTCAAAGTGAAGAGGAATTTTGCTTTTCACATAATTGAAGTGAATGCTCACCCATGTTTCTGATTGAAGATTCTTAAGTCCTTTGGTAAACAAGACTCTCTAGTCTTATGTTCTTAAAGACAAACTCTAGGTTTACTTATTTTAAAGTGGAAGTAAACCGCACCATTTAAATAAACCTGCAAGACAATGGCATATTATGCATTGCATACTAGCACATTATAAAAGACTTACAAAGCCCTCCAGCAGCACGCTGCCACAGGCTTCCATCAGAAAACTTTACTTCTTTTTTTTTTTTTTTTTTAGGATAAAGGATCCATAGGCCTGAGATTGTGGTCAATCATTTGCAAACAAATAAAATAAAGCACCTAAAATGAAAAAATGCAATTTTTCAACCATCTGGATTTACTACTTTGGATTTTTTATCTCTTAGGAATGTACTGTATTTATCGGGGTATAGCGCGCACCCCTAAAGTTGCCCCGAATCCTGTGGAAATTTTTTTTGTACTTGGTTTTGGTGTCTTGCGTGGCGGCCTCGGCGTCCGTCTGCGGCTTCGGGTGTCCTCTTCGTCGGGTCCGGCGTCCTTCTGCGGCGTCCTCGCGTCCTCCCCGCTCGTTTCCCGTGCCGAGTTTGAATACTGCGCCGACATATACAGAGCGCAGTACACGTGTATTGTCGGCAATGCTCGGCTACTCTCGCGCTGACGTCCAGAACGTCAGCGTGGGAGGAGCCGAGACTGCCTGACAATACACGAGTGTACTAACGCTCGGTATATGTCGGCGCAGTATTCAAACTCGGCGCGGGTATCGGCGTATACCGCGCACCCATGATTTTGCCCTGATTTTCAGGGCAAAAAAGTGTGCGGTATACGCCGATAAATACGGTAACTGCTACAATCACTCTAGCCATGTATGCTGTATAGTTCTCCTAAATAGGTGTTAAAACTTCCATAATGTAAAATATCAACACATGGCTGTCTTGGGCTGCATTCACACCTAAGCGACAGCCGCGTACGCGTGTAGCGGCAGATTTGCCGCGATTACAAATGTTTCTTTTTTTTTTTTTTTCTAAAGTATTCCCATTGCTGTCTATGGGAAAACGCGCCTGTCGCGTGAAAAAAAGGGTCCGGGACTTTTTTTCAGGCGACAGGCGTTGCGCGTCTATGAGATGTGAACCATCTCCATAGACGGCAATGGGAATTCTCCCCTCAAGCGACAGAAGCGTCCCGCGTTGGGCGTTTTGTCGCTTAGGTGTGAATGGGGCCTTAGAGCCGGGTCACACTGGGGCGACTCAGCCGCCTGACAAGTCTCGTCCCATTCTATTCAATAGAACCGTTCTAATAGGAGCGACGCAAGTCGCTCCGACTTAGAAAAAGGTTCTTGTACGACTTTGGGGGCGACTTGCATTGACTTCTATACAGAAGTCATTTTGCAAGTCGCCTCTGAAGTCGTCTTCAGGACACCTTGCCGAGTCGCCCCCAAAGTTGTGCTGGCCCAGTGTGAACCGGCTCTCAGGGTTTAGCTTACAGTAATTGTAGAGCCTTCAATTGCATTTGATTAAAAATTAATAAACATGTTATACTTATTCTGTTCAATGGTTTGGCACAGAGCACCCCCCCAATCCTCTTCTCGGGTCTCCCTGCCGACACTCCTGGCTCCTTGCCCTGCAGAGTTCCCCCCCATTGGAAGCTGCTTTTTATGGGCGCACCTGTGTGTAGTGGACAGCACTGGATCGAGATTGAGCTTAGGTGAGTATTTAGGGGGGCTGGAGGGGGAGCAACTATTAACATTATTATTTTTTACACTATAAAGCATGGGTACTCAACCTGTGCCCTGCCAGTCCCATCATACCTCTGCCTTATGGAGTCTTGCTTCTAACTGTAAGCTTTGCATAGCCTTGTGGGACTTGAAGTTTTACAAGGGCTGGAGGGCCACAGGTTGAGCACCCATACCATAAAGTGTAACTAAAGGCAAAACTTGTTTTTTTCATTTTGGACAGAGTGGTGATGGATTAGAACACCTGTCACTTTTTATTGCTGTCTGTGCCCCCCTGGGGGAGGGTGGGGGTGGGGTTTATTCTGTTTACCATTATTGAAAGTAAAAGAAAATTACAAATTTTGTCCCCAGAGAAGTGGAAATCTTCCAATGGGGACACTAGTTATGGTGACCTGGGTGGGCCCCAAGGAAATTCCTTAGCAGGGATTTTCCTCTCTTCCTGTTTTGGTGATGGGCCAGGAATTGAAGGGTATTCTCCCTAATGGGACACAAGAGGGCAAGTACGTAAACTTGCAGCGTTTATGACCCTCCCTTACTCTACTATATCCAAAATGAGAAAAAAGTGTTATGCCCTATAGTTATACTTTAATGCAGAGAATGCATTAAAGTGATTTTAAAATGATCACCTTGTAAAAAAAAAAAAAAAAAACATTGGGCCAGATTCACAGTGAGAGTGCGCCGGCGTATCTACTGATACGTAGCTTCTATCTACGAAGCTACGCGCCCTCGTCGCATTCTCTTACGTCGGCTTTTCCCGTCGTAAAGTTGCGCATGCTATTTCAATGGCTTATATTTAGACTAGCCATGTTAAAGTATGGCCGTCGTTCCCACGTCGAATTTTGATTTTTTTTTTTTTTTTGCGTAAGTGGTACGGGAATAGGAAAGGAGGTAACACACGTTGCCGTTCAAAAAATTTCGCGCAAAGCATGGCGGGAAATTACAAAACGGAGCATGCGCAGTACGTTCGGCGCGGGAACGCGCCTAATTTAAATGATACACGCCCCATTTGAATTAGGCGGGCTTGCGCCGGACGGATTTACGTTACGCCGCCGCAAGTTTACAGGCAAGTGCTTTGTGAATCAAGCACTTGCGCTGAAAACTTGCGGCAGTGTAACGTAAATGGGATACGTTACGCCGCCGGAGTTCTATGTGAATCTGGCCAATTCAGTTTTAAAATAGAAATAAAAGGGAAATATTTTTGTAGAGATATAAATAAAATAAAAAATACTTTTTTTTAATTTTCTTTTTGTATAAATGATCACATTTTCTTCTGTTCTCAGCTGCATGCGAGCTGGGGGTATAGAAGTAGCAGCACGCTGAGCTTCCCAGTGAATGGCTGTGCAGCTGGGGCATGTCAGAACAAGTTTGATCATTGGAGGAGAGTACAAAGAGTTCCCAGCATAACTAGAAAACTGACCACGCTGTGCTCTCCTGCTTAGCGTGGTCAGTTTTTAATAGGAAATCAGAGGGACAGGCAGGGACACCAGGGATTTCAAATAAAGGAAGCAATACAAAAAGAACTGGATACTTTTTTTCATACACGTACATGGTACAGCAGGCACATATCCGGAATATGAAGTGTTGGGGTAACAAATACTTTAAGGTAAAAACACTTTTACCTTTTCAACCACTTTAAATCAATTATACCATTAGCAGTTGATTTACTGGTCTTATTAAATGGTGCATTACAAAGAGCAACCAATCAGTCTTCGTTAGTGTGACGACACCACCCTATTTAAAGCTGGCTCTTGTGCATTTGCTATGGCTTGTTATGTATCATTGCTCTTTTCATTATGTAATTAAATAAACCAAACTGCGAGTTTGTAAATCTAAACTTTTAACTGGATGTTAAAACTGTGTCCAAACTTGTCACAGCGGTATGTGTTTCAGGCACATGAAGATTTAATTAGCACACAGTCACCAAGTGCTAACATATGGCTACCTTTTCAGAGTCCAGGCCTTCTCTTGTTATGGAAGTGGCTGTTTTGTCTTCCTTTTTTATTTACGGTAGACATTTGCATAAGGAGGAAAGCACTTATGTTGACTTTAGATTTGTCCTTTTTTTTTTTTTTTTAAAAGGCCTGAAACTAATTCTGTACAAATTAGTGTTTTAGATCTGTGTATTTATTGAACATACAGTAATCTAATAGAACATGGAAGGCTGTACAATTTTAAAGGTAGGTCCACCTTAAAAAAAAAAAAAAAAAGAATGTATACAATGGACATTTTAAACCTTAAAGTGGTCCTAACAAAGCTAGTTGGCAAACAGGTGATCAGCACAATTAAAAGCAAATGGAATGTTTGTTATGCTGTTTGTCATATCTGTATCATGTCTTTTTAAAGTGTATCTAGTCCAAGAACAAAAAATTGTAATCTATTTAAATCGTAAATAAAGCCAAAAATGTAATATAGCGCAGCTCACCAATCCTTAGACGTGGCTGCATTTGTGTTTTCTTTTGTAGGCTTTTTTCCATTATTTTTTTCCTTGTGATGCGGCCAGTAACACACTTCCTGTCATGGGGCCAGATTCAGGTACCTGCGGCACAGCGTAACGTATCCCGTTTACGTTAAACCGCCGCAAGTTTTCAGCCTAAGTGCCTGATTCTCAAAGCACTTACCTGTAAACTTGCGGGCGGTGTATCGTAAACACGTCCGGCGCAAGCCCACCTAATTCAAATTGAGCGTGTACCATTTAAATTAGGCGCGCTCCCGCGCCGGACGTTCTGCGCATGCTCCGTTTGTAAATTTCCCGACCTGCTTTGTGCGAAATTACGGCGCCCCGACGTGTTTGTGAATGGCGACGTGCGTAACGTACTTACGCCAAATTTTTTTTTTAATTCGACGCGGGAACGACGGCCATACTTTAACATGGCTTGTGTAAAGTTAAGCAATGAAAAAGATTGCCTAACTTTGCGACGGGAAAAACCGACGTTACGCATGCGAGTAGCTTCGTGGATCGCCGTAACTGCTAATTTGCATACCTGACGCTGGAAAACGACGCAAACTCCACCCAGCGGCGGCCGAGGTACTGCATCCTAAGATCCGACGGTGTAAGTCAATTACACCTGTCTGATTTTAGGGCTAGCTATGCGTAACTGATTCTATGAATCAGTCGCATAGTTAGAACGGGCGGATCACAGAGATACGACGGTGTATCAGGAGATACGCCGTCGTATCTCTTCTGTGAATCTGGCCTTAGTGTCTATACTCTGTATGGAGGAGCAATGGGAGATCCTTTTGGACTGCAGCATTGTCAGTCTGGAGAGGGTAGGCTTAGGCAGGCTATAGTTCAGGGGTGCCCAACCTTTTGAGGAGCGAGGGCCACCTAAGCGTCTTAATAACCGGTCGCGGGCCACAATGAGCGGAGTGGGCAGATGATGGGTCTCTGCCCACTCTGCATATGCAGAGCAATCGTGGACACAGCCTGCTCTACCCTATGGGCCCCCCGATTTGCCCAGACAGAAGGGGACAGATCCTCTTCTCTCTTTTTAAATGGATTGCATTGGAGATTGGTGGTTATTATAAACGGGCAAAAGTCCATTTACATCTGCTGCTCTAGAGGTGAATGGGGGGTCCAACTGAAAAAGGGACAGTCGGATCTGATTGGACCAATTGTGTGAAGGAGGCCTAAAGCCTCGTACACACGCTTCAATTTTTGGATGACCGAACATCTGTTTTTTGTGGCATGCTAGTCTCATGTCGAAAGTGAAGAGGCTACTAACAATGCAAACATTTTCGTACGGCAGAATACAATGTCAGAAGTGACGTAATGTGTTGAATAGTTTACTCTTACGATTTTTTTCGTACGAACACTGTAATAATGAAACAAAATTGGACGTTGAGTTCACATCTGACAAATTTATAGTCTGCACATCCAGCTTTTGTCTGACGAAAATCGTCAGACCCCTCGCGTATGAATTTTTCTATCCGATTTTTGTATCGTGTGAAAGGGGCCTAAGGCTGCTTTTACACAGATGCACTGTGGTATACCTGCACCACAACTGATCTCAGCCTTCACTTCCACTTCCTGTGGCTGCAGTTGAGAGCAGAGCTAATGTTTCCTGTACCGCTCCTGTCACAGGTGAAGTACATTTGGTATCACTCCGCTTGTGATAGGAACTGGCGCTATACAGGAAGGATTGGTTCTGCTTCCTCTATCGCTGGCTCTGTTCTTCACACTGATGCTCGATGATGGTGGTTCGGGAACCCACGATTTGGGCTTGTTAACCCGTCTTCCCAGAGCAGGAGGTGGCAGGCTACATCAGAGGGTGCCGTGGGCTGGTGGTTGGGCATCCCTGCCATGGATAATGCAATTTTCTTTCACACAACTATGGGTTGCAGGAACGAAAATCACTTTATTCTCCCCATCAGTACTGAATGTGCTCCCTCCCATGGAGCTATTGTGTTCTCCCTGCTTGGGGAACCATCTCTGCTGGGAGAACACAGTGATTATTGCTAGTGGCTAAAGCCGCTGGCAATAATTGAATGCCGAAAATCCGACATCACTTTAAGCTTACAAGTATGTACATGGGGTGGATGCATTATTTTTCTTTTTTTTTTTTTCCCAAAACTTTTTGCCCTTTATTGTCATCTGATGATCCTTCCAGTAACACACTTCCTGAACTTCCTGTCCTATGGATCACAGGAGTGCAGTTCATTTTGCACTTCTGTGGTGTGTTTTTAGCAGACAGCGGGCTGAAGTCATAGAGCCAGTCTAGGATCGGGCAAGATCGTAACCATCTGGTCAAGATCTGGGCACATGCCTGGACCCTCACCTGGTACAGGCTTTCAGCATGCCGCTGAGAGCCTGAGTCGGCTGCTTCTGTCCCTTCCCTATCCCAGAGCTCCAGTGAGTGCTGGAGGGGCAGAGCAGAGAGCTGTGGCTGGCAGTCAGCAGTTCTCAGCCTTAGAGCTGGTGGGGGACAGATACAGCATTGGGCTGTTGCTGCATCCACCTAGGCAAATCTGATTCAAATAAAAAATTCATACTTTTCCTTTAAAGGTGAGAAAAAGGTGAACTAGATGATGTTGGTTTTCCGCCAAATGGGAAATAAGGCAGACTGAATTGTGCAGTGAAATCAGAGTAAGCTATTTCAGTCTCTGGCAAGGCTGGAGTTCAGCTTTAGCAATCCTAGCCGCTCCCCTGATAGTCATGATTGTGAGTTTATATGAAGTATCTATTGAAGAGAAAGCATTTATAGTGGAGGTAAAACACAGGTTAAAGAGATATAAAGACTTAGAGTAGCTAAATATGCATTTAATGCCAACAATAACAATGTCACATGATGTGCAGACAGTCATAGGCTCCATGTCTACAAAATAAGAGACAGTTTTATATCTCTTACATACCCAAAGGTACACTTTTAAGAAAATGTGTCAGATGTGAGGCAACATCACAGAATTACAGAGCGGAAAGAGAGAAGGTAAAAACTATATTATACTTCCATGTGGTTCTGGCACCTTTTATCCAAAGATCTGCTTTATTGGCTTTAAAATAGCTTTCCACCCAAAAGTCAAATTTAATTTAGATGAAGTCTGGTGGGTTCAGTTTCATATTTCTTAGAGACTCTAGTGGCAAGATCTCCAACCATACCAATTGTGCATTTCTTGGAATTTAAAGTGGAGGTTCACCCAAAAACTTAATTTTTAACATTAGATTTAGGCTCATTTTGTCAAGGGGAATCGGGTTTTTTTTTTTTAATCGAAGCAGTACTTACCGTTTTAGAGAGCGATCTTCTCCGCCGCTTCCGAGTATGGGCTGCGGCACTGGGCGTTCCTATTTGATTGACAGGCTTCCGACGGTCGCATACATCGCGTCATGATTTTCCAAAAGTAGCCGAACGTCGGTGCGCAGGCGCCGTATAGAGCCGCACTGACTTTCGGCTACTTGTGACGCGATGTATGCGACCGTCGGAAGCCTGTCAATCAAATAGGAACGCCCAGTCCCGAAGACCATACCCAGAAGCGGCGGAGAAGATCTATCTCTAAAACGGTAAGTACTGCTTCGATTTAAAAAAAACCACCCGATTCCCCTTGACAAAATGAGCCTCAATCTAATGTTAAAGTTGAAGTTCACCCGAAAAAAAAATGTAAGTAAAGAGATCACTCCACCAGAGTCCCTGAGGAATGGAACAAAACTCTTAAGTTAGCCATACACATATATATTTTGTTCCCTAATGCCCTGTACACACGGCCAGTTTTCCCATCGGAATAAACTCGGTTTTTCAGACGGAATTCCACTCAAGCTGTCTTGCATACACACGGACACACCAAATTCCAACTGTCAAGAACGCGGTGACGTACAACATTACGACGAGCTGAGAAAAATGTTTCCGAGCATATGTCGACTTGATTCTGAGCATACGTGGATTTTAGTCTGTCAGAATTGCATCCAGACGAACAGAAATGTTCTCTATCAAAAGCTTCCGTCTGACTTTTTCCGTAGGAAATTCCGCTCGTGTGTACAAGGCATAACAGATTCCTCCATCCAATGCTACATACCGTGGATGTATTAAACTACTATTGCAGTTATGGCCTTGCCAGCTGTCAAAATGCCCTAAAAGTGTCTGCATCTGATTGGATACAGGTGCTGTCCAGACAACAATTTTTCACCCAGGTTCTTCGATTCATCGGGAACCTGCCAAAATGTGCTCAGTGTATGAACATCTTTAGGTCTCATTCACACCATAACGCAATGTATGCTACTGTGTGCTAAACAGCCCATTCCAAATGAATGGGCTGAAATGCACGGCTAAGCATGTGAAAATGTCTATCATTTACCAGAAAATAGGTATTTTTGGTATTTTTGGTGACCACCTTTCAGCAGTTTGGTCTAAATAGCAAAATAAGTATTTCTGTAGTCTAGTCGTCGCATACCGATAGAAGAATTCCCAGCAGAAGCTTGGTTTAGCAGAGATAGCAGAAATATACTGTATTATTTCAGTCTTCGGAAGTGACCGTCCTTGTGCCCTTGTTGAACTCTCATGAATAATGTATACTGAATGCTTGTCTTTAGGGATTGCTATAGAAGGCTATACAATGACTCTATGAACATTTTTCTTATTCTAGACAGGTTCCAGAGTAAGATGCATTCAAAGAAGAAGCTTTCTATGTGCCCAAGCTCTGCTCACGAACACAAGAGGAGACCTTTATTGGTGCGATTTAGTATCCCTAATTGCAGTTCAATCGCATGTTTGACATAATCAATCTGCTGCTACCTTTTGTTTCCTGACTTGTTTCCTTAGGAGTGAGAATCCCTTTGTGTAATGCGTTGCATAAAACGCAGGTCACACATTAGGTGCTTCCTACATAGCAGATCATGTCTGGAATAGGGCCAGCAAGGTTTTTATGTGTCTGCTAGAAATGTAACTAAAGCATCTGGTCAGCTGTCTAGAACCTTTATAGTGCAGTTAAAGGACCAATAAATGCACATTATGGGTTTATATTGACTAATATTCAGTACTTCAATCATGGATAAGCAGGGCCACCATCAGGGGGGTACAGGCATTACACCTGTAAGGGGCCCGGCTTCCCCCCGTTTTTTTTGTTTGACCCCCCCCCCGCCTTTAGAAACTCGCGGAGGGGCCCGCCCCCATTTTTTTTGTTTGACCACCCCCCCACCTTTAGCAACTCACGGCAGGTAAGTGTCAGTTTCAAGAGCTATTGAGGTCAGTGTGGTATGGAGAAGAGGCCGTGTTGTCCTCCATGTTGTGGACTTCTTGTCCACTAGTCACATAGAAGTACAGGTATACTGCAGACTACCACTTGCCAGATCATGTTACCCAAAAAAAGAATTTTGGCTGTATCAGCTCCGGGGCAGTGGCCAAGTAGTAAAGCAATGATGTGTATAACACTCCCCCCCCCCCCCCCAGCATAGGTAAGGCCAACCTTCACTCACTTTTTGTTGTCCCTTCCATGTTGCTTCTCTCCCCACTTTACTCAAATTGCAACAGTTTTTATTTTGCTGGTCGAATACATATTATCAGCAAAGACAGGCCAGTGCTTCCATCTTTCTAGCCTAGGCAAGAATGACTTCCACCCCTGCACAACACCTGGGATAGCCACAGCATCAGGAGGCTGTCTGCTAGGTCCTGGATCTGACAGTTCCACTTTTCAACTTTTGAGTTTATATAACAAGACAAAGGACAATACGCGAAGAGCAGTAGTCCATAGTGACCAATTTTTCCGCGTACACACGATCGGATTTTCCGTCGGAAAAACCTTGGATGGTTTTTCCAACGGAATTCCGCTTAAGCTTGGCTTGCATACACATGGTCACACAAAAGTTCTCTGAACTTTCGGCCGTCAAGAATGCGGTGACGTACAACACTACAACGAGCCGAGAAAATTAAGTTCAGTGCTTCTGAACACGTGTCGAATTGTTTCCGAGCATACGTCGGATTTTTTCGCATCAGAATTTCTACAGACGATCGGTTTTTCCGATAGGAATTTTTTCCGTCTGAAAATCTGAAAACCAGCTCTCAATTTTTTCTTGGCGGAAATTCCGACAGCAAAACTCAGATGGAGCATACACGCGATCGGAATTTCCGTTCAAAAGCTCACATCGGACTTTTGCTGTTTCCGATTTCCGATTGTGTGTACGGGGCATGAAACATAATCTAATCATCTGACTCCATTAAGCTTGAAACTGATTTTCTGTGAAATAGCAAGCTTGGCATATGACAATTGCTTGTTGCAATGCTTTAATAGAAAAAAAAAGCTTTCTTTAAAAAATAAGCCATCTTATTTATGTTATTTTCATTATTATTTAACACTTACACACATATCATTTTTCACCCGTAATATTAAAGGCTAGATGTAAATTCATTATTTTTTGGATGCTTCACTATATATAATTTATGATGCCAGTGACCCCAATGCCTAATTGTGGTCCTATCCCAAAATGAATGATTTCATTAAAACCCACGGTCTATTTTTAGGTCCTTCTGTGGTTTCACTAATGGATTTTGTATTGGAGGTGTTCCATTAGACTGAATTTTAATGGCCATCAGTGTAATCTCAGCACAGTGCTTGATAAAGTGCTCACTGTAGAACTGTGTAATTTCAGTGGCCCCCCAGTGACCTCTCAGAGCTCCTTTTAGGGTGCTTGTAATTACACAATCCACAAACGCTTCTATGTGTTGAGTCTCCCGACAAGAGCTTTTTACGTACCTATTTGTTTATTTATGACTCTCTCATTTTACGTCTGTAATAATTTCACACAATTAGTGATACATGACACTCCACTGCAATCAGCACTATATTTTGCATTGTATTCATTTGCAAAATAAACTGACACTGTGTAATAAACATTTCACAGACCATGTGTTGTGTCTGGTTCATGCTGTTGCCTCTAAAAGGGCCCTTAGATTCGTAAAACTACCCTTGCAGTGATTTTCATGAATAGTGCAAATTGCACATAATATATCACGAGGTTCCAATAATACAACTTTAATAGACTCTAACTATAAGGCCGCGTACACACGACCGGTTTTCTCGGCAGAATCCAGCAAGAAACTTGATGGGAGACGTATTCTGCCGAGAAAACCGGTCGTGTGTACACTTTTTGCCGAGAAACCCGTCGGGAAACTCGTTGAGCCAAAAAGAGAGCATGTTCTCTATTTCCTCGACGGGCAATGGGAAAATTTGGCTCGACAAGTTTTTTGACAGCCGAACAAGGAACTCGACGGGGAAAACGATGTGTTTCGTCCGTCGAGTTTCTCGGTCGTGTGTACGCGGCCTAAGATGCTTATGAAGTGGTACATGGTTCCTGTAAGAAGAGCAAAGGCATCTCCTCAGGCCTGAACTTGATGCTGTAGAGCAGGGATATGCAACTGGCGGACCTCCAGCTGTTGCAAAACTACAAGTCCCATCATGCTTTGCCTCTGGGTGTCATGCTTGTGGCTGTCAGAGTCTTGCTATGCCTCATGGGACTCGAAGTTCTGCAACAGCTGGAGGTCCACTAATTGCATACCCCTGCTGTAGAGAATGTGGTAAGATGGGCACCAGGTTTCATATTTGGTGACAATGCCCCAAAATAAGAAGATTTCAGCTTGATCCATTCTATCAGTATAGGGAATCTTTCCAAGTCCAAAACCAGTCTATTCCTCAAATGTATATCTTTATATATTCTTCTGGAAAAGTTTGATGGTGTCTATTGAGGTTGTCAAACAGAAATGAAATGAGATTTTGGTTAATGACAAACTGACAAGTTTGCTGCATAACACACAAAAGAAATCGGACAAAATGTGGAACCCATGGATCCAATTATTGTCATAGAAATGGCGAGGCCGATTCCCCCACTTCTTTCTTCTTGTCTACTACCCCTGTTCATTCTCATGTTCTTCTCTTGTCTCATCCCTATTTCTTTTATTCGCTTTTGTCTTTTAAGCGGACCCCTACTTAGAGTTGAAGGGGTTAAGCCTATTGATGCACAAGTCAAGGCCTTCATCCCATTGTAAGGCCGAAACAACTGGTCCATCAGCACTGATATTGAATGAACGTATACAGTAGATAATTTACCTCAGATTTAACATGCAATGTTCAAATGAGGCGTTAAAAGGCCTGTAGATGGTGTTATGTAGATTAATTAAAGACAGGACAGTGGGCCCTTATCCCTGAGATGGCAGTTGGAAGATTCAAATACTGAGTGATCATACTTTAGAATGTTCAGTGCATAAATGTGTATGCTTATAGCACCTGTGTGTGCCTCGTTATGCTCTATGTAGGCAGATCCAGCTGTAGCCTAAATATGAAAGAATAGGAATTGACTTCCTGAAATCCAATCCGATTGATTATTTTTAATTCTAAGAATAGTCAACTAGGGTAATTTCTACCTATAAAAAAAAAACAACAACAAACAAAAATTCCCAGCCCACTTGCCAGCCAGCCTGCAACATACCAAATTGACTTTGTCTAGCAGTTCACGCTAAACCCAAGGGGTTTAGTTTGCACACATTTGCAAATAAATGCTTAAGCTGCAGCGGCCACATCAAGGCACCCCAGTGTGCTGCAGTCCTAACTCTATCATTTTGTGAGTCTCCTGAGTTGGAGTACACATAATAATGGGAGGATTAAGGGCAAATTTGCCTGGAATGAGCCCACCCCTCTTTAATAGTATTGGGACGCAGGCATTTGCACAATGGCAGCGAAGATATCTAGTGTGTCCCCTCATCAATTACCAACAGTACACACAAATGGCAACTTCCCCAACCTATAACTGGCCTTTGCAGCAAGTTGCACATGGAAGGACAACACATGTAAAAAAGACAACAAACAAAAATTCCCAGCTCACTTACCAGCCAGCCTGCAACAAACCAAATAACCTTGAACCTAACAGTTCACGTTAAAACCAGGGGTTTCGTTTGCACATATTTGCAAATACATGCGTAAGATGCAGTAGCCACGTCGCACTACCGAAGGTATTCAGTGCATCCTCTCACCAATTACCAACAGTACAAACAAATGGCAACCACCCCTACCTATAACAGGCGTTTGCCACAAGGAGCACATGGAAGGGCGACCCATGTCATATGCATGTGGCTCAGGAACCACTAGCGATTATGTCAGTGGTGGCATCTTCTTCCTTACTGGCATTACTCCCTCCCTGGTCAAAAATGGCAGAATCTCCCTTGCCAGAAAGGAAGCAAATTCTCACTGGATGGACTAGTGAAGGAGTGACACTGTAGAAACAGGTAAGAGGTTTCTTTTCCCTTTTATGTGATCCTGATGCTGGCAAATTGCTGGCTGTGACAGTTTTTCTACTGCATGATAGGCCGGTAGGTGTTGTGGATTCTCTTTTCTCTGGGGTAGTGGACCGAGAGCATTATCCCCACAGTAGAGAGACCCTGATCGCCAATTGGGTGACAATAATAAGTGACCTATGCCTCGTACACATGACCGGTTTTCCCGACGGGAAAACTGCCATGTTTGCTTTTGGTCGGGAAAACTGGTCGTGTGTATGCTCCATAGAAGTTTTCCCGACAGGAAAACTGCAAGCAAAAAAATGAGAACTTGTTCTCTTTTTTCCCACCGCGATTCTCTGCGTTTTTTTGCTCTGCAGTTTTCCTATGGGATTTTTCCCGACCAAAGCTGTCATGGCAGTTTTCCTGTCGGGAAAACCGGCCGTGTGTACATGGGGAAAAGCAACCGATCGTGTGTACTAAGCATAAGAATAGGGGGAGACCCATGGAAGTGTTGGCTAAAAAGGAGGGTGCGTGTGTTCAGTAGACCAGGACTGAGTGGTAGTAAGTTAGTCAGGGTTTTGGAGGGTGCACAGTGGTTGTGGGTTTGTGCAGTGTGAGCTGTCATGCTGTAGTGTTTCAAGCTAGATGACTTCTAATGTGCCAGTCTTCCTCCCCCGCATGAAGAGCTGTGAGACTGACACAGTTAAGTGTCAATTCAGTGTTATATGGCCATCACCTCATGAGACTGTTGTTAGGGCAGCATGCTTTCCTGTCAGTAGTGTGTTTCCAGCAGTTGGCCCTCAGTGAAAGTAAACAGGAGCAAGAGCAGCATGTTTATCATACTGAAGCATCTGTTCAGTATATGTCTGCTTCATTTATAAATTGCTGTAACATTGTTAATCGTGGAGGTGACCAATCTGCAGTAAAGCAAGGGTACCTGTCATCACACCTGCAGGATCCATCGTGGGTGAATGGGGGCTCTGACTCCAGGTACATGAGCAAAGGTCTATACTTTGATTGTCCACCAACAGATTTCCTCCTGATCCAACCAAAATAGACCAGGTTGCTCGAAAATCAGTTCATGTCTTTGGTCTCCTTCAAGAAAACATGGTAGCTGCTATAGCCAAATTTTCATTCAGAAATGCGCTTGCCTTGTTATATTGGGGACAATACTTCAATACCTGACTGGTCTATAGTTTACAAGAATACATTTTGACAATTGCGCGATCGTGTGACGTTGTACCCAAACAAGATTGATGTCCTTTTTTCCCCACAAATAGAGATTTCTTTTGGTGGTATTTGATCACCTCTGCATTTTTTTTTGCGCTATAAAAAAAAAAAAAGGCTGACAATTTAGAAAAAAAATATATAGGGCCAGATTAATAAAGACGTACGACGGGCGTATCAGTAGATACGCCCTCGTAAGTCCGAATCCGCGCCGTTGCAACTTTAAGCGTATGCGATACGCTTAAATGTTGCTAAGATACGACCGGCGTAAGTCTCCTACGCCGTCGTATCTTAACTGCATATTTACGCTGGCCGGTAGGGGCGTGTACGCTGATTTACGCCTAGAATATGTAAATCAGCTAGATACGCCTATTCACGAACATACGCCCGGCCGCCTCAGTAAAGATACGCCGTTTACGTAAGGAGTTTTCAGGCGTTAAGATAAACCACCAAAAAGATGGCGCAGCCAATGTTAAGTATGGACGTCGGAACCGCGTCAAATTTTTCAAATTTTACGTTGTTTGCGTAACTAGTCCGTGAATGAGGCTGGCCGTAATTTACGTTCACGTCGGAAGCATTGACGAGTTGCCGATGTCATTAGGAGCATGCGCACTGGGATACGTCCACGGACGGCGCATGCACCGTTCGTTAGAAACGTCAAATACGTGGGGTCACTAGTATTTTGTATAGAACAGGCCCCCAACCAGCCTATTTTGAATTAGGCGGGCTTACGCCGGCCCAGTTACACTGCCCCGCCGTAAGTTACAGCGCAACTTCTTTGTGAATACAGGACCTGCTTCTCTAACTTACGGCGGTGTAGTGTATCTGAGATACGCTACACCCGCCAAACAAAATTGATGTCCTTTTTTCCCCACAAATAGAGATTTCTTTTGGTGGTATTTGATCACCTCTGCAAATATATAGGGCCAGATTCATAAAAACTTACGACGGGCGTATCAGTAGATACGCCGTCGTAAGTCCGAATCCGCGCCGTCGCAACTTTAAGCGTATGCGATACGCTTAAATGTTGCTAAGATATGACCGGCGTAAGTCTCCTACACCATCGTATCTTAACTGCATATTTACGCTGGCCGTTAGGGGCGTGTACGCTGATTTACGCCTAAAATATGTAAATAAGCTAGATACGCCTATTCACGAACGTACGCCCGGCCGACGCATTACAGATACGCCGTTTACGCAAGGAGTTTTCAGGCGTAAAGATAAACCACCAAAAAGATGGCGCAGCCAATGTTAAGTATGGACGTCGGAACCGCGTCAAATTTTACGTTGTTTGCGTAACTCGTCCGTGAATGGGGCTGGCCGTAATTTACGTTCACGTCGAAAGCATTGACGAGTTGCCGATGTCATTTGGAGCATGCGCACTGGGATACGTCCACGGACGGCGCATGCGCCGTTCGTTAGAAACGTCAAATACGTGGGGTCACTAGTATTTTGCATAGAACACGCCCCCAACAAGCCTATTTTGAATTAGGCGGGCTTACGCCGGCCCAGTTACACTGCGCCGCCGTAAGTTACAGCGCAACTTCTTTGTGAATACAGGACCTGCTGCTCTAACTTACGGCGGCGTAGTGTATCTGAGATACGTTACGCCCGCCGAAATCTTTCTGAATCGAGCCCATATTTTTTACTTTCTGCTATAATACATATCCCCAAAAAATATATAATAAAAATATATAATAAAACAAATTTATTCATCAGCTTAGGTCAATATAAATTGTTCTACATATTTTTGGTTAAAAAAATTCGCAATATGTGTATATTGATTGGTTTACGCAAAATTTATCGCGTCTCCAAACTATGGGAAAGATTTATGGACTTTTTTTAAAGTTTCTACTGGTAATGGCGGTGATTTTTAGCAGGACTGCAACATTGTGGTGGACAAATCTGACCCTAAGTGACACTTTTTGGGAACCAGTGACATTTATACATTGATCAGTGCTAAAATAATAAAAAAACAACTACTTTTACAATCACTTCAACTGTAAAAGTTATCATTCAAGTCAAGTCATTCTGTTTGATCTGCAGTTTCCATGGTGCTGCACATTTAATCAGCTATGACACCAGCCATTTGATGGCTTGACAGTTTGGTTGTGAGCAAAAATAAGCACACTGGCAACTGTGACAGTTAACCATTTAAGGCATGTCTTGAATGTAACTGTTTGGGAAAACCATTAAATCAGTGGATTTAGTTCCACCTTAAGGCCCCCATACACAGCTTGAATTTCATACCGCGGGTGGCACACAACCTAGCATCAGTGGCGGCCGGTGGTAATTTTTTTGGGGGGGCGGCAATCCTTAACACCCCCCCCCCACCAGTGGTCAGACGGTGGTTAACTGGCAGCTTCCCTTGCTCTTCGGCGGTGGCGGTGGCAGCGCCTCTGCCTTCCCCTGCTCTCGGCTGGCATCAGTGGCTTTCGTTTCCTCCCTCCTTCTCGTAAGACAATTGGGACTCTTCTTTTTTTGGCCAATTGAAAAATGAGTCTCAGACCTGCTTCTGATTGGCCGGATTGAGGATACAGCAGATATTCATTCGCTGTTGTAACACCTGGGTGGGCTCATGGCACAATGCTCTGCGCTCTGAGCCCGCCCTATTTTAAAGACTATTAGAGCCTATGGCCCTAACCGGGTGCTTAAAGCGGGGGTTCACCCTAAAAAAAATATTTTTCTATCATGCCATCAAGCATACTAGCGTGAGCTACAGTATGCCTTTATTTTATTTTTTGGCGCCGTACTCACAGTTTAATCCCGTAGTGAAGTTTTAGACTCCCGGCGGGGAATGGACGTTCCTATGCAGAGGGAAGATGATTGACGGCCGGCTATGGCGCGTCACGCTTCCCGAAAATAGCCGAAATAGGACTTGGCTCTTCACGGCGCCTGCGCAGTCAGCTCCTAGTCTGTGCGCAGGCGCCGTATAGCGCCGTGAAGAGCCGAGACCTACTCCGGCTATTTAAGGGAAGCGTGACGCACCATTGCCGGACGTCAATCACCTTCCCTCTGCATAAGAACGCCCATTCCCCGCGGGGAGTCTGAAACTTCACTACAGGATTAAACTGTGAGTACAGCGCCAAAAAAATAAATAAAGGCATACTGTAGCTCACGCTAGTATGCTGGATTTAATGGTAGAAACTTGTTATTTAGGGTGAACCACCGCTTTAAAAAAAAAACCCGCCGCTGTAATTCAGGCGCCCGGCATCCTGATAGAGGCCATAACGCCTGTATTGGGAGGTGGCTGCGGCGGCCATGGATAGATTTATGCTATGCATGAATCTATCCATTATTTATATAGGGGGGTGGTGTGGAGAGAGGCCACTGCCTAGCATTCTATATTCTTTTATTCTCAACACCAAATAAACTGATCTCCATAAAGATTCAAAATGACTCACCGCATCAGTAAATGTATTACTGAAAAATGTTATGGAAATCTTTTAATAAAGCATAAAATTACACACTACTTAATGTGCAATTTAAACATAATAGAATAGAACAAAATGCTACTAACAGATTGTCTTTATTGTGATATTAGCCCTGAGGTGAGCACATCACACAGTGCAGAAAATTCAATTTACATTAGCTTACACAACATAGGACTCAGCCTAAATGATGTCTATTGTGTTCACATGTAAGACACTATTATACACAGGAGACCACTCAGGGATATACAGAGAATGAAGCAGCACAAAAGTCTTTGTATTGTTCTGTGCGCCTCTAAATGCTCTCAGAATATTAGACAGCATGTGTCAGGGCTATTTTTTATATTGTTAGAAAGTAAAATGAGAAAACTGACCCCCCCCCCCTCCTCTTTTAATCACTGTACAAAACAGTAAAATATGGCTCAAAAGTAGCTTTGCTATAATAGAATTGAGATGTACTGTAAAAACAGGAACACAAATGTAATAAAGTGTATGTTTGCAGCTTACCTGCCCTTAGATGTAACGGCTGAATTGGTTTTATTTTATAAGGCTTTAATTTACCCAGCAGTTCTGCCAGGAGAACACTTCCTGTCCTAGAGTGACAACGTTCAGTCAGTAGTGTATTTAGGTTTTATGCTGCCCTAGGCCTGACTAAACTCGTGCACCCCTTCCTGTCAAGGCCACACCCCTTGCTGTTAAAGACCCGCCGTGAAATTTTCAAGTGGGGACACTAGTTTTGAGGGCTGGGGAGGGGGGGGGGGGTGGCAATGGATTCCCTATATTTGCATTGATTTCCTCTCACTTCCTGTTTGGCTATGGGACAGGGATGGTAAAAAATAAACTTACAGGGGCTATAACCCTCCCTTACTCTATGCAAAATGAAGAAAAAAAAGTGTTCCCTATAGTTCTACTTTAAGTACAAATTTCTGATAATTTTTTAGAGGATTAAGAAGATATAACCATGCCAATGATGCAACAGAAAACATATAGCACAGTGAGAAATTGAGGAAGGTTTGTAGTACAGGATGCTGGGACAGTCAAATTTAGAAGCGGCGCCCCCCCTCCCCACAATTGCGGAATGCTGGCCACCTGCATACCGGAAGCAGTGCGGCCGCTTTATGGGGGTGCTAGACTAATTTGCCTCTCAGCCCAGGCCGCCCCATAAGACTGGAGCTAACCAGCGGGGATTCTTTCCATGCTGCCCCCCTGCAAAGTGCTGTCCTAGGCCTGGGCCTTGTCGGCCTAGGCCAGGGTACAGCGTTGGGTTCAGTCACTGTACTACATCTATGAAGAAGCAGCATTTTTATCATGCTAGTTTGTAATCCTTGTTCCAATACCTCTGGCTAGTATTATTATAAATTTAAAAAATACATACTACTTATGTGTGCAATTATAAACCTTGAAAACATGCTGAGTATCAAAAAAACAAGGGGGTGGATTCAGGTAGCTATTACGGCGGCGTATCTCCAGATACGCCGCAGTAATTTGAATTCTGCGCCGGGGTTTTGATACGCCGATTCTCAAAGGCAGATACGCAAAAAAAATAGGCTTCCTCCGCCGACGTAACTTGAATGCAGAGGCGTAGAATTGTGTGCAATATTACGTTGGCTGCTAGGGGCGCTTCCATTGTTTTCGGCGTAGAATATGCGAATTACCTAGATACGCCGATTCACAAACGTACGTGCGCCCGGCGGTAGTTTTTTACGTCGTTTGCGTAAGGCTTTTTCTGCGTAAGGTTGCTCCTGCTATTAGGAGGCGCAGCCAATGTTAAGTATGGACGTCGTTCCCGCTTCGAAATTTTAATTTTTTACGTTGTTTGCGTAAGTCGTTCGCGAATAGGGCTGGATGTAATTTACGTTCACGTCAAAACCAATACGTCGTTGCGCCGTACTTGGAAGCAATGCACACTGGGATATGTACACGGACGGCGCATGCCGCACACTGGGATATGTACACAATAATATCAGGAATGACATCAATCGCTGCAGAACAATAATATCACAACTCTGTGTTCACAAAAAATTTGCATTAAACATAAAGTGCAAAATACTGCAAAAGTGCATTTATGGAAGGAGTGGCATGAAGAAAGCCATTGTTGAAAGTAAGCCATAAGAAGTCCTGTTTGCAGTTTGCGAGAATCCATGTGGGGAGACACATGTGGAATAAGGTGCTCTGGTCAGATGAGACCTAAATTTAAGTTTTTGGTCTAAAAGCAAAATGCTATGTGTGGCAGAAAACAAACACTGCACATCAGCCTAAACACACCATCCCCACCGTGAAACATGGTGGTGGCAGCATCATATTGTAGGGATTCCTTTCTTCAGCAGGGACAGGGAAGCTGGTCAGAGTTGGTGGGAAGATGGATGGAGCCAAAAACAGGGCAATCTTAGAAGAAAATCTGTTAGAGTCTGCAAAAGACTTTAGACTTGGGCAGAGGTTCACCTTCCAGCAGGACAACGACCCTAAACATACAGCCAGAACTACAATGAAATGTAGGAGAAGCGGTCCGAGTGGCCCCAGCACATCCTTCCCCTTGCCTCCTAAGGTAGGGCATCTTATTGCCGTATTCACGTCAGTATCCCGGCCAAAATATTGAGCACCAGCCACCACTGCTGTTTTAGAGTCACTGGTGCCCACAAAGTGTTAGGCCCTGTACACACGATCAGACAAAACCGATGAAAACGGACTGAAGTTCAGTTTCATCGGTCCAAACCGACCGTGTGTGGGCCCCATCGGTCAGTTATCCTTCGGTCCAAAAATGTTGAACTTGCTTTAAAAATTCAACCGATGAATGCCTAACCGATAGGTCAAAACCGATGGTTAGTATGCAAAAGCATCGGTTCAAAACCTGCGCATGCTCAGAATCAAGTCGACGCATGCTTGGAAGCATTGAACTTCCTTTTTCTATGCATGTCGTTGTGTTTTACGTGACCGTGTTGGATTCGATCGGTTTTTGAACTGATGGTGTGTAGGCACATCAGACCATCAGTCTGCTTCATCGGTTATTCGGACCGTTCTCATCGGATGGACCGACCGTGTGTACGCGGCCTCAGTGTCCAACTATTCGTTGCAATATTGCAGTCCCGCTTTAAGTAGCTGATCGCTGCCATTACTATTATAAAAAAATAATAATAATAATAATTAACCTCCCTGGCGGTATGATTCTTTCAGAAAAAACATGCTGAAAGCGGTACCATTATTTGCAAGGAAATTTGGCGTTTTATATTGTAGGTCTGTAATTTTTAGAAATAACTCACTTAAATCTGACCAAACAAGATTCTAATAGGCATCCCGGGTATGACATTTTTTTAAAAACAAAATTATAAATTATAATATAATAAATAACTATAAATAATTATAACAAATAATAATATAATTATAATAAAAATTATTCAATAATGTAATCAAATCAAAATCACTGAAATTTGCTCAGTTGCAGAATTGTCGCTGTCATTATTATTATTTTTTTATGACAAATTTCCCCACAAATCGCTATCGCACAATTCTGCAAGTGATTATAATTTATTATCGCTGTTTTCTAGCTGATCTAAAACTATTTTTGACATAAAGGGACACTTTTGGTTGCTATGGACAATCTACAGTTTGCAGGGAGAAAGAAACGTTTTTATTATATAAAATGACATGTAGGACACTGGGCAGACGACTAGGGACAAGGGGGGGTGTTTTTTTTACATACAGTACTGTAATCTATAAGATTACAGTATACTGTATGTAATGTGTTTGTTTACTTTTTTAAATTTGGCGCCGTTCTCCGTCCCCGTGCGTCGTAACGTCGCAGGGAACGGAGATCGGCGGCACAGGAGGACGCTGTGTGAATCGAGCGAGGTCCCGCTCGCTCACACAGCGCGGTGGAATCGCTGGATCCAGGGACAAGGTAAGTAAAAAGTGCCTGTGGATCCCGCGAGGCGAGCCCGAGTCTGACTCGGGGTTACCGATCCTAGCCCAAAAATCTCACCCCGAGTCAGACTCGGGAACACCGCCCAGGAGGTTAAGTAACATTTGCGCAAACCAATCAATATATTCTTATTGGGATTTTTTATACCCCAAAAAATATGTAGCAAAATACACATTGGTCCAAATTCATAAAGAAATTCGATTTAAAAAATAAATAAATATTTGATATGTTTTATAGTGGAAAATAAAACATGTAGGCCCAGATTCTCAAAGGGCTTACGACGGCGCAACGCTATGTATGCCATCGTAAGTCCTAATCTGGGCCGTCGTATCTATGCGACTGATTCTTAGAATCAGTTACGCATAGATATCCATTAGATCCGACAGGCGTAAGGCTCTTACGCTGTCGGAATCTTAAATGCAATTTTTTTTTGCCGATAGGTGTCGCCTCTGTCGTTTTCCCCGTCGAGTATGCAAATTAGCTAGATACGCGAATTCCCGAACGTACGCGCGGTCGACGCAGGGAAGTTACGACGTTTACGTTAGGTTTGCGCGGCGTAAAGTTGCCCCTGCTATATGAGGGGCAACCAATGTTAAGTATGGCCATCGTTCCCGCGTCGAAATTTCAAAATTTACGTCATTTGCGTAAGTCGTCCATGAATGGGGCTGGACGCCATTTACGTTCACGTCGAAATCAATGACGTCCTTGCAACGTCATTTGGAGCAATGCACCCTGGGATTATTTCCGGACGGCGCATGCGCAGTACGTTCGGCGCGGGAACGCGCTTAATTTAAATGCTCCACACCCCCTACCTGACTAATTAGAATTAGGCGGGCTTGCGCCGGGTGATTTACGCTACGCCGCCACAACTTTACAGGCAAGTGCTTTGTGAATAAAGCAATTGCCTGTAAAACCTGCGGCGGCGTAACGTAAATGACATACGTTACGCCGCCGCAGAGATACGCCGGATCTACGAGAATCTGGCCCATAGTTTTTGTTTTCTAAATTGTTGGTATTATTTTGTTTATAGCGCAAAAAAATTTAAAACCAGAGGTGATCAAATACCACCAAAAGAAAGCTCCATTTATGGGAAAAAAATGACATAAAATGAATTTGTCCATGCAGTTGTCAGTTAAAGTAACGCAGTGCCGTATAACGAAAAATGGCCTGGTCATAAACAGGGGTAAATCTTTTGGAGGTCAAGTGGTTAACATGTAATAAAATAAAACATATGCACTATTGTAGATGTTTGTGACAAATATTATACAACACATATTAGAAAAATTTCCTTTTTTAAATTTTTGAGAGCATTAATTGGACACATGGTGCACATAAAGGACCTGACTGCATGCTGAACAGAAGACACCAGCAACAGACGGCTTTCTTTAAAGGTCGCAGTGAGAGGTTAGCTGCAGCCTGCTTGCCCTGAAGCATTATCGGAGAACCTAATACCTGGGCAACTGCTGAGGGTATTGGATAGACCTCTGTGTGATTCCTCAAGCAGGCCGCTGCCATAGCGATTTGTGCATCAAAGAGCCAAGTTAAAAGTGACAACAGCGTCCAGATTTTTATCAGGCAGCCTGTGGCAATAGTAATAAGCTGTTTGGTTTGCAGGTAAAAAGCTCTATTATGAACAGATGGCCAACTAGAAGTTATGCACAGTTTGCACCTTTCATCTGAGTCAGGGGATATAGTAGAAATCATCAAAGGCAAGGGCTTAATTGATGGCAGAGCTAAAGTCACCATCAAATACTCAGATCACTGTTTCCTAATTGTGTATCTGGGAGGGCAGCAGAATAATAATAGTCATTGTAGTAATTATCTCACTATAGGATGTAATGGTTGACTTAAAGTGAACCTGTACTTTGCCTGTTTAGGGTAAAGTAACAGGTTTGCTGGATAGACTGTTTTCCAATCTTTTTCCCGAGTATCTCCCAAATCCCTGATCAGTTCCCTGTCAATTCTAGATTAGGGTGTACCTACATTTAGCAATGAATGTCATCAGTTCTTGATATGCATCATCTTTCCTCCAAATGCTGTGTTCTCACTGCAAGTATTGCAATTCTCTTTTAACCACTTAAGGACCGGACCAATATGCTGCTAAATAACCCAAGGGGTTTTTACAATTCGGCACTGCGTCGCTTTAACAGACAATTGCGCGGTCGTGCGACGTGGCTCCCAAACAAAATTGGCATCCTTTTTTCCCCACAAATAGAGCTTTCTTTTGGTGGTATTTGATCACCGCGGTTTTTATTTTTTGCGCTATAAACAAAAATAGAGCGACAATTTTGAAAAAAATTCAATATTTTTTACTTTTTGCTATAACAAATATCCCCCAAAAACATATATAAAAATATTTTTTTCCTCAGTTTAGGCCGATACATATTCTTCTACCTATTTTTGGTAAAAAAAAATCGCAATAAGCGTTTATCGATTGGTTTGCGCAAAATTTATTGCGTTTACAAAATAGGGGATAGTTTTATTTTTTTTATTTTTTTTACTACTAATGGCGGCGATCAGCGATTTTTTTTGTGACTGCGACATTATGGCGGACACTTCGGACAATTTTGACACATTTTTGGGACCATTGTCATTTTTACAGCAAAAAATGCATTTAAATTGCATTGTTTATTATGAAAATGACAGTTGCAGTTTGGGAGTTAACCACAGAGGGCGCTGTAGGATTTAGTGTTCACCTAGTGTGTGTTTACAACTGTAGGGGGGTGTGGCTGTAGGTCTGACGTCATCGATCGAGTCTCCCTATAAAAGGGATCACTCGATCGATGCAGCCGCCACAGTGAAGCACGGGGAAGCCGTGTTTACATACGGCTCTCCCCGTTCTTCAGCTCCGGGGAGCGACCGCGACGGAGCGGCTATAAACGAATATCCGCGCCGTCGTCCTGGATCGCTCCCCGTGGGAATCCGACCGCCGCATGTTACCGGGGGGGGGGTCCCGATCGGACCCCCGACCCACGTCTAGGCAGGGACGTACAGGTACGCCAATGTGCCTGTACGTGCCATTCTGCCGACGTATATGTACATGCGGCGGTCGGGAAGTGGTTAATTATTATTACTGTATATACTCAAGTATAAGCCGGCCCGAGTATAAGCCGAGGCACCTACTTTTGCCACAAAAAAATGGGAAAATGTATTGACTCGAGTATAAGCAATAGGGTGAGAATGCAGCAGCTACTATAAGTGGAAAAGAGGGTCAACAATGCCCATTTGCACGCCTCACTGTGCCCATTGCAGCCAGACCTCACCGTGCCCATTGCAGCCAGACCTCACCCTGCCCATTGCAGCCAGACCTCACCGTGCCCATTGCAGCCAGACTTCACTGTGCCTATTGCAGAATCACTTTGCCGTGTACCTGAGTCCGTGACATGCAGATTCAGACGGCAGACGGGCAGTGTTAAAAAGTCGCGCTCCTCCATGTCCTGTTCTGTGATAGGCGGAACACTCCGTTTCCCAGCAGACACTGTGTTCAGACGCCCTCTCGTCCTTTTGTCTATCACAGCGTCCGTGATAGGCAGAACACTGAACACAGTGTCTGCTGGGAAACTGAGTGTTCCGGAACAGGACATGGAGGAGCGCGACTTTTTAACACTGCCCGGCCGCCGTCTGCATGTCACGGTACACTGACTCAAGTATAAGCCGAGTGGGTCACTTTCAGCCCAAAAAACTGAAAAACTTGGCTTTTACTCGAGTATATACGGTATATTAATATTAAACAGGATTTGAATAGCGTCAAGGGTTTGAGCAGCGCTTTAGACAATACAGAAACAACACAATTCAATACAGGAGGTTTACAATACTATAATCTAATATGAATTTCATTAAATACTCCCCTCCTCCCCCCTTCCTTCTGGCTTTTTGACATGCAGGGACATCTAGGCCCTACCTACCCAATATGGCTGTCATGAACCCACTGTAACCTTCTGGCTTCACGTCTCTGCTATCAGCAACAGGGACTGTTGCTAGTTGCAGAATTCAGTACTTCCAATCATTCAGTACTTCAAAACCCTTGCAAATCAGATTAATTCACAAGGGGTACATTAAATCCTGTCTGAAATTTTAGAAATTGAATCCAAGCAGTGAATATCATTGAGGTTTATGTAGGGTAGGTAGGGGAAAATCCTGCTGTTATAATCTGTTCATCTTTGGGGCTAATAGAGAAATTGTCAGAAAAGGGTACAAGGATCTGGGTACTGCAATGAGACACATTTAGCAAAAAAGAGATGTCCTTTTGTGTGGCTTTGAGTGTGACATTGAAAAAACACCAAACCTTTATATTGCATGCTTGGGAGATGGACAGAATTAGCAACAATGTCATCTGGCATCACATACTTTGGATGTGTAAATAACCTGTCACTCAAAGCAATGAGAGAGAAAATGACTTTGTATTTAGACCAGGTTTTGTCTGGAAGTCTGTTAATTGTCACTGAACAATAAAAGAGGATTGCTCAGAGCTGGATTAACTTTCTGTGGCAAGATATTGTGACATAAAAAAAAATGGGTTTACATCCACTTCAAATACAGAAGCAGCACCCCAGTATGATTTATTCTTACTTGGGAAAAAAATGTTTATAGAAAATTTTGGCTGCAACACCAGAGTTTTTATTAGGTGTTAATAGGTCTCAACTTTATTAAGATTGGCAAGTGGCAATTTTTTTTCCCCTTTACATGCGTATATATATATATATATATATATATACATACAGAGGTTTTTTTTTTTTAGAAAATAGGTGCAGGAACTCAACCACGACCCCGTTCAGATTTCACAAACAGTAGAAGGGTCTTAAAGGGGCATTAAATACCAGGATTGCATTACATACAGAATGCAGAGTTCAGGGGGGTTACACACAGAGTGCAGAGCTGTCATTTGTAAACACAGAAATCAGACTTCTGTGTTTACAAGTGATTGTGGTGAGCAGGCACCAAAGGATCTGAACCAAAGGTGGTGGAACTGAGTTCCCCCAAGTTCCCCCTGAAAAAAAGCCCTGTATATATATATATATATATATATATATATATATAAATATATAAATATATATATATATATACATTTTACGTTTTCTTTATGATTTTTTGTTTATATACAAATAGTTAACTTAATTGGAGGCCTATCCATGCCTACAGATTGAACCCAATAGGGGTAGGCTGGTACAGGCTACCAAGTAATGTATTGTTATAAGAACAATCGTATGAACCAAGGTAACTTGGTTGGTTACTAAGGATTAATATGACAATTTTAATCTGTACTGTAAAGTAAATACTTTCAATAAAAATCTATTGTTAAAAAAAAAAAATGGCCAGTGGCAAAACTATTTAATAGCATAGATTGTGAGCTCCTTTTTTGCAGTACCACACCAAATTGTCTTAATAAATTATTTAAATGTTAAGACATAGTCCACAAAAACATTTCAATACCACAAACCCAAATTTCCAAAACCCCCCTCCCATCTTATCTCCAAAATGTTCCCCAAATAATCTGAATTTAGACTTGGGGTATGTGTTTGTTAGAAATTGACAAGTGTACTGGCAGTTAAATAGACAAGACTGGTTTACCCTGCAATAAAAATTTATCTGAGAGACAATAGCTACCAATATTGTTCAGTGGTTGGACAGTATGTAAACAGCTTGGTTGGTCCCAATATGGCTTCATGTACACAGGATGTTGTTTAACCTCTCCTAAACATTTAACTTGACAGCTAGAGTCTGACATTTAAAAGCGGGCGTTTAGCCACGTTTGCGTTTAGGAGCGTTTAAAAAAAATTTTTGGGGTTAAAATGAAAATCGTCTGTAAACGAAACGCTGCTAAAAGCAAGTTACCACGTTTAGCAAAGTTTACAAGTTGTTACAGGCATTTGGTGTTTCAAGTGCCTCTGAACATCAGTCCTGAACACATTTTTTTGCGTTCTAAAATGTGCGTCTAAACTCAACTGCCTAGAAAATACTATAAACTACCCTGTGTACATGAACTGTTAAGATAACATGGAGGAGTGTTCAGGGGCAGCTGAACAAAATGCCCAACTGCTCCTAAACATCCGTTTACCAGCAGCAGTACACATGAGGCCTATAAGAGCCAGTGACAAGACAGGTTTAGTTTCGAAATAAACATTAGAGTATATTAAGTAAGAGACAATAGTCAAACATATTGAACAGTGGCTGGACAGTATGTAGACAGCTTGGTAATGCCGCAATAAAAGAGGGACAGGCGATTCAGGTTTTATCTTGCAATAAACATTAGAGTGTATTATTTGAAAGACAATGGCCACAAATATTTCTGAGGTCCAGCTGCAGAAATATTGTGTGGTACCTTTAGGGCACCAATATTGACTGGAAGAGGTGTCAGTTTTCTTAAATTTTTTTTGGTGGGGGGGTGACAATAAAAGTTCTCTGAAGCATTATCATAAGGAGTTTTATTATCATTGGAAATTATGGTTCATTTTAATATAAATGAGTCAGTCCACACTATCTGTCCTAAAGAAATCCTTTCCTTGGATAGCACACTGGCTGTAGGCCAAGCCAGAAGCCCCAGCACATACCGTGCATGCTGTGAGGTATAGCAGCCATTCTGAGGTAAAAATTACAGATGTGCACTGCCTCTAGATGCTGCGTCCCGACCACAACTTTGTCCTGCAAAACTGTTGCCAGTATATACGTAAATCCTATATGATAATAATAAATAATAACAATAAAATAAAGCTAATGCAGCCTGCAGCCACCACATCTAAGAAATGGTAAGCTGCAGTATATTACAATTTTTGTTTTGGGGTTTAAATATGTTTAAGTTACATAGAATGGCCGTGTTCCCTACTTAGTGGTGCAACAGAGTGGTTTTGCTTTACTATTTCTGTTTCTCAATATAGATCTATAAAAACCTGCTCCTATCAAATGAAAACAATACTGTGCAGTCAGAGAAACCACACTCTACAAATCATTATGTGAATTACAGGTATAAAAACCTAGGGGCAGATCCTCAAAAAAATTACGCCGGCGTATCACTTGATACGCCGCGTCATTTCAAATTACCCACGTCGTATCTTTAGTTTGAATCCTCAAACCAAGATACAACGGCATCTGGGTTAGATCCGACAGGTATACGTCCTCGTATGCCTTTCGGATCTAAGATGTAATACTTCGGCGTCCGCTGGGTGGCGTTCACGTCGTTTTCCGCGTCGGGTATGCAAATTAGCTATTTCCGACGATCCACGAACATACGCGCGGCCGTCGCATTCTCTTACGTCGTCTCTAGTCGGCTTTTTTCGGCATATAGTTAAAGCTGCTTTTTTAGATTTGCAATGTTAAGTATGGCCGTCGTTCCCGCGTCGAAATTTTAATTTTTTATTTTTTTTGCGTAACTCGTCCGTGAATCGGGATGGACGTACGTCACGTCTAAGTTTAAAAAATGATGTCCTTGCGACGTCATTTTGCGCAATGCATGGCGGGAAATTTAGAAACGGAGCATGAGCAGTTCATTCGGTGCGGGGACGCGCTTCATTTAAATGAAACACGCCCCCTAATCGCCGATTTTAATTCCGCCGCCAGAGATACACTACGCCGCCGTAACTTACGGCACAAATTCTTCCAGGATTCGAACCAGCCAAAAGTAAGTTACAGCGGCGTAGTGTATCTCTGATACGCTGCGCCGATGTATTTCTATGTGACTCTTCCCCCTAATGACTTGAGAGGTGTACTCACATTATAGTATTCTCTTTAATTTATATGTAAGCCAAATCTCTTAAAATCACATATATTAATGTGGTTTTATATGCAATAGTTTATCTTTTTAGATCTGGATATTTTCTAAAAATAATATTGGGGCATCATGTAGTCCAAGCTAGAGAGGTCAACAGCTCCAGATAGCAACAAAAGATAAACAAAAAAAAAACTTTATTTAATAAAAATGGCAATTACTTACACAGTGATTTTGCAATCCAAATGTCGTTCAGTCAGGGTTTACATCTACTAAAATTCACCAACTCCAAAACCTGATCATTGTTGTCACAGTGGCTGATTTTGCTTTTCGCCCAGTTAGCTATACACAATGTCGAAGCCGCAGGCCATAATAAATAGACCTTGAATAAAAGAACATCCTAAACCTAAAGCAAACAAAACAAAATGAGATATTTAGCAGTACAAGTAGGCCATCCCATTTCATAGCCCCGTTTACACACTATGTTAATGAGTTAATACCTTCCACATTGCAGGATTAAGGGTAGAGGTTAGGCCACAGAAAACAAATTGAGGATACTGGCGTGTAAACTTCAGCCTTGCGTTTACAGGGCAAAAAGTGATTATGATAAAACCTATTGGTATGTGTGAGGCCTCTTTCCCTGGTGTCTCATTAATTGTCACAGTTGAAAGAGTCATTCTGTCCTGGTGATAGCTTGAGCAGCTGGGCCTTGTTTACCAGAAAACACTTCTCTGATAAGACGATGCTGCCTTGTAGAAAAAGGCCAAAGACAAAGTAAACAGTCAATGTAATGTGTATTGTCTTCTCAGTCCTGGAATTTACATGTCCATTGATACACTCAGCCAAATCTCATTCAGACTTGCAACTTGCCGTATGTAGGTTGGATTGACTGTTTGGATATTATGTATAGTACCTTCTAAAGCTGGTCATACAGAGCAGACTGAAGGAAAAACTCCTAACAGGCTTAACAGCATTGATGGATGACTATTATATTCTGGCAACCGCTGGTGATTGGATGAAGTTGTTGTTGAACCAATAATTCGGCCACCCATTGGACAATGGTTAACAGAGCCAACCATTATACAATTATAGCACATTCCACCACTGCCAAATACCCAATTTATCCTCTTTAGTCTCACTGACCAACCAGGTGCCAAGACTCAGGAGCCCGCTGTTATTACTACACTTGGTTTAGGAAAAAAACAGGCTGCACACCTATGACATCTTAAGCTCTGTACACACGGTAAAAAGTCAGCCGGGAAAACCGAGAACCTCCTCAGTAACTTTCCCCCTGTACACACCAGAGGTTTTCCCGTCAGGAAAAATGCAGTGAGAGCTTTGGCCAGGAAACCCCAGCCGTGTGTATGCTCCACCGCAATGTTTCCCATAGGGAAACTGCCAGGAAAAAGACTGCCGGGAATCGCGGCAGGAAAAAAGAGAACATGTTCTCATTTTTCCTGCTAGGATTCCAGGTGTAGTTTTTCTGTCGGGAAAACTGCCATGGAGCATACACACGCCCAGTTTTCCCAGCCAAAAGCTGTCATGGCAGTTTTCCAGACGGGAAAACTGGTCGTGTGTACGAGGCATCAGAAATCCAAAAATGTACTAAAAAGAAATAGTTCAGACACACACTGCAAGCCTTCCACCTCAAGCTACAATGCCATCACATTTCATCCATGATCGGGTTTAAAGTGGAAGGGTTTAAGTGTAATCCCTCACCTTGTAAAATAACCCTTTCGGTTTAAAATATAAATGAAAGGCAAAACCTTTGTATCTACATTACAGACCAAAAGTTTGGACACACCTTCTCATTCAAAGAGTTTTCTTTATTTCCATGACAATGAAAATTGTAGATTCACACTGAAGGCATCAAAACTATGAATGAACACATGTGGAATTATACATAACAAAAAAGTGTGAAACAACTGAAAATATATTTCATATTCTAGGTTCTTCAAAGTAGCCACCTTTGGCTTTGATTACTGCTTGGCACACTCTTGGCATTCTCTTGATGAGCTTCAAGAGGTAGTCACCTGGCGCAGTACCCCATCACTCTCCTTCTTGGTCAAATAGCCCTTACACAGCCTGGAGGTGTGTTCGGGGTCATTGTCCTGTTGAAAAATAAATGATGGTCCAACTAAACGCAAACCGGATGGAATAGCATGCCGCTGCAAGATGCTGTGGTAGCCATGCTGGTTCAGTATGCCTTCAATTTTGATTAAATCCCCAACAGTGTCACCAGCAAAGCACCCCCACACCATCACACCTCCTCCTCCATGCTTCACGGTGGGAACCAGACATGTAGAGTCCATCCGTTCACCTTTTCTACGTCGCACAAAGACACGGGGGTTGGAACCAAAGATCTCAAGTTTGGACTCATCAGACCAAAGCACAGATTTCCACTGGTCCAATGTCCATTCCTTGTGTTCTTTAGCCCAAACAAGTCTCTTCTGCTTGTTGCCTTTCTTTAGCAGTGGTTTCCTAGCAGATATTCTACCATGAAGGCCTGATTCACACCGTCTCCTCTTACCAGTTCTAGAGATGTGTCTGCTGCAAAAGGTGGCTACTTTGAAGAACCTAGAATATGAAATATATTTTCAGTTGTTTCACACTTTTTTGTTATGTATAATTCCACATGTGTTAATTTATAGTTTTGATGCCTTCAGTGTGAATCTACAATTTTCATAGTCATGAAAATAAAGAAAACTCTTTGATTGAGAAGGTGTGTCCAAACTTTTGGTCTGTACTGTACATATAAAAAATATTAGAAATACCTTTTTTATATAACTGATCACATTCCATCTGTTCTCAGCTGCATAAGAGCTAGGGGAGGAGAAGCAGCAGCATGGCTGACCTCTACAGAGAGACCACTGCTTTCACATATAGTGCAAGGGTCCGTCTCTATAGCATGCTAACACAGGGTAGACTTTACTACTGGGCCTAGGGCTACTTTCTAATAAAAAAAAGACAAATTGTAAGACTTTAAACTTATTTTGTTTTGTTGCAAATTCAGTTGGACTTTACCAAATCAATAAATACATTTTGTATATGTTCATTTTAAATACCCCATGTAAATCAACCTAAATACTCCCATTAAGGAAGATCTCCACATTCACCTGTCTAGAAAAGGACAAAGAGAATTGGAAAGAGCTTTCACACATGACAGATGAGCTTAGATCTATGAACAGATAGGGGGACAGATTGGTTTAGCCTGCATGTGCTTTGTGAACAGAGCGGTACTTTCCAAGCACCTTTTTCACTTTTAAATCTAATAAGTGCAGTGAGTGGAATCACCTTATCAGATTGCCCTTCCACAACAGTATTTCATTTCAGAGTTCAAAAGAGACTACATATGTAGAGATAAAACGGAAGACTTATGTCCCTACAAACAGGCTCATTTTCTGCAGCATCTGTACTCACAGCCACTCCAGGGAATTGCAGTTGGTGATAATTAGGATAGGGTAGCAATGCCACATGTCAAATATTCCCTAGCTGTATCATTGTTCTGTTTTCAAATTTCAATTATAAAATATTCATTACAATTAAATTACTCAAAGAGAGATAAGCAAATCTCATCAAAATTGCTCTTCAGACAATTGCAAGATTTGCTTCACCGGATGGATATTCACAAATGGTGACATATAGAGTGGGATTTTTTAAACTACCGTACTTTCTAGTTTAATTTTGCAATGCCCACCGTATACGAGGAACCCGATGTGCAGAAAGTGTGTGAGCACTGGCATCCCACATCTTATTATTAACCTATAGTCAATGGCATGCATAGAATTCAATAGGAATCCTGCTTTACCTTACCTAAGATGGTGAAACACATGTTGGATTTGTTATGTCCCCACATGTGCACAGAAAAAAAATTCGTTTTTTTTTGTTCTGTTTCGTATCGTTCCGTAGGTTCGTTTCCGTTCGTTTTTCGTAAGACGCCCGTTTTCCTGTTCGTTCCCGTTCGTTTTTCGTACGACTAAATTTTTTCGTATTCCGATCGTTTCGTATTTTTGTTACCGTTTTATATTCGTACATGCGGGATGGTCCGTTATTCTGTTTAATTCATGTTCGTTACTCGTTAGACAATAATTTTCGTGAATTTTCGTCAATGATTTGCATTCTGTGTTTTGGATTCCTTTTTCTGTTCGTGTTTTCGGTCGTGTGTTCGTGTGACATCTATGACAATTTGTTGTGGATGTCATGTGGGCATGCGACTGAAGATACGAACAGAAAAAGGATTTTCGTCATTTTGTACTTTCGTAAATATATCGCGGGATTCGCGGCACTTTAAACACGCGGCTCATCCATATTAATGATTGTTAAGCCCCATACACTTGGTCAGACTTTTTTAATAACAAACATAAAAACGATCGTTTTCCGTTCGTTCTCAGAAAATGTGTTCGTTTTTAAACTCCATCAGAAAAACATTTTTGGGTTCAAAAGTCTGGCCAACTGATCTCCCTTCAGATGAAAATCCACAGAAAAGTTTATTTGGCTTTACTGTACTACTCAGCACAAAAGAGAAGCTGCTAACTACACTCACTGCCCATTAAAAAAAACGAAAATTACATCTGTGGCAAGAGATTTGCATTCTGTGTTTTGGGTCCTTTTTCTTTTGGTGTTTTCGGTCGTGTGTTCGTGTGACATCTGTGGCAAAAGATTTGCATTCTGTTGAATCCAAAATACGAACAGAAAAAAGGAATTCAAAATACAGGGTGCGGGTCTTTTGTTGTGGATGTCATATGAGCATACGGCTGAGGATACGAGCAGAGAGGGGATTCAAACAAGATACAGAGTGCAAATCTTTTGTTGTGGATGTCGTGTGAACATACGGCTGAGGATACGAGCAGAGAAGGGATTCAAACAAGATACAGAGTGCAAATCTTTTGTTGTGGATGTCGTGTGAACATACGGCTGAGTATACGAGCAGAGAGGGGATTCAAACAGGATACAGAATGCAAATCTTTTGTTATAGATGTAATTTTTGTTTTTTTGCCGTTTTCGTTTTGTCGTATTTTCGTCAGATCGTTCGTTCGTATTTGCGGTTGTTCGTTATGCGGCTCATTCGTAATCCCGTCGTTTTTGGATCTTGGTGCTTTAATTTTTTCGTATGTAGACATTATTCTGCCGGTACGAAAATGAACATTTTCGTACGAAAATAACATTCGTACGAATGGGAATGCACATATCTAATTATTGGTATTTATATAGAACCAACAATTTATGCAGCAATTTACATGTATATTAACCACATTAACCCCCTTCATTAACAGGCCTTTTTTTGGAATACTGCGCTGCGTTACTTTAACCACTTGCCGACCGCTGCACGCCGATGTACGTGGGCAGAATGGCATGGGCAGGTAGATTGGTGTACAGGTACGTCCATTTGAATTTGTCACCCAGCGGGCAGGCGTGCGCCCCAGCCACATGCCTCTTAAGTGCGCAGAGAGTTCCAGAGAGTCCTGCGATTGCGGTCGGCAAGAGCAGAACAGGAAAATGCCTTTGTAAACAAGGCATTCCCCTATTCTGCCTAGTGACACGTGACACGTCACTGATGACCGTTCACGGGGAACGGTCATCAGTGACGTGTCACGTGTAGCCACGCCTCCAAACAGTTAAAATCACCTCTTAGGGAACACTTTACCCCTGCAGCGCCACCTAGTGGTTAACCCCTACACTACCAGTGTAATTTTTACAGTAACCAGTGCATTTTTATAGCACTGATCACTGTAAAAATGGTCCCAAAATGGTGTCAAAAGTGTCCGATGTGTCCGCCATAATGTCGGAGTCACGATAAAAATCGCTGATCGCCGCCATAACTAGTAAAAAAAAAAATATATTAATAAAAATGCCATAAAACAGTCCCCTATTTTGTAGAAGCTATAACTTTTGTGCAAACCAATTAATAAACACTTACTGCGATTTTTTTTTACCGAAAATATGTAGAAGAATAGGTATTGGAATAAACTGTGGAAAAAAAAAGTTTGCATATCTGCCTGTACGCATTTTTTTTTTTTACATTTAATTTTGCTTTAACCACTCAACTACCGCCCACCGTCAATTGACGACGGCACAGTAGATCAATTGTTCTGACAGGACGTCATATGACATCCTCGTCTTTTAAGGCCGCTAGGGGGCACGTTACTGGGAACGCGATGCGCGTGCCCGGCGGCCACGATGGCCACCGGGCACCCGCAATTGCACTGTAACTGAGCAGGACCGTGCATCTCTGTGTGTAAACACAGAGATCCACGTCCTTTTAGGGAGAGGAGACCGATGCTGTGTCCCTTGTACATAGGGACACAGATCGGCCACTTCCCCAGTCAGTCCCCTCCCATTACAGTTAGAATCACTCACTAGGCTACACATTTAACCCCTTCCTCGCCCCCTAGTGTTAACCCCTTCCCTGCCAGTCACATTTATACAGTAATCAGTGCATATTTATAGCACTGTATAAATGTGAATGGTCCCAAAAATGTGTCAAAAGTGTCCGAGGTGTCCGCTATAATGTCGCATCCCAATAAAAATCGCTGGCCACCGCCATCCCTAGTAAAAAAAAAATAATAAAAAAAAAATAATAATTCTGTCCCCTATTTTGTAGGCGCTATAACTTTTGCGCAAACCAGTCACTATACGCTTATTGCGATTTATTTTATTTTATTTTTTACCAAAAATATGTAGAAGAATACGTATCGGCCTAAACTGAGAAAAAAATCTATTTAAAAAAAAAAAAAATGGGATATTTATTATAGCAAAAAGTTTAAAATATTGTGGTTTTTTTCAAAATTGACACTCTTTTTTTGTTTATAGCACAAAAAATAAAAACCGCACAGGCGATCAAATACCACCAAAAGAAAGCTCTATTTGTGGGGGAAAAAAGGACGTAAATTTTGTTTTGGAAGCCACGTCGCGCGACCGCGCAATTGTCAGTTAAAGCGACGCAGTGCAGGAAGCTGAAATTTCGCCTGAGCAGGAAGGGGGTATATGTGCACAGTAAGCAAGGGGTTAATTAAAGTTTGTATGGGCTTAGCATGTACGTCATTTGTAAACTGAAAAAAAAATTCAGGGCTGCAAGCTGGCAAGAGTCAATGTTTTCTGGAAAGAAAATGTCGCTGAGAATTATATGATTGTTGGTTGTTTTGTCATATTAGATGGCAATCATCAATTTAATGGTAACCATTACCAATGCCTTGAACACATGGTGTATGGGAAGAGAAGAATATGACAAATTACATAATAATCCATAATGCTCATGTTGAGTAGAAACACATCCAAGAGGTCACTTGAAATCTCCTGAACTTGATGCAGAGCCTTTTCCAGAAAAGAGAATCTCCCCTTCCTCCGACTGACTGGTCCACGTTAGAATAATGACTTAACCTGTTAATGAGATTTCTCTAAGACAAGAAGCTCATAATTTATTGAGGTCATACATTGACTGAATGGGGCAAATTTGCATTTGACCTCTCAGCTATAGAGTGGGGTTATAGGAAGCCCTGTCTTGAAAACGATGATTAATAGATATGGCAGCGATGCCGCCGTAATCTGTTTTATGACGGATGAGTTTAGGGAGCTGTGATCTCAAAATATACAATGGTAAGAGACAGTCATTTACATTGAGGAATACAGCAGGCATGCGGATTTTGTAAATTATTTGTCCATGAGCCAAACTAAGTAGATAGAATCTTATTGACCTATCTACATGTTAACTATTTCAACCCCGGAAGGATTTGCCCCCTTCCTGACCAGGCCATTTTTTGCGATACGGCACTGTGTCGTTTTAACTGACAATTGCGCGGTCGTGTGATGCTATACCCAAACAAAATTTATGTAATTGTTTCCCCACAAATAGAGCTTTCTTTTGGTGGTATTTGATTACCTCTGCGTTTTTATTTTTTTGCGCTATAAACAAAAAAAGAGTGCCAATTTTGAAAAAGAAAACATAGGGGCAGATCCACAAAATAATTATGCCGGCGTATCTCTTGATACGCAGCGTAATTTCAAATTTTGCGCGTCGTTTGTTTGTTTTGTATCTTCAAAACAAGATACGACGGCATCTGGGATTGATCCGACAGGCGTACGTCTTAGTACGCCGTCGGATCTTAGGTGCATTTTTTCCGCCAGCTGCTAGGTGGCGTTTCCATCGAATTCCACGACGAGTATGCAAATGAGCTAGTTACGGCGATCCACGAACGTACGTCCGGCCAGCGCATTTTTTTTACGTAGTTTTCGTTCGGCTTTTTCCGGCGTATAGTTAAACCTGCTATATGGTGGCGTACTCAATGTTAAGTATGGCCGTCATTCCCACGTCCAATTTTGATTTTTTTACGTTGTTTGCGTAAGTCGTTTGCGAATAGTAATTTGCGTAGAATGACGTCACCGTCGTAAGCATTGGCTTGTTCCAGTTAAATTTCAAGCATGCGCACTGGGATACCCCCACGGACGGCGCATGCGCCGTTCAAAAAAAACTTTGTTTACGTTGGGTCGCGACGTATTTACATAAAACACGCCCCCATTACATCCATTTGAATTCCGCGCCCTTACGCCGCCAAAAATACACTACGCCGCCATAACTTACGGTGCAAATTCTTTGAGGATTTGAAAAGAAAAAATAAGTTACGGCGGCGTAGTGTATCTTAGATACGCTGCGCCAGGCGGAAAGATGCGCGGAGGTACATGGATCTGCCCCATAATATTTTCTACTTTTTGCTATAATAAATATCCCAAATATAAAAAAAAAATTATTTCTTCATTAGTTTAAGCCTAAATGCATTCTTCTACATATTTTTGGTAAAAAAAATCACAATAAGCGTATATCAATTGGTTTACGCAAAAGTTATAGCGTCTACAATATAGGGGATTCGTTTATGGCATTTTTATTATTATTATTTTTTTTAACTAGTAATGGCGGTGATCTGCAATTTTTATCGGGACTGCAACATTGTGACGGACACATCGAATTTTTTTTGGGACCAGTGACCTTTATACAGCAATCATAGCTAACAATAGCTACTGGCGTATTTTCAACATTGGAAGAAATAACCTTTGTTCATCATCATCACATTGGACTTTCTGACAATATATATATATTGTGGTTTTGTGTTTTGATCACTCAAGCCATTTATTGCTAAGTTCATTCCTTAGTCTTGGCTAAATCACTGTTTTTGTGTCTGCAATATGTTTGATATCATTATTATTATTTACTGTTAATCTTGAGTAGGTCGTACTGCTTCTTGTATGTTAATCACACACTCTTGTTATTTTATCAAATATTTACTGTAAGGTGGTCACATAATCTTTTTTGCAACGATTCACCTATTAGGTATTTGTGGCATTTTAAGTAATTGTTTTTGTAATATCCACCCACCACTATATTAATCACGATAACGCCTCCTATCCACCCATTTCAACAATAGCCACTGATTACTGTATAAATGTCACTGGCAGGTGACCATGTGTAGGCTCCATCGGACATTTGCTGCCGGAATTTCCGACAACAAATGTTTGAGAGCTGGTTCTCAAATTTTCCGACAACAAAACTTGAATGTGTTCCCACTATGCAGAGATGACAGCTGAGTGTTTCTGTCCACTATGAAATCTGATTGTATATTGTGTATTCATTGAGAAGGGTGATCACTGATTGATTGCATTTCATTTAAAAAACATGCAGCTGGAAATGGGTGGGTAGGTAGGAGGGTAGATTATGCCGGGTGTGTGCTAATGAGGTCAGCTGGTAAACTCCTTCCTGTGTCATGACCTATAGTCTGACCAGGAAGTAAGGCAAAACGAATGAATATTTTTGATGAGGACAAGTGAAGTAAGTATCTGTAGATTTAATGGAAAGCGTTGTTATTTTTGTAAAAAAAAGTACAGTAATGCTATATTGGTACATAGGGGAGCTGGAATTTACAAAAAAAAAAGTTAATTTATCCTTTAAACTTTACTGGAGAGTGCATTTTATTAATTATTCCTTTTAATAAACCTATTTTTTTTTATTGCAGCAGAACATTGTGCATTTTTGCTTGCATTGTTTCAGTTTTCAAAATTGTTGCTCTATTTTTGTTTATAGTGCAAAAAATAAAAACCGCAGAGGTGATCAAATACCACCAAAAGAAAGCTCTATTTGTGGGAAAAAAAGGATGTAAATTTTGTTTGGGTGCCACGTCGCACGACCATGCAATTGTCAGTTAAATCGACGCAGTGCCGAATCGCAAAAAGTGGCCTGGTCTTTGACCACCCAAATGGTCCGGGGGTGAAGTGGTTAAGAAGCTGCAGGACCTGGGTTTTTACCTATCACAAATGACCAGCTTATTATTCACCCTTAGCTCAGAGTTGGATTAGGAGGACTCAACTGCTGGCTTGAACTTGACAAAGGCTTGTTTTGTGTGCAACTGTTCTTTTCTTTTTGTTTAATGTATAACATGTACTGTACATCTGGATGTTGGTACCCATAGGTTCCCACATACACTGAATGGTGAAGGCACAATCCAACCACTTATTAACACAGCCATGAATGTATATGTCATCCTAGCTTCAGGGAGGGGAGATGGGCTGGGGGAGAGGGGAGGCACAGACAGAAAATAAGTCGCTGCCATCTTATACTTACAGGAGGCTTGAAATGCAAAAGCACAAATCAATATTAGCATTGCCAATTTGTTCAAATTAGACAATCACAGCAAAACTGTCATGGATTTTGTAGATGCTGAGAAATTCAATAAAAACTTGCCATTGTAGGAAGCAATTTGTTATTTTGAGAATCTTGCAATTCTATAATGATCTATAATTGTCTTCAAAATCATTTGAGAATTTGGAAACAATCACAGTACGTTAGTTGGCAAGAAACATACCGTAAATTTTGGCAATACATAGCAAAACCACATTGGAAACATCAACATGTTTTCCCTAGAATGAAAAAGTGAGCTTGCATATTAACCACTTAAGCCCCAGCCCATATTGCTGATCTAAGACCAGAGCACTTTTTGCGATTCGGCACTGCGTCGCTTTAACTGACAATTGCGCGGTCGTATAACGTGGCTCCCAAACAAAATTAGCGTCCTTTTTTTCCCACAAATAGAGCTTTCTTTTGGTGGTATTTAATCACCTCTGCGGTTTTTAGTTTTTGCGATATAAACAAAAATAGAGCGACAATTTTGAAAAAAAATTATATTTTTTACTTTTTACCAAAATAAATATCCCCCAAAAATATATAAAAAAACAATTTTTTTCCTCAGTTTAGGCCGATACGTATTCTTAACGCAATAAGCGTTTATTGATTGGTTTGCGCAAAAGTTATAGCGTTTACAAACTAGAGGGGAATTTTATGACTTTTTTTTTTTTACTAGTAATGGCGGCGATCAGCGATTTTTTTCGGTACTGCGACATTATGGCGGACACTTCGGACACTTTTGACACATTTTTGGGACCATTGGCATTTTTATAGCGATCAGTGCTATAAAAATGCATTGATTACCATAAAAATGCCACTGGCAGGGAAGGGGTTAACACTAGGGGGCAGGGAAGGGGTTAAGTATGTTCCCTGGGTGTGTTCTAACTGTAGGGGGGTGGACTCACTAGGGGAAATGACTGATCGCTGTTCATACATTGTATGAACAGACGGTCAGGCATTTCTCCCCTGACAGGACCGGGAGCTGTGTGTTTACAGACACAGCTCTCAGTCCCCGCTCTGTAACGAGTGATCTCGGGTGCCCGGCAGTGATCGCGACCGCCGGGCACGCGCGCGGTAGTCAGAAGCGAGCAGGGGGCGCGCGCGCCTCCGGCAGCGCGTGCGTCCTTAGAGGCCGCTTAGAGAGCCGACGTTATACTACGGGCTCTCGCGCAGGAGAGCCGACCTGCCGCTGTAGAACTGCGGCGGCTGGTCGGCATGTAGTTAAAGGGGCGATCTTTTCAGCTTTTCCAGATATACATGTAAAAGAGATCAAATTGATGTAAACAATCGATGTGTTCAACAGTAAAAAAAAAATTCTTTCTGCATAAAGTTTGCATATTCAGTATGGTATTATATATATGGACATTAAAGGGGTTGTAAAGTTTTTTTTTTTATTTTATAAATGTTTTTTTTCTTTGTCTGAATTTCTCACTTCCTGTTTCTCCTTAGTAAGCTTTCCACCATCATCCGAGCCGTTCCCACAGGGATGTAGTCCCAAGGGAGGGGGCGGGCACACTGACTAACCCCCAGCCAGAACGGCTCGGATGATGGGGCAAGCTTACTGAGGAGAAACAGGAAGTGAGAAATTCAGACAAAGCAAAAAAACATTTAGAAGGGAAATGGAAGGAAAAGGTAAGTGAACCAACAATGCACTAGCTTAAAGGAACCTATTTAGAAAATAAAAAACGAACCTTTACAACCCCTTTAAGGCAATTTTAGTTAAAGAATAATTCCAGGCAGCGGCATGTTATACATAATTACTTTGGTCCAGCTTCGACCAATGTAACTATGTATATACCATACTTGGCTGATGCCGATGAAAGCTGGAAATCACTGAAGTAGACACCGCTACAGACACTCAAGTAGACACTTGCTTCTGGGTACCATGCCGAACGGCTACTTTCCTTAATCGTGTTCACAGTAGCTAGGCCGCTCAGCATGGGCGCCATTCAAAGAATACTTTGCATTTGCTGATAGAATGCAAAGTGTTTGCTAATTGAACGAGGTGGAGAGGTGGGGCAGTGATGTCACATTCTCCACCTTATACAATCAGAGAATGCTTTGCATTCATAATAGCCAGCACAGTGGCTAAGTGGTTAGTACTTTCGCCTAGCAGCACTAGGGGCATCAGTTTAAATCCCAACCATGGCACTACCTGCCTGAAGTTTGCATGTTCTCCCTGTGCCTGCATGGGCTTCCTCCCACACTCCAAAACATGCTTTTAGGTTAATTGGCTCCTGTCTAAATTGGCCCTAGAATGTGTATGAATGTGTGTTAGGAACCCTATGTTGTAAGCTCCTTGAGGGCAGGAACTGATGTGAATGTACTGTATTTATGTAAAGCACTGCGTACATTGATAGTGCCATATAAGTACCTATAATAAATAAATAACAACAATTCAGACAATGCTAGGCTTTCTCTGAATGGCACCCGTGCTGAGTGGCCAACCTTCTATGTTCACAATGCATCAGGCCGGATGCTCAGCATGGGACTCAGAAGCTAGTGGAGATCACTGGAGTAGCAGTGTCTATTTCAGTCATTTCCTGCTTTCAGGGAGATTGGCCTTGTATGGTATATATATATTGTATACTATGGGCCAGATTCACGTAGAGCTGGCGCAGCGTAACGTAACCGGTTTACGTTACACCGTTGCAAGTTTTCCGATTTAGTGCCCGATCCACAAAGCACTTACCTGGAAATTTGCGGCGGTGTATCGTAAACAGGCCCGGCGCAAGGCGGCCCAATTCAAATGGGGCGGGTACCATTTAAATTAGGCGCGCTCCCACGCCGGACGTACTGCGCATGCTCCCGTCGAAAATTTTTTTTAAAAAAAAAATTCAAAAGCGACGCGGGAAAGACGGGCATACTTTAACATGGTGGAGTACTTTTACACCATGTTAAAGGTGCCCTATCTTTGCGATGGAAATCTAACACTTGCGACGCCGTAACGACGGGAAAAATCTTCGTGGATCGCCGTAACTCCTGATTTGCATACCCGACGCTGGTTTACGACTCGAACTCCCCCCAGCGGCGGCCGCGGTACTGCATACTAAGATCCGACAGTGTTAAACAATTACACCTGTCGGATCTTCTGGCTATCTATGCGTAACTGATTCTATGAATCAGTCGCATAGATAGAAACAGAGATACGACGGCGTATCAGGAGATACGCCGTCGTACCTCTTTTGTGAATCTGGCCCTATATTACCAAAAGTATTGGAACGCGCCTGCCTTTACACACACACATAAACTTCAATCGCTTCCCAGTCTTAGTCTGTAGGGTTCAATAGGGAGTTGGCCCACCCTTTGCAGCTATAACAGCTTCAACTCTTCTGGAAAGGCTGTCCACAAGGTTTAGCAGTGTGTCTATGGGAATGTTTGACCATTCTGCCAGAAACGCATTTCTGAGGCCAGGCACTGATGTGGATGAGAAGGCCTGGCTGGCAGTCTCTGCTCTAATTCATCCTAAAGGTGTTCTATCGGGTTGAGGTCAGGACTGTGCAGGCTGGTCAAGTTCCTCTACCTGAAAATCACTCATCTATGTCTTTATGGACCGTGCTTTGTTCACTGGTCCAAATCATTTGATGTGGGGGGATTATGGGTGGAGAGGGGATTAGGGTGTGAGGTTGTTTTTCAGGGGTTGGGCTTGGCCCCTTAGTTCCAGTGAAGGGAATTCTTATGGCATCAGCATACCAAGACATTTTTGACAATTTCATGCTCCGACTTTTATGGGAACAGTTTGGGGATGGCCTCTTTCTGTTCCAACATGACTGTATACAAACTGTATGGCTGAAATTGCATTCGCACCAAAAGGGTGCAAGACCCTTTTTTTTGTCCGCGATCAAAGATTGCAAAGTGTGTACCAGGCTTAAGGCTAGCCATAGATTAAATTAGGTAGATTCAGAAAGAGTTATGCCGGCTTATCTACAGATAAGCCGACCTAACTCTGAATCTAAGCCGACCTATGTTTAAGTGTATTCTCTAACAGAGATACACTTAATATCTAAGATATGCGCCGTCCTATCTTAGATTGCAATGTTTTGGTTGACCGCTAGGTGGCGCTTCCATTGCGGCCGGCGTAGATTATGTAAATGAGCTTGTACGCCGATTCACGAACGTACGCGCGGCCGCCGTAGTCGAATTACGCCGTTTCCGTAAGAGATAGGCTGCCTAAAGTTAGAGCTTTGCTCTAGTGGCCTAGCCAATGTTAAGTATGGCCGCCGTTCCCGTCGCGAAATTCGAAATTATAACGTCGTTTGCGTAAGTCGTCCGTGAATCGGGTTTTACGTCGTTTACGTCCACGTCGAAATCAATAGGCCCGTATGGCGTACTTAGCCGCAATGCGCCCTGGGAAATGTAGGAGCCCGGCGCATGCGCAGTGTAAAAAAACATCGAAAAATGTGAGGTCAAGCCTCATTTCCATACAACACGCCCCCCTCCAACCAATTTGAATTAGGCGCCCTTACGCCCGCTCGTTTTAGGCTACTCCGCCAAAAATTAGCAGGTAAGTTGATTTAGAATCACTACTAGCCTAACTAATTCACGGCGGTGTAGCCTAAACAGGCTAGGCTACGCCGCCCTAAAGTAAGGCCAATGTACCTGAATCTACCTATAAATGTTTTTTTTTTGTTTTGTGTTTTTTGTTTAGCCATTGGGACAATCTTTTTTTTAAATTAACAGATTTCCTCATCCACACAAACAAGGTAGATGGAGAAATCCTCCCCTGTGTGCCATTGTATTCTGACAGCAATAAATTCTCTGATGTCAGAATGCACTGAACAGCAGTTGCAGCCAATTGGCTGCAGCTTCTGACAAACAAGTGTTTTCCAGCATTCCTATTCGACATGTCAATCTAATAATCAACGTCTGTCAAGCAGGAACAGTCATAGATGGATGGAAATTTTTATGATCCGTGCTGAACTGATCAAATTTCAGCTTGAGTTATGGAGCCTGTATACAGAGTTTTTTTTTTTCAACAAAATTAAATATATATGAAAAACTGCTCAAAATGAGGATAGAAATAATAATATACAATTTTACAACAGACTAAAAAATAACACATCTTTTTTTTAATGTTTATTTTTTTTAAAGCCAAGGGAAATAAATGAAATGCTTTACAAAAGCTCTAAACAATACCTGGTAATGCTGGAATTTATTCAGTGGATCCCACGCAAGTATTCAAGACATACACAACTGTTAAAGTATTATTATAATATTGCTATAAAATGGATTGCCATTCTTCCCAGGTAGCTGACAGCTACTTGAATGTTTCTCATTAACATAGTAAGACAGAGTAATTTACAGCCTATACAATTTGACTAATTCATATATGAATGGAGTTATTTTCTGTGTAATTAAGACAGAGCACTGGGCTGCCAGGTCTTACTATTTCACAGCGGTCTGGAATTCCTGGGACAGTGAAAGCAGAGGGACACGGTGGTGGCTGCGATGACCTTGGTTGGTTCCCACAATTCAGTCTTCATAAAATGGCATCCGTGCCGCCCTTACCGGGATGGTAACAATTTTATTGCGATTTGTATGTGCTAATTAATTGACCTGCCATTGTAGCCTAGAAGCTATTTATGACGAATGGGTCATTGTTCCTGTTACCAGTGACTGGACTATTAAACCAGAACTGAAGGAAATGAATGTGACATTTAGCCAAATAAAGAAAATCTATACCATTCTCTGCTTGCATGGCAAATTTTGTTACTATATGCAAAAAAGTATTTTTGATGCAGTCTTAAATGGCCTTTAAATTGACACTAAACTCGTGTTTAGAAAGAAAAAAATCTATAGTGTGTACTCTTAATTTTAAAAAGTCCCTTCCTCAAAGTCTCCAATTTTTTATTTATTTTTTTGCTGCTGTGATCTGACATCCTGTTAGAGAGGGTGGCTTTCTATTGTATGTACGAACGTAGCCACCCTCTCTTGCTCAACCCTGATGTGGACTGGCGATTATAGATTATGGACTATGGGATGTATAATATGCATAGAGCAGTGCACATGACCACAACTAGTGTGCATTGCCGGCAGTACCGCCATGCTGTATGAAGTTGGTTGCACCGTGACCACAGCAATATGTACACGCATGTCCGCTGGCACAGTTAATTTGCCGATGGGCGGTTGGGAAGCAGTGAAGACACAGATCAACCATCAAGTTGAGTGACCAAAGCATCTGTCCTTTTATTTAATTCTCTCACCCGTTTCCACCTGTGTGTGCACTACGCTTATTGTATCTGGTTGTTTTTTTTTTGTTGTTTATTTTCCTTCAGGTTTTTATCAATGTCTTTGACCCTACTGAGGAAATTTCTCTTATCTTGTGTCAAGGAGACAAAACACTAAGGCCTCGTACACACGACCGAGAAACTCGTCGTAAAAGAAACATTGTTTTCCTCAACGAGTTCCTTGTCAGGCTTGTCGAGAATCTTGTCAAGCTTTCCTTGCATACACACTGTCAAGACAAAATCTCGTCGTTCTCAAAGCGGTGACATACAACACGTACGACGGCACTCTAAAGGGGAAGTTCTATTCCATTGGCGCCACCCTTGGGGCTGCTTTTGCTAATCTCATGTTGCTGCGTGTTAAGTAAAAGTTGAGTGACGATTCGCGCTTTTGCGTTACATCGTGACGAATGCGCTATCTCCATTACGAACGCTACTTTTACCGAAGGTGCGCTCCCGTCTCATACTTTATTCTGAGCATGAGCGGGTTTCTAAGCATACACACGAACGTGTTTCTCGTCGTAAACCAGCCCGACGAGAAACACGACTAGGAAATTGAGACTCCCGACGAGAAAAAAGAGAACTTGTTCTCTTTTTTTCTCGTCGAGATCCACGACAGTTTTCTCGACGAAAAACATACACACAACCGTTTTCCTCTGCAAAAAAGCTCTGCCACCAAGTTTCTTGATGGATTTTGTCGAGTAAAACGGTTGTGTGTCGAGGAACTCAACAAGCTTGCTTTGCGTACACACTGTCAAGACAAAATCTCCTCGTTCTCAAACGCGGTGACATACAACACATACAACGTCAGGGGAAGTTCGATTCCACTGGCACAACTCTTGGGGCTTCTTTTGCTAATCTCATGTGTTTGCGTGTTAAGTAAAAGTTTGTTAAGAGACGATTTGCACTTTTCAGTCTGTTACAGCTTGAAAAATGTGTTATCTCCATTACAAATGCGACTTTTACTCCCGTCTCATACTTTATTCTGAGCAAGCGCGGGTTTCTTAGCATACACACGCTCAAGTTTCTCGTCGAAAACCAGCCCGACGAGGAACACGACGAGCAAATTCAGACTCCCGTCGAGGAAAAAGAGAACTTGCTCTCTTTTTTGCTCGTCGAGTTCCTCGACAGTTTCCTCGATGAAAAACGTACACACGATCGGTTTCCTCGGCAAAAAAGCTCTCCCACCAAGTTTCTTGATGGATTCTGCCGAGGAAACAGGTCGTGTGTACGAGGCCTTAGAGGAGTGTTATACTGTGATCCTTTTCTGTCCAAAACAACAAGTTATGCTGTGTACACGCGATCGGAAACCCCAACAAGAAAAGTCAGATGTGAACTTTTGGTCGGAAATTCTGAACGTGTATAGGCTCCATCGAAATTTTTCTGTTGGAATTTCCGGCAAGAAAAATTTGAGAGCTGGTTGTACGCCACGCATTCTTGACGGCTGAAATTTGGTGTGACCATGTGTATGCAAGACAAGTTTGAGCCAAATTTCCATCTGAAAAAAATCCACGGTTTTCTTGTCGGATTTTCCGATCGTGGCATAAGAGTAGCTCATCCAAACAGGGACACCGACCGCATAAAAGCTTACAGAGGTTCTAAAACTTGATTATTCTATCAAAAACTAGGGTGGAGGTCCAATTTAAGCAGCCATGTTGGGTTTCAGGAACAGATATTTCCTGCATCTTGGCTTCTGTCCATACATAATCCTAATAAAAGAGGACTTTTTACTACATGCTGTTTGGAACTCTGCCAGTAATACATCCTTCTTTTAGTGTATATAACACATCTTCAGCTTCCATCTCAATTACATATAGTCTCCTTTTATCTTTTTTTAAACTGGTGGTGTACATCATCTGCAAGACCACCCATACTTTTCTATTCTCTCAGCTTAGAAGAGTTTGGACTTATGCCGTACATATAGGGACTGATTTACTAAAGGCAAATAAGCTGCTCATTTTCAAAGGGAATGTTCCCTTAGTTTAGTGAATGAGGTGAAGCTATACTGACTTCCAGTATCCAATATTGTGCAAGCAAAATACAATTTTTTTCCTCCACATTAACTAAGCTGAAGGGGGAATTCTTATGTAAAATGACTAGCCTATTTGCCTTTAGTAAATCAACCACATATAGTATTGTGATGGTGCTATTAACCACTTAAGACCCGGACCATTATGCAGCTTAAGGACCTTGCCCCTTTTTGCGATTCCGCACTGCGTCGCTTTAACTGACATTTGCGCGGTCGTGCGACGTTGCTCCCAAACAAAATTGGCGTCCTTTTTTTCATGGCTTTTTGTTATAGACAAACCAGATGACTTTAGATCCTCTTTTTGTATACAGTGTCTTGAAAAAGTATTCATACCAATTTTTCCACATTGTATTGTGTTACAACCAAAAACATGAATGTATTTTATTGGGATTTTATGTGATAGACCAACACAAAGTGGCACATAATTATGAAATGGAAGGAAAATGCTCAATGGTTTTCCAATTTCTTTACAAATAAATATGTGAAAAGTGTGGTGTGTATTTGTATTCAGCCCCCCTTGAGTCAATACTTTGTAGAACCTCCTTTCACTGCAATTACAGCTGCAAGTCTTTTTGGGGATGTCTCTACCAGCTTTGCACATCTAAAGAGTGAAATTTTTTCCCATTCTTCTTTGCAAAATAGCTCAAGCTCTGTCAGATTGGATGGAGAGCATATGTAAGCAGCAATTTTCAAGTCTTGTCACAGATTCTCAATTGGATTTAGGTCTGGACTCCCACCTCCCACCCGAACTGTGGATCTCGGCAGCTCCTCTAAAGGTACCATGGGCCTCTTGGCTGCGTCTTTGATTAATGCTCTCTTTGCCCAGCCTGTCAGTTTAGCTGGACGGACATATCTTGGTAGGTTTGCAGTTGTGCCATACTCTTTCCATTTTCGGATGATGGATTGAACACTGCTCTGTGAGATGCTTAAAGCTTGGGATATTTTTTTTATAACTGAGCCCTGCTTTAAGCTTCTCCACAACTTTATCCCTGACCTGTCTGATGTGTTCCTTGGCCTTTATAATGCTGTTTGGTCACTAAGGTTCTCTAACAAACCTCTGAGTGCTTCACAGAACAGCTGTATTTATACTGAGATTAAATTACACACAGGTGGACTCTTAGGTGACTTTTGAAGGCAATTGGTTCCACTAGAAGTTAAGGGTATCAGAGTAAGAGTCGGTTCACACTAGGGCGACACGACTTCCAGCGTGACTTACAGAGGCGACTCCGACACGACTTGAGCATGAACCACAGGGCGATCTGGGGCGATTTACAACACGACTTGAAGTCGTCTCCAGGACAGGAGACTTTCCAGTGGCCAATCAAACAACCATCAGCTCTAGGGGAGGGAGAGGTTTGCCTGAGAAATGTATGTTATCTTCCTGGAAAGTCGCTTCAGTTAAGACAGTGATCAGACTTGGATCAGACTTGGAGGCGACTTCCATTGAAATCAATGGGTACAAATCGCCTACAAGTCGGATTGAAGTAGTACAGGAACTTCTTTTGAAGTCGGAGCGACTCGAGTCGTGTGTATTAACACCGCTCCCATTCACTTCCATTGTTTTTCTCGACAGCGCGACTTGGGACGACTTGAGGCGACTTCAAGTCGGATCCCAAGTCGCCCCAGTGTGAACCGGCTCTAAAGGGGCCTGAATACAAATGCACACCACACTTTTCAGATATTTATTTGTAAACAAAAAAAATTGAAAACCATTTATCATTTTCCTTCCACTTCACAATTATGTGCCACTTTGTGTTGGTCTATCACATAAAATCCCAATAAAATATATTTACCTTTTTGGTTGTAACATGAGAAAATGTGTAACATTTCAAGGGGTGTGAATACTTTTTCAAGGCACTGTATCTGCAAGACCACCCATACTTTTCTTTTCTCTCAGCTTAGAAGAGTTTACACTTATGCCATATATACAGGGACTGATTTACTAAAGGCAAATAAGCTGCTCGCATCCACATAGGCTGGGCACTTTTGGGTTTTACAAAGGGCATAGTGTAAGCAGGGGGTGTGGAAAATAGTTATGGTTTCTAGCATGCACTAGCAAAAAGAGAATTCAGGTATGGCTTCTTGTTATAGACAAACCAGATAAGTTTAGATCCTCTTTTTGTATATACTGTATAATACATTTGTCCTTGTCACCATTCTTCACAGTGGCATGCTTGTAGACTCACCATTATTCACAGTGGCATGCTTGCAAACATAAGGGAATTGATTTACTAAAGGCAAATAGGCTGCTTACTTTGCAAGTGAATTGTACTTTGCAAGGGAATTGTCCCCAGAGCTTAGTGAATGTGGTGATGCTATGCTGACTTCCATTAGCCAATCATGTACAAGCAAAAATGCATTTTTTTTATATTCCTTTCATGTGATTGGGTATTCAAAAATGTTATCACACTCACTAAGCTCCGGGGGAAATTCCCTTGCAAAGTGACTGCTTACATATCGTTCGTAAATAAAACCCCAAAATATCACTTTTCTAATTCCAGTTTGAGTTTCAGTACAATAAATTGATAGGAAATGAATCATTAAAACATCAAGGACACATACAAATGAGAAAATCAAAAAGTAAATAGTAATGCAATCAGGCCCGGATTTCCCACAAGGCCACAAAGGCCAGGTCTCGGGGCAGCAGGGTGCCAAGGGGCGGCAGCAGCATGGAGTCCCCCGACGCCCGGAACATACAGTTAATGGTGGTAAGTTGCTTTCTAGCAGGACTAAATGTAGTGTGGGGGAAATACTAAGAAATAATAATTAAATTAATAAGATAAAAAAGTAATTAAAAAGTAAAGAATACGAAAAATAATATTAAAAATAATAAGAAAGAGTAAATGACAAGCTACAAATAAAAAAAAAAATAAAGTGATTAAAAAGTAAAAAAAAAAAAGAAACAAAAAATATTTGAACTAACCGTGCCGCCCCTGCCATCCGGTTGCCATTCTCTCTTGATTTGTCGGTAATTTGGTTGGCGGGGAGGGGGTGCATTGCGGAACCTGGCCTTGGGGCGGCAGGGAGAGCAAATCCGGCCCTGAATGCAATACTCCTTAGGCCCCGTACACACGGCCGAGGAACTCGACGTGCCAAACACATCGAGTTCCTCGGCCAGTTCAGCACTGAAGCCGCCGAGGACCTCGGCGGGCCGAGAGCTCCCATAGAACAACGAGGAAATAGAGAACATGTTCTCTATTTCCTCGCCGAGGTCCTCGTCGGCTTCCTCGGCCGAAAGTGTACACACGGCCGGGTTTCTCGGCAGAATTCAGCCAGAAACTCGGTCGGAAGCTGAATTCTGCCGAGGAAACTGGTCGTGTGTACGGGGCCTTACACGTATATTTTTGCTGATTAGTGCATATTTATGGAACATTACAGAATCATTTCTGAATCATTAAAGTGTAAATTGTTCTAGTGTAAACCTGACCAGCGCACAGCCAGGCAGCTAATCTCCTGCAACACTAATGCCGATGGAAAAAGTCTTATGGGAGCTTTTCGTCGGATATTCCGACCGTGTATATGCCCCATCTGACTTTTTCTGTCGGAATTTGCGACGGACTTAGAGCAGGTTCTCAATTTTTCAGACGGAAAAAATTCCTATCGGAAGATCCGTTCGTCTGTATGGAATTCCGACGGGAAAAAAAAACATGCATGCTCGGAAACAATTCGACGCATGCTCAGAAGCATTGAACATGTTGTACGTCTCCGCGTTCTTAACGCTTGAAAGTTCAGAGAACTTTTGTGTGACTGTGTGTGTGTAAGCCAAGCTTGAGTGGAATTCCGTCGGGAAAAACCATCAAACTTTTTACCGACTGAAATTCCTCTTGTGTGTACAGGGCAAAAGGATTTTTTTTTTTGTAGTTCATACAAAAATTCTAAAAAAGAGCAATTGATCTTGCAATAATTGAAGAACCTTGACATTTTGTCCAGACCTGCAAGTTGAATGGAACCCACAGGTTTCTTTTGTGCTTAGAACATGCGCATTACAATATGTACGGTTTTTCCAGAGGGAAAAAAACACAGAATTTTGTTAATTATTTTCATTCTGCACCTTCAATTGTCTCATCATCACGGTCAAAAAGATTGTCAATCTGTTCCCACTAACCATCAGAAAGTTGAACAATACAGTGTTCAAAATAATTTAAGTAAGTACATTATGTACTAAATGTACTACAAATAATGTATGTGAAATAAAATATAAATCAAAACCAATTGAATAGTCAATATAAAGCACAATTCATTATCAGAAGTCCGATACATGTGATGTGCAATAGTTCATGCCATCCGATCCAACAAAATGCCAAGTGTGGTGATGAGGGGGGGGGGGGGGGGGTGGATGACAGCTACCCGATAAGGTCTTCAAACATGTCAGAAGGTGACACCAGGGATGGACTGGGCTGAGGGGCAGGCTGGCAATGCCTTGTAAAAAAGCTGCACTGGTCTGCCTCGCATAAGTGTCCGGGTTCGTTCCACAGGCTGTTATCAGCTTCTCTGTGGTAGCCGGATTCTCTCCCTCTACACAATGCAGAGCGGATTCCTCCTCCTCCTTGGCTCTGCCATTGTATACAGACAGGAGGAGGAGCTGGGGAGGAGGGACACCACTGTGTGAGCCGCACTGATCTGAGGTCATAGTGAATTTACTATAAATGGAGAGCTGCAGAGAAGGAGGACACAGTGACTGGGAAGTGGGTGAAGAGGGATAGGTAAGAGTGTACACGTGACGTGAAGGAGTGATTTGGGGTAGAGTGAGGGAGTATATGTACTGGGGGTGCTTTGAAGGGGAGGGTACTTGTGCTAGAAGTGGGAGGGAGTGGATTTAAAATCCCGCCACCTCACCTTCTAGTACAAGTCATCGCTAATATCAGGGCACCCCCCCAATATATATCCGGTCCCCCCCCTCCAACCCACCATCTATTACAAGTCCTCTCAACCAGGGCCAGTGCTACTACTAGGCAAACTAGGCAGCCGCCTAGGGCGCACTGCTGCCTAGGCCGCCTGGCCACTGGTGTTCCTACTCTCTTCTCTTTGCAGCAAGCATTTTCTCAGCATCAGCAGGCAGCTGCCACTCCATTCACACATAGTGTTAGAGGCGCAGCGGCGACGGAGGACTGACTCCTGAACTAATGGAAGCAAGCAAACATTTATTGATGGGCGCTGGTAGGCTGCAGTTGATGGGCGCTGGTGAGGTTGCATTTGATGGGCGCTTCATTAAAAAGTGGGGTATACATGGGCAGGGCAAAGGTGTTGGAGTCAGGTGTGGGGCCAAGGGGGGGTAGCAAAATGAGGTTTCGCCTAGGGTGTCAAAAATCCTTGCACCAGCCCTGCTCTCACCTCTCAAAGCACCCCCTGTACATATAAGCTCCCCCATCTCACCTTCTAGCAAAAGTTCTCTCCCCCCCCCAAGAACATCCCCTAGCACATACTCGCCCCCTCCCCAACCCACCATCAAGCACAAGTGCTCTCCCCTCTCAGAGCACCCCCCTCAGCACATACTCGACCCTCTACCCCAACCCACCTTCAAGCACAAGTGCTCTCCCCTCCCAGAGCACCCCAGCACATATTAAAACCCCAACCCACCTTCAAGCACAAGTCGTCGTCCCTAGAGCACCCCAGCACATATTTTACCGCCCCCCCCCCCCCAACCCGCCTTCTAGTACAATTCTGCTCTAATTCCAAAGTACCCCCCAGAACATATCCAAAACCTGTGTTTTGCTTAACCATGCCTCTTAAAGTGGAGTTCCACCCAAAAGTGAAACTCTCGCTTATATGCTTCTCTCGCCCCACCCCCTCCTCGTTCCTCGATACCGGGCAAATTAGAATGCGCAGCTTGCTTTGCGCATGCGCAGTAGGGAATCAGGAGTGGAGCCGAAAGTCTTCACTGCTTGGTTCCCTTACCAGGAATGGCGGCAGAAGCACCCGGGAGTCGATCTATAGATTGGCTGGGGTGTCGAAATAGCGGGCTCCTTAGACAGGTAAGAGCCCATATATTAAAAGTCAACAGTTACAGTATTTGTTTGTTTAATTTTTCTCACCCAGGCTGCTTTAATCCCCTCCCAATGTAAAGTTTGACTACAACCACTTTTTGTCACAGGTCTTGGCCTCCCTTAAAGGGGAGTTCCAGCCTTTTTTTAAGTTTATTAAAAGTCAGCAGCTACAAAAAGTGTAGCTGCTGGCTTTTAATAAACAGACACTTACCTGCTCCACGGCTCCAGCGACGCGCCGGCTGGGGCTCCGCTCCTCGCCCCCCCTCGCCGGCCGGCGTCTTCATTCCTAGTGTGGGCACTAGGAATGAAGCTTTCGGCTTCACGGCCGGGCACCCACTGCGCATGCGCGAGCGGCACTGTGCATGCGCGAGCGGTGCGGCGCCGTCCGATTGGACAGGTGCTCGCCTACAGGGAGGGGCTGCAATAAGGCGATTAAGCTAATCGCCTTTACAGCCCATCGGCGGAAGGAGGAAGTGGGACAGGAAGTCCCCTTCTCCTGAAGCCCCCACTCCCCCCCCAAAAAAAATTACATGCCAAATGTGGCATGTAAGGGGGCGAGGAGTGGGTTAAGCGGAAGTTCAATTTTTAGGTGGAACTCCGCTTTAAGTGTTATATGGGAAAACAATTTTTGAGACCATGTTTTACCACACCAGGTGACACCAACCCTAGTGACACCACTGGGTCGGCAAAAGGTTAAGGTGACAACAGAGAGTCATGCCTGTGTAATATGTGTTTAAACAGCCACTCGTAGCCTGTTTTGGAAGCCTATGTTACAATGCAGGAGCACAATTGGGAGACAACAACAGAGTCAGCAACAAGGGTTATCATCCTGTAGCAGTAAGTGCTTTAATAAGGACCTAAATGGCAGAATCACCAGGTAGTCTTTAATAAAATCTGCAGATTTAAAAATATTGGAAATAATTTTGGAATTACATGAACATGTTTTAAATATATATATATCTTATTGTTTTTTTTAAGTCACTATTTCTTTTGTTTATTTTAAATCTTCAGATTAGTGGGGACTTTATCCTATATATGTTCAGCTGTGTTTCTAGTTTGTTTCCATTGTTGTTAAAGTGCCCTTTGATCTCCTTTCTATGCTTGGCTACCACCAGCTATGCCTTGCAGTTTAAATGTCAGTGTTCTGTCAGAGGCTCCTGGCACTGAGCAAACATCTACAAGTCCTGCTGTGTCCCCACCTATCACTGTCTGTATCCTGGTGCTTGGTAAGATCGGAAGGCAACAAGGACAGAATAATCTATATTTCTAGAGAAGGCAAGCAGAACTGTCCTGTAATTTCAGCTCTACAGTGTAACCACAATACAGCACACAAGAGCTGGAAAACTATTTATCAGATGTATTGTATAGATGCCAACAGAGCCGGATATGCCAAGCCATTCCTGCATCTCGTACATCAGTCCTGATGATGTTGTGTCCCAGGCGATGTCCTGGGATCACTCTTATTTGAGTTACTGCACATGTAACTCAATAAAGCATTCATTATGAGCCTTCATTACGGCGATTGGCCATGGGTGAGACCAGGCCCGGACTTTGCCGCCCCAAGGCCAGGTCCTTCAATGCCGCCCCCCCCTGCCAAAGAAACCCTGAAAGTCCCCCAACCCGTGCCCATCATTGCCGCCTCATCATGTCCATCATGGCCGCCTCACCATCATTGCAGCCTTACCGTGCCCTCATTGCAGCCTCACCATCACTGCTGCCTTACTGTGCCCTCATTGCAGCCTCCCTCACCATCATTGCTGCCTTACTGTGCCCTCATTGCAGCCCCCCTCACCATCATTACAGCCCCCCTCACCATCATTACAGCCCCCCTCACCATCATTGCAGCCTTACTGTGCCAAACAATGTAGACTCACCAGTCAGTGTGTGCATTACGCACATCGGGCATCTCCTGCTCCTGCTGTGTCACGGAGCTCACTGTGAAAAGTTTGGGCGCGCTGTGATAAAAGTCCCACCCTCCTCCTAGACCAGCTTGTGTGATAGACAGAACACTGCCTCTATCACACAAGCTGGTCTAGGAGGAGGGTGGGACTTTTATCACAGCACGCCCAAACTTTTTCACAGTGAGCTCCGTGACACAGCAGTCTCCCGCTGTGTGTTACAACCAGCGCTGCCCCTGCACCCACTGCAGCCCCGAGGCCTGGCCTCGGTGGCCTTGTCAGGAATCTGGCCCTGGGTGAGACACGGGTTTGAGCAGACCACATTGACAAGTAGGTAGGGTCTGTGCAGGACCATCTGGTCTAAGGTGGACTGTGGGCAGTGTAACCCTGTGTCCTGAAGACTTGACCCAAAATGTTGGTAAGTACATTGTATGCTATTAAATTTTGCAGATTGCAGTTAAACACCCTCAGGATGTTTGTTGAGCATTTAAAGCACATCTATAGTCAAATTATTTATTTTTAGTTTTGGATAGAGTAGGGAAGGATTAAATCCCCAGTCAGTTTATTTTATTCTGTCTGTGTCCCATTGGCAAGACTTCCCTTCATGTTCTTATCCCAGGAATGCATCAGTAAGCAAAAGGAAATCTCTACAAAGTGAGAGGATTTCCGCTGTTTAGCTGCCCATAGACGGATCAAAAACTCTGTTGCACAGGTATGTTGGAAAACTTTTGTCAATCAGCTGCTTTCAGTCAATCGCCTCATCAGTGTATTCTAAAAGTGGAGGATTCCCACAATCAGAATACAATGGCACAGCGGGGAGGATTCCTCCATCCACCTTACATGTGTGGATAGGGGAATCCATTCCTTTTTTTCTTAGATTAGCCCATTGGCTGATCCGTCTAAGGCCAGCCTTAAGCCCTGCTTAGAATATCGTACAAAAAAATCCTGCTTTTGAAGCGATCGTATGATAATCTGATCGTTAGTATACAGCTATCGTTCAAAATTTTCCAAAGGAAGAAAAACATGGAAATTTTTCTCATGAGTTTTCTTTAATCAGTACAGTTTTCACCTGAAAATACAATACATATACATTACATCACTTTCAAATTTTTATTCTGTAAATACTGCCATTTAAAAGAGCCATACCAGTCACATCAGAGACATTCTGAGCCAAATTATGCAAATAATGCGAAAGCTGGAGCCAACAAAATGTCTGTACCGGGGACATATCCATTTGTTCTCTTAAAGCGGGGGTTCACCCTATATAAAAAAAAAAAAAAAAATTTTTTCCCTCTAGCATTAAATTTGGCATAGTAGCGCGAGCTACAGTATGCCTGTCTGTATTTTTTTATCCCCGTACTCACTGTTATATCGTACATAGAAGATTCCGGGGAATGGGCGTTCCTATGGAGAGGGAAGGTGATTGACGGCCGGCCCTGGCACGTCACGCTTCTCCGGAAATAGCCGAAATAGGCTTGGCTCTTCACGGCGCCTGCGCATAGCCTGTGCGCAGGCGCCGTGAAGAGCCGAGACCTACTCCGGCTGTCTTCGGGGAGCGTGACGTGCCAGAGCCGGCCGTCAATCACCCTCCCTCTTGCTAGGAACACCCTTCCCCCGCGGCAGACGGAATCGTCTATGTACGATATAACCGTGAGTACGGGGACAAAAAAATTAAGACCGGCATAGTGTAGCTCGCGCTACTATGCCGGATTTTATGCTGAAATGTTGTTCTGCAGGGTGAACCACCGCTTTAAGTATGTTTGTCGTTCATGAGCCCTTTCTCCATTATAGAACGATGTACCCTATAAAGGACCTTATTAAAAAAGCAGCACTTAAAGTGGTTTACCCCGTGGAACTGACTGTTGTTTTAATCACTATACTGTTCAGTTGCAATTGATTAATTGACTTGTTGTCTCTTTTGAAAACCAGGCAAAATATATTTGCTCTAAGGCAAGCCTCAGGCCTCGTACACATGACCGAGTTTCTCTGCAAAAACCAGCAAGAAACCTGCTGGGAGATATTTTTTTGCCAAGGAAACCGGTCGTGTGTTCATTTTCGTCGGGGAAACTGTCAAAAAACTCGACGAGCCAAAAAGAGAGCAAGTTCTCTATTTCCTCGATGGGAATGGAGAAACTTGCCTTGTCGAGTTCCTCGACAGCCTAACAAGGAACTCGGCGAGGAAAACGATGTGTTTTGCCCGTCGAGTTCCTCGGTCGTGTGTACAAGGCTTCAGATATCCCGCAAGACAACGAGTCAGTTGACTTTGATATTGACTATTGATGTCTGCTATGCTTCCCAAACAGAAATGTAACAGATATAAAAAATTTCAAGACACATAATATTACCATTTATTTTAAGGTAAAACATACACTCAGGCCTCGTACACACGATTGTTTTCCTCGACAGAATCCATCAAGAAACTTGGTGGCAGAGCTTTTTTGCAGAGGAAAACGACGAGAAAAAAAATGAACAAGTTTTCTTTTTACTCAACGGGAGTCTCAATTTCCTTGTCGTGTTCCTCGTCGGGCTGGTTTTCGATGAGAAACACGTTCGTGTGTATGCTAAGAAACCCGCGCATGCTCAGAATAAAGTATGAGACGGGAGCGCACCTTCGGTAAACGTAGCGTTTGTAATGGAGATAGCACATTTGTCACACTGTAACAGTCTGAAAAGTGCAAATCGTCTCCGACCAAACTTTTACTTAACACGCAGCAGGGCTGGACTGGGACAAAAATTTGGCCCTGGACTTCATCCAGACTGGCCCACTTTGACAGGTCTCTCCCACAGCGGCCGGACAACTCCCGCACCCCCCCCGGCCACCCAAGCCCCCTCTCCCCCTTCACTAGCCACTAGCCGTTTTACTTTATTAGAGTAAAACGGCTGGTACTCTTATAGGCAGTACCAGTGGGGAAGCTAGACATTATTTCACCCGGGGCAAAGAATCAGTTTGGTGCCCCCCCCTATGGGACAAGATTAGGCAGAAGTGAGAAACTCCCAGGCCATAGCTGTTGAGTGAGCTATCTGTTCCCATCCCCATTCTCCTCTGTCGTCCCCCCTGCTCCTCTGATCCTCCCCCTGCTTCTCTGTTCCCCAAAGGTGAGCGCTGCGGGGAGAGAGAGGAGGTGAGCGCTGCGGGAAGGGAGAGAGAGGAGCGGAGGGGGGCGGCGGTCCCCTGTCACTGAGGCCGGCCCACTGAGCCATCGGCCCACGGGGAAACTCCCTGTAGTCCCAATGGCCAGTCCATCCTTGACACGCAGTAACATGAGATTAGCAAAAGCAGCCCCAAGGGTTGTGCCAGTAGAATCGAGCTTCCCCTGCTGGTGTATGTGTTGTATGTCACCGTGTTTGAGAACGAGGAGATTTGGTCTTGACAGTGTGTACGCAAAAAAAGCTTGTCAAGTTTCTCCACAAGGAAAACGATGCTTCATTTACGACGAGTTCCTCGCTCGTGTGTACGAGGCCTCAGATGTTGTCTTCCTTTTCGCAGTTTTGGCCATCAGCTTTATGTTCTAGCACAGGCTACAAATAAAACAGAGCGTTTTGAAGGTAACACATTAGATCTATTGAGGGCTGCACCAACCTATTATCAGTAGTACCTGCTACTTGAAATGAATTCCACACACATTAAACAGGCTTATTTTGTGCATTGAAAACATGCATTACAATATGTATGATTTTCTCCTAAATGAAAACCAGAATCAAAGTTAGAATTTCATATATTCAACAAATTATTTTCATCTAGTTCCTTTAAATGTTGTCATCATTTTGTATGAAAATGAATGTAGATTTGAGACAACTAACCATTTGAAAATTGAATATTCGCAAAATGAAAATTTTTAAACTTAAAATAGAACGATAGGCATTTTTTTCATTTTCGATAGAGCAAGGGAGGGCTATAACCACTGTAAGATTTATTTCCGAAATCTGTGTTCTATTGTGGAGATTTCCCTTCACTTCCTGTTTCATAGCCAAAAAGTAAGCGAGAGGAAATCCCTGCAAATTAAGAGAATTTCTTGGGGGCCCCCAGGCCACCAGAACTAGTGAACTAGTGATTTTCCCCTCTATTACTTTTCTGGGGACAACCAGAAATTCTGTATTTTCTTTTACTTTCACTTTCAATGATAATGGTACTATAATTAAAATGCAGCGCTGAAAATAAGAGCGACCAAATCGCACAAAGTGAGATGTGCCTCAATGTGCAAAAAGTGAGACATAAATAAGTCCACATAACGTCCATTCAAAAGACCATGGAATGTGATAATCAAATCAGACGTGTAACAATAAGGGTCATCTCATAAGCCTTCTTGCAAAGGAGTAAGGGAGAATACTCTTACCGGAACCGGTGGATCTACTTATTAGGCAGATCGTTAGAGCGTGTGAAATCCTGATGGCAAATCGCATCAACTTGTATGAAGACTCTGGATAAATCACACAAATCGCAGATGGCAACTCGTTCAAACGAAATCCCGGCCTCGAAGGGACTCTGGGTTCACTGGATATCCCTGTGGTCCTCAGATGATGATGAAGTGACCTCCAATCTAGGAATCCTTTTCAGGACTGAAGGATTGCATGATGGAAAAAACCTCCAAACAGCAACTTCAAAATATGTTTAAAAAAGGGCAATGAGTGGAGTGGTGTACCAAGGCCAATGATAATGGTAAACGGGACGAATAGAGAGGATGAATATCCTTACGGGGGGGCACAGACAGCAATAAAAACAAATCCCTCTCCACTCTATCCAAACCTAAAAAAAAGTTTTTCCTTTAGTTGAACTTTAAGCCAGCCAAAGATAATTCAATTTTCTTTTCTGTAACCACCGGGTAAACACATTAGCATGTTTATTTCATTTTTTTTGGGGGGCAAAATACATTTAAAGCCTTAAATGCATTTTTTCCAAAATGCATTTTGCCAGAATTTGCCTGATCACTTTGGAGTGTCTTCTTTCCAAAAAAAGGGGCCATTTTATGGGAGTTTTTGCACTGTCCTGGCATTTTTGTTTTAACAACAGGTAAGGGAAACTGTTAGGCCTCGTACACACGACCGAGAAACTCGACGGGCGAAACACATTGTTTTGCTCGTCGAGTTCCTTGTTAGGCTGTCGAGGATCTCGGCGAGCCAAATTTCTCCATTCCCGTCGAGGAAAAAGAAGACATGCTCTCTTTTTGGCTCGACGGGATCCTCGACAGTTTCCTCGTCGAAAAGTGTACACACGACCAGTTTCCTCGGCAAAAAAAAAAAACCAGCAAGTTTCTTGCTGGTTTTTGCCGAGAAACTCGGTCGTGTGTACGAAGCCTTATTTCAAGATTTTGTCCATTTTTTAAAACTATGGTTAATACTACAAAAAGAAAGCTCATAATGTATGTCTCCAAAATTATATAAAAAAATCACTTGGGTACAGAGTTGCATGATTAGGTAATTGTTAGTCAAAGTATCACAGCACTGAAAAATGAAAAATAGTGTAGTAATTAAGGAGTATTACAAATCAGTAATCAACTCAAGTAATTGTCTAAAAAGTGAGTGTGTACAGGTGATGTGAGTTTCAGAAAATGTTCTGATGACATCAGCGGAGATGAAGGACCAAGCCAGCGAATGCAATGACTGTGAAGTTTAGCTTCTCCTGAGTGCATACAAGAGTCCACTGATTTATACAGACAATGGAATGCATTGCTTATTCAGTGACCTCAAGATGCAGACAGAGCAACCACACTGGAATTCCAGGCCAGCACAACTGCATGTTTCAGTCTGCCAACGAC